>NC_092169.1:23302500-23930000 GCF_045791955.1 Oncorhynchus clarkii lewisi
TAAATCATCAGCAGAAAATTAACTGGATGTCAAAACATTCATTGGAAAGCGGGTGATGAATGGAGGATGATTGTGGTGATGAATTGTGTTAATCTACCCAGTATGAAGCCAGCGAAATGGCTAAGCAGCCCAAGATGGATGGACCAGGGAAACAGCAAGGTCAGGACACACAACTGCACAACCCAGGGAGAGAGAAAAAATAACAAGAGGAGGGAGTGAGAGGAGCAGGGGGAGGGAGAAGCTGTGCTATAGAGCATGGTGCCGCACTCCTCTTTCTCCTATCTTTTGCCCTCTCTACCTCGCTCTCTTTTCCTATAGCTGTGTAGGTAACATACAGTGCATTTGGAAAGTATTCAGACCCCTTGACTTTTTCCACATTTTGTTACGTTGCAGCCTTATTCTCAACTGGATTAAATAAAACCAATTCTTCATCAATCTACACAGAATACCCTATAATTGCAAAGGGAAGAACAGGTTTTTAGAAAAACAGAAATACCTTACTTACATAAGTATTCAGACCCTTTGCTATGAGACTTGAAATTGATCTCAGGTGCATCCTGTTTCCATTGATCATCCTTGAGATGTTTCTACAACTTGATTGGAGTCCACCTGTGGTAAATTAAATTGATTGCGCTTGATTTGGAAAGGCACACACCTGTCTATATAAGGTCCCACAGTTGACAGTACATGTCAAAGCAAAAACCAAGACATGAGGTTTAAGGAATTGTCCATAGAGCTCCGAGACAGGATTGTGTCGGCACAAATCTGAGGAAGGGTACCATAAAATGTCTTCAGCATTGAAGGTCCCCAAGAACACAGTGGCCTCCAACATTTATTAAATAGAAGAAGTTTGGAACCACCAAGGCTCTTCCTAGACCTGGCTGCCCGGCAAAACTGAGCAATCGAGGGAGAAGGGCTTTCGTCAGGAAGGTGACCAGGAACCCAATGGTCATTCTGCCAGTGCTCCAGAGTTCCTTTGCGGAGATGGAAGGACAACCATCTCTGCAACACTCTACCAATCAGGCCTTTATGGTAGAGTGGCCAGACAGAAGCCACTCCTCAGTAAAAGGCACATGACAGCCCGCTTGGAGTTTTCCAAAAAGGCACCTAAAGGACTCTGACCATGAGAAAAAAGATTTTGATGATTCTGATGAAACCAAGAACTCTTTGGCATGTCAGGTGTCACTTCTGAAGGAAACCTTGCACCGTCCTTACGGTGAGGCATGGTGGTGGCAGCATCATGCTGTGGGGATGTTTTTCAACGACAGGAATGGGAGACTAGTCAGGATCGAGGGAAAGATGAACGGAGCAAAGTACAGAGAGATCCTTGATGAAAACCTGCTCCAGTGCTCAGGACCTCAGACTGGGGCGAAGATTCAGCTTCCAACAGGACAATAACCCTAAGCACACAGCCAAGACAACGCAGGAGTGGCTTCAGGACTCTGAATGTTCTTGAGTGGCCCAGCCAGAGCCCGGACTTGAACCAGATCAAACATCTCTTGAGAGTCCTGAAAATAGCTGTCCAGCAACGCTCCCCATCAACCTGACAGAGTTTGAGAGGATCTGCATAGAAGAATGGGTGAAACTCCTCAAATACAGGTGTACCAAGCTTGTTGCATCATATCCAAGATGACTCGAGGCTGTAATCGCTGTCAAAGGTGCTTCAACAAAGTACTTCAGTAAAGGGTCTGACTACTTTAGTAAATGTGATATTTGTATATTCAGTTTTGTTGTTGTTGAAATACTTCAGCTGTGAATTTTTATTATATTGAGTTTGCCTGACTCACTGGAACCAAGATAATAGTCCCAACAGTGTAAATCCCATCAATCTGGCTCTCTATGCAGACTCAATCAAACTATAAAATAAATACTATTTGAACCCATGTCTGATATGTATTGATTTAAGTGATATATGAGGCATTGTAAGCATTAGTTCAACAAATTAAGCTAAAAACATTAGTATCCAATATTGAGTGTTGAATATCTTGGTCTTATAGATTGACAGGTTTCGACGTGTGTTTGAAAGCAGAGGTGATTGTCAAGGTTCACTATTTGGGCTGGCTTTGGGGGGATGTGGACCATAGCTGTTATCAGTCTTTCAGCAGACCCATCAGACACTTTCTGTCCTCTAGTCTCAGTGAAAACTCCCTGTAAGCATCCGAAATAACATCCCTATTCCATATATATTGCAGAACGTTTGACCAGATCCCTATGGGCCCTGTTCAAAAGTAGTGCACTATGTAAGAGCTCAATGGGCACTGGTCAAAAGGTTGCGCACTATGTAGGTAATAGGGTGGTGCCATTTGGGATTCATGCCCTGCCTCCTGTAGTTAATATCCATGATGTGTCCCTAGAGGAAAATGTTTTATCATGCTCTGTAGATTAGACAGTCATACTCTCGCCAGACTTTGTCCAAAATGAGACATCATATTTAAAGGTTGGCAGTTGTGAATTTTTCTGTTTTCTTCAACTGGAGAGAGTTGCAATTAGTCATACATAAATGTTAGTATTATACAGTACAATCAAAGTCATATACATCTAACTAGACGTACTAACACGGTGTATAGTTTACAGATAACCTGCATTCTAAATAATGCTATTGCTGTGTGTTATTAACTATCATACAGTGTTAGGGAGTAGTACATGTAGTGATGGTATTTGGTATTTTATTAGGATCCCCATTAGCTGTTGAAAAAGCAGCAGATACAGTAGCTACTCTTCCTGGGGTCCACACAAAACATGAAACATGATGTAGCTCTCTACTGGAACTACACATTACTTGCTAAAATAAATATGAATGAAGTAAGCAGTCATTTCCTTTCTTTTTCTCACTTTAAACATTGTTTTTGTGTCCAATAGGCTAAATAACACATTCTGTTAACATAATCCCCTGTTGGGACAGGCCGTCACATATGACCCCAAAGTGATCTAGTCTGACTTTTCAGATTGACATAAATTACGTTTTCACAAAGTACTTTTGATGTTGTGAACTACTTTTTCAAAGTAACTTTAGTTAAGTTAACTATATTTTTCTTCAAGATGGGATCCTTAATGGTGAAACAGACAACAACAAAGAAGTTCATGCAAATAACCAACACAGTTCTTCCCCCTCGTACATCATTGTGCTCGTGATAGAAGAGCACAATATCTACTGGAGAGAGAAAAAAAATCATGCTGTGCCACACTCCTCAGATCGGCAACAAAAACAATAACAATGGTGGAGGGGCGGCCAGTGGCACGGTTACCCCTATTGCATGTTCCAAATTTAAGGGTAGCTTTATTTCTTTGAGTGTGAAGTCATTTGTAGCATGGTAAACTACAGTACCAGTCAAAAGTTTGGACACACTTACTCATTCAAGAGTTTTTATTTATTTTTACTATTTTCTACATTGTAGAATAATAGTGAAAACATCAAAACAATGAAATAACACATATGGAATCATGTAGTAACCAAATAAAATAAAATGTAATTTATATTTGAGATTCTTCAAAGTAGCCACCCTTTGCCTTGATGACAGCTTTGCACACTCTTGGCATTCTCTCGGCCAGCTTAACCTGAAATGCTTTTCCAACAGTCTTGAAGGAGTTCCCACATACTGTTTGCTGAGCACTTGTTGGCTACTTTTCCTTCACTCTGCGGTCCAACTCATCCCAAACCATTTCACTTAGGTTGAGGTCGGGTGATTGTGGAGGCCAGGTCATCTGATGCAGCACTCCATCACTGTCCTTCTTGGTCAGACAGCCCTTACACAGCCTGGAGGGGTGTTGGGTCATTGTACTGTTGAAAAACAAATGATAGTCCCACTAAGCGCAAATCAGATGGGATGCCGTATCACTGCTGAATGCTGTGGTAGCCATGCTGGTTAAGTGTGCCTTGAATTCTAAATAAATCACAGACAGTGTCACCAGCAAAGTACCCCCACACCATAACACCTCCTCCTCCATGCTTTACAGTGGGAACTACACATACGGAGATTATCAGTTAACCTACTCTGCGTCTCACAAAGACATGGCGGTTGGAACCAAAAATCTCAAATTTGGACTCCTCAGACCAAAGGACAGATTTCCACCAGTCTAATGTCCATTGCTCGTGTTTCTTGGACCAAGCATTTCTCTTCTTCTTATTGGTGTTCTTTAGTTGTGGTTTCTTTGCAGCAATTCTACCATGAAGGCCTGATTCACGTCTCCTCTGAACAGTTGATGTTGAGATGTCTGTTACTTGAATTCTGTGAAGCATTTATTTGGGCTGAAATCTGAGGTGCAGTTAACTCTAAAGAACTTCTCCTCTGGAGCAGAGGTAACTCTGGGTCTTCCTTTCCTGTGGCGGTCCTCATAAGAGCCAGTTTCATCATAGCACTTGATGGTTTTTGCGACTGCCCTTGAAAAAATGTTCAAATACATTTTCCGGATTGACTGACCTTCATGTCTTAAAGTAACGATGGACTCTAATTTCTCTTTGCTTACTTGAGCGGTTCTTGCCATAATAGGGACTTGGTATTTTACCAAATAGAGCTATCTTCTGTATACCACTCCTACCTTGTCACAACACAACTGATTGTTTCAAACACATTAAGAAGGAAAGAGATGTGATTATCTCAAACGCATTAAGAAGGTTAGAAATTCCACAAATGAACTTTTAAGCACACCTGTTAATTGAACTGCATTCCAGGTGACTACCTCATGAAGCTGGTGGTGCAAAGCTGTCATCAAGGCAAAGGGTGGCTACTTTAAAGAATCTCATATATAAAATATACACTGCCGTTCAAAAGTTTTTTTTGGGGGGGGGGGGCTGGATTGTAGCTGGATTTAAAAAAAAATACAAATACACTGCTCAAAAAAATAAAGGGAACACTTAAACAACACATCCTAGATCTGAATGAATGAAATATTCTTATTAAATACTTTTTTCTTTACATAGTTGAATGTGCTGACAACAAAATCACACAAAAATTATCAATGGAAATCTAATTTATCAACACATGGAGGTCTGGATTGGAGTCACACTCAAAATTAAAGTGGAAAACCACACTACAGGCTGATCCAACTTTGATGTAATGTCCTTGAAACAAGTCAAAATTAGGCTCAGTAGTGTGTGTGGCCTCCACGTGCCTGTATGACCTTCCTACAACGCCTGGGCATGCTCCTGATGAGGTGGCGGATGGTCTCCTGAGGGATCTCCTCCCAGACCTGGACTAAAGCATCCACCAACTCCTGGACAGTCTGTGGTGCAACGTGGCGTTGTTGGATGGAGCAAGACATGATGTCCCAGATGTGCTCAATTGGATTCAGGTCTGGGGAACGGGCGGGCCAGTCCATAGCATCAATGCCTTCTTCTTGCAGGAACTGTGACACACTCCAGCCACATGAGGTCTAGCATTGTCTTGCATTAGGAGGATCCCAGGGCCAACCGCACCAGCATATGGTCTCACAAGGGGTCTGAGGATCTCATCTTGGTACCTAATGGCAGTCAGGCTACCTTTGGCTAGCACATGGAAGGCTGTGCGGCCCCACAAAGAAATGCCACCCCACACCATGACTGACCCACCGCCAAACTGGTCATGCTGGAGGATGTTGCAGGCAGCAGAACGTTCTCCATGGCGTCTCCAGACTGTCACGTATGTCACATGTGCTCAGTGTGAACCTGCTTTCATCTGTGAAGATCACAGGGCGCCAGTGGCGAATTTGCCAATCTTGGTGTTCTCTGGCAAATGCCAAACGTCCTGCACGGTGTTGGGCTGTAAGCACAACCCCCACCTGTGGATGTCGGGCCCTCATGGAGTCTGTTTCTGACCGTTTGAGCAGACACATGCGCATTTGTGGCCTGCTGGAGGTCATTTTGCAGGGCTCTAGCAGTGCTCCTCCTTGCACAAAGGCGGAGGTAGCGGTCCTGCTGCTGGGTTGTTGCCCTCCTACGGCCTCCTCCACATCTCCTGATGTATTGGCCTGTCTCCTGGTAGTGCCTCCATGCTCTGGACACTACGCTGACAGACACAGCAAACCTTCTTGCCACAGCTCGCATTGATGTGCCATCCTGGATGAGCTGCACTACCTGAGCCACTTGTGTGGGTTGTAAACTCCGTCAAAAGTGACCAAAACATCAGCCAGGATGCATAGGAACTGAGAAGTGGTCTGTGGTCACCACTTGCAGAACCACTCCTTTATTGGGGGTGTCTTGCTAATTGCGTATAATTTCCACCTGTTGTCTATTCCATTTGCACAACAGCATGTGAAATGTATTGTCAATCAGTGTTGCTTCCTAAGTGGACAGTTTGATTTCACAGAAGTGTGATTGACTTGGAGTTACATTGTGTTGTTTAAGTGTTCCCTTTATTTTTTTGAGCAGTGTATAATATCTACGTAGGCGTACAGAGGCCCATTATCAGCAACCATCACTCCTATGTTCCAATGGCACATTGTGTTAGCTAATCCAAGCTAATATAATTTTAAAAGGCTAATTGATCAGTGAAGAGATGACTCCAGGATGCTGGCCTTCTAGGCAGAGTTCCTCTGTCCAGTGTTTGTGTTATTTTGCCCATCTTAATCTTCTGTTTTTATTGGCCAGTTTGAGATATGGCTTTTTCTTTGCAACGCCAGCATCCCGGAGTCGCCACTTCATATTGTTGATGTTGAGACTGGTGTTTTGCGGATACTATTTAATGAAGCTGCCAGTTAGAGGCAGTTTGTGCTGTTCTGTGAAGGGAGTAGTACAGTGTTGTACGAGATCTTCAGTTTCTTGGCAATTTCTTGCTTGGAATAGCCTTCATTTCTCAGAAAAAGAATAGAGTTTCAGAAGAAAGTCTTTGTTTCTGGCCATTTTGAGCCTGTAATCGAACCCACAAATGCTGATGCGCCAGATACTCAACTAGTCTAAAGAAGGACAGTTTTATTGCTTCTTTAATCAGAACAGCAGTTTTCAGCTATGCGAACATAATTACAAAAGGGTTTTCTAATGATCAATTAGCCTTTTTAAAATGATAAACTTGGATTAGCTAACACAACGTGCTATTGGAAAACAGGAGTGATGGTTGCTGATAATGAGCCTCTGTACGCCTGTGTAGATATTCCATAAAACATCAGCCGTTTCCAGATACAATAGTAATTTACATTAACAATGTCTACACTGTATTTCTGATCAATTCAATGTTATTTTAATGGACAAAAAAATGTGTTTCTTTCAAAAACAAGGACATTTCTAAGTGACCCCAAACTTTTGAACACTTTTTTGGTTACTACATGATTCCATATGTGTTATTTCCTAGTTTTGATGTCTTCACTATTATTCTACAATGTAGAAAATAGTAAAAATAAGGAAAAACCCTTGAATGGGTAGGTGTGTCCAAACTTTTGACTGGTACTGTATATTTTCTCAGTAGCTTCCCCAACAACACTGCTATCATATGATACATGTTACCATAGTTTTTCACTAAAACATTAGTACTTATTTTAACACTAAAGCGCGGTAGTTATTCTTGTTACATGGCATGTTGCAAAGGGGTTAAATCAAATAGATTATTTTCTCCATGTTAATGTGACTTAAAGTAGATGTGTCCCATCTCCTCTTCTCATCCAGGGCCCTTGGTGATGGTAATGAAGGCTATTTCTACAAATAACCGTAATTACACGTCAGCACTGGTGATATGTGACAAACCACACAATGTTGCATTTATTGAATTCATTACACTGACAGCCATTTGATTCCTTCATTTGTCTTGCATGTGTCACAGAGAGTGAGTGAAAGTGCGTACTGCGTGTGTGTGACTGCGGCACTTTATGTTGTTGTGGGCTGTTCGTAGGCTCCTTTAAACAAAACAAAATGGCCACCAGCTTGTATTATCTCTGTGTATGCTAATCAAACAACATGTCTGACCCAAACAACATTTTGTGGTCAGTGTTTTTGAAGGGTAAGAACAGTCCCTACCATGCAGAGAACAAAATAAAATCCCACTCCTCCTGTGTCATCTCTAGCATGGTGGAAATTTTCATCTCATACAGTGTGGTAGACACCTCTTATCATGCTGGCAGGTTGACATAAGAAGAGAAAACTCTCTCGTCTTGATTCCCACGATGAATGCAGCACACTGAATGGCAGGGCCCCCACTGCCTATGGAAGAGCTAGCAATCACACCTTTTTCATTTCTGTGACTTGCCTTTTATGTGGCGGTGGCAGCGGCGCTCTCTCTCTCTCTTTCTTTCACTCTTTTTTTTCTTTCTCTTTCTCTCACTGTCGCACGGAAAATTATCCCTAGGCATGTCAAGAGCTACTCTTTGATGGAGGGATGGGATGGAGGGATGAGATAGAGGGGAAGAAATGTGTCAGCGTGTCTCTTAAGTTTCTGATTGTCTAAATTACACAGAACCTCATCATACAGCTTTCTCTCTTTCTGACACTACAATAACCAATAATTATCTCTGTCACTCAGGGTTTCAAGGTTACTATTTTATAGCTTGAAGTGAGGGGCGAATACATTTACATTTCCAAGGATGAGGAAAAGGGAGATAGAGGGAGAAGGGATTGAAAAGGAGGGGGAGGGGTTCTTGTCTTGTGTCACTTCCTATTTTCCCCTTTTCTCCTTCTAGTTCTTAAGGAATCCTTTTAGGAAGATTTGGTAAATAAGCTTGGAATTGGATCTGTGTTTTTTTATTGAATCAAAGCTTGTGCTTCGATAAGTACAGTCGGACTGTAATCAGACGGGTCTGCGAAGAGGAGAGTGCTGGCCATGAAATTGTGGGGAAATAATATTATTTTGATGTGTTAGCCTAAGTATTGGGTTTCCCCGCTCACGATTTTATAAATACTCTTGCAAATGAATAACATGTTATAATTTACTTTAATGCTAGTTGTTGTGTACATCATGTTGTGTCCATCAAATTCAAATTAAATCAAGTCAAATCAAATGTTATTTGTCACATGCTTCATAAACAACAGGTGTAGACTAACAGTGAAATGCTTACTTGCAAGCCCTTCCCAACAATGCAGAGAGGAAATAATTGAAAAATAATAACACAAGGAATAAATGCACAATGAGTAACAATAACATGCAGTACCAGTACCGAGTCGAGGTGCAGGAGTACGAGGTAATTGAGGCAGATATGTACATATAGGTAGAGATAAAGTGACTATGCAACAGGATAGATAATAAATTGTAGCAGCAGCATATGTGATAAGTCAAAATAATTAGTGCTAGAAGGGTCAATGCAGATAGTCCGGGTAGCTATTTAGCAGTCTTGTGGCTTGGGGGTAGAAGCTTTTCAGGGTCCTTTTGGTTCCAGACTTGGTGCATCAATACCGTTTGTCATGTGGTAGCAGAGAGAACAGTCTATGACTTGGGTGGCTGCAGTCTTTGCACTACCCTCTGTAGCACCTTGCGGTCGGATGCCAAGCAGTTGCCATACCAAGCGGTGATGGGAGCCAGTAAAGATGCTCTCAATGGTGCAACTGTATAACTTCTTGAGGATCTGAGGGCCCATGCCAAATATTTTCAGCCTCCTAAGGGGGAAGAGAAAGTGTTGACTGTGTTGGTGTGTGGACCATGATCATTTCTTAGTGATGTGGACATTGACAAACTTGAAGCTCTCGACCCTCTCCACTACACCCTGTCGATGTGGATGGGGCATGCTCAACCCTCCGCAACCCTCCGTTTCCTGTAGTCCACAATCAGCTCCTTCGTCTTTATGACATTGAGGGAGAGGTTGTTGTCCTGCAACACACTGCTAGGTCACTAACCTCCTCCCTATAGGCTGTCTCATTGTTGTCGGTGATCATGCTAATCACCGTCGTGTCATCAGCAAACTTAATGTTGTTGCGCGGCCAGGCAGTCGTTGATGAACAAGGAATACAGAAGGGGACTAAGCACGCACCCTTGAGGGGCCCCCGTATTGAGGGTCAACATGGCGGATGTGTTATTGCCTACCCTCACCACCTGGGGGTGGCCTGTCAGGAACTCCAGGATCCAGTTTCAGAGGGAGGTGTTCAGTCCCAGGGTCCTGATCTTGGTGATGACCTTGGAGGGCACTATGGTGTGGAACTCTGAGCTATACTCACGTAGGTGTTCCTCTTGTCTAGGTGGGAAAGGGAAGTGTGGACTGCAATAGAGATTGCGTCATCTGTGTATCTGCTAGGGCGATATGATATACAAATTGGAGTGGGTCCAGAACAGCTGGTGTTCTCATGCATGGTTCAGCGTTGCTTGCCTCAAGGCGAGCATAGAAGGAATTAAGCTCATCTGGTAGGCTCGCGGTTGTGTTTCCCTTTGTAAACTGTGATAGTTTGCAAGCCCTGCCACATACGACGAGTGTCAGAGCAGGCATAGCAGGATTTGATCTTAGTCCTGTATGGATGTTTAGATTGTTTGATGACTTGTCGGACGTCGTAGCAGGGTTTCTTATAAGGATCTAGATTAGTGTCCCAGTCCTTGAAAGCGGCAGCTCTAGCCTTTAGCTCATTGAGGATGTTGCCTGTAATTCATGGCTTCTGGTTGGGATATTTACGTACGACACTGCGGGGTCGGTTATCAGATGAATGCCAGAACATATTCCAGTCTGTGCTAGTGAAACAGTCCTGTAGCTTAGATATGATATACAAATTGGAGTTGGTCCAGAACAGCTGGTGTTCTCATGCAGGGTTCAGTGTTGCTTGCCTCAAGGCGAGCATAGAAGGATTTTAGCTCATCTGGTAGGCTCGCGGTTGGCTTTCCCTTTGTAAACCGTGATAGTTTGCAAGCCCTGCCACTTACGACAAGCGTCAGTGCTAGTGAAACAGTCCTGTAGCTTAGCATCAATGGTGGGAAAAGTATCCAGTTGTTATACTTGAGTGAAAGTAAAGATACCTTAATAGAAAATGACTCAAGTAAAAGTGAAAGTCAGACAGTAAAATACTACTTGAGTAAAATTCTAGAAGTATTTGGTTTTAAATATACTTAATACAAAAGTAAATGTAATTGCTAAAATATAATTAAGTAAACATTTTCTTGTTTTGTTTATTTACGGATAGCCAGGGGCACACTCCAACACTCAGACATCTTTACAAATGAAGCATTTGTGTTTAATGAGTCATCCAGGTCAGAGGCAGTAAGGATGTTCTCTTGATAAGTGTGTGAATTTGACAAAAAAAATACTTAAGTAAAAATACTTTCAAGTACTACTTACAGTGGGGCAAAAAAAGTATTTAGTCAGCCACCAATTGTGCAAGTTCTCCCACTTAAAAAGATGAGAGGCCTGTAATTTTCATCATAAGTACACTTCAACTATGACAGACAAAATGAGAAAAAAATCCAGAAAATCACATTGTAGGATTTTTTATGAATTTATTTGCAAATTATGGTGGAAAATAAGTATTTGGTCAATAACAAAAGTTTATCTCAATACTTTGTTAAATACCCTTTGTTGGCAATGACAGAGGTCAAACGTTTTCTGTAAGTCTTCACAAGGTTTTCACACACTGTTGCTGGTATTTTGGCCCATTCCTCCATGCAGATCTCCTCTAGAGCAGTAATGTTTTGGGGCTGTTGCTGGGCAACACGGACCAGCGTGACACTGGTACATCCTGTTTTACTTTTGGCTTGTAAGCAGGAATCAGGAGGATAGAGTTATGGTCAGATTTGTCAATGGAGGTTGAGGGAGAGCTTTGTATGCGTTTCTGTGTGTGGAGTAAAGGTGACCAAGAGTTGTCACCTCCAGCTGCACAGGTGACATGCTGGTAAAAATGAGGTAAGACAAATTTCACTTTCCCTGCATTAAAATCACCATCCACTAGGAGCCTCTTCTCTGGATGTGCATTTTCTTGTTTGTTTATGGCGCTATACAGCTTGTTGAGTGCAGTCTTAGTGCCAGTATCGGTTTGTGGTGGTAAATAGACAGACCGCTTCGAAAATATTGCTCAGAACTATTTTTGTAAATAGTATGGTCTGCAGTTTATCATTAACTCAAGTGAGCAAAACCTTGAGACTTCCTTATCATTAGAGATCACGCACCAGCTGTTGGTAACAAGAAGATACACACCTCCCCCTTAACCTGATCCGAAGCTGCTGTTCAGTCTTGAAAATACATAGAAAAAACAGCTAAATGTATATTATCCATATCCTTGTTCAGCACGGCTCTGAGGAACATAGGATATTACAGTTCTTCAGGTCCCGTTGATAGGATAGTCTCGACGGAGCTCATCCAGTTTGTTCTCTAGTGATTGTACGTTCGCTAATAGAACAGAGGGTAGAGGCGGTTTGTTTACTTGTCAACGTAGTCTCGTTTGCCTCTCTTGCACCGTCTCTTCCTCTTTCGAGTCCCGTGGATTAGGGCCTGGTCTGGGATTAGCAGTCCATCCACAGCTGCCGACTGCTGCCATTGAAGTAGAAATCTTCATCCAAGTCATGGTTACTGATCGCTGTTCTGATGTCCAGAATCTGTTTTCGGTCATAGGAAATGGAGAAAATATTATATACAAAAAAAAGTTGATCAGTGTAAAAAAACGAAATAGCAGAATGTGTAAGTCGTCAGCTATCCATCTCTGCAGTGCCATCTTGCCTCTGTTTCAATCCACTTATATAGCACAGTAATCATTAATCATCATCGCCATATCACATCAGCAATGTGAAGATTGTCTGTCTGCTCCCCCTTGACAAAGTGTTCAGTGAGAAAATGGTCCATTATCTTGCCAGTTTTTACTCTGCGTGCTCCTATCATATTCGTATAGGTCTGTGTGTCTAACAGTATGTCTCCCCTATGCAGCCCTCTCCTCTCCTCTCTCATTCTGACACTAAAGTGTTCTTCAAAGGTATATATTTCATAGCAAGCTGACAGTCCTGACACCATAATTGACCTGAAAGCTTCCATCTTCCTCTTTTGAAATTCCCCCCGTTGTAATGTGTGTCAACTAGATAAAATGATTCCCTCTCACAGCTTTCTCCACATTTCCATTTGCAAGGCGACTGACTGACTGACTGACTGACTGACTGACTGACTGACTGACTGACTGACTGACTGACTGTCTTACTGACTGTCTGAATGAGCGAAGCCATTATCATTCTGTTTGAATGGCTCTGGATCTGATACCAGGTACTGATTTTTAAATTGTTTCATTGTTTGAAAAGGTGTTCGCTCTCCATTCCTACACCTTAGATAAAGAAGCTTGTCGTGTTTTCAGAGGTGTTAAACACTATGATATACTAGGGCTTTATTATATTTTAGTTTTAATGCACACCCCTCCCTCCCCTTCTCCTTAATGGAACTCGTTTTTCAGATTTTCATAATTTGTCCGTCAGATATCAGTCAGTCGTGCTCTCACTTAGCTAAAATGGTTTTAGACTATTATTAGCCATGGTAATGATTCACATAATGGTTATATTAATAAACTTTGAATCACTGAGAATGTGAATGTAATGTACATTTGAACCTTTAGCTTAAATGTTTATTTGAAACGCATTGACAACTAACAACTGAAAGGCACGATAGTAATGAGTTGTACTGTTCATTTATGAAGAGGCATATCTTAACCAATGGTGGTTAGCTCGACCCTGCTCAGTGCCTTTGTTTCTCTCTTGTGTCCTCCTGGTTACTACAGAAACCATGTGGCCACAACAAACAGGCCTCACAGGTCAGCTGACATCACATCATTGTGCCAAACACGCTTACATCCACTGTCAATCTAGGTTTAGCGTCACCGCAAACGACAAGCCACCTCAGTCTCAAACACCCAACAATACAGCCCTTCCAAAAAGAGCCATAACTCTGTTGTTTTTTATTAGATTTTTCTTTCACACCAGTGGCTATAAAAAGATCAGCTGTGTTTTTGTCTGCCATGTCATATCACAGCGTTTCACGCTTGGTCCATGAACCTGAGACATATTTTCTCTTTCTCCTCCAGCTAATTAGTGGCTGCTTAAAACGTCTCTCTGTTCAGAGCCTGTGATCTTAGGCAATGTGTGAATGTGCTGCTCAGGGTGTCTGCTTCTCTGCTAGACTGGATGTCTTCTTGTCAGTTCAGGGGTATATTTTTCAGGCCGGATTGTTATTAGATTAATTAACGCTGTATTGACTAACTGTGATGAGGTTGTGCGTTTTTTTAAATGTATTTTGGGTTTTTTTCTCACCTCCCGACGCACTGTCTCTTAACTCTTAAAACAGTTTCCATCGAGGTAATGACGGAGGAAAACAAGCTTTTAGAACTTGCTCAACAGTGAAGAGCAGGTATAATCACTTTCAGTCTAAAACAATGCCCTATTTATGTCAATAGATATTCATTATGGTGCACTTAGTGAATACCATAGAATCAGATTATATTTCTATGGTGAATAGTACCTTTTTGTGTTACTACCCTTAGACCTACCTACCAGTTTACACCTACCTATAATTTGTTAAACAAATATGAGCACTGTGTTTATTTTTGCCATTGTGCATATACAATGTAGAGAGAGGGGATAGTATGACCGAGTGAAAAGGGTTTGGGTAGAAGCAAGCTGCACTTTTCAGGGGGCAAAGCCAAAGCCGAGAGGGAGGCTGAAACAAGCTTTAGAGAGCAGCCCAATCCACTCCAGTTTCCTGGTAAGCCTGTTGGACATCCAGCTTTGTTCCCCTTATAGTCTCCTGATCAGGGGGCTGACGCGCTTGTCCCCTCGCATGTTCCTCTTGTAGATCACCCAGGACCATTCAGAGCGCCTAAGTGCTCAAATTGAGCCATTTTGTCTCACTTTAAAACAAACCAAGACCTATTATGCGTGATTTTTCCTTCATAGCCCCCTTTCCATCTCTCCCTCCGCTCGTTCCAACGCTGGCCCCCGTCTTGGTGGTTTTTCACTTTCCCTCTCCTCTCTTCGGCTCGGACGGCTAACCTAGTCAGGGGGCCAGTGTATCCACTCCAGGAGTGTCAACTCCAATATGAGGCAATTTGGTGTGAAATGTGGTGCCATGGTGTGGGGGCCCATAGGTCAGGCCCACCCCTGTAATAGATGTTACTTATTCATCTAGTTGTCCGTGTCTCCCCTCTTCTCCGGCCCAGCGGCCCTCTTTGTTTGGCTAAATCATTTGAAGATTCACTGCAGAGTCTTAGAACCCTGAGAAGAGTCCTCTTGCTGCACTGTCTCTATGTCCCTGCCTGGCGGGGGGCTCGGCACTGGGGGGACACAATGGTCGCTGCACAAAAGGGGCTTTCCCCAACACAAGGCCTGGAGGACATCTCATAGCGTGACACTGGACCCAGTGGGACACATAATGGCCGACACACAAAAGGGGCTTTTTCTCAAGACAGTGACTCAGTGGACAGCTCATGGCATGACAAGCAGGCCAGCTCTCAGGCTAATTTGCTATGGAACCAGTCTGTCCAAATGGTGCTTCATCAGATGCCTGAGCTATCAGTAAACACCATTCAAACGGATCCAGAAAAAGAATGCGGGAATTTGTCCAGAACCTACTTCTTTGCTTGCGTAGTGATGAAGACAAAACATAATGTATGCTTCATACATCAAGTCATTGTATAACAGGGCGGCAGGCAGCCTAGTGGTTAGAGCGTTGTGCCAGTAACCGAAAGGTTGCTGGATAGAATCCCTGAGCTGACAAGGTAAAAATCTGTTGTTCTGCCCCTGACCAAGGCAGTTAACCCACTGTTACCCGGTAGGCCATCATTTTAAATAAGAATTTGTTCTTAACTGACTTGCACAGTTAAATAAGGGTAAAATAAACATTTTATACTTTTCTACAGATTTTCTTTTCTTGTCTTCCTCTCTCTCCTTTCTCCTTATGCTCGGCCTGGTCTGAGTAACGTTACCTGCTAGTTGGAGCGCAGGATGAAACGCTCGTTCCGTTTAAACAGAAAGAAGTTCACGTAATGATAGAGCCAGGTTTAATCTGCTGGGGCCTCTGACATGTCAACCTCAGCCAGGCAGTCAGGCAGGCGGCTGGGTGGGTGGTATGTCTTCCAGGCCCTTTGAAGAGAGACGTTTTGGAGAGATTTGGATCATTACACAATAAAGAACACTTCATAAGTTGTGAAGTGAGTTGGGAAATGACGGTTAATGATGTTGACAGCAATTCACCTCCACCGAATTACAGAAGGATTTGACTAGACTTGCCTTCTTTAATGAGGCCCGCTCTGTAGAGGTAATGGGCCAGCAGCAGTAAGAGAGGAGGGAGGGAGAGTGAAGGAGAGGGAGAGAGAAGAAGGATGTCAGGGAAAGATACGAGGGAGTGAGGGAGGTCGAATATGAAAGAGGGAGGCTGAGAGAAATGTTCTCTTTCCCAAAAAGCTGAGCTAGCGTCCAATGTTAGCATTAGGCAGATAGACGATCACATGCCTCTCTTTAGACTGTCATGTCAGGGCGCTATCAAGGCCATCTTCAAAAGAAAGAGACCACAAGTGCAGGTACAGTAGGCCTTCGCCTCTTCTGTTTAAAGACCGTCTTCAGTGAAGAGGTTTGCTCTTGGTTAACTGGATCTGAATCCCATTTGCATGGAGAAACCAACCACATGCCCCATTTATTTTGATTGAAGGCTTTTGAAGAGTTTACAAAAACACCAACAACCCAGATGGACAGAGGCGCTAACTCTGGAGATTGGGGTATAGTTCTGTTGGGTTTTGTATCAAGGTCCTGTGATGATTAAGGAATGTGTTGAGTTATTTTCTGCATATGCATTGTTCTTTTTTTGAAGGCCAAGCCCACCCTTGGTGTGCGTGGCCAAATACCTCTATTTTCATGTCATCTGACACACAGCCATTGAAGAGGAGTGGGACAAAAATCAACAGCCTGATCAACTCTATGCGAAGGAGATGTGTTGCGCTGCATTAGGCAAATGGTGGTCACATCTGATACTGACTTGTTTTCTGACCCTACCTTTTTTTTAAGGTACACTACATGACCACAAGTATGTGGACATCTGCTTGTCAAACATTTCATTCCAAAATCATGAGCATTAATCTGGAGTTGGTCCCTCCTTTGTTGCTGTAACAGCCTCCACTTTTCTGGGAAGGCTTTCCACTAGATGTTGGAACATTGCTGCGGTGACTTGCTTCCATTCAGCTACAAGAGCCTTAGTAAGGTCGTGCATTGATGTCAAATCAAATCAAATCAAATTTTATTTGTCACATACACATGGTTAGCAGATGTTAATGCGAGTGTAGCGAAATGCTTGTGCTTCTAGTTCCGACAATGCAGTAATAACAAGTAATCTAACTAACAATTCCAAAACTACTGTCTTGTACACAGTGTAAGGGGATAAAGAATATGTACATAAGGATATATGAATGAGTGATGGTACAGAGCAGCATAGGCAAGATACAGTAGATGGTATCGAGTACAGTATGCACAAATGAGATGAGTATGTAAACAAAGTGGCATAGTTTAAAGTGGCTAGTGATACATGTATTACATAAGGATACAGTCGATGGTATAGAGTACAGTATATACGTATGCATATGAGATGAATAATGTAGGGTAAGTAACATTATATAAGGTAGCATTGTTTAAAGTGGCTAGTGATATATTTACATCATTTCCCAGTTGGGCAATTAGGCCTGGCTCGCAGTCGGTGTTCCAATTCATCTCAAAGGTGTTCGATCAGGTTGAGGTCAGGGCTCTGTGCAGGCCAGTCAAGTTCATCCACACCGATCTTGACAAACCACTTCTGTATGGACCTCGGTTGGTGCACGGGGCATTGTCATGCTGAAACAGGAAAGGGCCTTCCCCAAACTGTTTCCACAAGTTGGAAGCAAAGAATCATCTAGAATATCATTGTATGCTGTAGTGTTAAAATTACCCTTCACT
Source organism: Oncorhynchus clarkii lewisi (assembly GCF_045791955.1). Taxonomy (NCBI): domain Eukaryota; kingdom Metazoa; phylum Chordata; class Actinopteri; order Salmoniformes; family Salmonidae; genus Oncorhynchus; species Oncorhynchus clarkii. The sequence goes on from NC_092169.1 coordinate 23,320,245, forward strand.
GGAACTAAGGTGCCTAGCCCAAAGCATGAAAACCAGCCTAAGAGCATTATTCCCTCTCCACCAAACTTTACACTTGGCCCTATGCATTAAAACAGGTAGCGTGTTCCTGGCAACCGCCAAACCCATATTAGTCCGTTGGACTGCCAGATGGTGAAGCGTGATTCATCACTCCAGAGAACGTGTTTCCACTGCTCCAGAGTCCAATGGTGGAGATCTTTACATCACTCCAGCTGACTTTTGACGTTGCGCATGATGATCTTAGGCTTGTGTGCGGCTGCTCGGACATGGAAACTAATTTCATGAAACTCCCGACGTACAGTTCTTCCAGAGGCAGTTTGGAACTCGGTAGTCATTGTTGCGCCCGAGGACAGGCGATTTTTATGCGTTATGTGCTTCAGCACTCGGCAGTCCCGTTCTGTGAGCTTGTGTGGCTTACCACTTCGCAGCTGAGCTGTTGTTGATCCTAGACTTTTCCACGTCACAATAACAGCACTTAGACTGGGGCAGCTCTAGCAGGATAGAAATTTGACCATCTGACTTGTTAGAAAGGTGGCATCCTATGACGGTGCCACGTTGAATGTCACTGAGCTCTTCTGTAAGGCCATTCTACGGCCTAGGTTTTATCTATAGAGATTGTATGGCTGTGTGCTCGATTTTGTACACCGGACAGCAGCGGGTGTGGCTGAAATAGCCAAATCCACAAATTTGAATGGGTGTCCATATACTTATATACAGTTGAAGTCGGAAGTTTACATACACCTTAGCCAAATACATTTAAACTCAGTTTTTCACAATACCTGACATTTAACTGACTTGCCAAAACTATAGTTTGTTAACAAGACATTTGTGGAGTGGTTGAAAAACTAGTTTTAGGGCCTCCCAGGTGGCGCAGTGGTCTAGGGCACTGCATCGCAGCGCTAGCTGTGCCACCAGAGACCGCAGCCGGCCGCAGCCGGCCGCGACTGGGAGGTCTGTGGGGCGACGCACAATTGGCCTAGCGTCGTCCGGGTTAGGGAGGGTTTGGCCGGTAGGGATATCCTTGTCTCATCGCGCACCAGCTACTCCTGTGGCGGGCCGGGCACAGTGCACGCTAACCAAGGTCACCAGGTGCACAGTGTTTCCTCCGACACATTGGTGCGGCTGGCTTCCACGTTGGATGCGCGCTGTGTTAAGAGGCAGTGTGGCTTGGTTGGGTTGTGTTTCGGAGGACGCATGACTTTCGACCTTCGTCTCTCCCGTGCCCGTACCAGAGTTGTAGCGATGAGACAAGATAGTAACTACTAATAATTGGATACTACGAAATTGGGGAGAAAAAGGGGGTACAATTCAAAATCAAACAAAAAAAGTTTTAATAACTTCAACCTAAGTGTATGTAAACTTCCTACTTCAACTGTGTATGTATTTGTATATATTCTATCTGTTATCTGTATATATATTGTGTATCTGTGACCGACAGATGCATATCTGTTTTCCCAGTCATAGATTAGGGCCTTTTATTTTATTTATTTATTTCAAATGACGCATTTCGTTATATGAACTGTAACTCAGTATAACCTTGGAAATTGTTGCTTGTTGCATTTATATTTTTGTTCAGTGTATATCATTTTCTTGTTGCATAGTATTTCTATTATGCTTTTTATAGTATTTTTTTGCTCATCCTTATCAAGGGATCCAATACTTCTGGACTCCACTGTATATCTAAAACAAGGGCTTATATAGAGATTTTAATTGGTATGAATACTAGTCTAATTATCACTTCTGTGCCTGCCTGCTCCTGATGCTGTAGATTATTTAATTACCATGCCGTTACATTTTCAAATGATATTGCTTTCCCGTGTCACTTCCTAAGACGCTTCTGTACCTGACACTTAGTGAACCTCTTAATGATACACTGGAACGACAGCTAATTATATCATAATAACAGGCTGATGAAGGGAGCTGGATGGAGGGTGGGACTTGGATACTGGTGTAGATGCATAGTAGAGTATTGTCGTTTTATGTCATTGTGGTTATTACACACCAAACCAGGCTACTTTTAATTACACATGTGTTAATGAATTATGTTGAACTCAATTCAACTGTTAGTTTGGTACAGGTGTAGCATTGTAATTTGACCTACATTGTCACAGCAAAATAATCCTGCAGCAACATGATTTGAACGTTTAGTCCATTAGATATTGCTTGATGAAAAGTGCAACACTGTTAATATAACCACGTGTTAGTGTGGGTTTTCAGTGAATTTATGCAAATCACCAAGTTTATCTGGCATTTCCTGTGGTGCAGGAAAATTCTCGGCAACAAAAGAGTGATCAAATTAATATGGTAAAATAATTCAATTCGGTACGTAATATGTATGATAACGATTATAAATGTATGTTGTGATGATGTAATGTGTTTCAATAATATAAAGTGTTTGAATATCTTTTTTAAACTTGTTCTATTTGTCGTAATGCCGTTACGGACGTCTCCTATTTCCTGTAGAGCACAGGTTTGTTAGAAGGAAGTACCACCGGTACCAATTAGACCCTTCACTGAGAAACCAGGTTTCTACATGTCTTCTACACTGGGTGTAGTCAGACTGTTGTCGTAGTCTTCATTACCTGCTCCTCACAGCTCTCAACGCGGCAGGAACACAGCTGATACACATCCTGAGGACGCGGGGAGGGGGAAGATGGGTAATGTTTAGGAGGAGGAGGAGGGTAGAGCTGAGCGTAGTCGATGGCAATTGTGGTTGGCGGAGGAATCCACAGCGACTGCTTTCAAAACGTTTTAATTAGCTCTAAAATTAGGGCCGGGAGGAAACCAGTATATCTGTACTCGTTAGTATCGTGGCAAGGAAACAAAACACCAAGCGGATGTAACTTCTTTACAGCCCTAATGTTGGAAACAAACCTCATTATGTTTTACATACAACAGGTTTTTAAAGGACCAAAATATTTGACACAGAATGCTGTGGTAGTCATGCTGCTTAAGTGTGCCTTGATATCTAATTAAATCACTGACAGTGTCACCAGCAAAGCACCCCCACACCATCAGACTTCCTCCATGCTTCACGGTAGGAAACAAATATCTCAGATTTGGACTCGTCAAACCAAAGGACAGATTTCCACCGGTCTAATTGCTCGTGTTTATTGACCCAAGCAAGTATCTTCTTCTTATTGGTGTCCTTTAGTAATGGTTTCTTTGCAGCAATTCAACCTTTTCAACCAAAAATGGACTACATTGTTGTTTTCCCCTCATCAATCTAAACACAATACCCCATAATGACAAAGCAAAAACAGGGTTTATGAAATGTTTGCAAATTTATTTTTAAAAAACAATGAAATATCACATTTACGTAAGTATTCAGACCCTTCACCTTTGGCAGCGATTACAGCATCGAGTTTTCTTGGGTATGACTCTACAAGCTTGGCACACCTGTATTTTGGGAATTTCTCCCATTATCCTCAGCAGATCCTCTCAAGCTCTCTCAGGTTGGATAGGGAGCATTGCTACACAGCTATTTTCAGGTCTCTCCAGAGATGTTCGACCGGGTTCAAGTTTCAGGCTCTGGCTGGGCCACTTATGGATATTTAGAGACTTGTCCCAAAGCCACTCCTGCGTTGTCTTGGCTGTGTGCTTAGGGTCGTTGTCCTGGTGGAAGGTGAACCGTCGCCACTGTCTGAGGTCCTGAGCACTCTGGAGCAGGTTTTCATCAAGGATCTCTCTGTACTTTGCGCTGTTCATCCTTTCCTCGATCCTGACTAGTCTCCCATTCCCTGCCACTGAAAAACATCCCCACAGCATGATGCTGCCACCACCATGCTTCAACGTAGGGATGGAGCCAGGTTTCTTCCAGATGTGACGGTTGTCATTCAGGCCAAAGAGTTCAATCTGGGTTTTATCAGACTAGAAAATCTAATTTCCCATGGTGTTTGAGTCTTTAGGTGCCTTTTGGCAAACTCCAAGCGGGCTATTTTGAGGCTTTTACTGAGGAGTGGCTTCCGTCTGGCCACTCTACCATAAAGGCCTGGTTGGTGGAGTGCTGCAGAGTTGTCCTTCTGGAAGTTTCTCCACAGAGGAACTTTGGGGCTCTGTCAGAGTGACCATCAGATTCTTGTTCACCTCTCTGACCAAGGCCCTTCTTCCCCAATTGCTCAGTTTAGCCAGGCGGCCAGCTCTAGGAAGAGTCTTGGTGCGTCCAAGCTTCTTCCATTTAAGAATGATGGAGACCACTGTGTTCTTGGGGACCTTCAATGCTGAATAAATGTTTTGTTACCGTTCCCCAGATCTGTGCCTCGACACAATCCTGTCTCAGAGCTCTACGGACAATTCCTTAAACCTCATGGCTTGGTTTTTGCTCTGACATGCACTGTCAACCGTGGGACCTTATATAGACAGGTGTGTGCCTTTCCAAATCATGTCCAATCAATTGAATTTACCACAGGTGGACTCCAATCACCTTGTTGAAACATCTCAAGGATGATCAAAGGAAACAGGATGCACCTGAGATCAATTTCGAGTCCCATAGCAAACGGTCTCAATACTTATGTAAATAAGGTATTTCTGTTTTACATTTTTAATACATTTGCTAAAATAAAAAAATAAAAACGGTTTTCACTTTGTCATTATGGGGTATTGTGTGTAGATTGCTTATTTAATCCATTTTAGAATAAGGCTGTAACATAACAAAATGTGGAAAAAGTCAAGGGGTCTTCATTATTTCTGAAGGCACTGTATAATACTACAAGTAAAAAGAAGTAGCAACAGTGTACATGGTCGGCATGTGTGTGTATGTGATAACGTATTGTGTGTGGCGTCACTACGTATGTGTGCGAGTGTGTTATTGGTGTGTGTGCGAATGTGTATGTGTGTGCGTGTATGTGTGTGTGGATAGAAATGCAATGGCTACAGTATATGCACACTCCCAAGAAACAAGTGTGTGTGAAAACACAACAGATCCAATGAGAGGAACAGTGTTGTATCTACATGTATATGTCCTGAACACCCATCACAACCCATTTAATCCCATCCAAACACTTACACCCCCTCCCATACACACCCTCTACCAAACAACACCCCTCCCATAAAGACACATATACGCACGCACACTCACAAGTACACTGCAGGCAGGTTTCAGGCCACTACAGTGCTGTGGTGGTGCTGTATCACCATGTCCTTGTCTTCCTCCATCTCCCCCCGCTTCTACTATGTCACAGACCTCAGGTAGCAGTCATTTAAAGGGTCTCACGTCCAGGACACACATATAGCTCTCCCCTCCCTCGCCATCCTCCCTGGATACATGACAATTCCCACGTTAGAGGATTACACTTTGTTCCCTACTCATGCTGCTGTAAATGACTACTAATGAAGAGGCTAATCATTAAGGTACACGTGGGGCGGGAGGGTAAATCTTCCCTTAACATGTTTTATGTGTTTCATCTGCTTTGAATAGGACATGATTGGTGTCTGTTGACGCTGTCAAAACTGACGTGCATACCTATATAACGTAGTTAGATGACGTGCATACCTATATAACGTAGGTAGATGACGTGCCATACCTATATAACGTAGTTAGATGACGTGCATACCTATATAACGTAGGTAGATGACGTGCATACCTATATAACGTAGTTAGATGACGTGCATACCTATATAACGTAGTTAGATGACGTGCATACCTATATAACGTAGTTAGATGACGTACATACCTATATAACGTAGGTAGATGACATAATGACACCACCAAAAATACAGCGCTACACAGAACAAAAGCAGAACAATTCTAAGTGCACACTTCCAACAACGTAACAAGTTCAAGTCCAGCAGTCATTTGAAAGAGTAAGAACATTTCAGTGGACAACACAAAAGTGAAACCATTAACACCAAGACAATGGAATTCATTGCCCTTGACAACAATGGTTCTCTGTTGTGGATGGTGTTGGCTTTCACCGACTGGTCGAGCACCGGTACACACTTCCAAGTAGGCGCTATTTTTCAGATGTTGCCCTACAGGAGTTACACAATATTGTTGAAACACATCCATGAGCTACTTGCTATGGGTGTCACTGCTATTAGTTTCACGACTGACATTTGGACCAGCTATGTCTGCCCCATGAGCATGCTGAGTCTGACAGCACAGTGGGTGGACGAGGATTTCATACTGAGGAAAGCTGTATTGCATGCTCAGGAATGTGCTGCCATTTCAATGTCATTTGAGAACATGTTTGAAACTTGGAAACATGAACACACCCCTAGCGCCATTCGAACAACTGACTGGAGAAATAAGCTCATCAACTGCGTCTGCAGCAGACGTGATACCCTCTGTCATAGCATTGAACCGCCTGCTCAATAAAACTGCCAACACAGACCATGGGGTTAAAACTTACAAAAGTACCCGAGGCTGTGAACAAGCAATTCGGTGGTATTCTCTCTGAGCCTCTTTACTGTGTCGCCACCATGCTTGATGCTAGGTACAAGGACCGGTACTTCGATGCAGACAAGAAACAGGGTTTACGTGAAATGTTACAGACGCAGCTGGACAAGCTGGAAACGGACACAGTGACAGTGCGCACCGGGGAAGAGAGGCCACGGACAGACAGAGCTGAAACTTGTATGATGGAATCCTGGTTGAGGCTGAAGTTGATGCAGGGTTACATCTTATGCAAACAAAAGAGATTCAATTGCATACATAGCACATTGTCTAACATTCATGTTAAAGCTGAAATATCCTATGCATGAATAATTTCACTAAGTTAACATGAATTGAACCTCAACAGGTTTGTTTAACACTTTAAATGATAGGGTATTCAAAAAAGAAACACTACAAACATGTCATTTTTTCATTGGTACAAAAGTATACTGCCATAGCTAAATTCCCAATCTGGCCCCATTCCATCTCCATCATGGCCACCTTATCATCCCCCTCATTCCTAATTGGCATAGACCACTCCTCACCTCTCCACCTGATAGCTGATGTGTGGTGATCGTTCTGCCACAGAAATGGTCGTCGTACATCACCCAGGTGGGTGCTATACATTGGATGTGGATGAGGTTAACTAATTCAGAGGCTTTCCTCAATTGGCCAAGATCAGCTTCCTTACTTTACAGACAGATATAAATGTGTATCTACTGATGGTGTTAAAACAGATTTTCTGGACATAACAAAAGGTGTCCCGCAGGGGTAAATTCAGTGCTTTTTACTATATATATTAACAATATTGGTTTGTGTGTAAAAATAAAAAAGAAGTAATTTGTACCTGTATGCGAACAATACTGTTGTGTATATGCTATTTCCCCCGCTGTTGACCAGGCTCTATCTGAACTACGGTCTGCTGTCATTGTTTTACAGAAAACCTTTATTGACCTTAAATCAGTATTGAATGCAGGTTAAAAAAAACTAAGTATATGTTGTTTTCTAGAGTGCATAAAAATTACGCTAATGATTTAAGCTTATACTTTGGATGGTCCCCACATTGATCATGCTCCTGCTTACAGATACAGTGGGGAGAGCAAGTATTTGATACACTGCCGATTTTGCAGGTTTTCCTACTTACAAAGCATGTAGAGGTCTGTAATTTTTATCATAGGTACACTTCAACTGCGAGAGACGGAATTCTAAAACAAAAATCCAGAAAATCACATTGTATGAGTTTTAAGTAATTCATTTGCATTTTATTGCATGACATAAGTATTGGATCACCTACCAACCAGTAAGAATTTTAGCTCACACAGACCTGTTAGTTTTTCTTTAAGAAGCCATCCTGTTCTCCACTCATTACCTGTATTAACACCTGTTTGATCTCGTTACCTGTATAAAAGACACCTGTCCACACACTCAATCAAACAGACTCCAACCTCTCCACAATGGCCAAGACCAGAGAGATGTGTAAGGACATCAGGGTTAAATTTTAGACCTGCACAAGGCTGGGATGGGCTACAGGACAATAGGCAAGCTGCTTGGTGAGAAGGCAACAACTGTTGGCACAATTATTAGAAAATGGAAGAAGTTCAAGATGACGGTCAATCACCCTCGGTCTGGGGCTCCATGCAAGATCTCACCTAGTGGGGCATCAATGATCATGAGGAAGGTGAGGGATCAGCCCAGAACTACACGGCAGGACCTGGTCAATGACCTGAAGAGAGCTGGGACCAGTCTCAAAGAAAACCATTAGTAACACACTCCGCCGTCATGGATTAAAATCCTGCAGCACATGCAAGGTTCCCCCTGCTGAAGCCAGCGCATGTCCAGGCCCGTCTGAAGTTTGCGAATTACCATCTGGATGATCCAGAGGAGGAATGGGAGAAGGTCATGTGGTCTGATGAGACAAAAATATAACTTTTTGGTCTAAACTCCACTCGCCGTGCTTGGAGGAAGAAGAAGGATGAGTACCACCCCAAGAACACCATCCCAACCGTGAAGCATGGAGGTGGAAACATCATTCTTTGGGGATGCTTTTCTGCAAAGGGGACAGGACGACTGCATTGTATTGAGGGGAGGATGGATGGGGCCATGTATCGCGAGATCTTGGCCAACAACCTCTTTCCCTCAGTAAGAGCATTGAAGATGGGTCGTGGCTGGGTCTTCCAGCATGACAACGACCCGAAACACACAGCCAGGGCAACTAAGGAGTGGCTCCGTAAGAAGCATCTCAAGGTCCTGGAGTGGCCTAGCCAGTCTCCAGACCTGAACCCAATAGAAAATCTTTGGAGGGAGCTGAAAGTCCATATTGCCCAGCGACAGCCCCGAAACCTGAATGATCTGGAGAAGGTCTGTATAGAGGAGTGGGCCAAAATCCCTGCTGCAGTGTGTGCAAACCTGGTCAAGAACTACAGGAAACGTATGATCTCTGTAATTGCAAACAAAGGTTTCTGTACCAAATATTAACAACAATATTGTTTTAGATTCCGTCTCTCACAGTTGAAGTGTACCTATGATAAAAAATTACAGACCTCTATATGCTTTGTAAGTAGGAAAACCTGCAAAATCGTCAGTGTATCAAATACTTGTTCTCCCCACTGTATCTGTGCATCTGGATAGACGATAAAATGTCTTTCAAAAAGCATATTGATGAGTTAGAAGCTGAGGATAAAAACGGGCTTCTTCTATGGAAATAGGTCATGCCTATCACTAAATAGTAGAATGTGGATCATTCAGTCGACTTTTCTTCCGTTCCTAGACTATGGTGACTATTTGCACTCATCACTGCTCATCAGAAAGTATGTTGGCCCTCTTTGATGTTGGGTACGTCAAAACACTGCATTTTATTCATTTATAAAGCCCTATTGCAAAAAACTCCCACATTACTTACCCATATAAATACGAGTTACCATACTCACTCACAGGGATAGCTAACTCTGGCAATTCTGTCTGTTGCTACAGACTTAGGAAAAACAGCTTTTAATTCCTATGTACCCCATGTATGGAACAATCTTCAGAGTTCCTTTAAACTAGATACATTGATGCCTCCTGAGCAGTTCAAAATGTTGATTGAGGACCTCTGTTGAGGAAAGTGATTGTTTTTCTTGTGTCTGTATTTTTGTATTCTCTTATATTTTGTAAAATGTGTGAAATTGTCAAATGCAGGGCTCCTTTGGTCTCAATGGGACTCCCTGTTAAAATAAAGGTCAAATAAAAAGGTTCTGTGGTGAATGTGTTTGCACCGCTGTGAGGGATTTCCGACAGACCGGACGACTCTCCCTCCCGACGCCAGAGGGGTACACTACGTACATGGTTTGAGGAGTTATCGAGTTACTTTGGCCAACTCTGAGTTCAACTCGGGATAACCAGTACCACGAAAGTGGCTCACCTTTTAGCCAGGTATATTTCTATGGCAACAAATGCTTCAGAACTAACCTGCCTCCAGGGCAGGTTAACTCAGGGTTAACTCCATATATACAGTACCAGTCCACACACCTACTCGTTCAAGGGTTTTTCTTTATTTTTTACTATTTTCTACAAATAACAGTGAAGACATCAAAACTTTGAAATAACACACACGGAATCATGTATTAACCCAAAAAGTGTTAAACAAATTCAAATATATTTTAGATTTTAGATTCTTCAAAGTAGCCACCCTTTGCCTTGATGACAGCTTTTCACACTCTTGGCATTCTCTCAACCAGCTTCACCTGAAATGCTTTTCCAAAAGTCTTGAAGAATTTCCCACGTATACTGAGGACTTGTTGGCTGCTTTTCCTTCGCTCTGCGGTCGAACTCATCCCAAACCATCTCAATTGGGTTGAGGTTATCTAATTTGAATTCCATTCCTCGTCAGCCTGGCCTATACTTGCATTGCTATGCTGGTGATAGCCAAGTGTCGCTATCCTTTCAGCACCGTAGCACAATCGACTACTGAGGCTCTTTTTATCATTGAGTAGGCCTAGCCTATTACTTACCTGCTGAAATTGGCAGGTGATGAGTTTGTTGACGATGTACATAGGATGCAGAGGATGCACTAGGCTACCTGCCTCTAACCACTAGGCTACCTGCCTCTGACCACTAGGATACCTGCCTCTGACCACTAGGCTACCTGCCTCTGACCACTAGGCTACCTGCCTCTGACCACTAGGCTACCTGCCACCCTCCATGTTGTTGTCTCTTACTGTTTACTTCCCTTAAGGCTCCCACAAAATATGTTTCTAGCGTTTGTCTGCCGATCGTTCAGCGCGCTGTGTTTTAAAGACCACCCGCTGTAGATATCTGACTGACAGTATTTTCACCCACTAAGTTCTCAAATTATGGCCGGCACTATGTTCAAAGGTGCTAAGTACTCTTAGCCAGCAAACACTATTGGTGTGCCTGAGCCCTTAAGTAACTTATCCTCTAACTTCTCCTATTCAGGAGCAGGGCAGCACTTAAAAACCTTAGGAGCAAAGCAACTTCCTCCTCCATGTTTGCTCGTTTATGCGAAGGATAGAATGTCATTCACTGTCACGTGAAAATAGAATGCTGATGATGTTGTTTTTGTGTTTTAAACTTTTGCTAACGACAACGACCAAGTTTGATTTCGTACGACAGTACAATGTTCATAATGTTCCTGCGACAACTGTCTACAGACCAGCCTTTATACACACAATATCTAATATTTCAGATGTGAGAATGTGGTTTGAAAGTTATTTGGTTAGTGCGAAAGTCATATCGGTCTGTGGTATTGCATTATAGACTCTCTGCCATGGCTCTCTGCTCTCTGGGGAGAGTGTATGTGTAGATATGGTTCATATTCTTTCCCATGTCATTATAGCTGGTAGTAGAGCTGACAGTCCAGTGAATAAGACAGGGACTGATCCTTTTCCTTCATGGTGCCCACTTCAAAGTCACTGCTCTAGGGTCAGATTGGCCTGGAATTGGGTCTCCCTTCACATATCTCTTCCCTCCCTTATAACTGATCCTGGATCAGCTTGGCCGAGGGAATAAGGACGAGACTGAGATAAGGTTGACCTAATAATCCAGGTTTGACCTTGGCTTGGCCCAGGCAGAACTTAAAGGTCCATCTGTCTGTCTGTTAGGGCGTGTCAGCCAGTTGAACTAGTTCACTGTATTATGATGGTAGACACAGTATAAGTTACTACACTGACTCCAAGTTGACAAAAAACAATATTAGTTAGGCTTTTATAAGATTAGATTCACAACTACTAATCAGAGAAAACCTTGTAATTAGACCCTGTGAATGAATCTATTATATTAGTCCTACATGTGGAGAAGCCACATTCCTCTTCATGCTGTATGGTCTCTGTGCAGCAATGTTTTTATGAATGTTAGTATAGAATGATTAGTTGTCTCTTCATATGACACATGCCCTCATCCCTCTGTGAGACTGAGCTGAAAATCTATTCTCTTTGTCAATTTGTAGCAATGTACTGCTGCACACACACACACACACACACACACACACACACACACACACACACACACACACACAGACACAGACAAACGCAAGTGCACACCAAAACCAAAGCTTCCTCCATGGCTCTGTCAGTTTGCCCCCATCATTACAGTATTCATCATTACGTTCACCTAAAAGCAAATAATCACTAGAGGCCTGTCACTGCGTGGCAGATGATCGATGGGCTTTGAGGGACGACCCAGCCATGTCCACTCATGAATTATGATAGACTCCCTCTATATGATGGACCACACGAAAGCTTTTCATCAGAAAGACACATGCACACATAGATACGCATGCATGCAAGCACCCAGGTGTGCGCACACACATACACACACAGGCACATAAGCACAAATACATAAGGTGCCTTTGGAAAGTATTCAGACTCCTTGGCTTTTTGCAAATTTTGTTACATTACAGCCTTAATCTAAAATGGATTTGTTTTAAAATCCTCATCAATCTACACACAATACCCCACAATGACATAGCGAAAACTGTTTTTATTTTTATTTTAGGAAATTTATTAAAATACAAAGTATTCAAATCCTTTGCTATGAGACTCAAAATTGATCTCAGGTGCATCCTGTTTTCATTGATCATCCTTGAGATGTTTCTACAACTTGATTGGAGTCCACCTGTGGTACATTCAATTGATTGGACATGATTTGGAAAGGCACACACCTGTCTGTATAAGGTCCCACAGTTGACAGTGCACGTCAAAGCAGAAACCAAGCCATGAGGTTTAACGAATTGTCTGTAGAACTCTGAGACAGGATTGGTACTCTGGGGAAGGGTACCATTGGAAATCCCCAAGTACACAGTGGCCTTCATCATTCTTAAATGTAAGAATTCTGGAAAACTTCCAGAAGGACAACCATCTCTGCAGCACACTACCAATCAGGTCTTTATGGTAAAGTGGTCAGACGGAAGCCACTCCTCAGTAAAAGGCACATGACAGCCCACTTTGAGTTTGCCAAAAGGCACCTAAAGACTTTCTTATTAAACCAAGGTTGAACTCTTTGGCCTGATTACCAAGTGTCCTGTCTGGAGGAAACCTGCCACTATGCTTATGGTGAAGCATGGTGGTGGCAGCATCATGCTGTGGAGATGTTTTTCAGTGGCAGAGACTAGGAGACTAGTCAGGATCGAGGCAAAGATGAACGGAGCAAAGTACAGAGAGATCCTTGATGAAAACCTGCTCCAGAGCACTCAGGACCTCAGACTGGGGGTGAAGGTTCACCTTCCAACAGGACAACGACCCTAAGCACACAGCCAAGACAATGCAGGAGTGGCTTCGGGACAAGTCTCAATGTCCTTGAGTGGCCCAGCCAGAGCCCGGAATTGAACCAGATCGAACATATCTGGAGAGACCTGAAAATCAAATTTTTGGGAAATTTTGGCTAATACTAATACAATTGTTCAGAGAACAATATAAAATATTTTGTTTAACAAGTAATATTTTTTTCTCAAATGTAGGGGGTAAAACATTTTGACACTCTTAAATAGTCTTAGAAATAGTAGTCCAAAGTTGAGTATTTGGTCCCATATTCATAGCCCGCAATGACTACATCAAGCATGTAACTCTACAAACTTGTTGGATGCATTTGCAGTTTGTTTTGTTTTTGTTTCAGAATTAAGAACAATTCTTATTTACAATGACGGCCTAGGAACAGTGGGTTAACTGCCTTGTTCAGGGGCAGAACAACAGATTTCTACCTTGTCAGCTTGGGGATTTGATCTTGCAACCTTTCGGTTACTGGCTCAAAGCTCTAGCCACTAGGCTACCTGTCGCCCCGAGTAGCTTAGGGGAATAGAAATGAATGGTAAATAATCTATTGGGTCATTTTGGAGTCACTTGTATTATAAATAAGAAATATAATATGTTTCTAAACACTTGTACATTCATGTGGATGCTAACATGATTACAGATAATCCTGAATGAATTGAGAATAATGATGAGTGAGAAAGTTACAAAGGGTAAAGATCATGGCCTCTCACCATTACAATAACAGGGGAGGTTAGCATTTCTTGGGGGGTCTGTGGGTGACTTTTAACCGGCAAATAAATGTGTTCCTCATGTCTCACTCATTGTTCGGGAGAAGTTTGGTCCAAGTGGGACGTTTGGGTCTATATTTCTTGAATATAAATCTGAATTGTATAAATTCAAATGTCCAATTTGGGTGCAATAAATTTACTTAATTTCTCAGGAATCCACTTTCTTGTGCTTTTTGAGGTGTAACAACCCCATCTTTATCAAGGGTGTCAATAATTTCAGACCCCACCGTGCATATCTACCTCAGTTGGTATGGTACTTCTTCTATATTGCTTCATTCCTTTGTGTTTATTTCTTAGGTGTTTTTTTATTTGTTCTTATTTAACTCTGCGTCTTTGGGAAAGATCTTGTAAGTAAGCATTTCACTGTAAGGACTACACCAGTTGTATTCGGCGCATGTGACAAATACAATTGGAATTGATTTGAGCTGTTGTTGTGGTGTGATGTGTAGATCTGTTGTCCAATAGCAAAGCCCTATCTTACTGTACTGGTTGCTGTACTGTAAACTACCTGCTTTAATCACAGGACATCCAATTGCTTCCAGAGTGACGTGATCGCCCAATGAAGCCTAATCGACTTGTCAGCCTGATGGACAGATGGACGTTTCCCTTCCTTCCTATTTCCTCTCCCAGACATGTCTGTCCATTTCTCTCCATTCACTTTTCTTATTAAGTTTATTAAAGCCCGTCCGGATCCTACTTTTTCCCAGCCCCACTCCCTTCTCCCATTCATTACTCTGCCTTATCATGGCAGGCCATCTGAAGTGTGCTGCTGCTAGTCCATTATGCACGTATGAAGGCCATCAATGCCCCAGTATTGGCCAATTCATCAAACATGTATCTGTTGCCCTGTGTGTCAATTTGCCTGTCGCTCTCCAGTCTGCGGCCTTATTACTGGAATAAAAACATTACTTCTCCAGTCAAAGGCCTTATTACTGGAATAACAACATTACTTCTCTAGTCGAAGGCCTTATTACTGGAATAATAACATTACTTCTCCAATCCAAGGCCGTATTACTGGAATAATAACATTACCTCTCCAGGCAAAGGCCTTATTACTGGAATAATAACATTACTTCTCCAGTCAAAGGCCTTATTACTGGAATAACAACATTACTTCTCTAATCCAAGGCCTTATTACTGGAATAATAACATTACTTCTCCAATCCAAGGCCGTATTACTGGAATAAAAACATTACTTCCTCAATCCAAGGTCGTATTACTGGAATAATAACATTACTTATCCAATCCAAAGCCTTATTACTGGAATAATAACATTACTTCTCCAATCCAAGGCCGTATTACTGGAATAATAACATTACCTCTCCAGGCAAAGGCCTTATTACTGGAATAATAACATTACTTCTCCAGTCAAAGGCCTTATTACTGGAATAACAACATTACTTCTCTAATCCAAGGCCTTATTACTGGAATAATAACATTACTTATCCAATCCAAAGCCTTATTACTGGAATAACAACACTACTTCTCCAGTCCAAGGCCTTATTACTGGAATAACAACATTTCTTCTCTAGTCCAAGGCCTTATTACTGGAATAAAAACATTACTTCTCCAGTCTGCAGCCTTATTACTGGAATTAAAACATTACTTCTCCAGTCCAAGGCCTTATTACTGGAATAACAACATTACTTATCCAGTCTGCAGCCTTATTACTGGAATAACAACATTACTTCTCCAGTCCAAGGCCTTATTACTGGAATAAAAACATTACTTCTCCAGTCTGCAGCCTTATTACTGGAATTAAAACATTACTTCTCCAGTCCAAGGCCTTATTACTGGAATAAAAACATTACTTCTCCAGTCTGCAGCCTTATTACTGGAATTAAAACATTACTTCTCCAGTCCAAGGCCTTATTACTGGAATAACAACATTACTTATCCAGTCTGCAGCCTTATTACTGGAATAACAACATTACTTCTTCAGTCCAATGCCTTATTACTGGAATAAAAACATCACTTCTCCAGTCTGCAGCCTTATTACTGGAATTAAAACATTACTTCTCCAGTCCAAGGCCTTATTACTGGAATAACAACATTACTTCTCTAGTCGAAGGCCTTATTACTGGAATAATAACATTACTTCTCCAATCCAAGGCCGTATTACTGGAATAATAACATTACCTCTCCAGGCAAAGGCCTTATTACTGGAATAATAACATTACTTCTCCAGTCAAAGGCCTTATTACTGGAATAACAACATTACTTCTCTAATCCAAGGCCTTATTACTGGAATAATAACATTACTTCTCCAATCCAAGGCCGTATTACTGGAATAATAACATTACTTCCTCAATCCAAGGCCGTATTACTGGAATAATAACATTACTTATCCAATCCAAAGCCTTATTACTGGAATAATAACATTACTTCTCCAATCCAAGGCCGTATTACTGGAATAATAACATTACTTATCCAATCCAAAGCCTTATTACTGGAATAACAACACTACTTCTCCAGTCCAAGGCCTTATTACTGGAATAACAACATTTCTTCTCCAGTCCAAGGCCTTATTACTGGAATAAAAACATTACTTCTCCAGTCTGCAGCCTTATTACTGGAATTAAAACATTACTTCTCCAGTCCAAGGCCTTATTACTGGAATAACAACATTACTTATCCAGTCTGCAGCCTTATTACTGGAATAACAACATTACTTCTCCAGTCCAAGGCCTTATTACTGGAATAAAAACATTACTTCTCCAGTCTGCAGCCTTATTACTGGAATTAAAACATTACTTCTCCAGTCCAAGGCCTTATTACTGGAATAAAAACATTACTTCTCCAGTCCAAGGCCTTATTACTGGAATTAAAACATTACTTCTCCAGTCCAATGCCTTATTACTGGAATAAAAACATTACTTCTCCAGTCCAAAGCCTTATTACTGGAATAAAAACATTACTTCTCCAGTCTGCAGCCTTATTACTGGAATAACAACATTACTTCTCCAGTCCAAGGCCTTATTACTGGAATAAAAACATTACTTCTCCAGTCCAAAGCCTTATTACTGGAATTAAAACATTACTTCTCCAGTCCAAGGCCTTATTACTGGAATAACAACATTACTTATCCAGTCTGCAGCCTTATTACTGGAATAACAACATTACTTCTCCAGTCCAAGGCCTTATTACTGGAATAAAAACATTACTTCTCCAGTCTGCAGCCTTATTACTGGAATTAAAACATTACTTCTCCAGTCCAAGGCCTTATTACTGGAATAAAAACATTACTTCTCCAGTCTGCAGCCTTATTACTGGAATTAAAACATTACTTCTCCAGTCCAAGGCCTTATTACTGGAATAACAACATTACTTCTCTAGTCTGCAGCCTTATTACTGGAATAACAACATTACTTCTCCAGTCCAAGGCCTTATTACTGGAATAAAAACATTACTTCTCTAGAATCTCCACCACCAAGAATATATTTGAAGTCACACAAGTCATTTAATGTTAAAACAAGGCCTTAGGCTTTTGCCTCTTGCCTTTTCAAGGTTCTCCTATTTTTTCCCCCTACTCAAACAGACCAGAGGTCTGACAATATCTATCTGGTTCTCTGCAGATTGTTTCAGCTGCTAAAGTGAATACAGAGATTCCTCCATAACTGTGGGGATTGTTCTGTGTCTGTTGTTGTGACTGGTCTTTGTTAGGATATATTTGGATGCTATCAGGCTTGTGGAATGGCTATACGGTATATGGTAGTTGCTAGTTCAAGATGGGGGCCCTTCAGCTGTTAGGATATAGCTGCTGTCTCAGTTGACCTCTAGTCCTAAACACTACTAAAAGGTCAACTGGGATTTGTTCTGACATAATGCTGCCTCACAGATGTAGAAGATAGATCTGAGGCTACCATCCTCCTCTCATTCGTTACTTAAAGACATCTGACATGAGACAGACCCACGCCATTGGTAGGCGTGACTGACATTTTAAGCCAATAATCACAGAGGGTATTCTTCCCTCTGCCGGGCTGTCAGTGGTGGTTTATCAATCAATGTGTCTGCATTAGTATTAGACTAACGATCTGGCTCTGTCTGTACCTCTGGGTCACGGGTATGTCTCCTCTCCTGTCTCCTTGTCTGGCCTCTTGTCTCCTCTCATGTCTCCTTGTTTAGCCACCTGTCTCCTCTCATGTCTCCTTGCTTGGCCTCCTTTCTCTCCAATTTCCATTAATCTCATTTCCTTTCCTTTTTTCTCCTCTTTCCTTTCCTCTCGTGTGTGTGTGCGTGCGTGCGTGCGTTGATGTTTTGCACATGTGTGTGTTTTCCATTTTACCCAGCCACAGGAGCTTTGGGACACAGTTCAATTATGCTCATTATATTTTTTGAAAACAAAAGAGAGCTCCTCATGTTTTTAACTAAAGCACTTTTACTGCAGCGCTTTCACTCTGTTAGTTCTGCAAACTCCGTATTAAAACTAGGCTCTTATAAAGGTAATGAAACCAAAGGTCGGTGTTAGGGAAATCTGCAGAGAGCGCCAGGGAAAGCTGGAGACAATTAAAGTCCAATCCCCCTACTGTATCCCCCCTACACACACACACACACACATACATATACACACACATACAGAGAGAGAGAGAGAGAGAGCAGGATGGGGTTTGGTAGCTGTGCTGTGCCGGGCCCTGCTCTCCCCTAGCTGTGAATTTAGTTGATTAGATCTGCTGGTGCACACAGCAGTGGTGACATGAAAACAACAATTAATAAGCCTTCCCTCTGCGCCATGCGGCTTCTTTTAACCAAGCAGTTAATAATGCAGCCCAGAGGACTACAGGCCCTATCGTGTCATACAAACACACGCAGGTATGCATGCATTAACACACACTGTGTACAGTATGTGAGGGGGATTTCAATAGGAGTACTGTCTCAGGTTCTACAGTCTTTGTCCATCTTCATGTCTTTGCCTTTTTACATTGATCATCTTGTGTTCCTCGTTTCCCTTTTCTTTTCCCTTACGGTCAGTTGGAATGTGTTCTCTCTTTCTCCCCCCTCTTGCTATCCATTTGCAGATTGACATGATGAAACAATTATGTTTACATTGAGTAAATCACAGACAGTGTATAATGACAGTGACACTAGCCAGATCAGAGAGTGTATTAGTTGAGACTGGGCCTAGTGCTGGGCAGTGTTCTCAGGCTGACTGTAGGAACCAGAAGGGTGTGTTAATATCGCTTCATTGTTTACCTTTTTATTTTTCACATTGGATGAAAATAATATTACCGTGGTTGAAGCAGGTGTCTTGTTTATCTATTTTTGTAATTAAGTATAGAAATGACAGTCATGAGTCAGAAAATAGTCCCATTAGATCCAGTCTCAGCCAGGTCCTGGCAAGTTTACATGTCAATGATTGACTCCATTATATAATGCTGACAGTGTAGCCTGAACGCATGATGAACACAAACACATTGGGAATTTATGTTATTTTATACTTATACAATTGTTCAGAGAAAGAGATTTTGTTTAACAAGTAATATATATTTTTTCCCAAAAAGTTAGGGGTGTATTGTTGACACGCCTAAAGACTACATCAAGTGTGTGACTCTACAAACGTGTTGGATGGATTTGTAGTTAGTTTTGGTTGCGTTTCAGATTATGTTGTGCACAATAGAAATAAATGGTAAATAATGTATTGTGTCATTTTGGAGTCACTTTTATTATAAATAAGAGTAGAAAATGTTTCTAAACACTTGTACATTCATGTGGATGCTACCATGATTACAGATAATCCTGAATGAATGGTGAATAATGATGAGTGAGAAAGTTACAGACGCACAAATATCATACCCCCAAGACATGCTAACCTCTCACCATTACAATAACAGGGGAGGCTAGCATGTCTTGAAGGGTCCGTGGGTGACTTTTAACCGCCAAAAATGTGTTCTTTATATCATTGTTAAGAAGAAGTTTGGTCCAAGTCGCATGTTGGGTGCTATATATATATTGAATATAATCTGAATCCTATACATTTAAATGTCTAATTTGGGTGCTTAATTTCTTTTTTTTTTCTTCTTAATTTCACATAGTGGAAATGACAGTGGGTCTAGTATAAGGGATTATGCTGTTTGAACTTCGGTGGCGCAGTGGTCTGAGCAGTTCACATCCAGTGCTTTTTATGTGAACGCCAAGGAAGCCATGTAGCCTATTGACTTTCACCAACCTTTTCAAACGTCTGACATCAAAGTTTATTTCTAGTGGTCACACTGATTATACAACACACACATGGCTTTGTACACCTTCAACAAGGCTTGAACTGTGCAAGGCCCCAACATTACCCTGAGTAATGCTCTCAATCATCTTTATGCTTAGTGTGTGATGTGGGTGTGCTTGTGTGCATAAGAGAAATATGTGACTGCATCACAGGGATACAAATAGTCCCCCAAAATGTTTTTACTAAAACGCTTTGGTGTTAAAACCTTTAAACCAACCCCCATCACAGTTTGCAAACAAGTTTCCCTTTCCATTCCGTCTGTGATTGCCGGAGTACGTATTCTGTATTCTACTGGTTGGGCTGTGAAGATGATGGATGACAAGTTAAATTTGTGTCCGGGGAGTGAAGGTGAAGTGTGACAGAGTGATTTGTCTTGGGAATGGAGGGTTAGGGTCAGGCCAAAGCGGGCGCCTCCAGGCACAAGACATTGACAAATTCATCCTGCCCGCCACATTTCTGAAGCCTTTTGTTTTGAATCCTGGCTACTGACTGGTGACCCCCATCCCTCATCCTGCCAGCGTAGAAGGAAGCTGGTCGCGGCTGAGTCCCGGGTCCAGGCCATGCCAGGGGAACTCAGCACCACTAATTCACACCATTCAACCCTCTGACAGGCCCCTACCCGAACTCTCCCTGCCTCTCCAGACGCGTGAAAAGAGGGAGGCAGAAATATTTATTTCTGCACGTAATGGCCGTCTGCACAGCCGTATAATTTTTCTTTTTCTCTCTCTCTCTCTCGCTTTCTCGCGCTCTCTCTCACTCTCTCTCTCGCTGTCTCTCTCTCGCTCTCTCTCTCGCGGTCTCTCTCTCGCTCTCTCTCTCTCGCTCTCTCTCTCTCCCTCTCTCGCTCTCTCTCTCTCACTCTTTCTTTCTCTCTTTCTCTCTCTCTCTCTTTCTCTCTCTCTCTCTTTCTCTCTCTTTCTCTCTCTCTCTTTCTTTCTCTTTCTCTCTCTCTCTCTCTCTCTCTCTCTCTCTCTCTCTCTCTCTCTCTCTCTCTCTCTCTCTCTCTCTCTCTCTCTCTCTTGCCTTATCATTGCAGGTCACTGGCGGGCCTCAAAGCGTTCACTGGGCTGGAAGAACTGGTCGTCGACAACAATCTGCTCGGAAACGACCTCCAGTTGCCCAGGTTACCCACCCTCCACACCCTAACACTCAATAAGAACCAAATATCCTTTCAAGCAGAGCGGCACTCACTATCTGCCTCTCATTCTTCAGCATGGGCTAAGGCTACAGGCCACAAGCCATTGTCTTTGCTAGTTGTTGTACTTCTATATCTCTGATTTGACTCTTTATCGCTGTGTTCTCAAAGTCTGTGGAAGTCTCTAATAGTGTGTTTGTAGTGAGTGTAAATGCAGTGCTATAAAGGTATCGGGGTCTTTGTGCTGTAGTTTAGACCCCACAGACTAGTTTCTAAGCCACGGGGACCTCTAGTGGAGACAGGAATAAAAGCCATTAGGGGCTGTGTTGATATGTTGAGGAAGAAACGGGAAATGGAGAAACGTCTGAACCTACCAAATGCTTTGAGAAAGAGCACTTTTAAATATATATTAGTTGTATAACCAATTATGAACATTGACAAATGAACCAGTAGTGTAATATCCCATGCAGTGTAGTAGTGGGAAAAACTGAAAACCTCCTAACAATTGCAGAGACGATAATTCAAAAACTACATGTAGTTTCCTCATTGAATAGTAAACCAGGTTAACCGTAAGCACTCAAACCCAAACACTGCGCCACTACTTATGATCAGACGGAAAATATGTTTCAACTTCCTCCTTTAGTGTTAAGAACCCAGCCTATCTATGTGTCCTTGTCCCCCCTGGTAGCCTCTCCCTAGTAGATCCATCTACAGGGTAATGATGCAAAAACACACCTCCCGTGTCAACATTAAAACTGGGGCTCCTAGAAGTGCGTGTCAGCGGCTCTGAAGCTCTGAGTCAGGTTGTGAAGTGGCCTGCACATGCTAATGGCCCAATTAGACCACATCCTGATGTGGAGCTGTGCCATTTTACACACTCCACCACTGCATTAGTGCGCTTGTATTTTGACACTTTGGGGCTCAATTTTCCAATGAAGTGAATGTATTAGTGATGAATGTGTCTGGGAGGCTGATTTTGTTTGGGAGGCTGGTTGCTTTTTTTTTTCATGTTGGGGGGGGGGGGGGGGACGGGACTTTTTTCCCGTCAGCTACGGCTCTGGAATCACCGACCGTTTGAACCACAGGGCATCCATCATTTACCTGGTCACCTAGGAGAGAAGGGGGAGAGAAGGAGAAGAAGAAATGGAGAGAGAGAGGAAGAAAAAGAGGAGGGTGGAAAGAGAGAGAGAGAAAATACAGGGAACTAAACAGGAAAATATATGCCAAACTTTGAGCCTTAAATTGAGCCTTTCTGTCTGCTCCCTCACACAACAACACGATGCCTATGACCTATGCCCTCTGAAGGCCATCGTGAATTTCATAGTGGTGTGTGTGGGAGGGAGGTCTGTGTGTGTGCGTGCGTGTGTAAGTGAGGGGGGTCTGGGGTAAATGGTAATGTAATTAACCGTGTTGGCTCCTTGACCTCTGACCGCTGACACCTGACTGACATTGAGGAGCTGCTGGAGCACTTGGCGAAGGCGGCACCGTCGCTGCAGTACCTCAGCCTGCTGGGAAACGAGGCCTGTCCCAACCAGCTGGTCAGCCTGGACAAGGATGAGGACGACTACCAGAGATACAGGTACACACTCACACACACAGGTCATTGCCAAAGAGTCGCACAGTGATGATGTCATAACAACATTGGTGTCTGTTCTCTGTCCTGTTCAGGATTCTAAACATACTTATTTTAAATAAAAGTTACATGAATCCTTTTTTTCCAATATTTGTTTAATTTTTTATTAACGTTTTTTACATTTTTGTAGGTTATTATATTTGTGTATACTTTTTATATTTAGTGTATTTTTATTTACACTGAATGAGGAACAAACATTCCTTGTCCCAACCAGATTGTGGATGGAACCTCATGGTTGTAAAAGCTTCCTCTCCACATTCTGGTTGGGCAAAATGCATTTCATGTGTGACTAGTCACCGCCACAAATGAGTGTTTACTAGCAGAGCAGACCATGCATTAAACATCACAGCATCTCCTCAAGCCATGCAATGTGACCACCCTTTGTCAGCCTCTTTTACATGAAACACGATAAAAGGAAAAAACACACATTCTCTTTTGTCTGTTTTAGCCCTAAGTGCTTATTTCTGACTCTGTGTTCTGTATTAATCATTTACTAGCACCAACGATTGGCTGTAAGCCTCTCTGTCTCTCTCTTTCTCTTTCTCCCTCACTCTGTCTCTATCTCTCGGTCTCACCCTCACTCTTTTTGTATCTCTCTGTCTCTGTCTCTTTCTTTCTCTCTCTCTCTATGCCTCTCTCTCTCTCTCTCTCTCTCTCTCTCTCTCTTTCTCTCTTTCTCTCTTTCTCCCCCTCCCATACTTATCTTACTGCTAAGTGAAGCCGTTCTGCCCTGACTGACTGAGTGCTGACACTGTCTATGCTCTTGTTATGTAATATTCATAATGTGTCACACTGTAAAACATCTATTTGAGCCTGGTGCAGATTCCATGTCTGACGGGGTTAGGCTGTATGCAGGTCATGACAACTCTGGCCCAGGGCAGGGAATAGGCCGTGTCCATGAAGCCCCAGTCTCAGCCTCTAAGCCCCAGCCAGGCCCCTGCCCCCGACAGGCTCACAGGCCATCTCAATTACCAAGGGCAGCAGTCAACTGCTGTGGCACTCACTGGACTATTTTTTTTTAAAGTCCAATGACATAAAGATGGAACACAGAAATGGAAAAATACACACACTTTGGGTGTTGAAGCTAGGATACAGTAACAACAGAATTATTCTAGCACAGAAGCAACCTGTCTCGTAATGGGATACACGGCACTGCCATGGGGTTGAGGGGTGCGCTCTCTTGCGCTCCTTCGAGGCTCTCTCGCTCTCTCTCTCTCTCTCTCTCTCTCTCTCTTTCTGTGTTGTGAAGGAGGAAAAATGACCTTCTAGCGATGTCATACTCCCATCGTGACACAGAGCCTATTGTTACTTGTCATGTTTACACGCAGACTCAAATGACATAATCTCATTTCGAGATCTCTTGTTCCGCCCTGATCAAAGACTTGCTACAGGTGGACAGTTTTGCCTCAGGTGCCCTTTAACCACCACATGCACTCAGCCCGGTGCTCACTCAACCCTCAACCCATCCACTCAACCCTCAACCCATCCACTTAACCCTCAACCCATCCACTCAACCCTCAACCCATCCACTCAACCCTCAACCCATCCAGTCAACCCTCAACCCATCCACTCAACCCTCAACCCATCCAGTCAACCCTCAACCTATCCTCAACTGATTGACACAACCTGAACCTATTCACGCAACCTCAACCAATTCACTCAACCTCAACCCATCCACTCAACCCTCAACCATCCACTCAACTCATTCACTCAACCCATCCACTCTACCTCAATCCATCCACTCAACCCTCAACCCATCTACTCAACCCATTCACTCAACCCTCAACCCATCCACTCAACCCTCAAGCCATCCACTCAACCCTCAACTATCCACTCAACCCATTCACTCAACCTCAACCCATCCACTCAACCACAACCCATCCACTCAACCCTCAACCCATCCACTCAACCCTCAACCATCCACTCAGCCCTCACCATCCACTCAACCTGAACCCATCCACTCAACCTAAACACATTCATCAACCCTCAACCCATTCACTCAACCTCAACCCATCCACTCAGCCCTCAACCATCCACTCAACCTAAACCCATCTACTCAACCTCAACCCATTTACTCAATTCTCAACCATTCACTCAACCCTCAACCCATTCACTCAACCCTCAACCCCATCCACTCAACCCTCATCCCATCCACTCAACCCTCAACCCATCCACTCAACCCTCAACCCCATCCACTCAACCCTCAACCCATCCCCTCAACCTCAACCCATTCACTAAACCTGAACCCATCCACTCAACCATCAACCCCATCCAGTCAACCCTCAACCCATTCCTCTCAACCTCAACCATCCACTCAACCTCAACCCATTCACTCAACCCTCAACCCATTCACTCAACCTCAACCCATCCACTCAGCCCTCAACCATCCACTCAGCCCTCAACCATCCACTCAGCCATCAACCATCCACTCAACCTAAACCCATTCATCAACCCTCAACCCATTCAATCAACCTCAACCCATCCACTCAGCCCTCAACCATCCACTCAACCTAAACCCATCTACTCAACCTCAACCCATTCACTCAACCCTCAACCCATTCACTCAGCCCTCAACCCATTCACTCAACCCTCAACCCATTCACTCAACCCATCCACTCAACCCTCAACCCATCCACTCAACCTAAACCATCCACTCAACCTCAACTCATCCACACAATCCTCAACCATCCACTCAGTCCTCAACCATCCACTCAACCCTCAACACATTCACTCAACCCTCAACCATCCACTCAACCCTCAACCATCCACTCAACCTAAACCCATCCACTCAACCTCAACCCATTCACTCAACCCTCAACACATTCATTCAACCTCAAACCATCAACTCAACCCATCCACTCAACCATCAACCCATCTACTCAACGCTCAACACATCCACTCAAACCTCAACCCATTCACTCAACCATCCACTCAACCCTCAACAAATCCAATCAACCCTCAACCCATCCACTCAACCTAAACCCATCCACTCAACCTCAACCCATTCACTCAACCCTCAACACATTCACTCAACCTCAACCCATCAACTCAACCCATCCACTCAACTCTCAACCCATCCACTCAAACCTCAACCCATCCACTCCACCCTGAACCATCCACTCAACCTAAATCCACCCACTCAACCTCAACCCATCCACTCAACCCTCAACCCATCCACTCAAACCTTAACCCATCCACTCAACCCTCAACCCATCCACTCAACCATCCACTCAGCCCTCAACCATCCACTCATCCCTCAACCATCCACTCAACCTAAAGCCATTCACTCAACCCTCAACCCATTCATTCAACCTCAACCATCCACTCAGCCCTCAACCATCCACTCAACCTAAATCCATTCACTTAACCCTCAACCCATTCATTCAACCTCAACCCATCCACTCAACCCTCAACCATCCACTCAGCCTAAACCCATCCACTCAACCTCAACCCATTCACTCAACCTCAACCATTCACTCAACCTCAACCATCCACTCAACCTCAATCCATTCACTCAACCCTCAACCCATTCACTTAACCCTCAACCCATTCACTCAACCCTCAACCCATTCACTCAACCTCAACCCATTCATTCAACCTAAACCCATCCACTCAACCTCAACCTCAACCATCCACTCAACCCTCAACCCATTCACTCAACCCTCAACCCATTCACTCAGCCCTCAACCCATTCACTCAACCCTCAAATCCATTCACTCAACCCATCCACTCAACCCTCAACCCATCCACTCAACCTAAAGCCATTCACTCAACCCTCAACCCATTCATTCAACCTCAACCCATCCACTCAACCCTCAACCATCCACTCAACCTAAATCCATTCACTCAACCCTCAACCCATTCATTCAACCTCAACCCATCCACTCAGCCCTCAACCATCCACTCAACCCTCAACCATCCACTCAACCTAAACCCATCCACTCAACCTCAACCCATCCACTCAACCCTCAACCCATCCACTCAACCCTCAACCCATCCACTCAACCATCCACTCAGCCCTCAACCATCCACTCAGCCCTCAACCATCCACTCAGCCCTCAACCATCCACTCAACCTAAAGCCATTCACTCAACCCTCAACCCATTCATTCAACCTCAACCCATCCACTCAACCCTCAACCATCCACTCAGCCCTCAACCATCCACTCAACCTAAATCCATTCACTCAACCCTCAACCCATTCATTCAACCTCAACCCATCCACTCAACCCTCAACCATCCACTCAGCCTAAACCCATCCACTCAACCTCAATCCATTCACTCAACCCTCAACTCAACCCTCAACCCATCCACTCAACCCTCAACCCACCCACTCAACCATCCACTCAGCCCTCAACCATCCACTCAGCCCTCAACCATCCACTCAACCTAAAGCCATCCACTCAACCTAAACCATCCACTCAACCTCAACTCATCCACACAATCCTCAACCATCCACTCAACCCTCAACACATTCACTCAACCTCAAACCATCAACTCAACCCTCAACCCATCCACTCAACCCTCAACCATCCACTCAGCCCTCAACCATCCACTCAACCCTCAACCATCCACTCAACCTAAACCCATCCACTCAACCTCAACCCATTCACTCAACCCTCAACACATTCATTCAACCTCAAACCATCAACTCAACCCATCCACTCAACCATCAACCCATCTACTCAACGCTCAACACATCCACTCAACCCTCAACCCATTCACTCAACCATCCACTCAACCCTCAACACATCCACTCAACCTTCAACACATCCACTCAACCCTCAACCCATCCACTCAACCGAAACCCATTCACTCAACCCTCAACACATTCACTCAACCTCAACCCATCAACTCAACCCATCCACTCAACCCTCAACCATCCACTCAACCCTCAACCATCCACTCCACCCTGAACCCATCCACTCAAACCTTAACCCATCCACTCAACCCTCAACCCATCCACTCAACCATCCACTCAGCCCTCAACCAACCACTCAGCCCTCAACCATCCACTCAACCTAAATCCATTCACTCAACCCTCAACCCATTCATTCAACCTCAACCCATCCACTCAACCCTCAACCATCCACTCAGCCTAAACCCATCCACTCAATCTCAACCCATTCACTCAACCTCAACCACCCACTCAACCTCAATCCATTCACTCAAACCTCAACCCATCCACTCAACCCATTCACTCAACCCTCAACCCATTCACTCAACCCTCAACCCATCCACTCAACCTAAAGCCATCCACTCAACCTAAACCATCCACTCAACCTCAACTCATCCACACAATCCTCAACCATCCACTCAGTCCTCAACCATCCACTCAACCCTAAACACATTCACTCAACCTCAACCCATCAACTCAACCCTCAATCCATCCACTCAACCCTCAACCATCCACTCAGCCCTCAACCATCCACTCAGCCCTCAACCATCCACTCAACCCTCAACCATCCACTCAACCTAAACCCATCCACTCAACCTCAACCCATTCACTCAACCCTCAACACATTCATTCAACCTCAAACCATCAACTCAACCCATCAACTCAACCATCAACCCATCTACTCAACGCTCAACACATCCACTCAACCCTCAACCCATTCACTCAACCATCCACTCAACCCTCAACACATCCACTCAACCCTCAACCCATCCACTCAACCTAAACCCATTCACTCAACCCTCAACACATTCACTCAACCTCAACCCATCAACTCAACCCAACCACTCAACCCTCAACCATCCACTCAACCTAAACCCATCCACTCAACCTCAACCCATTCACTCAACCCTCAACACATTCATTCAACCTCAAACCATCAACTCAACCCATCAACTCAACCATCAACCCATCTACTCAACGCTCAACACATCCACTCAACCCTCAACCCATTCACTCAACCATCCACTCAACCCTCAACACATCCACTCAACCCTCAACACATCCACTCAACCCTCAACCCATCCACTCAACCTAAACCCATTCACTCAACCCTCAACACATTCACTCAACCTCAACCCATCAACTCAACCCAACCACTCAACCCTCAACCCATCCACTCAACCTAAACCCATCCACTCAACCTCAACCCATCCACTCAACCCTCAACCCATCCACTCAACCATCCACTCAGCCCTCAACCATCCACTCAGCCCTCAACCATCCACTCAACCTAAAGCCATTCACTCAACCCTCAACCCATTCATTCAACCTCAACCCATCCACTCAACCCTCAACCATCCACTCAGCCCTCAACCATCCACTCAACCTAAATCCATTCACTCAATCCTCAACCCATTCATTCAACCTCAACCCATCCACTCAACCCTCAACCATCCACTCAGCCTAAACCCATCCACTCAACCTCAACCATCCACTCAACCTCAATCCATTCACTCAACCCTCAACCCATCCACTCAACCCATTCACTCAACCCTCAACCCATCCACTCCACCCTCAACACATTCACTCAACCTCAACCCATCAACTCAACCCTCAACCCATCCACTCAACCCTCAACCATCCACTCAGCCCTCAACCATCCACTCAACCCTCAACCATCCACTCAACCTAAACCCATCCACTCAACCTCAACCCATTCACTCAACCCTCAACACATTCATTCAACCTCAAACCATCAACTCAACCCATCCACTCAACCATCAACCCATCTACTCAACGCTCAACACATCCACTCAACCCTCAACCCATTCACTCAACCATCCACTCAACCCTCAACAAATCCACTCAACCCTCAACCCATCCACTCAAACTAAACCCATCCACTCAACCTCAACCCATTCACTCAACCTCAACCCATCAACTCAACCAATCCACTCAACCCTCAACCCATCCACTCAACCCTCAACCCATCCACTCCACCCTGAACCATCCACTCAACCTAAACCCACCCACTCAACCTCAACCCATCCACTCAACCCTCAACCCATCCACTCAAACCTTAACCCATCCACTCAACCCTCAACCCATCCACTCAACCATCCACTCAGCCCTCAACCATCCACTCATCCCTCAACCATCCACTCAACCTAAAGCCATTCACTCAACCCTCAACCCATTCATTCAACCTCAATCCATCCACTCAAACCTCAACCATCCACTCAGCCCTCAACCATCCACTCAACCTAAATCCATTCACTTAACCCTCAACCCATTCATTCAACCTCAACCCATCCACTCAACCCTCAACCATCCACTCAGCCTAAACCCATTCACTCAACCTCAAACATTCACTCAACCTCAACCATCCACTCAACCTCAATCCATTCACTCAACCCTCAACCCATCCACTCAACCCATTCACTCAACCCTCAACCCATTCAATCAACCCTCAACCCATTCACTCAACCTCAACCCATTCATTCAACCTAAACCCATCCACTCAACCTCAACCTCAACCATCCACTCAACCCTCAACCCATTCACTCAACCCTCAACCCATTCACTCAGCCCTCAACCCATTCACTCAACCCTCAACCCATCCACTCAACCTAAACCATCCACTCAACCTCAACTCATCCACACAATCCTCAACCATCCACTCAGTCCTCAACCATCCACTCAACCCTCAACACATTCACTCAACCCTCAACCCATCAACTCAACCCTCAACCCATCCACTCAACCCTCAACCATCCACTCAGCCCTCAACCATCCACTCAACCCTCAACCATCCACTCAACCTAAACCCATCCACTCAACCTCAACCCATTCACTCAACCCTCAACACATTCATTCAACCTCAAACCATCAACTCAACCCATCCACTCAACCATCAACCCATCTACTCAACGCTCAACACATCCACTCAAACCTCAACCCATTCACTCAATCATCCACTCAACCCTCAACAAATCCACTCAACCCTCAACCCATCCACTCAACCTAAACCCATCCACTCAACCTCAACCCATTCACTCAACCCTCAACACATTCACTCAACCTCAACCCATCAACTCAACCCATCCACTCAACCCTCAACCCATCCACTCCACCCTGAACCATCCACTCAACCTAAACCCACCCACTCAACCTCAACCCATCCACTCAACCCTCAACCCATCCACTCAAACCTTAACCCATCCACTCAACCCTCAACCCATCCACTCAACCATCCACTCAGCCCTCAACCATCCACTCATCCCTCAACCATCCACTCAACCTAAAGCCATTCACTCAACCCTCAACCCATTCATTCAACCCTCAACCATCCACTCAGCCCTCAACCATCCACTCAACCTAAATCCATTCACTTAACCCTCAACCCATTCATTCAACCTCAACCCATCCACTCAACCCTCAACCATCCACTCAGCCTAAACCCATCCACTCAACCTCAACCCATTCACTCAACCTCAACCATTCACTCAACCTCAACCATCCACTCAACCTCAATCCATTCACTCAACCCTCAACCCATTCACTTAACCCTCAACCCATTCACTCAACCCTCAACCCATTCACTCAACCTCAACCCATTCATTCAACCTAAACCCATCCACTCAACCTCAACCTCAACCATCAACTCAACCCTCAACCCATTCACTCAACCCTCAACCCATTCACTCAGCCCTCAACCCATTCACTCAACCCTCAACCCATTCACTCAACCCATCCACTCAACCCTCAACCCATCCACTCAACCTAAAGCCATTCACTCAACCCTCAACCCATTCATTCAACCTCAACCCATCCACTCAACCCTCAACCATCCACTCAACCTAAATCCATTCACTCAACCCTCAACCCATTCATTCAACCTCAACCCATCCACTCAACCCTCAACCATCCACTCAGCCTAAACCCATCCACTCAACCTCAACCCATTCACTCAACCTCAACCATTCACTCAACCTCAACCATCCACTCAACCTCAATCCATTCACTCAACCCTCAACCCATCCACTCAACCCATTCACTCAACCCTCAACCCATTCACTCAACCCTCAACCCATTCACTCAACCTCAACCCATTCATTCAACCTAAACCCATCCACTCAACCTCAACCTCAACCATCCACTCAACCCTCAACCCATTCACTCAACCCTCAACCCATTCACTCAGCCCTCAACCCATTCACTCAACCCTCAACCCATTCACTCAACCCATCCACTCAACCCTCAACCCATCCACTCAACCCTCAACCCATCCTCTCAGTCCTCAACCATCCACTCAACCTCAACCCATTCACTCAACCCTCAACCCATTCACTCAACCTAAACCCATTCACTCAACCTAAACCCATCCACTCAGCCCTCAACCATCCACTCAGCCCTCAACCATCCACTCAGCCATCAACCATCCACTCAACCTAAACCCATTCATCAACCCTCAACCCATTCACTCAACCTCAACCATCCACTCAGCCCTCAACCATCCACTCAACCTAAACCCATCTACTCAACCTCAACCCATTCACTCAATCCTCAACCCATTCACTCAATCCTCAACCCATTCACTCAACCCTCAACCCATTCACTCAACCCATCCACTCAACCCTCAACCCCCATCCACTCAACCCTCATCCCATCCACTCAACCCTCAACCCATCCACTCAACCTCAACCCATTCACTAAACCTGAACCCATCCACTCAACCTCAACCATCCACTCAACCCTCAACCCATTCACTCAACCCTCAACCCATTCACTCAACCCTCAACCATTCACTCAGCCTTCAACCCATCCACTCAACCCTCAACCCATCCACTAAACCTCAACCCATTCACTCAACCCTCAACCCATTCACTCAACCTCAACCCATTCACTCAACTCTCAACCCATTCACTCAACCCTCAACCCATTCACTCAACCCATTCACTCAACCCTCAACCCATCCACTCGACTCTCAACCCATTCACTCAACCCTCAACCCATTCACTCAACCCTCAACCCATTCACTCAACCCTCAACCCATCCACTCACCCTCAACCCATCCACTCAATCCTCAACCCATCCACTCATCCTCAACCCATCCACTCAATCCTCAACCCATTCACTCAACCCTCAATCCATCCACTCAATCTCAACCCATCCACTCAACCCTCCATAGAAGAGGATGAGAATAATTAACTGACAAAATGAGGCTTGAATTATAATTCTTCCTCTTTGTCAGACAATGTCTATTTAAGACTTGTGTATTATTAACTACATTAGCATAGGATTTATCACTGTGTCACTCAACTGCTCAAACACCTCAAGCCTGGTATGTTTCTGGTATTGTAGCTCTATTCAATCAAAACCTATATGCAGATGTTCTCAGACTTGAGTCATAATATACTGTTTTTGACATTGTTATTGTTTATATAGTAAGTATTTAGTATATGATCAATCCATAGCTCCCTTCCCTAAAATCCTAGTGTGTTGACAACCTGACGTTGGTTTTACTAACTATCTTCAGCTCCAACATTACCACCATCATCATCAGGGACCGGGCTGTGCCCATATTGTGGTTCCTCCTCGTCCCTCCTCACCCTTCACTTAGCTGCTGCTGCATGTCTGTTACTGTGTTCTGTTTGGCTGGAACCTCCAGCCTTGACATGTCTGTTCCCCTGCTCCGCTCCCACCCGCTCTCTCGCTCTCTGAAAGGATCTGTTGTCATCTCCATATCCCAGCCATTATCTAGCCGACGTTTCCTCTGCCTCCCAATGAAAGATAGAGAGTGTCTGAAAGCGTAGAATATAGATCTGTGATGTTACAGGAATGGCAGCTCTGGCAGATGGGGCGTATCTCCTTTCGTTCTATTTATATTTCCGTCCTTATTTTTTATCAGCTTTGAAGGTTATTACATGGAAGGATAGATATCATCGCCATTAAATCTATACTGAGTAAACAAGTCGTCTTCTTTTCAAGATGTTTGCTGATATGTGCTGTTTTACTAATTTTAGATTTGCATAATTACTTTTGTAGGTGGATATTAACTAGTTGTTATGCTCTGGCAGTTTATGTTCTCTATTATACAGTACAGACATCTTGTGGTTTGTGACGTATTCACTAAGATGTGTTCAGTTTGTATAGTAATCTTGATTTTTGTTCTCAAATCATGTCATGTAGATATACGTTTGTTTGTGTATTTTTATGTTCATTTTTATGTAAACATTGTTCTATAAAGTAAAGTGTGTGTTATAAGGTTTGGTGTACAGTCAACTGACACAAGTCATGATGCCATACATAAGGTACATCTGTTAGTTATCATATATTATTGTTTGTGTGTGTTTCCTCAGGTATTTTGTTCTGCACAAGCTACCCACCCTAAAGTTCCTAGACACGAGGAAGGTTTGTAAGATTGAACAGCAGGAGGCTGAGGCGCGGGGAGCCTTCATGAAGGTGGTTAAACCCAAGTTATCAGACACGGTGGTGAGTACACCCTTTATGATCTAATAGCGCTGGTTTCCCAGACACAGATTAAGCCTAGCCCTAGACAATTTTTGTACATTTTTTTACCTTTATTTAACTAGGCAAGTCAGTTAAGAACATATTCTTATTTACAATGACGGCCTACCCCAGCCAAACCCGGACGGCGCTGGGCCAATTGTGCGCCGCCCTATGGGACTCCCAATCACCGGATGTGATGCAGCCTGGATTCGAACCAGTGACTGCAGTGACGCACTGAGATGCAGTGCCTTAGACCGCTGCACCACTCGGGAGCAAAGAAGCCCTTCCAATGGAGAATCTCAATTGAACATTACATACAGTATAAAGTCTCTTCAAATATGTAACTAATTGAGGTTTTACATTCTTGAAAGAAGTTACTGGACCTTCGGGAGTTAGGCAAGCAGAGAAGGGCTTTCCAGTCCAGGGAAACTAGAGTACAGTAAATTAATTTAAATAAACATTCTGTCATCCAGAATTATGTACTTCACTGCCCAGTTCATGGAATCTATAGGGACATTTATATATATATATATATATATATATAAAAGTTTTATATTGCAAATAGAGTGTGGCTTCCATCAATGTAATTGTCTGCATCATTTCCAATCCCCCATATTTCTTTTTTGAAACTAACCCTACCACCCCTCCCCTTATTGGAGTCAACTAATGGACAACAACACGTAGGCTTCTACTTCCATATATACATTTTATGGGACACGGTATATTTTACAATAGTTATCTTTTGTTTGTTTTTAGTCCCATCTTTCAGCTACCCTCAACCCCTCCCATCTCAGAAGACCGTCCAGTCTTTCTTCTTCTGCCTTTCACAGGGTCCTCCTCATTAGCAGTGTGAGATCAGATGATATATCTCTGATATATTGAATTATCTAAAAGTTCCCTTACTCGCGTTGGGGTCAATCATTTGTCTAACCCCTCTAACCATATTAAGGCCATGGTTAAGTGATGTGGATGAGCAGTAAGAAACTGACATATTCTCATCCCTCACCCCCTGTCTATCCTCCCCTCCTGTCCCCCTTTCTTCATCCGTGTCTGAGTGTCAGTCTCCCATTGCAGGGGTCCTGGTACGACGGCCCTTTGAACAGGAGCCCTCTCCCTCCCTCCGAGGGGACTCTCTCTTTAATGAGTGTGTGTGTGCTTCTGAGGGCATCCTTGTGTGTGCAAGCATGCCTGCGTGCGTATGTATGTATGTGTGTGTGTTTATGACCACGGTCTGACCTCATTCCGTATGCATGAGCCCAGATCAAAGTGGACGGGGAGGCTGTCCGGTCGCGGTAGCAACGAGGAGCGTGACAGCGCTGGCCATCGGAGCGACAGCTCACGTACACGCCAGTCATAATCGCTTAATTATCCCCCGACCATGCACTTATTCCTCCCTCGCTCGTTAGAGCCACGCAGACTAATTAGAGTTTGGGATTTCATAGATGTAACCCTTCTCATGCCTCACCCCTCTCCCCCCTCCTCCTCTTCTTTCGAAGGGGTGGAAATGAACAGCTTTGCTAAGATTCGATTTCATGTAATTGTAAGGCCATGAAATATTTACTGGTTGGATCAGCGAGGCCTCATCGTCCCAGGGTCCCCAGAGCCTTACAGACATAAAGGAGTCTGGGAGGTAAGAACAAAGCCAACCAATGACAAGGCATGATGCGTGTCGAGCAGACGCAGGGTTTAAAAGTGCACAGAGAAAACAAAATATTTATCGTTTGCGACAATCAGCCAAAATATTGTAGCGTTTTAGTGTCAGTCCACACAACTCTTTGTTCTTGATTTATCGTGCAAGTGGCAGAGCAAGAAAAGAAAACATTGAAATAATTTAACCCCATTCTGGCATGTTTGCTAGATGTAGAAAAGTGGAATGAAACACTGCTCATCCACTTGATATGAAAAGAAGCCGAGCACTTTAACAATGCTTGTTGGCAGGCAAAAGTCACTTTGGAGGGTTATATTTACATAGCCCTGCCAATGTAGCAGCAACACTTGCCTTTGTTATCATAGAGTTAGATATGGCTGAAGATTATCTCGCTAATTCTAGTTGATTTATATGTGTTTGTGTCAGAGTATATAGCAGAAGATGCTATGTATATTATCAGATGGAAATGTCTCATTATGTTTGTCTTCACTTACCCTTTACTGAAGTAGATTAACGTTCCTTTCTCTGTTTCTACAGTACAGTACTGTATTCACTCTGCTCCACCGTAACAGCCTTTGACTCAATATACTGTCTAACCGTTACACAGCCTCCACAGTACTATGACTTTGCTCATAACTGTTTGTGAGGTATCTACGTAGGGCTTATGTAGACTTGTGAATGCTCTATAAAGCCTGTATAAGTTGTTTGTTTAATGTGGAACAGAGAGAGTGATGAGAGTGAGAGATGGGGTAGTGTGGTTCCAAATGTCCCATCCTGTGCTTGGGTCCGTAACGGTTCGTTTTGAGTCCGATGAGGCATGATGCGGCAGCCATAACCGGCGCGGCGGGGCATGTGTACACCCCGCCATCTAATTGGCTCCATCATCAGAGCCATTGTGTTTCTGACCAATCGTGCAGGTCACCAATTAACGAGTGGCGCAGACAAACGAGGCAGTAGGGAGGGAGAGATGATGATGGTGTAATTAGACATTTGTGTTTGCTTTTATGTCTCGTACAGTGGGGCGTCCCTTCATAACACTGGAGCCTGGTGTCTGGAGTTACTGTAGCACAGTTAAACTGGACACTAATTAGTACTCTCTCCAGTCTCACTAATTTCTCTCTCTCTCTCTCTCTCTCTCTCTCTCTCTCTCTCTCTCTCTCTCTCTCTCTCTCTCTCTCTCTCTCTCTCTCTCTCTCTCTCTCTCTCTCTCTCTCTCTCTCTCTCTCTCTCTCTCTCTCTCTCTCTCTCTCTCTCTCTCTGTCTCATTATTTACCTCTCCCACTCTCTTTGTATTAGAGTTATGAAGATGCTGTATATATTGATGAATAACCCGTGTTTAGGTTGTAATCAAAGTTAAAGACGCTT
The DNA here is from genome assembly GCF_045791955.1 of Oncorhynchus clarkii lewisi. NCBI lineage: Eukaryota > Metazoa > Chordata > Actinopteri > Salmoniformes > Salmonidae > Oncorhynchus > Oncorhynchus clarkii. The sequence continues at coordinate 23,357,568 of NC_092169.1, forward strand.
TCAGAACAGCTGCATTACACACTTTGAAGATGAATGTTAAACTCGGCGTGAAAACCTTAGTCTACACTAAAATGAAGGACACACACTCATTGACCCTGCTTCTAGTTAACAGTAAGTGAATTATTATGATGAACACATACTGTGCATGCTTATCTAAGCCCTTCTCATATGACTGTGTAAATCAGAAAAAGAACAGGTTGCTCTCTAGTTGTTCATACTCCTAGCGTGATGTATCGGAACAGCTAATGGGCGTGCTAAGGAGGAGGCAGCTCTGAACTTTGGAGACCTCCTGGGCTGCATCTCAAATGGTACCCTGTTCCCTATTTGGGGCACTACTTTTGAACAGGCCCCATAGTGCTCTACGTAGAGAATAGGATGCCATTTGGGACAGAGACTTAGTTTGAGTCACATCAGAATGGAGTGTGACCACGGTTTAAACTGCGTTTCAATCATGCCGTTATGGCATGGCACCATGGGCTGCCACATGGTTCTGATAACAAAGCAATGAGCTTTAATACATTATGAATACCGTCACTTCTCCAACATTCTGAACGTTTTGCAAGTCTTCTAAATCATAAACAGTTGGATGTCTGCTCAAAGCACTCATACGCACGTAAAAAAAACTGCTCTTATCTGATGTAGGATAAGTACTCTATTTTACAGTATTTGTTATAAGATTGTCTCTGCTCTGTGTTGAGTAATGTCAATATCAAACCTATATTGGTATCATACAATATACTTTATTAGTGTGGTCTACAGACAATGCCCATCAAGATTGTGAAGACTTTTTTAAATGATGGAAAAACTGGATTTAAGTCATATCAACAATCAGTGTTGACAGATTAAGGGAAAGAAAAATGACCAACTGTAGAAGTGTACATTTACAGTGTGAACAAAGACCCTTTTGCAGCTCATTGAATTGATCATGTCTTTTCACGCACCACTGGGCCCTAGAAATGCATAACACTCTGTGTCTCAGTGTGTGTTGTTTTATGTGGCGCTACTGTACAGTCTGTGTCGTACACTAGTTAGGTACGTTGTCTTCCTCAACCATAGTTACGAAGACCACGTTATTGGGTCTCTGTCTTATTGGATTTCCTGAGTGGAGAAGGCGAGCAATGGGACAAACCGAGAGACAGAGACAGAAATAGAGGGAGAGACATACCTAAATTATTGACAACAATTCAAATGCTGAGTTATATTGTATGCAAAACAAATGGGGGAATTATATTATTTTATACCAATACAGTTTAACAAGTTATATGTTTTTTTATTTTAAAAGGTGGTACGTTTTCAATACATTTTTAATACCTCACCTTACGAGGACAATGGCACTGAGCCTTTTTCTAAAATGATTTATGAGTTGGAGAACACATTGGGAGGGATCTTAGACAAATCCTCAGTACAGAATCTTTCCAGATCTTTGATATCCTTCGTCTGCGATTGTGGACTGCTTATGGATTTTAAGTCCAGAGACTGAGATGTCCGTTGCTAAATGTTGATTTTGTGGCTAATTAACCATTTATTTTGATGTGCTTGGGATTATTATTTTGCTGGAAGATCCACTTGAGGACAAGTTTCAGCCTAATGGTAGAGGAAACCAGGTTTTTGGCTAAAATGTCCTTGTACTGGGTAAAGTTCATGATGCTATTGTCCTCGTACACTCGTACGCATATACGGGTTGAAAACGGCTGATTTGGGCACTGATAAACACCTATATTGGAACACAGTGGCTGTACAGTAACATGGTATACATGACGTCAGAGCTCTTGCTCTGCGCTTCACAGCTCTGTATGGGTTTTGACTGACAGCCGCTCTGAACTTGAGCACATCGCACGACATGAAGTCTTCCCCCACCCCTCCCGCTAATTGGGCACATTTATTTATTGTCTGAGTGAGATAAATGCTGTAAATGAAGAGGACTCTATGTATTTTGAAAGATGAGACGTTGAGGATTCTAATAAATACCGCTTTGATGTCATAAAAGCAAGCCAAACACCCTTGAGTCCAAAAGTGCACTTCTCCTTTCCGTATCATAAAACTCACGTCATATACAGTGTCAACATTTATGATCACTATGTTTGATGTACAGTTACAAGATGACATGGCATCATACCCTGGTGTCACGACTTCTGCCGAAGTCGTTGCCTCTCCTTGTTCGGGCGGTGCTCGGCGGTCGACGTCACCGGTCTTCTAGCCATCATCGATCCATTTTTCATTTTCAATTGGTTTTGTCTTGTCTTCCTACACACCTGGTTTCAAACCCATTCATTACCTGTTGTGTATTTAACCCTCTGTTTCCCCTCATGTCTTTGTCAGAGATTGTTTATTGTCAGTGTTGTGGTTGTTGTATAGGTGCGCGACTGGTCTTCGTACCCATGTTTGTTTCTATTCTATTCTTATTAGTGTTATGGAGCATGTTAAGTGGACATTCATTAAAAGACTCCATTTTACAGTCCGTTTGACTCTGCGCCTGACTTCCCTGCCACCTATACACACGACTCTGACATCTGGGTTGTTCTGAGCAGAATTAGCCTATTTTTGTCTATTGTTAAGACAATTTGCCGCGGCACACACACCTGAATGCACTCATGTCTCTTTTCTATGTGCACAATAATTCCGATGTGTTTCTCTGCGTTGCATTGTGAAAGCCCAACACTGTAAAATTGTGTTTTCATAACTTAGCTAGTCATGTTGGCATAAGAACAAGCTTTCAAATGAAGCCCACCTGATGCACATTGCGATTTATAATGGACTGTTTTTGGATTGAGTAACAACAGGGGACAGGTTCAACAACAGGGTTGTGTTCCAACCAAACAACTGCGAGTGTGCGAGACAACAGTTAGTCCTCTCTCTCAAACCCTTGTATTTTATGTTGCACCTACCCCAAATTTTCCAATAATATTCTTATCACGTTACTGAATGTATCCAGAGTATTTTCAGATTTCGTTATCAACAAATGCACCGAAAAGTACACTAAATATCAAGTCTGCATAAAATCAACTGTGTAATGTTTGGATTCAGTCTCGTGTCAGTTGAACTGTTGTGTCCTCACCTTTTGCGCTAGTAATTTTCCCATAATCTCCAAAGGATTCCCTTTCAATTGCTAACATGGTTATGCATTTTCATATTACTTCTGTAAAAACATGCACATTTAGTCATTCATATAGGCCAATTCCCACAAGTGTAAAAGGTTAACAAGGGCCCCAGTGACAGTGTGATGACAATGCCACAAAATCAACACGTTATGACACAGTCATAACCTTGTCATAAGTCATAACAGCTGACATAAACTGTCATAACATTGTCATAACACTGTCATGACATATATATTTAGACGTGTTATGACATATATTGCAATATTTTTTGGTCTGGTTATGACACCTACATGAGTGTCAAAGACCACAAATCCTACCACACCGGCAGACCATTCCATTCTACCTGTATATAACATTTCCTCAAATTTGCCATTTTATTACCATTGTAATTGTACACACATTGATGTCAAACATGTACCTAGCCCAATGCTCTGTCGCTGATGACTAGGATAAATGCAGGAGCAGGACAAAACACTCTCTTTGGGACTTATGACATGTGATAATGTATGTCATAGGCCTATCTGGTTTATATTATTACCCTTACAACAACAACAACAAAACATTGTTCTGTGATGATATAAATGTCCATATTTTGAAATCAAAGTTTGTGTACACAACGTTATTATTGGGATCCTCCATAGTTTTGCTATAATATACATGTATACTTAGTGCAACCACTAGGGGGAGACATTCAAACTGTTAGCTGCAGGCGTGCTCCTCCATACGTTGGGATTCAGTCTCCGGACTTGAATCCCATCGAAAACCTCTGGTTTGAATTGAAGAGGGCAGTCCAAAAGCGCAGATAAAGGATATCAAGGATCTGGAAGGATTCTGTATGAAGGAATGGTCTAGTATCCCTCCCAATGTGTTCTCCAACTCATAAAACATTTTAGAAAAGCAACTATGTCGTTATCCTTGCAAGGTGTAGTTATTGAAAGGTATTTAAATACCATTTATATACCATTTTGAGATTAAACAAAATCTCTTTCTCTGAGCAATTGTAAAACAAATAAAAAATAATAATTGCCATACAATATATCTCCGTATTTGAATTATTTATTTTTTACAGTAAGTTTTGCTCATGTTTATCAAGGGTGTCAATAATATCGGAACCCACTGTAGACTGAGAGGAAGAGAGACCAATAGAAACAAAGAGAGGGGTATGTGAAGGAAAGAGGGGGATGGCCAAATACCTGAAGTAAACATGTCAATTGAGTAAAGGCCATTGAAGTGTTTTTCTGAGACATCGACAGACACACAGAGAAGAGAAGAAGCAGAGGCAGAGAGTGGAAAAGCCTTGAGCTGTATTTTGGGTGTGTTGGAATGTCATAATGTGATAATTCTCTTTGAGGACTCGGAGGTCATGGAATGCGATGGCGCTAAACCACATAGAGCCATTTGGACTGCTCTGGGCTGTTCTCGGAAAATACACGTGGTTTCTACCGTGGCTTCACTCAATAACCTCCCTCAGCCTCCCTCCTGCTGACTCACCATCACGAAGCCTGTTGTTAAAACCTTGGGTTAAACTGACCATGTCTATCAAAACACTCTGACAACATGTTCTCTATTTCTGCTATCCCGAGCACCACTCAGAGAAGCCATGTCGGATTTGACTGGTATTATGATATTTCACTCCCCGTCCCGCATGCTAAAGTACATTTCACAGTGAATGAAGTAAGTGCTCAGTCCGCTGCCACTAAACACAGCTTGGTAGCGACGTCAGGGGGTATAGCGGTTCCGTGGATGTCACATAGATTTTGCTCGGAGGGAGAGTTTGACTTGATTTCAGAGCCCGGGGCATGAGTTTTTCTCCCCACATCTTCCTGTGTGTAATGCAAAGCGTTAATGTGAAGCAGACAGAGTCGCGAGGCGGTTCGAGCCCATTCGAGCCAGCTCTCGTCTCCCATGAGCCCTTGCTCTCAGGGTGACTGCTCTTCTGTGGAATCGACAGTGACAGAGCCAGGAAAGTCCTCAAGTGGATCTTTTCAGTTCTGTTTTTCCCTCCGCTGATGTTAACCTGCTTTACTCTGCAGCGGTTCACTTCAAGTTTGCACAGAGGAAAGAAGTCAAAATATGTAAAATAGACCACATGATTTGAGAGCCATGATTGTGTATTGTAGGCCTACACATGATGGATGCTTGTGTGATTTTTTTGCATTAGGAATCTTCTGGAAGGCAATAGAAGGATATCAGTTATTATCTTGCTTTCTTCTTTTCTTCTTTTTAAATGTCTCTAGTGTGGCCTGTAAAGTTTGCCGCTACATTCTTCTCTGCACTAGAGAGTTATGAGTTCCCTTTCAAACATAACAAACAGCATGCGATATTGCTCTGTGCATGCGCCTTCAGTCGCTTTGCTGAATCATTGTATTGGATACATACGTGTCCTCTCAGGATATGCTTCTCAACAGGACAAGACAATACAACAGACTGCTGTGAAAACAAGTTTATTATACCGTTTTCTCTCAGCCTAGTGATTTATATATTTCCAGCTTCATATTTCAATGACATTATTACTTCATGTCAGACATTGTCTTTGGTCTGCTACAGTATAGGTTAAGTCAGTACAGTAAGGTGGAGTATGGGTTTTTTACCCATTGTCTTTGGTCTGCTACAGTATAGGTTAAGTCAGTACAGTAAGGTGGAGTATGGGTTTTTTACCCATTGTCTTTGGTCTGCTACAGTATAGGTTAAGTCAGTACAGTAAGGTGGAGTATGGGTTTTTTACCCTCTGTTGGCCTCACACCAACTTGTGCTAACACTCAAATACTGGATGTTTTATTTTCCATTCTTTTCCATTGGCTATCGATTGATTGAAGTACATTATCCTTTCATCACTGAGCCATTTTTTGTTGATATTTATGTTACGCTGTTATTCATTTTGTAGTGATAGCTATTAAGAGTAATAGCATTTTGTGATGGATACTGTGCAGGCTGTAAAACTTCTACATGGAAAAAAGACAAGACAGAAAAAGTTGACAGCAAAATAAGAAACAGATGTGTAAGTGACATACCAGACAATAGTGCTGGAAGTACAGTATGACTGTCATTCTCATTGCTGTGTTTGTGCATTCTGATGGACTCTAGACAACTCAATTCACTGAAAACAACAAAGAAATAATAGAGATGAATCTCTTTTAATTGTTAGCGTGACAGGCCAGTTCACAACATGACCATTCCAGCTTGTTAAGTCTATAATCATCTTGTTATTGAGGTTTTTGTTTCAAGTGTTTAGGCAACAGGAAACAGCACTACATTCTGACTCTCTCCACTTTCTCTCTCTCTCTTTCTCTCTCTGTCTCTTTCCCTGCACACTTCAGTTAGCACCAGAAACATATGAAAGTACTGTCTTCCACATGTCAGGGACAGCATGGGCCACGCGGGCCTTCTCTGTCAGGGAGTGAGAGGATTTCTGCTTCTGTTTCCAGAGTAGTGAGGTGTCTGTCGGTTCTTACAGTCTTTGGATCTGCACTGAAGTGTTGGCTCAGTATGGGCCCGTTCACTCTGTGTTTGGACCGATCAGCTCAGAAAACGGAGAGAAAAGAGGCATCCCACTGTATGTTATGCATTCTAAACGATTTGGCAGCTGTAACTTGTGAGGTCGCAGAGAGGGCAACGGTCCACGCAAACAACTGTAATCAGAGGGAATGACTCAGAGCGTCCTTATAAATCACATCACAGGCCCCTCATATCATAAACACACTGTAAAACTTTAAAGCACCTTTAATTGTAAGTAATAGCGGCAGGATTGATTTACCAACCCGTTCAAAGCGCAGAGACACGGGGTGCGTGACCTAAGTGTCACGTCACTCTAATAGGAGTAGTGATAGATGGATTATTCATTTGGTGGAAAACGTATAAAAACCAACAGATGTTTTTAAGGACTCTATTACTGTTTCTGAGTAGAACTAATTTTATATGAACTGATTTTCCTCTCTGGGTTTTGGTATAAAGAACATGGGTGGGAAGCCATCATTTGTTGTCTCGATGTCTCATGCAATTAGTATGAGGCCCGACTGAAAGCAGTCCAAGGCTAACCGTTTTTATAAACTATGACAAGTAATAATAATGCTTGAATAAGCTCTGCTACTTTTTATTCACTTAGTAAAATCCATGTATTTGAAGACTTCTTTACCATTATGATATTATTAAGCTTTCGGTTTTAGCATCAGAAAGGTACATAATGTTCCAGAAATGCACCAGATATTGTATAATAACAAGCTAATGAGAATGTTAACATTTCGAAGTTGATCCCTTCTCATTTTATCTCACGTTCCCACAAAACGCTCCAAGCCCTACTTTTTGCAGAAACAGTTATTCTAGATAGATTGGTGTTATTTGACCATTTTAAAGTAAAGTTCAAACTACCAAAGTGGATACAATATATTTAAAAATCATTGACGATAACACAAAGTGTTACAATGTATTTCCATTGTGGTCCTCTTTTAACCTACACTGAACTAGCCTGTATTCTAGTATTTCCTTCTTATATCCACAACCATTGAGTTAGCTAAAGACTGGCTAACAGACTGTCAATGTCAACTAATCTAATGCTTAACTGTAGCTTCATTCAATGACATGATTTATTAAATGATGTTTTTAGTCAGTACAGAGTACAAGTGTTTTTCTGTGTTAGAATCACAGCTGCACTCTCTGTGTTAGTCTCTGGTGTTTGTGTATTTGTGTGTGCGTGCGTGTGTGTGTATGTATGCGTGTGTAAGTCCTTGGTGATGAGGATCCGTTGCCAGCCTAATGAGAGACAGCTGGTTGGGTTCTGAAGGACTCTGTCTGTAGCTAATGCTGTTGTTTCCCTGGACCGTGCCGAGGTTGGATCACTGTCTGACAGCGATGGCTCCGTTATCTATCTATCTTCTTTAGTTGATAGGGGAATTAGTGTTTAGTCAACATTTCAGTTTCCACATCGATATAAAAAGTACCAACGTCAGCTAATGTTAATTGAGGAGGTAGCTCCTTCATTTCCTCTATAGTCTTTAGGTCTAGTTAGCGTCGTTAGCGTAATCCTGCCTAAGATTGTATCAGATAATGCCAATGGTGCCTCTGTGAGTTCTAAGTATGTCTTAACGCACTAATGCTTATAATGTTGATACTTTATATCTTTTCATCTGATTAGGATGGGAGGATCTGTGTGGGTTTGTGGTTTATAAATTATTCTTTTGATGATTATCTTTGGTGTAGTAAACAGAATGTGAGTTTTGGATCCTAAAACTCATTTAACATAAGTGATGATAGACATACTGTCCTTGTATTGACTTAACTTTAGGGTTCAGTCATCATTTGTGTTTTTTAACTAAACCCATTTACTTTGTCGTGAGTCACTCAGAGGTCAGTGCGGTGCTATGGGAAACTCTCTGCTCTCAACAGCAGTTGTTGACTTTCAGGAGCGAGGGAAGGGGAGAAGGAGGCCGAGAGGGCAGGAGGGAGGGGAGGATGCCAAATCGAAAGTCCCCTGCATTGAAGTTTGTGCTTATACAGGCCCTCTTTGTGGTTTATAAAGCTTGTCAGGCGCGGCAAGAAAAAGTATATTGTTTCCAACCACTTGGATTCCTTTCCCCTTTCCTGACATCTGCCACTCTGTAAAGATGATAAATTCCTGCCTCATTAAGCGTGGGTGTGGGATTACAGGCTGACAACACATTAATCACTGCTGTGTGGCAGCCAGGCAGCCAGGCAGGCAGCAGCCAACGGTGCACCACTCAGGCACCAGATAGCTACCGGCATTGTTAACCAAACTTTTCTTATGTGCCACTCTATAGCCTCTGACAGCGCCTAATCAATCACCTTGATTGGCAGCACTGATAGATTACACTATTTATACTGGGTGTAATGAAAGATAGCGTTTCCACCTACTTGTCGAAACGATGATAGCCCCGGCCGCTCCGCCCCAGCCTTTTGTTTGTCACTGATCCTCAGCCTGAATGGGAACACTGAGCCTGAATGGGAACACTGAGCCTGAATGGGAACACTGAGCCTGAATGGGAACACTGAGCCTGATTGGGAACACTGAGCCTGATTGGGAACACTGAGCCTGAATGGGAACACTCAGCCTGAATGGGAACACTGAGCCTGAATGGGAACACTGAGCCTGAATGGGAACACTGAGCCTCAGCCTGAATGGGAACACTGAGCCTCAGTCTGAATGGGAACACTGAGCCTCAGCCTGAATGGGAACACTCAGCCTGAATGGGAACACTCAGCCTGAATGGGAACACTCAGCCTGAATGGGAACACTGAGCCTGAATGGGAACACTGAGCCTCAGCCTGAATGGGAACACTGAGCCTCAGCCTGAATGGGAACACTGAGCCTCAGCCTGAATGGGAACACTGAGCCTCAGCCTGAATGGGAACACTGAGCCTCAGCCTGAATGGGAACACTGAGCCTCAGCCTGAATGGGAACACTCAGCCTGAATGGGAACACTGAGCCTCAGCCTGAATGGGAACACTGAGCCTCAGCCTGAATGGGAACACTGAGCCTCAGCCTGAATGGGAACACTGAGCCTCAGCCTGAATGGGAACACTGAGCCTCAGCCTGAATGGGAACATTGAGCCTCAGCCTGAATGGGAACACTGAGCCTCAGCCTGAATGGGAACACTCAGCCTGAATGGGAACACTCAGCCTGAATGGGAACACTGAGCCTCAGCCTGAATGGGAACACTGAGCCTCAGCCTGAATGGGAACACTGAGCCACAGCCTGAATGGGAACACTGAGCCTCAGCCTGAATGGGAACACTGAGCCTCAGCCTGAATGGGAACACTGAGCCTCAGCCTGAATGGGAACACTCAGCCTGAATGGGAACACTGAGCCTCAGCCTGAATGGGAACACTGAGCCTCAGCCTGAATGGGAACACTGAGCCTCAGCCTGAATGGGAACACTGAGCCTCAGCCTGAATGGGAACACTGAGCCTCAGCCTGAATGGGAACACTGAGCCTCAGCCTGAATGGGAACACTGAGCCTGAATGGGAACACTGAGCCTCAGCCTGAATGGGAACACTGAGCCTCAGCCTGAATGGGAACACTGAGCCTCAGCCTGAATGGGAACACTCAGCCTGAATGGGAACACTCAGCCTGAATGGGAACACTGAGCCTCAGCCTGAATGGGAACACTGAGCCTCAGCCTGAATGGGAACACTGAGCCTGAATGGGAACACTGAGCCTCAGCCTGAATGGGAACACTGAGCCTCAGCCTGAATGGGAACACTGAGCCTGAATGGGAACACTGAGCCTCAGCCTGAATGGGAACACTGAGCCTCAGCCTGAATGGGAACACTCAGCCTGAATGGGAACACTGAGCCTCAGCCTGAATGGGAACACTGAGCCTCAGCCTGAATGGGAACACTGAGCCTGAATGGGAACACTGAGCCTCAGCCTGAATGGGAACACTGAGCCTCAGCCTGAATGGGAACACTGAGCCACAGCCTGAATGGGAACACTGAGCCTCAGCCTGAATGGGAACACTGAGCCTCAGCCTGAATGGGAACACTGAGCCTCAGCCTGAATGGGAACACTCAGCCTGAATGGGAACACTGAGCCTCAGCCTGAATGGGAACACTGAGCCTCAGCCTGAATGGGAACACTGAGCCTCAGCCTGAATGGGAACACTGAGCCTCAGCCTGAATGGGAACACTGAGCCTGAATGGGAACACTGAGCCTCAGCCTGAATGGGAACACTGAGCCTGAATGGGAACACTGAGCCTCAGCCTGAATGGGAACACTGAGCCTCAGCCTGAATGGGAACACTCAGCCTGAATGGGAACACTGAGCCTCAGCCTGAATGGGAACACTCAGCCTGAATGGGAACACTGAGCCTCAGCCTGAATGGGAACACTCAGCCTGAATGGGAACACTGAGCCTCAGCCTGAATGGGAACACTGAGCCTCAGCCTGAATGGGAACACTGAGCCTGAATGGGAACACTGAGCCTCAGCCTGAATGGGAACACTGAGCCTCAGCCTGAATGGGAACACTGAGCCTCAGCCTGAATGGGAACACTGAGCCTCAGCCTGAATGGGAACACTGAGCCTCAGCCTGAATGGGAACACTGAGCCTCAGCCTGAATGGGAACACTGAGCCTGAATGGGAACACTGAGCCTCAGCCTGAATGGGAACACTGAGCCTCAGCCTGAATGGGAACACTGAGCCTCAGCCTGAATGGGAACACTCAGCCTGAATGGGAACACTCAGCCTGAATGGGAACACTGAGCCTCAGCCTGAATGGGAACACTGAGCCTCAGCCTGAATGGGAACACTGAGCCTGAATGGGAACACTGAGCCTCAGCCTGAATGGGAACACTGAGCCTCAGCCTGAATGGGAACACTGAGCCTGAATGGGAACACTGAGCCTCAGCCTGAATGGGAACACTGAGCCTCAGCCTGAATGGGAACACTCAGCCTGAATGGGAACACTGAGCCTCAGCCTGAATGGGAACACTGAGCCTCAGCCTGAATGGGAACACTGAGCCTGAATGGGAACACTGAGCCTCAGCCTGAATGGGAACACTGAGCCTCAGCCTGAATGGGAACACTGAGCCACAGCCTGAATGGGAACACTGAGCCTCAGCCTGAATGGGAACACTGAGCCTCAGCCTGAATGGGAACACTGAGCCTCAGCCTGAATGGGAACACTCAGCCTGAATGGGAACACTGAGCCTCAGCCTGAATGGGAACACTGAGCCTCAGCCTGAATGGGAACACTGAGCCTCAGCCTGAATGGGAACACTGAGCCTCAGCCTGAATGGGAACACTGAGCCTGAATGGGAACACTGAGCCTCAGCCTGAATGGGAACACTGAGCCTCAGCCTGAATGGGAACACTCAGCCTGAATGGGAACACTGAGCCTCAGCCTGAATGGGAACACTCAGCCTGAATGGGAACACTGAGCCTCAGCCTGAATGGGAACACTCAGCCTGAATGGGAACACTGAGCCTCAGCCTGAATGGGAACACTGAGCCTCAGCCTGAATGGGAACACTGAGCCTGAATGGGAACACTGAGCCTCAGCCTGAATGGGAACACTGAGCCTCAGCCTGAATGGGAACACTGAGCCTCAGCCTGAATGGGAACACTCAGCCTGAATGGGAACACACAAACAAAAGAAAGGGAAAAAAGGAGGATAGACAGACCTTGGCCTGGCATTGTGAACTTTTTAAAGCAGACAGTATTGAGCTCCTTGGTGGCTGAGTTTTCATGTAGGGCGGTATTGTTGCTCTTCACGGCATAGCTCCAAGGCAGTGTTCTTCACAACACCACTGTGCTATTGTCACCTCTGTCGCTATCGCTGGCAGCTCGCTCTCTGGCATGTAGAGCTAGGGCTTTGTCTCACCATTGGAGGTATCAGCTGGCTCTGTGACCCCGTTGGGAAGGTAGATGTTTTGTTGTCGGGGGGTTTGTGTCAGAAAGGGAATGATTTACACGTGTATGACAACACGATGACAGGTTTGCTGTATGTTGTATGTGTGTTTACTCCTCAAAGATCAAAGCTATAGTCAGAGTAATGGATAACTGTGTTTGCTCATTTTTTACCAAGCCTGCTTTTTTTACCACCTGCTTGAGATCCTGGGAATGTGTGGATGAAGTGACACACCTTCAGCTAGCTGTTCTCAAAAGGTTATGGTCCTTTGTGTCCGTTTTGGTCTGTTTGTCTTTGTCTGGAAGATGTTCTCACTGAGCTCAGAGAAGATATTGGATAGGAGTTTTTTGTTTTCTTTTTTTCGCTGGCAGTTAAAGAAAGAAGGAAACAATGTGACAAAAAATAAACAATCTATCATGATTTTGACAGCCAGTAAATCCAGGTATTTTTTAGCAAGGCAGGCCACTGTCAGGAAATACGTTAACTAGCCCATATGACTGGGAGTCCCAGGTAATTTACCCTCATAGATGCATTTGCAAATAACTAGCAGGAGCTCCTACGCCTCTATCCCTGACCTGACATTGCTTTGTGTATTAATGCAGAAATCTAGTGACATGCTCAATGGTGTCTGTCAGCCGTAGGATTGAATTCTCTGCCTTGCGCGTCTCCGTTTGCAGCATGCTGGTCAATTATTTCTGAATCTGTCAGTGCACGGGGAGACACGGTTATTTAGTCTGTGTTAACTCCACATCATTAAGACACCGTTTCGACAGAGAATAACACACCTGAGCGTTTATTTGTTTGGATTCGCCGTTAGACTGGGGTAACCTTCAAATTCTCTGACCTCTCTGCACCTTTCTGTCTCTCTTCCCCGTTTGGTGTGTTTCTACGTCCTTTCTGGTCCATTAGCAACCGGAGCTGTCGTAGAAACCAAGGGAATCCGGTGACCAGCCGTCGTCTAATCTAACACTGGAAGGATCACAACAAGATGTCTTCATTTGTTGGGACAGATTGCTGTGATCTCGTGGTGGCAGGCAAACAGTATGCTATCTCTCCACGTACATACAGTAGTCAGAGCTGTTGTATTGACATGCCTATGGATTGTATAGGGAGGGATGCATTAAATGAGTGCTTTGAGCGTAATGTTTGAAAAGCACTTTACAAATAAAGTGATTATTATATATTTGTATACCCTCCCAGGAAATGTATCAGGAGCGGGGAGGGTGCTAGCCAGCAAGCTAACCGTGGCCTAGTTCACAACTGAACACACCCCACATGGACTGACATTCTATGTTTAAAATCTATTTTGTCGGTCTGTAGATTGAGAGGGCAGCAATGGAACACTACACCATGTAGCTATCGCCCTGTCCCATACAGGTAGTGTTAACAACAACCCCTCACTCCTCATGTGTACAGGCTACTGTACACATCTATTTCAATTTCCTGGTATGCATTTGTCAATGTTTAAGTGACAGGGATTGAGCTAGTTTTATCACCATGGTGACGGCACTGACTTTTATTGTCGATGAGTTGATCAGTCATTAATCAGACCTATACTAGATACTGTATAATGGTGTGGGTGGGTGTCTGTCTGTCTGTCTGTCTGTCTGTCTGTCTGTCTGTCTGTCTGTCTGTCTGTCTCAGTACAGTTCAGTACAGTCGTTAGACTGTTTAGGAGAGACAGATGAAAAGACAAGCAGTTTAAACGTGAATCTGCCTAGCTGAATAATAAAGAAGAGTTTTAAGTGTCAGTTGTCAGGGCCCCCATGATGACGAATGAGAAACCTGATCAGGTAAAGCCTGACAATCATCACAGCATTCATTCTTCTCCTCTCCCCTGCAACTCTTCCCCGGGTCCTTAGTGTACAAGAGTAAGTATACCTGGTAAAATAATGGTTCATGAATAACTCTAAAATCTGCAAAAAACTAACACATTTAGATTTTTGAGTGTAATTCCCCTTTAGCTGCTCATTTCATGTCAAAATTTGCAAATAACAAATAATATAAACAAATGATATACTTGCTCATAATGTACTGTACTTCTGCCAGGTAAGACTACTTTGCAGGTAACATTTAATTGAGAAGGTTTTGGGGAAAGTATTTCTGTCAACCCACAAGACAGTTATCACATTAACTACTAGTGATGGGCATTCCGAGTCTTGTCTGTGAGCCGGAATATTTGGCTCCCACACAGCTTTTCGTTCAATAATGCTTAGAAATTCAACTAAGACCACGAGGAAAAATGGTCCATCACTAATTTAAAGCCTAAAACGTTGCCTACCGTTATCTCAGATTGTGAAATGTGAGTTCAAATATATTTTTACCCGAACAAAAATTATTAGATGCCCTGCAAAGAAAAAAATGAAGACAACATTTTACACACTGAAAAAAGTGGACCAGAATGAGGCTCTCTCCTCACCATATTGTTTTTGCACTGAGGAATTACCATCTTCAGGGAATGTTTTTATATTTTATCTGCAGATAATCAATGTCTGGAGATCAAAAAGCAGTTGTAAAAGTATGGAAATCAGGGAGCCAAATGAACGACACTTCCACCTATGCGATTCGGATACCGACGTTCACCAAGAAGAGCCGTTAATTCGCCAATGACCCACCGGAGTGATAGACAAACGCCCGCACCACACAGACAGAAAGGGACAATATTGTTGGAAATGTATTGGCAGATATAGTACTGTGTTAGGTTTGTCTTTTTAAGCCAATGGTAGCTAACCAGGGGTGGGATAATGTCAATGTTGTGTTGGTTAGGTAATAGCTTTGAGCTTGCAGTGGAACACATGAAAACTGCATGTCTGTTTGGCGAGCTACTCAGGTGGTCTGCTAGCCACTGGTAGCTCACGATCAACCTGTTGGAGACCCTTGAGTCAGAGCCTTCTATAATTAATGTCCCTCTGGGCTATCCGTAGGTCAGGCTAGGGGGGCCCTCCTCGATAGGTAGGCCTGACACCTTTAGCTCAGCGGCTTATATTATGCATGCGAGTGGGTTCCAGGGAGGGTGAGGTGCCTGAGGGGGAGAGGGAAAAGGATTCCAGATCTTCTGTTTGACTTTTCCACCTGAGAGACAAAACTGGTTTCAGAGGATTAACCAATCATGGCTGATGCATTAATCCTTAAGAGTCTAAGATGGGGATCATTTAGTTATTAGATTTTGAAGTTTAGCACGCCTTTAGGCATAAAAATATATTAAAGCAGTATTTGATGAAACATTGAATTTGGCCTTACCGGTATTATTAGCCCATAGAAACGTATTGAATAACAGATTCTTACAGTGCCTTCAGAAAGTATTCACACCCCTTGACCTTGTCCACATTCTGTGTTACAGACTGAATTTAAAATGTATTAATTTGAGATTCTTTGTCACTGTCCTGCACACAATACCCCATAATGTCAAAGGGGAATTATGTTTTTCAAAATTAATTAAAAGCTAAAATGTCTTGAGTCAGTAAGTAATCACCCCTTTGTTATGGCAAGCCTAAATAAGTTTTGAGTAATAATTTGCTTAACAAGTCACATAATAAGTTGCATGGACTCACTCTGTGTGCAATAATAGTGTTTAATATGATTTTTTCAATGACTACCTCATCTCTGTACCCTACACATACAATTATCTGTAAAGTCCCTCAGTTGAGCAGCGAATTTCAAACACAGATTCAACCACAAAGACCAGGGAGGTTTTCCAATGCCTCACAAAGAAGGGCACCTATTGGTAGTTGGGGAAAAAAGAAAAAAAAGCAGACATTGAATATCCCTTGGAGCATGGGGAAGTTATTAATTACACGTTGGATGGAGTATCAATACACCCAGTCACTACAAAGATACAGGCATCCTTCCTAACTCAGTTGCCAGAGAGGAAGGAAACCGCTCAGGGATTTTACTATAAGGCCAATTGTGACTTTAAAACAGTTACAGAGTTTAATGGCGGATGTATCAACAACATTGTAGTTACTCCACAATACTAACCTAATTGAAAAGGAGGAATCCTGTACAGAATAAAATATCTCAAAACATGCATCCTGTTTGCAACAAGACACTAAAGTAATACTGCAAAACATGTGGCAAAGCAATGAATAGAAAGCGCATGTAAAAAAATATATCTCTAGCTTAAACAGACAGATGTTGATGGAGATGTTGTTATTATGCTAATTATATTTCCGCGAGGCCGTGGACATCGACTGTAGATTTAGGTTGTCAGAGGCCTGACATTGTGACTGACACCCCACAAACACACGTTACACACAGTTTCTATGACCCCAGTCCATACTGTTTGTATTTATTCATTATTTTATTCATTACATTCTAGGCCGGCGGGAAAAATGTACGTAAATGTGTTAGTTGAACTAGCTCAGTTGTCTTCCTTGGCATCATTACATCCATTGCTCTGATTTAATCACTTTGAGTAAAAACAGTTCTGTTTGTGGTTTGGTGTAATAGTTTTCCCCCTTCTTCTCAGACTCTCAACTTCATGATTAGACCACTCAGCGCTGTATGATGCCACTCAGTTTGTTATTGGTTCCATGTTGAATGACTTCAAAAGTAGCTGAGTCCCTGCTATTCAGCTCTGAGTCGGAGGACCTACTCTACCTTACAGGCTCACACGTCTACTGAGAATATCACTTATTAGTCACACGCTCTCTCACACTCTCCAGTCCCCCTAAACCAGACTAGCCAGTCCTCCACTTTCTACTCCACACATTCAATAGACACTGGTCCCTCTCTCTCTCTTTCTCTCTCACTTCAGGATGAGTGGTCTATTCTGTTGGATGTATTCAGGCTGTGAAATGATAGAGGGGGAGGGAGAGAAAGAAAGAAAGTAAATTAGAGTGGCATGAGCAGAAATTATAGAGAGAAATTGAGAGAGTGAGAAAGAGATGAGATGAAGATGGAGAGAGAGAGAAAGAGATGAGGATGGAGAAAGAGATGAGGATGGAGAGAGAGAAAGAGATGAGGATGGAGAGAGAGAAAGAGATGAGTTGAAGATGGAGAGAGAGAAAGAGATGAGATGAAGATGGAAAGAGAGAAAGAGATGAGATGAAGATGGAGAGAAAGAAAGAGATGAGATGAAGATGGAGAGAGAGAAATAGATGAGATGAAGATGGAGAGAGAGAAAGAGATGAAGATGGAAAGAGATGAGATAAAGATGGAGAGAAAGAAAGAGATGAGATGAAGATGGAGAGAGAGAAAGAGATGGAGCAAGAAAGCAAACAAACAAAAGAGAGAGAGCTCGTTTCCCCCAGCAACAGAAGGAAGACCAGGGTAGCCTCATGCCATCCCAGGGTGCTCTGGGGGTCAGGCAGAGGTCAGGGAGGTCAAGTGACACTCACGTTGCATTCATCCCTTATCCCGCTCTCAGTGGAGGGGTGGGATGAGGAGAGAAGCCACAGATGGGCAGTGGAGGGGTGGGATGAGGAGAGAGACCACAGATGGGCAGTGGAGGGGTGGGATGAGGAGAGAGGCCACAGATGGGCAGTGGAGGGGTGGGATGAGGAGAAAGGCCACATATGGGCAGTGGAGGGGTGGGATGAGGAGAGAGGCCACATATGGACAGTGGAGGGGTGGGATGAGGAGAGAGGCCACATATGGGCAGTGGAGGGGTGGGATGAGGAGAGAGGCCACAGATGGGCAGTGGAGGGGTGGGATGAGGAGAGAGGCCACAGATGGGCAGTGGAGGGGTGGGATGAGGAGAGAGGCCACAGATGGGCAGTGGAGGGGTGGGATGAGGAGAGATGCCACAGATGGGCAGTGGAGGGGTGGGATGAGGAGAAAGGCCACAGATGGGCAGTGGAGGGGTGGGATGAGGAGAGAGGCCACAGATGGGCAGTGGAGGGGTGGGATGAGGAGAGAGGCCACAGATGGGCAGTGGAGGGATGGGATGAGGAGAGAGGCCACAGATGGGCAGTGGAGGGGTGCTGGAGGAGGAGGATTCAAATACCACAGTATTGTTTCAAAATGTTTTGTGCTGTTTAAAAGAAGGGGTGGGATCTTTAGAGAATGTGCTGTTTAAAAGAAGGGGTGGGATCTTTAGAGAATGTGCTGTTTTAAAAGTGGCTTAAATGTATTTGTCAGTTAGTTTGCTAGTGTAAAGAGTTGCATATTTGATTCATATGGGGTAGACTGGCCAACAATGTGGTACAGTAGATTCCTTTTCTCTCCACTTCTATCCAAAACCAACTCTGCCAGAGAATGTCTGATAACCACTGACTACCCTGTCCTCTCAACCATAACCTATTTTCCTGTCTGCTTCTTTTTTCTCACTCATTGAGTAAGACTTACACCGGTAACCCAGCCCTCTGACTGACATTTCATATGATATAAAGTATTATCCCATGAATCACCTGATATGAGTGCGATGCAGGAAGACTGGCAGAAGAAGAGCACAATAGGTATCACATCAATGCCTGTGTCTCAAATGGCACCCTATTCCCTTTGTGGTGCACTACTTTTGACCAGGGCCCAGAGTAGTGCACTATATAGGGAATGAGGGTGCCATTTGGGACTAACGCAAGTGTCCTTAGTGGGCCAACTGGCAGCTTCCATCACCAGACGTGTTGAGGGTAACAGGAGAAGTGGGTTGACCTACCGTGGCGTCTCAGACTCTCATCACACCTCAGCTAAAAGCACATACAGACAGGTTGTCCTTCTTCCCTGTAAGTACACACACACATACACACACACACACACACACACACACACACACACACACACACACACAGTAGACAGACCTGTAAGGGAATATGCAGACAGCGGATCAGGTGCTCTCACATCCTGTCAGCCTCATCAGGTTTCAGAACCATTGAGAGCTGTTGTCATCCACATTCCAGACATCTTCTTTACAGACCTTCTGAAACATTGTGTTACCCCTCGTCCCCCAAACAATAGGATCGTTGATACTGTAAGTCCTGGTTCAATCGGGTAGTAGTAACTAATGCAAGTACACTTGTTTCATTTACAGTCCCAAACAGACTGACACTCAGGCTAATAAAGACTGTATATCAGAATATACATCTTGGAATAGTATCCAACCTGAGTAAAGTAGTTGCACTTTAGTTGACCAAAGGCAGAGTCTGGAAAGGGTTTTTCAGAAACTTTATACTGTTAATTTCCTTGTTGAACAATACCTTTCTTTCTCCCTTGGCCTCCTCAGCTTTCTACCTCTTCTTTACTGTCTCTTTAGATGGCCTCTGTCACACATATCATCCTTCACTGACACCTGTCTGCCCGTTCCTCTTGTCTCCCTCTCCTGTCTCCTTCTCTGTGGGGTGGAACTGTTTGTTTTGGGGGTTGTTTTGGGGGGAGGTATATCCCACTGCTCCGGGCCAGGCCTGGCTCTGTCAGCTCATCACAGGAAACATGAAGGCCTCCTTCTCTTTGGTGTCGAGAGGAAGCTGAGCTGTTGTTGTTTTACCTCCCTGCGGGGAAATGGAGAGTCAAAATGGCCGCCTTTCTCCTTCCTTGAACTTCCCTGAACATCAGAGGCCAGATCAGATCAATACTGTGTTTTTTTCATTCCACATGCTCTAGGCTGTTTGCAGAAGCATACTATAGGTATTATGATATGCAATAACAGTAATTATTCAAACATAATCATTAGGATTCATGGTTCACTAAAGAGCTGTGTTATTCTTGTGATGAATGACACACACACACAGGCATGGTATCAAAAGTCTCTGTCAGGATTCGGTGCGAACGAGTGGTTAAGTTGGTGTACGGTGGGTGTTATAGACATGTATTTACAGACCTCAATAAAGAGATGCTTCAAAACAGTAACAAACTACGTGTCATGGATTCCTCCACTGTCATATCATCTATGTAATTATCCTTTATCAACAACTACACAACCCTTCAGCTTTTAATTAGAAATGAAAAAGTAGATATTAACTCTGATATTAAACTTACCTGTCTTGTGGAATGACTGATTGCTCTGTAAGTGGGGACAATATTAAAATCAGACACAGACACTGTGTATCTTGTAATTACTCTGTAATTATAATACTTAGTTTAAAGATGATGTGTGTAAAGTGAAATGTCTGTGTGTGGTAAATAGGAACACGACTATTTAGAAATGATCAACATCATACTTAGAGGTGGCTTGGAGGTGGGACATGCAGTACACCACAGACAGGCATTATTTACATACACCATAGACAGGCATTATTTACATACACCACAGACAGGCAGTATTTACATATACCACAGACAGGCATTATTTACATACACCACATACATGCATTATTGACATACACCACAGACAGGCAGTATTGACATATACCACAGACAGGCAGTATTGACATACACCACATACATGCATTATTGGCATACACCACATACATGCATTATTGGCATACACCACAGACAGGCATTATTGACATACACCACATACATGCATTATTGACATACACCACAGACAGGCAGTATTGACATACACCACATACATGCATTATTGACATACACCACAGACAGGCAGTATTGACATACACCACATACATGCATTATTGACATACACCACAGACAGGCATTATTGACATACACCACATACATGCATTATTGACATACACCACAGACAGGCAGTATTGACATACACCACAGACAGGCAGTATTGACATACACCACAGACAGGCAGTATTGACATACACCACAGACAGGCAGTATTGACATACACCACAGACAGGCATTATTGGCATACACCACAGACAGGCATTATTGGCATACACCACAGACAGCCAGTTTTGACATACACCACAGACAGGCAGTATTGACATACACCACAGACAGGCAGTATTGACATACACCACAGACAGGCAGTATTGACATACACCACAGACAGGCAGGATTGTTTTGTCTGCAGATGAACAAGTTTGTAATGCATCGTGTTGTGTTCGTTGAAGATCACGTGTGTTTCTGCACATAGACTACTACAGCGCTCAGTGACTGTTCAGCAACCTTCTAAATCCAACATTTACTTTCCCCAAATCTTGCTTATCTTCCACTAAGCAAATCTTTAGCTCAGTAATACGCTTAAATCTGCTTACATGAAAATGTCTGTTCTTGGTGATAATGCCCTGGACTGGTTTGCGTGTTTCATTGGCATTACAACGGGAGACTTCTCTGGTTGGTACAAATACTTTCCTGTCAATAATCCACTAATGTTTGCCTTTGTACTCATACCGGTCACTTAACATTTCTGCTGCACTCGAAGCTACAGGAAGGAACACACGCAAGCACACGCGCACACACACTCTCCAGACATGGTAAAGTGATGTAGACAGTCGCAGGTCAGACACACATTTTCTGTGTGTGTGTGTGTGTGTGTGTGTGTGTGTGTGTGTGTGTGTGTGTGTGTGTGTGTGTGTGTGTGTGTGTGTGTGTGTGTGTGTGTGTGTGTGTGTGTGTGTGTGTGTGTGTGTGTGTGTGTGTGTGTGTGACCATGCCACTGCCTGCGTCACTTTACGATGTCTGGAGTCAACAAACAAACCTTAGTATTCTCATAACTTAACCCACAGGTCTTGGGGGGCTCCAAACACTGTGGCCAGCGACATCTTTGTTGTTGTTCTCTTTTGGGTGTCATGTGTTTTCTCTCTCTGTCTGCCCCAGGCCCTGACCAAAATAAAATGTTTCCGCCCTGCAGTACTGTGGGATGTGGGCATCAATCTCTGTGTCTGGCTCAGTTGGCAGCTGACGTAGTAGTGGTTTTGGTAAGGTCGGTAGGGGCGACCTTGGGTTGGGATGACCTCCCACACAGACTGAGGGTTGAGGGTTGAGGCAGCTGATGGGTTGCACGAGAGGTGTTTCCACTTCATACTAAACAAGACAGGCCTGGAAAGAGAGACAACTATTTCTCTCTCCTTCTGTAAGAAAAACTGACACATTTGATATCTATCCTTCTTTCCATGTATCTCCCTGACCGATGGCCTTTCAAGCCTCAGCCAGACAAGAGGAAAGCGGGAGAGAGAGAGAGGGAGGGAGGGAGGGAGAGAGCGAAAGGGAAAGAGAGACAGAACAAGGGAAAAGCTAGCCGTGTCTGCTGCTCCTCCCCAATAGATACTGGGTGGTCTACCATGGCCTTCACAGAGATCTCTCTTTCTCCCTCTACCTGTCTCTCTCACACACATTGTGGGTTCTTGTCGCATATCAGCAAAACAGATGCCCTAAGGTGGAACGCCTAAACCTTGAGTGCTAGCACACACTTTATCCAGCCCTCTGTGGGCATTGCTGTTGTTGTTCTTCTTTTAAAGAGGCCTGTTAAGTACGGATCAACTGTTCACAACCCACTTTCTGACAGCAGCGTCAAACACACACACACACTCAGTCACACACACCTTTCACCCGACGAGGGTAACATTGTGCCTTCGGGGCCTGCATCAGTTACCTGCTGACATGCAGACTGTGATTGATGAGACGCCCGGGGCTCTAGAGTAGACCGTCAGCTGCTCATAATTTATACATCTTATCTCTGTCAGAAGAGAAGACAGAGCGCCACACTGCATTGCTTATATTGAGATGAAAAACACAGTGCTTGTTTAGGCAACGGTGGTGGTGGTGGTGGTGGTGGTGGAGGTGCAGCAGTGACATAGTCAAAACTCTGTTTGCTATCTGTTACATCTATCACCAGGTGCTTTGAGTGGCTTGACCTCGCAGTTTCTCTCTCCCCCCTCTCTCTCTCTCTCAATTCAATTTAAGGGCTTTAATGGCATGGGAAACATATGTTAACATTGCCAAAGCAAGCGAAGTAGATAGTAGGGCCTCCCGAGTGGTGCAGTGGCCTAAGACACTGCATCTCAATGCTAGCTGTGCCACTAGAGATTTTGGTTTCGAGTCCAGGCTCCGTCGCAGCCGTCCGCGACCGGGAGACCCATGGGGCGGCGATCAATTGGTCCAGCGTCGTCCGGGTTAGGGGAGGGGTTGGCCGGCAGGGATGTCCTTGTCCCATCGCGCACTAGCAACTCCTGTGGCGGGCCGGGCGCAGTGCACACTGACACAGTCGCCAGGTGCACGGTGTTTCCTCTGACACATTGGTGTGGTTGGCTTCCGGGTTAAGTGGGCATTGTGTCAAGAAGCAATGCGGCTTGGCTGGGTTGTGTTTCAGAGGACACACGGCTCTCGACCTTCGCCTCTCCTGAGTCCGTACGGGAGTTGCAGCGATGAGACAAGACTGTAACTACCAATTGGATAACACGAAATTGGGTAGAAAAAGGGGTAAAAAATAAATAAATAAAAGATAATAAACAAAAGTGAAATTAACAATTAAAATTAACAGTAAACATTACACTCACAGAAGTTCCAAAATAATAGACATTTCAAATGTCATACTCTCTCTCTCTCTCACTCTCTCTCTCTCTCTCTCTCTCTCTCTCTCTCTCTCTCTCTCCCTCCCTTTCTCTCTCCTACCTTACTCTTTCTTTGTCCTTCCAGTCTCTCCATTTCCTGTCTCTCTTCTTTCAGTATTTTTCTCTCTCTCTCTCTCTCTCTCTCTCTCTCTCTCTCTCTCTCTCTCTCTCTCTCTCTCTGTCTCCCTCTCTCTCTCTCTGTCTCCCTCTCGCTACCCCCCTTTTCTCTCTCTCCTGTCACATTCCTCCGCTGAAAGCTCCTGGCTCTTCCTCAGTCCAGTCTACTCGTCCAGTCCAGGGGATAAAGGCCAGGACTGACAAGAGGCTCGACTTACAGCATAATTATCTATCTCTCTCCAAGCCTTGCAACAGATTTAAATTGTGGATCAGTAATTTCATATGACCAGGGTTCTGAGTAGCCAGACATACTTCATGTAGTTGTTTCTAAGTCAGTTAGTATACCTTTGTCGGTTAGTATACCAATGGATTTAAAAGGACTGGATCAATAATTCAGTATCCAGGCTAATACTGGCTGTTAATAATGAATCATCTAAACCATATTGTGACGGTTGCCTTATACATACATAATATACTATGCATTATAAAGTCAGACTGGTTTGTAAGGCCTCTTTGTCTATATTAGCTGCCTTTCCATCTACCATCACATTTCTGTCACATTGTTAGGCTTGACTTGCCTTTATTCCTTTTGACAGGCAATTTGGGAATAGCTGGGATGTTGCGTTGAACATTGTACACTGAGTGTACAAAACATTAAGAACACCTGCTCTTTCCATGACATAGACTGACCAGGTGAATCCAGGTGAAAGCTATGATCCCTTATTGATTCCACTTGTTAAATCCACTTCAATCAGTGTAGATGAAGGGGTGGAGACAGGTTAAAGAAGGAATTTTTAGCCTTGAGACAATTGAGACATGGATTGTGTATTTGTGCCATTCAGAGGGTGAATGGGCAAGACAAAAAATGTTAAGTGCCTTTGAACGGGGTATGGTAGTGGGTGCCAGGCACACCGGTTTGTGTCAAGAACTGAAAGGCTGCTGTGTTTTTCACGCTCAACAGTTTCCCGTGTGTATCATTGATCCAGCGCCCAAAAGACATCCAACCAACATGACACAACTGTGGGAGGCATTGGAGTCAACATGGGCCAGCATCCCTGTGGAATGCTTTCGACACCTTGTAGGGGTGTTCCTAATGTTTGGTATACTCAGTGTACAGTGACCCATTGAAATAAGAAATGCAGTGTGATGACAAAAGAAAAGCCACAGTGTTTCGATGTAAGACAGATCTGATATTGTATGGGCTAGTGTGTCTTGTCTTCATACACGGTTTCAGGATGGCTAGATCAGCCAAGAGCACGTCAGTGATAACTGAATGTGACTCAGCATGTCTTGTGCACTATTACCGTTGGACATTGTGTTGCCGGATGTAAAAAGAACGTTTAAGAAACCCCACTCAACTTCACCTCTTCTCTTTTCCATTCGTTTAGAGTGCTTTGTTCACCTTTGTTGCGCTCAGATGTTCCTTAAGAACCTCCGTAACTGCAAACACTAACAACACACCTTTGATTCTATTACCCCTTCATGCTATTGATCTCCAGTCTTTTCTCTGTGAAATTATGTATTTTTTATCGCCTTCGCATGTGTTTACGTTTGCTTAAAGCTTTATGCTGTCTGTTTGGCTCTATTGATTTGGTGGATATTGGAGACATCAGTCCCTCGGTGATGATCGCCATAAGACACCATCAAGAATCAAGTAAATTAGGCTAATTATGCGCTCTGAGGAAGATAGAGCATTGTGTACCGTATGAACTATTAAATGGGTTTGTGTGTGGTATTTAGTATTTACAGTGTTTAAAGACTGTCACTGTGGTTGTCATTAGCTATATTGTGTAAGAGCTATGTTCTACATACTTACTCTAAACATCTGGGTGGTTGGTTGTGTAGGTTTGGGATGAGACATTTGACTGTAATGTAATAGGAAGGATATTGTGTGTAGGGTAAAAAAAAAAAAGACTATTAATTCAACCACTGGCAATAAGGGTTTGAAATACTGTAAAGGATATCCAGTTTCATTTGTAGGGACACTTTATGAAGAAAATATTTGCCATGGATAGCCTTCTAAAATTAGTTTGCCAGTATCCTAGGTGACCTTCTAGTTTATAGTTTCTCCACCCAAATCTTTGAATGAATGCCCTGTTAACAGGAGTAACAATCTGTCCTCCATTGTGTTGTTTCCTGTATACGGTAGGCTTTCAGGGACTTCCAGCTTTTGGCAAAACTGTCCTCATGTTTGTACTGTGGATATTGTGGATTCTTATGGGTGCTTGTCAGACATCACCCTTCAGGGCAAACTTGAGAATAGTGAGATTTGCTCCAGTGATGTTTTTTCTCCCTTCAAATCACAGCTGGCATTGTCATGGTGGTGGTGCTTATCAGGTGTTAAACAACACTTTGGACCCAAGGACAGCGTCGACAGCCAAATTACAGGGTCCTCTCCTCCTCTCCAGGCCAGAGAATCTAAAGCAGAGAGAAAGTATAGGGCAGGGAAGCCGGGGACAGGGAGGGAAACAGGAGGGGAGTCAGGAAAGACTAGTCAAAGAGGTGACCATCAGACAGGCAGCGTCTCAGGGATGTTTGGCAGCCCGGCCCTGCCCGCATGCAGTCCTGCCCGCCATCGGATAATTGGAGAGAAAACATATATGGGAGCAAATAACCCCCTGTCAGGAGCACTAAAGGAACTGTTCTAAAGCCCTGAGAGGTCTGGCAGGAGAGAAGGAGGAAAGATGAGGAGGAAAGAGAAATGCCTGTGTCAAATGGAAGAAAACCCGCTCCGGAGCAGCTAGCTTATATTCCAGATAATTGTTGACCAGCAGGCAGAATCGATCGCCCTCTTTTGATATATTGTGTGAAAAATGTGTTTCCTCTGTTGCCTTGATTGTTGTGTATTTATTGTGGAGCTTTGACTGATTTGATGTGTTTTGTGATATGTCTAATTTGAAACATGGATAGTGATCTATGTAGCATGTTTTTGTACTGCCAGTGGATAGACTGTGGCAATCTTAGGCAGTATACTATTCAGTATACATTCCTAGCCTTGCCTCTCTGTCAATATGTTGTCGTGTGTGTGCTCTCATACGGAAGTTCTGACCACAGTCTTTATGCATTTGAGTTTATTAAACAAACACATAGTACCAGCGTGGCCCATTCCCATGGTTGCTGTGTAGCGCTGAGGGCCCCAAGGAAAGGCCCCTATGGTGCCATTCACGCCTCCCTCTCACTGGCTTTGTTTAGCAACAATATAAGCTTCCAATGCATCAGTTTTTGGCATGCCTTACATAGGGGAAAACTGCAACTTTTCTTTCTAAGGAATTATCCAGGGGTCTCTTCTGGCTTGTCTTTCCTCCCCTTTTCTCTCCCTCACGATCTCTCTCTCTCTCTCTCTCTCATTTTATCACTCTCTCCAGTACCCAACCTGCCTGAACTCTCTATTCATCCGAGCGTGTCAAAATGTTAATGAGAATCCCTCCCAAAAGTGCTCAGGGGTTAAATAAAGTCTTCAAAATCTGTCGCTCTGAATTTATTTATTTATTTAGCCTACTCTGCTCGCTGCCACTCTCCCTTCAGTCTCTCCATTCCATCCCTTTCTATCCCCAGACAGGGCTTGTCTTGTTTTGTTTTTGTGGGGTATTTTTTTGTTCAGGCAGCTGCGCGGGCAACCATTGTCTGGGTCTTTAGCTCAACGGCCTCACTCATTAATCATCCAGTCAGACTATTTATAACTGTGGCGAGGCGGTGGCGAGGAGAGGAGGAGTCGCCTGCCACCCAGGCCGCCATTGCAGTCTTTTGTCACCGTGGCACCATACTTGGAGTCAGGTGGAAGTCTAATTATGAAGTGTTCAGATGACAGGCAACGTTGGGCCTCAACATGGAGGCTGACAGTCACACTGAGGGGGGGAGGGAGGGAGATACTTTTTGTCTTTAATGATACATCCTCATTCCATTAAAATCCCCCCCCACACACACACAACTTTAAAAAAACAAGTATCCCCTGTGCTGTATACTCACCTTGCCCTTGCCCCACGATACAAAACAACATCACACAGCACAATAACCAAAACCTCACCACATTTACGACCGTATATCCAACCCATCTTCCCCAGCTGTACAGACACCCCCCCCCCCCGACATCTCCACACTTTTTATAATTTTATAGAACTGAAATTACACCCTAAGGCGAGCAGAGACCATCCCATTAAATAATAGTAAGGTTCTGTTATCCCCCCACCTTTGAATATGTTCCTCCTTGTTAGCCAAACAGCCAACTTTCCTGAGCAAACAGAAAATTCAACAACACACATTTGGCCTTTTCCTTATTTGAATACCTGCACTCATTATAAACATCCCGACAGTAAACTCCACCCCCAACCTCTCACACAGACATTTCAACAGAGACATTAATGGCATTAACCTGGCGTACACAGAAAACACAAGATGCGCAGTGTCACTCATGACACAGAAAGGACACCCCTGTCCGACTCCCGGGCCTACCAGCTATTAGTGGCCAGGGCTCCAGGTAGAACCCTCCACTTTGGTCTCTGTTGTTTGTAGAGCCCTCTCTATCTAAAACCCATCATACTCTCCGCCCCACATACCCCCTGCCACTGATGTGCCTTCACTCCTGTTAGGCTCGTAATGTTCCTCACCTTAATGCAGAGGTTGTAGAGGGCTTTACCTCACACCCCCTCAAACTCCCCCAGGCTCGGAGTGTTAAAGTCGAACAAGTCCTCCCGACCCCCTTGCCAGTCCCCATTCTCTTCCGTCACCTGCAGTGGCGGAAAAATTGGTGGCCCCTCCCCCTTTGGCCGCTCAAACACCCCCCCCTTACTGGCTTACTGGCCCCCAGGAATCTCTCCAGCAGCCTAAGAGATGTTAGTCCTGTTTGTTGTGCCAGGACTTCCGGGGTCTTCCACCCCTCCTCCCCCAGTGGCCATAGGTCACCCAGCCTTAGTAAACCTGCGGCCATCAGTCACTTCTGCAGGGTGGCCGATTGAACCGATCTCAAAAGGATGGCAGCCCAATCTCCACACCCCCTTCTCATGTGGGCCTTAGCAGCTGCCAGGCCCTCAGCACTGCAGAGTAAAAATCAGAGACCTGCTGTACTCAGCCTCTCTAGCCTGATGAGCAACAGCTGCCGGTCCAACCCTAATCCGCCAGCTCTCCTCAGCAGCACACATGATGGTTCCCTCCAGCCAACATCAGTATGGTACAGCAGTCTCTGTAAAGGCGGCTTTAGTCAGAATGCAGCCACCCTGCTCTCCAGTTCCACCAGGCCATGTCCTCCTTCGTAGACAGACATATACAATACTGCCGCCCTCAGCCAGGTGATGGCCCGACCAGGAAAAAATCCACTAGCTTGCTTTGCAGGTCTGCGAGCAGAACCGGCGGGAGAGTTGAGGACAACCACTTTATGCCACAGGGAGGATGCCGCCAGGTTGTTGATTATCAGCACCCTCCCTCTATATGACACTTTGCTCTTGCCCCAGATAACAGAGCTTTGCTCTTGCCCTAGTTCACTTTAGCTGATGAAGCTCCCTCGTACAACTTCAGATGAGTCTCTAGTGCTTGCATATCCTGCCCATCACAGACACGTAATCTGCATACGCATACACTGCTATGCCTGTCAACACACGCATGCTGGTCCAGCACACTCCCTGCAGTCTCCTGTGTAGGAGGCCCAAAAAAGGCTCAATGGCTAATGTATGTAACTGCCACGATAGAGGGCATCCTCTATCGGGCATCCTCTGGCCTACTGAGCCCCCCTCCCACCTTGACCATACATGACGCCTCAGCATACAATATCTTCAGACAAGCCAAAAACCTTTCACCAGACCCAAACCCAGACATCACATTGAACAGATACTCATGGTCTACTCTATCAAAAGCCTGCTCTTGGTCTAAAGAGACCAGTCCAAAGTTCACATTAGAAACTCTCGAAAAGTTCAACATGTCCCTGACTAAGAACAAGTTGTCCGTGATTGAGCATCCCAGGACACAATATGTCTTGTCCTTGTGTACTATAGAGTCCAGATGGGACCTCAGTCTGTTAGGGAGGACCTTGGCACATATCTTGTAGTCTGCACAGAGCAATGCCACAGGCCTCCAGTTCTTAAGTTCACACAAATCCCCTATTTTGGCACG
Organism: Oncorhynchus clarkii lewisi; assembly: GCF_045791955.1. NCBI lineage: Eukaryota > Metazoa > Chordata > Actinopteri > Salmoniformes > Salmonidae > Oncorhynchus > Oncorhynchus clarkii. Next base: position 23,387,584 of record NC_092169.1, read on the forward strand.
ACGCACTCACGCAAAACGCGAAAGAAGTCCAGTCCAGTTATTCCCCCAAATTTTTTATAAAACTCCATTGACCCCCGGTGCACGGCCCGAGGTACATCTGCAAAGAGGACTGCCACCCCTGCACTAACATTTGTTCCATGGCTCAGCACACTTGCCCCTTTCCACCAGAGCCCCCAATCGACTTCATTCACCACATCACTATGCGTCTCCTGCAGAAACAATAGCCGACCTCAAGAGGCTCCATAAGAAGTGGGGAAAAGGCCAGCAAAGACAGAGACCAATAGCAAAGCTCAAAAAGCCCCAGTGCCAGAAAAGAACTATCCATCTAAAAAGCATTTGAAGGTAGACCTTTACGCACGGTTGTGACCCACTTCCTCAGCCTAAAACGTTTCCTGTGTGAGAGGACACCATGCCCCTCATTTTTCATAGCGTGTTGTACTGATCTTCCAAACTTTCCCCGATCGCAAAAAAAAAGCTTCAAGATGAAACTTTTTCCCTTTAGTCCTCTTCCTCAGACTCACCTTCCTCATCTCCATCTCCCATCCTGACCACCTGCCCTTTCTCTCTAGTTGGGGCCTCCCCCCCAGCACCAGGCAAAGGTTCCTTAGTGCCTTAGTCCACACCAGCCTCTCTCCTCCCACATCCGTTCTTCTCGCCCTTTTTCCTCTTCCGCTTGACACCCTCCTCCACTGCCCCTAGTCGCGTACCCTTCCCCACTATACTCTCCTCATCCTCTAGCATAACCTGAGTAGACCCAGCCTCATCTACACCACCATCCATGACATGACTAGACCCAATCTCATCTACCATTCACAGTCCCCAGGTCCAGAACAGAGGCTGGGAAACGCACAGTATTAAATAGAGCCATGACTACATGGAACTCTCTGCCACCTCAGGTAACTCAAGCTAGCAGTAAAATCAGATAAAAAAAACTGATAAAACAACACCTCACGGAACAACACGAAGTGTGAAGATGCACACACACACACAATAACAAACACACTCTATACACACACACACACACTGTAATATTTTAATATTGGAGCAATGTACATTTATAATGCACAATGTTTTATCATTTTAGACATTTATTTATGATGTAGACCGTTTTATTATGATGTAGACGGTTTTGTTTATGATGTAGACTGTTTCATTATGATGTATTGTTTTATTTATGATGTAGACTGTTTCATTATGATGTATTGTTTTATTTATGATGTCGACTGTTTCATTATGATGTATGGACTGTTTCATTATGATGTATGGACTGTTTCATTATGATGTATTGTTTCATTATGATGTATTGTTTCATTATGATGTATTGTTTTATTTATGATGTGGACTGTTTCAATATGATGTATTGTTTCATTATGATGTATTGTTTTATTTATGATGTCGACTGTTTCATTATGATGTATGGACTGTTTCATTATGATGTATTGTTTCATTATGATGTATTGTTTTATTTATGATGTGGACTGTTTCATTACGATGTATTGTTTCATTATGATGTATTGTTTTATTTATGATGTAGACTGTTTCATTATGATGTATTGTTTCATTATGATGTATTGTTTTATTTATGATGTAGACTGTTTCATTATGATGTACTGTTTCATTATGATGTATTGTTTTATTTAGATGTGGACTGTTTCATTATTATGTATTGTTTTATTTATGATGTAGACTGTTTCATTATGATGTATTGTTTTATTTTTGATGTAGACTGTTTCATTATGATGTATTGTTTCATTATGATGTATTGTTTTATTTATGATGTGGACTGTGTCATTATGATGTATTGTTTCATTCGGATGTATTGTTTTATTATGATGTATTGTTTTATTTATGATGTGGACTGTTTCATTATGATGTATAGTTTCATTATGATGTATTGTTTTATTTGTGATGTAGACTGTTTCATTATGATGTATTGTTTTATTATGATGTATTGTTTTATTTATGATGTAGACTGTTTCATTATGATTTATTGTTTCATTACGATGTCTTGTTTCATTACGATGTCTTGTTTTATTTATGATGTAGACTGTTTCATTGTGATGTATAGTTTCATTGTGATGTATTGTTTTATTTATGACGTAGACTGTTTCATTATGATGTATTGTTTCATTATGATGTATTGTTTTTTTTATGATGTGGACTGTTTCATTATGAATCATTGTTTCATTATGATGTATTGTTTTATTATGATGTATTGTTTTATTTATGATGTGGACTGTTTCATTATGATGTATAGTTTCATTATGATGTATTGTTTTATTTATGATGTAGACTGTTTCATTATGATGTATTGTTTCATTATCATGTAGACTGTTTCATTATTATGTATAGTTTCATTATGATGTATTGTTTTATTTATGATGTGGACTGTTTCATTATGATGTATTGTTTCATTATGATGTATTGTTTTATTTATGATATGGACTGTTTCATTATGATGTATAGTTTCATTATGATGTAGACTGTTTCATTATGATGTATAGTTTCATTTTGATGTATTGTTTTATTTATGATGTGGACTGTTTCATTATGATGTATTGTTTCATTATGATGTATTGTTTTATTTATGATATGGGCTGTTTCATTATGATGTAGACTGTTTCATTATGATGTATTGTTTTATTTATGATGTAGACTGTTTCATTATGATGTATTGTTTCATTATGATGTATTGTTTTATTTATGCTGTAGACTGTTTCATTATGATGTATAGTTTCATTGTGATGTATTGTTTTATTTATGATGTGGACTGTTTCATTATGATGTATGGACTGTTTCATGATGATGTATTGTTTCATTATGATGTATTGTTTTATTTATGATGTAGACTGTTTCATTATGATGTATTGTTTCATTATGATGCATTGTTTTATTTATGATGTAGACTGTTTCATTATGATGTAGACTGTTTCATTACGATGTATTGTTTTATTTATAATGTAGACTGTTTCATTATGCTGTATTGTTTTATTTATAATGTAGACTGTTTCATTATGATGTATTGTTTCATTATGCTGTATTGTTTTATTTATGATGTATTGTTTTATTTATGCTGTAGACTGTTTCATTATGATGTATTGTTTTATTTATGATGTGGACTGTTTCATTATGATGTATTGTTTTATTTATGATGTATTGTTTCATTATGCTGTATTGTTTTATTTATGCTGTAGACTGTTTCATTATGATGTATTGTTTCATTATGATGTAGACAGTTTCATTATGATGTATTGTTTCATTATGATGTATTGTTTTATTTATTATGTGGACTGTTTCATTATGATGTATTGTTTCATTATGATGTATTGTTTTATTTATGATATGGACTGTTTCATTATGATGTACTGTTTCATTATGATGTATTGTTTTATTTAGATGTGGACTGTTTCATTATGATGTATTGTTTCATTATGATGTAGACTGTTTCATTATGATGTATTGTTTCTTTATGATGTATTGTTTCATTATGATGTATTGTTTTATTTATGATATGGACTTTTTCATTATGATGTATTGTTTCATTATGATGTAGACTGTTTCATTATGATGTATTGTTTCTTTATGATGTATTGTTTCATTATGATGTATTGTTTTATTTATGATATGGACTGTTTCATTATGATGTATAGTTTCATTATGATGTAGACTGTTTCATTATGATGTATAGTTTCATTATGATGTATTGTTTTATTTATGATGTGGACTGTCTCATTATAATGTATTGTTTCATTATAATGTATTGTTTTATTATGATGTATTGTTTTATTTATGATGGACTGTTTCATTATGATGCATTGTTTCATTATGATGTATTGTTTTATTTATGATGGACTGTTTCATTATGATGCATTGTTTCATTATGATGTATTGTTCCATGATGATGTATTGTTTTATTTATGATGTAGACTGTTTCATTATGATGTATTGATTCATTATGATGTATTGTTTTATTTATGATGTAGACTGTTTCATTATGATGTACTGTTTCATTATGATGTATTGTTTTATTTAGATGTGGACTGTTTCATTATTATGTATTGTTTTATTTATGATGTAGACTGTTTCATTATGATGTATTGTTTTATTTTTGATGTAGACTGTTTCATTATGATGTATTGTTTCATTATGATGTATTGTTTTATTTATGATGTGGACTGTGTCATTATGATGTATTGTTTCATTCGGATGTATTGTTTTATTATGATGTATTGTTTTATTTATGATGTGGACTGTTTCATTATGATGTATAGTTTCATTATGATGTATTGTTTTATTTGTGATGTAGACTGTTTCATTATGATGTATTGTTTTATTATGATGTATTGTTTTATTTATGATGTAGACTGTTTCATTATGATTTATTGTTTCATTACGATGTCTTGTTTCATTACGATGTCTTGTTTTATTTATGATGTAGACTGTTTCATTGTGATGTATAGTTTCATTGTGATGTATTGTTTTATTTATGACGTAGACTGTTTCATTATGATGTATTGTTTCATTATGATGTATTGTTTTTTTTATGATGTGGACTGTTTCATTATGAATCATTGTTTCATTATGATGTATTGTTTTATTGTGATGTATTGTTTTATTTATGATGTGGACTGTTTCATTATGATGTATAGTTTCATTATGATGTATTGTTTTATTTATGATGTAGACTGTTTCATTATGATGTATTGTTTCATTATCATGTAGACTGTTTCATTATTATGTATAGTTTCATTATGATGTATTGTTTTATTTATGATGTGGACTGTTTCATTATGATGTATTGTTTCATTATGATGTATTGTTTTATTTATGATATGGACTGTTTCATTATGATGTATAGTTTCATTATGATGTAGACTGTTTCATTATGATGTATAGTTTCATTTTGATGTATTGTTTTATTTATGATGTGGACTGTTTCATTATGATGTATTGTTTCATTATGATGTATTGTTTTATTTATGATGTAGACTGTTTCATTATGATGTACTGTTTCATTATGATGTATTGTTTTATTTAGATGTGGACGGTTTCATTATGATGTATTGTTTTATTTATGATGTAGACTGTTTCATTATGATGTATTGTTTTATTTTTGATGTAGACTGTTTCATTATGATGTATTGTTTTATTTATGATGTAGACTGTTTCATTATGATGTATTGTTTCATTATCATGTAGACTGTTTCATTATTATGTATAGTTTCATTATGATGTATTGTTTTATTTATGATGTGGACTGTTTCATTATGATGTATTGTTTCATTATGATGTATTGTTTTATTTATGATATGGACTGTTTCATTATGATGTATAGTTTCATTTTGATGTATTGTTTTATTTATGATGTGGACTGTTTCATTATGATGTATTGTTTTATTTATGATGTGGACTGTTTCATTATGATGTATAGTTTCATTTTGATGTATTGTTTTATTTATGATGTGGACTGTTTCATTATGATGTATTGTTTCATTATGATGTATTGTTTCATTATGATGTAGACTGTTTCATTATGATGTATTGTTTTATTTATGATGTGGACTGTTTCATTATGATGTATTGTTTCATTATGATGTATTGTTTTATTTATGATATGGGCTGTTTCATTATGATGTAGACTGTTTCATTATGATGTATTGTTTTATTTATGATGTAGACTGTTTCATTATGATGTATTGTTTCATTATGATGTATTGTTTTATTTATGCTGTAGACTGTTTCATTATGATGTATAGTTTCATTGTGATGTATTGTTTTATTTATGATGTGGACTGTTTCATTATGATGTATGGACTGTTTCATGATGATGTATTGTTTCATTATGATGTATTGTTTTATTTATGATGTAGACTGTTTCATCATGATGTATTGTTTCATTATGATGCATTGTTTTATTTATGATGTAGACTGTTTCATTATGATGTAGACTGTTTCATTACGATGTATTGTTTTATTTATAATGTAGACTGTTTCATTATGCTGTATTGTTTTATTTATAATGTAGACTGTTTCATTATGATGTATTGTTTCATTATGCTGTATTGTTTTATTTATGATGTGGACTGTTTCATTATGATGTATTGTTTTATTTATGATGTATTGTTTCATTATGCTGTATTGTTTTATTTATGCTGTAGACTGTTTCATTATGATGTATTGTTTCATTATGATGTAGACAGTTTCATTATGATGTATTGTTTCATTATGATGTATTGTTTTATTTATGATGTGGACTGTTTCATTATGATGTATTGTTTCATTATGATGTATTGTTTTATTTATGATATGGACTGTTTCATTATGATGTACTGTTTCATTATGATGTATTGTTTTATTTAGATGTGGACTGTTTCATTATGATGTATTGTTTCATTATGATGTAGACTGTTTCATTATGATGTATTGTTTCTTTATGATGTATTGTTTTATTTATGATATGGACTTTTTCATTATGATGTATTGTTTCATTATGATGTAGACTGTTTCATTATGATGTATTGTTTCTTTATGATGTATTGTTTCATTATGATGTATTGTTTTATTTATGATATGGACTGTTTCATTATGATGTATAGTTTCATTATGATGTAGACTGTTTCATTATGATGTATAGTTTCATTATGATGTATTGTTTTATTTATGATGTGGACTGTCTCATTATAATGTATTGTTTCATTATAATGTATTGTTTTATTATGATGTATTGTTTTATTTATGATGGACTGTTTCATTATGATGCATTGTTTCATTATGATGTATTGTTTTATTTATGATGGACTGTTTCATTATGATGCATTGTTTCATTATGATGTATTGTTCCATGATGATGTATTGTTTTATTTATGATGTAGACTGTTTCATTATGATGTATTGATTCATTATGATGTATTGTTTTATTTATGATGTAGACTGTTTCATTATGATGTACTGTTTCATTATGATGTATTGTTTTATTTAGATGTGGACTGTTTCATTATTATGTATTGTTTTATTTATGATGTAGACTGTTTCATTATGATGTATTGTTTTATTTTTGATGTAGACTGTTTCATTATGATGTATTGTTTCATTATGATGTATTGTTTTATTTATGATGTGGACTGTGTCATTATGATGTATTGTTTCATTCGGATGTATTGTTTTATTATGATGTATTGTTTTATTTATGATGTGGACTGTTTCATTATGATGTATAGTTTCATTATGATGTATTGTTTTATTTGTGATGTAGACTGTTTCATTATGATGTATTGTTTTATTATGATGTATTGTTTTATTTATGATGTAGACTGTTTCATTATGATTTATTGTTTCATTACGATGTCTTGTTTCATTACGATGTCTTGTTTTATTTATGATGTAGACTGTTTCATTGTGATGTATAGTTTCATTGTGATGTATTGTTTTATTTATGACGTAGACTGTTTCATTATGATGTATTGTTTCATTATGATGTATTGTTTTTTTTATGATGTGGACTGTTTCATTATGAATCATTGTTTCATTATGATGTATTGTTTTATTGTGATGTATTGTTTTATTTATGATGTGGACTGTTTCATTATGATGTATAGTTTCATTATGATGTATTGTTTTATTTATGATGTAGACTGTTTCATTATGATGTATTGTTTCATTATCATGTAGACTGTTTCATTATTATGTATAGTTTCATTATGATGTATTGTTTTATTTATGATGTGGACTGTTTCATTATGATGTATTGTTTCATTATGATGTATTGTTTTATTTATGATATGGACTGTTTCATTATGATGTATAGTTTCATTATGATGTAGACTGTTTCATTATGATGTATAGTTTCATTTTGATGTATTGTTTTATTTATGATGTGGACTGTTTCATTATGATGTATTGTTTCATTATGATGTATTGTTTTATTTATGATGTAGACTGTTTCATTATGATGTACTGTTTCATTATGATGTATTGTTTTATTTAGATGTGGACGGTTTCATTATGATGTATTGTTTTATTTATGATGTAGACTGTTTCATTATGATGTATTGTTTTATTTTTGATGTAGACTGTTTCATTATGATGTATTGTTTTATTTATGATGTAGACTGTTTCATTATGATGTATTGTTTTATTTATGATGTGGACTGTTTCTTTATGATATATTGTTTCATTATGATGTATTGTTTTATTTATGATGTAGACTGTTTCATTATGATGTATTGTTTCATTATGATGTATTGTTTTATTATGATGTATTGTTTTATTTATGATGTGGACTGTGTCATTATGATGTATTGTTTCATTAGGATGTATTGTTTTATTTATGATGTGGACTGTTTCATTATGAATCATTGTTTCATTATGATGTATTGTTTTATTATGATGTATTGTTTTATTTATGATGTGGACTGTTTCATTATGATGTATAGTTTCATTATGATGTATTGTTTTATTTATGATGTAGACTGTTTCATTATAATGTATTGTTTTATTATGATGTATTGTTTTATTTATGATGTAGACTGTTTCATTATGATTTATTGTTTCATTACAATGTCTTGTTTCATTACGATGTCTTGTTTTATTTATGATGTAGACTGTTTCATTGTGATGTATAGTTTCATTATGATGTGGCATGTTTCATTATGATGTATTGTTTCATTATGATGTATTGTTGTATTTATGATGTGGCATGTTTCATTATGATGTATTGTTTTTTTTATGATGTAGACTGTTTCATTATTATGTATAGTTTCATTATGATGTATTGTTTTATTTATGATGTGGCATGTTTCATTATGATGTATTGTTTCATTATGATGTATAGTTTTATTTATGATGTAGACGGTTTCATTATGATGTATTGTTTCATTATGATGTATTGTTTTATTTATGATGTGGCATGTTTCATCATGATGCCATGCTTTCCACCTGGCTACTCCTACCCCGGTCAACAGCACTGCACCCCCCACAGCAACTCGCCCAAGCCTTCCCCATTTCTCCTTCTCCCAAATCCGTTCAGCTGATGTTCTGAATGAGCTGCAAAATCTGGACCCCTACAAATCAGCCGGGCTAGACAATCTGGACCCTTTCTTTCTAAAATTATCTGCCGAAATTGTTGCCACCCCTATTACTAGCCTGTTCAACCTCTCTTTCGTGTCGTCTGAGATTCCCAAAGATTGGAAAGCAGCTGCGGTCATCCCCCTCTTCAAAGGGGGGGACACTCTTGACCCAAACTGCTACAGACCTATATCTATCCTACCATGCCTTTCTAAGGTCTTCGAAAGCCAAGTCAACAAACAGATTACCGACCATTTCGAATCTCACCATACCTTCTCTGCTATGCAATCTGGTTTCAGAGCTGGTCATGGGTGCACCTCAGCCACGCTCAAGGTCCTAAACGATATCTTAACCGCCATCGATAAGAAACATTACTGTGCAGCCGTATTCATTGATCTGGCCAAGGCTTTCGACTCTGTCAATCACCACATCCTCATCGGCAGACTCGACAGCCTTGGTTTCTCAAATGATTGCCTCGCCTGGTTCACCAACTACTTCTATGATAGAGTTCAGTGTGTCAAATCGGAGGGTCTGCTGTCCGGACCTCTGGCAGTCTCTATGGGGGTGCCACAGGGTTCAATTCTTGGACCGACTCTCTTCTCTGTATACATCAATGAGGTCGCTCTTGCTGCTGGTGAGTTTCTGATCCACCTCTACGCAGACGACACCATTCTGTATACTTCTGGCCCTTCTTTGGACACTGTGTTAACAAACCTCCAGGCAAGCTTCAATGCCATACAACTCTCCTTCCGTGGCCTCCAATTGCTCTTAAATACAAGTAAAACTAAATGCATGCTCTTCAACCGATCGCTACCTGCACCTACCCGCCTGTCCAACATCACTACCCTGGACGGCTCTGACTTAGAATACGTGGACAACTACAAATACTTAGATGTCTGGTTAGACTGTAAACTCTCCTTCCAGACCCATATCAAATATCTCCAATCCAAAGTTAAATCTAGAATTGGCTTCCTATTTCGCAACAAAGCATCCTTCACTCATGCTGCCAAACATACCCTTGTAAAACTGACCATCCTACCAATCCTCAACTTTGGCGATGTCATTTACAAAATAGCCTCCAATACCCTACTCAACAAATTGGATGCAGTCTATCACAGTGCAATCCGTTTTGTCACCAAAGCCCCATATACTACCCACCATTGCGACCTGTACGCTCTCGTTGGCTGGCCCTCGCTTCATACTCGTCGCCAAACCCACTGGCTCCATGTCATCTACAAGACCCTGCTAGGTAAAGTCCCCCCTTATCTCAGCTCGCTGGTCACCATAGCATCTCCCACATGTAGCACAAGCTCTAGCAGGTATATCTCTCTAGTCACCCCCAAAACCAATTCTTTCTTTGGCCGCCTCTCCTTCCAGTTCTCTGCTTCTAATGACTGGAACGAACTACAAAAATCTCTGAAACTGGAAACAATTATCTCCCTCACTAGCTTTAAGCACCAACTGTCAGAGCAGCTCACAGATTACTGCACCTATAATTTAGCCCAAACAACTACCTCTTTCCCTACTGTATTTAATTTATTTATTTATTTTGCTCCTTTGCACCCCATTATTTTTATTTCTACTTTGCACATTCTTCCATTGCAAATCTACCATTCCAGTGTTTTACTTGCTATATTGTATTTACTTTGCCACCATGGCCTTTTTTTGCCTTTACCTCCCTTATCTCACCTCATTTGCTCAGATCGTATATAGACTTGTTTATACTGTACTATTGACTGTATGTCTGTTTTACTCCATGTGTAACTCTGTGTTGTTGTATGTGTCGAACTGCTTTGCTTTATCTTGGCCAGGTCGCAATTGTAAATGAGAACTTGTTCTCAACTTGCCTACCTGGTTAAATAAAGGTGAAATAAAAAAATAAAAAATAAATAAAAATGATGTATTGTTTCATTATGGTGTATTGTTTTCTTTGTGAATTAAACTGTTTCATTATGATGTATTGTTTCATTACGATGTATTGTTTTATTTATGATGTAGACTGTTTCATTATGATGTATAGTTTCATTATGATGTATTGTTTTATTTAGATGTAGACTGTTTCATTATGATGTATAGTTTCATTATGATGTATTGTTTTATTTATGATGTAGACTGTTTCATTATGTGGTATAGTTTTGTTCCTGTTTGGACCCCAGGAAGAGTAGCTGGCAGCAGCTAATGGGGATCCTAATAAATATTCATACTAAATGATAGAAAAAGATATCAAGATATTGTATATAATTAAATGCATCTTCTAGCATTCTGCATAGTTTCATATCCACCGCAGATATACAGTAGTTTGAAATGAAAACCGGACTTGAAGTGTCTTAAGAAAGGATCTGTTTGTGGGGCAGAATCAACATCAAAAAACCTCCAAAATAAATAAATATAACATTTATGAATCCGTCCTCCTGGCGAGTGACAGACAGTCTTTGTTATATGTCATCTGACTCCTTTGGCAGACAGCTATCAGGAAGAAAGGGAACTCACTGTGCACCGTGTCAAAAAATAAAAAATTGAGTCAGTCTTTTCCTCCTCCCCTCAAACCCTCTCTCCCTTCCTTCCTCCCTCCTTTCCCCCAAAAAGCTTGAGATTTCCAAATAATGAAAAGGAGGATCAAGTCGCTGTCACTGTCATCGGAACAAACATAAACTTTTCTGGCACCTAATAAATAGGCATGGTGGCATTGCGTTGTTCTGTGTGCCAGACAGGTGTGCCTGCTCCAGTGATGATGGATCCTATTACAGTCTATAGGGAGCCTGTTGGCTTTCTTGTCATATATTGTCACACATCTCTCTCCGGAGAAAGGGAGCTTTGAGAGATGACCAAAAGTAATTACACATATGCCTCCCTGACATTGCTGTTGTTGTCCTTGTTGTCTGTCTTTTCCTCCCTCTAGCTCGGCATCGCTAAAGCTACTGAAATCTGTTACCGGGCCGTAGCCATATTTCAGTTAGAGAGTTGGAAGTGGAATGTACACATGTTGATGTTTTCTCTTTTTACTTGTGTAGCACGGCAATGATTTCTAGCTCATTAACTCGCCAGATTGGAGGTTTGTTGTTGCCATGGGTGTCGCCATGAGAACGAGGGGGAGAAGGGATATAAAGAACGGTTTGTGGTTGCCGATGGGCACTTCTACTCAGCGCCAGGGCGGAACCGAGAGGCCTGATCGGGCGTGTGGTGATGACACGTTTTGCACCTGAATGGCAGGTACATCAGCATGTCCTTGTAAGCGTATCGTCGGGGAGACAGTGGTGCCTTTGTTCTCGTGGCGGGCCCACTTGGGTTGCTGACAGGGCGCTGATGGATATTATCATTCTTAATGTCAGTAAATAGTAGCAACGCCTGATAAGGGATCTGTTTCCCCTCAGAGCTCCATGGAGCGCTCATTTATCTTTCTACAGCTCTCTCTGTTATCCCTCTCCCTCTTTCTATCTCTGTCTTCTCTCTCTTTCTTACTCTTGCCGCCTCTTTCTCTCGTTCTCTTTCTCTCTCTCTCTCCCTATCTCTCTGGCATATTTTTTAACTAAGAGATGGAAGTTGTCTAGTTCAGAGAGAGAGAGTGTGGTTCTCTCGCTCTCTATTTCTCTCTGGTTATTGTAATGTTGTATGCTAGACATCTGAGCAGAGATAGTGCTTTAGTCAGTTGTAATATATTAGGGCAACTCCTGATTAGATTCTGTCATGGTGAGACCTCTCTGTGTCCCTCCCACTCCATCCATCAGGTCTTATCCATACACACTAGTTAACACTAACACAAGACAGCCATCAGCCCATCACACAGGTCAACCATGGCCAGCTAAAGGACCGTGGCCAGATCTTGGTATGACGTTGTAGCAACATTTTGTTACTCTGGAATTACTCTGGAACAGAATATTATCCTCTATATGTGATCTATAAATATGAAATACAAAACTATGAAAATCCATGAGAACGGGGCCTGTCATTTTTATTTGCCATCTTTATATAGAACGACCCCATTTGGAAAAACAGGCCAATTATGGCCGTAATTACAACATTTCAACCAGTCTTTCCCCCCACTGTGACAACTTGAAGGTCTTTAAGGTCTGGTAGAGCTACACAGAGTAGTGTGTGAATCCCAAATGGCGCCCTATTCCCTTTATAAGGCACTACTTTTGACCAGAGCCCTATGGGCCATAGGGACTAGGGTGCTATTTGGGACACAGGAAGTGTGTGGCAGTACAGTGGGCACTGTAGGTCCAAGAGACTTCACATTGAAAAGGTTAAACATTGACTGTGAACAAGCCCAACATGACACAGGCACACAACCTCCTCTGAACCACACACAACATGGCATTTAGAAACAGGGACTAGATACAGAATACAGCAGGAGAAATAAACAGTTATATTTCTATTCATGCTGTGTGCATAAAAAGGAAAGGAGGGTTTAGAAGTGGGATTGCATTTCTATGGTGAACTTCTAATGCACAACTTCCAACTGTCTGTATCAAATGTCCCTGCTTTTGCCAATGCCTACGATTGCTTTTGTATTGTGTCATTGGGCTTTTGAGGGTCCTAGAGAGAGTATCTGTTGCTGAAGTCACAGCTATAATATAAACAGATCGTTTTCATCAAGGACTGAGCAGTGCCGGGAGATATAGCACAGGGATGTGATTACAAACATGTGGCATTGTCAGCCGATGAAGCGCACACACACACACGAGTGACAGAGTAGAGAAGTAGAAAGGGAGGGATGGAGATGAGAAGGAATAGGCCACCCCCCTTTACAGCCTTCAGCCTCCCTCTATCTCCAGTGGCGGACCATAAAGGCCCAGGAGGGAGCACCCACAAGCCTTTTCTACCTCTGTCACTACCCCTGTCACTACCCCTGTCACTCACCTCTCTACAACCCCCCACCTCCTCTTCTCTATTCCGCTGACACACGTGCTGATATCCTTCCAGGTGGTGATCGATACGTCATATCTCTGCAGAGAAACGGGTTTGTCTTCTGCAGGTGTGCCATACCCAGGGCTTCTACCCTATCCTCCTTCTCCTCCTCAGAGAAGAGCATTCAGACATGTGACTAGTCCCTGATAGCGGTTGGGGTTGGCATGCAGGCGGTATCAAAGGGGTGTCTCTCTCCGGCAATTAGATGAAAATAAAGTGATGACGTGTGGTGTACAAAGGGAAGCAGGGGATCAAACACACATAATGTGATTAGAAGAGAAAGATGGAGGGCAGAGCCAAAAGAGGTGGAGGGGTGGGACATTATCAGACCCGATAATGACAGACACATATAAAGGGTTCCGTGTGTGTGTGTGTGTGTGTGTGTGTACGCGCTTGTGTGAACTTTTTTATTAGGTGTCTTTGAGGGCAGCATGTGTAACATCCGTGCCAGATACCCTGTTCCCTGGGCGCTTAATGAAAAGCATCAGCGCTCCTTAGTTGTTGGCTTCACTATGTTCAGTTACAGTTTGAGAGCTAATGACTAGCAAACCCTTTTAACACACACAAAGAGCCATGTCAATGCAATGATTATTACCTCTCACATATAGCGAAAACAGTACCATAATTCCAAATTGGGTAAAATAAAATAACAGAAATAAATCAAAAATAAAAATATATACACGCGTAGCTTGTAAAAATCGTCTGTCCTCGGTTGCAACACTGTGTTACCTTAGATTGTAAACTGTCATGGTGTCACGCCCTGACCTTAGAGAGCCTTTTTATGTCTCTATTTGGGTTGGTATGGGTGTGATTTGGGTGGGCATTCTATGTTATTGTGGGAAGTTGTCTTTGTTTATGGCACTATAGCCCTTGTAAGCTTCACGGTCGTTTCTTTGTTTCTTGCTTTGTTGGCGACATTCATTCAAATAAAGAGAAATGTACGCTCACCACGCTGCGCTTTTGTCCACTTCTTCAGACGATCGTGACACATGGTCAAAACATATAGATTCAATGGTTGTAAAGACGGGGAGAGGTCTGGCCGTAATGAAGAGATGTTCTACTTTTTTGACACCACACTCTACAAAGCAAGTCCTGCAGGTTCTAGTTTTATCTCATCTTGATTATTGTCCAGTCATAATGGTCAAGTTGTCACGATCGTTTAAAAGGACGTGTGTTGAGTTCCACATCTTTTATTTCAGTGAAACTTCCCCAAAAAACTATCAACAAACAACGAAACATGACATCCGTGGTGCAACATACACAAACAATATCCCACCATGCAGGTGGGAACAGGGACACATTAAGTATGATCCCCAATTAGAGACAATGATAATCAGCTGCCTCTAATTGGGTACCACACCAAAACACCCACATAGAAATAAAACGACTAGAACACCCCCGAGTCACGCCCTGACTTAAAACACCATAGAGAACCCCGAGGCCTCTTTATGGTCAGGGCGTGACACAAGTGCTGCAAAGAAATACCTAGTTAAGCTGCAGCTGACCCAGAACAGAGCAGCACGTCTTGCTCTTCATTGTATTCAGAGGGCTGATATTAATATTAATACTATGCTGCCAGTCTCTCTTGGCTAAGAGTTGAGGAAAGACTGACTGTGTCACGTCTTGTTTTTATAAGAAACATTCATGTGTTGGATATTCCAAATTGTTTGCATAGTTTGTTTGCATAGTCAACTTACACACAGCACTGACACACACACTTACCCCACCAGACATGCCACCAGGGGTTTTTCACAGTCCCCAGGTCCAGAACAAATTCAAGGAAACATACAGTATTATACAGAGCCATGAGTGCATGGAACTCCCTTCCATCTTATAAGTGAACAACAAACCTTGTTTCAAAAATCAAATAAAGCAACACCTCACGGCACAACGCCTCTCCCCCATGTGACCTACTTGTTGTGTGTATGTACTGACATGTGACCTACTTGTTGTGTGTATGTACTGACATGTGACCTACTTGTTGTGTGTATGTACTGACATGTATGTGTAACTGATAGATGCACACAAACACACACTACCTGTTAATGTTTTTAAATGTATGTAAATTGTAAAGTCTTTTGTCTGAAATTTGTTTTTTTCGTTATATGTCGGACCCCAGTAAGACTAGCTGTCACCATTGGCTGACGCCAAACAATCACAACCAAGTTCCAAACTCCCTTAGGAAGCAACGTCAGAACAAGAACTGTTCATCTGGAGCTTCATGAATGGGTTTCCAAGGCCGGGCAGCAGCACACAAACCTAAGATCATCATGCGCAACGCCAAGCATCGGCTGGAGTGGTGTAAAGCTCACCACCATTGAACTCGGGAGCAGTGGAAACACATTCTCTGGAGTGATGAATCACGCTTCACCATCTGGCAGTCAAACGGACAAATATGGGTTTGGCGGATGCCAGGAGAACGCTACCTGCTCCATTGCATATTGCCTACTGTAAAGTTTAGTGGAGGAGGAATAATGGTCTGGGGCTGTTTTTCATGGATCGAGCTAGGCCCCTTAGTTCTAGTGAAAGGAAATCTTAACGCTACGGCATACAGTGACATTCTAGACAATTCTGTGCTTCCAAAAGTTTGGGGAAGGCTCTTTCATGTTTCAGCTTGACAATGCCCCTGTGCACAAAGCGAGGTCCATACAGAAATGGTTTGTCAAGATCGGTGTGGAAAAACTTGACTGGCCTGCACAGAGCCCTGACCTCAACCCCATCAAACACCTTTGGGATGAATTGGAACACCAACCGCGAGCCAGGCCTTATCACCCAACATCATTGCCCGGCCTAACTAATGCTCTGGTGACTGAATGGAATCAAGTCCCCGCAACAATGTTTCAAGTTTTAATGTCACATGCACAAGTACAGTGAAATGCCTTTCTCGCAAAACTCAAAAACCCAACAATGCAATAATCAATAACAATGTATTACTAGAAAAAAACACCAGAAATAAGAATAGGAAATATGAAATACACAATGCAGTAAGTAAGTAAGCAAGCATACTATATACAGGAAATATTTCAAAAGTCTGTTCCAATACCAAATGTATATGTCCAGCGATACTAGAGTGATGGAGGTAGATATGTACAGGGGACTAGGCAACAGAGTAGCAGCAGTTTGCATGTGAGCGGGTGTGTAGAGTCAATATAAATATATGTGCATATTATGTGTGATTGAGCAGATGATGGAGTAACTGTGTGTGTGAGTGTGTAGGGCCACGTGAGTGTGCATAGAGAGTGCAAATATTGAAATAAAAAGGTCAATAAAGATACAAGGTAAACTCTGTCCGTGTAGCTATTTTGTGAGCTATTTATCACTCTTATTGCAACATCTAGTGTAAAGCCTTCACAGAAGAATGGAGGCTGTTATAGCAGCAAATGGAGGACCAACTCCATATTAATGCCCATGATTTTGGAATGAGATGTTCGACGAGCAGGTGTCCACATACTTTTGGTCATGTAGTGTATCCTCAGGCCAGAGTAATGTGAAAAGCAGACTCTCCAGATGGTTGATAATACATGTGTTTACAATGTCTCTGTTTTGATAAATACTATTTAGGCTCTCCCACACTGTTGGCTTTCCTGTTGATTGCCAGGCCAAAAGTGCCCCTCTTCAAATCATTGACATTCACTGCGATCCCTAAGGCCTCCACAACACAAACAAACAAACAACACTAATTCAACGCTCCGATGACACAAAAGCAGCATTCAATTCAATTGCTCCAAATAACCTCCTTGTCAAGCAGCTGCTGGTAAATGGGTTATTTGGCAGCCTAACAACAAGTTGCAGTTCAGACCCATTTGGGATTGTCAGCGAACACTATATAGCCTGCAGCCTCTAAGTAAAATGGGAGGCTCAAATACGGCTAGGGGCAGTTAGGGGAGCGAGAGAGAGGGGATAGAGGGATGGCAGGAGGAGCGAGGGATGGAGGGAGGGAGAGAGAGGGGAGGGAGGGATGGCAGGAGGAGCGAGGCATGGAGGGAGGGATAGAGAGGGGAGGGAGGGATGGCAGGAGGAGCGAGGGATGGAGGGAGGGAGAGAGAGGGGAGGGAGGGATGGCAGGAGGAGCGAGGGATGGAGAGAGGGAGAGAGAGGGGAGGGAGGGATGGCAGGAGGAGTGAGGGATGGAGGGAGGGAGAGAGAGGGGAGGGAGGGATGGCAGGAGGAGCGAGGGATGGAGGGAGGGAGAGAGAGGAAGGAAGAAAGGGGGGCAGAGACACGGGAGGCAGAGCGAGTGAGAGAAAGAGAGAGGGGAGGCAGAGCGAGTGAGAGAAAGAGAGAGGGTAGGCAGAGCGAGTGAGAGAAAGAGAGAGGGGAGGCAGAGCGAGTGAGAGAAAGAGAGAGGGGAGGCAGAGCGAGTGAGAGAAAGAGAGAGGGGAGGGAATGAGGGAGATGACTGGAGTATTTAAGAGCATTACTTGCACTATTACACGATGTCAGGAAATGTGCGTTAATTGGAAGTGATCAGGGCTCTCCTAAAAGCCGCTCTGTTCAGGAGGTTTGGGGTAGAAAGCGTAATTGTCCTGCATAATCCCCGGCTAGCACCGTTCACTCGCTCTCTCTCTCTCTGTCCCTTCATCTGGATGAAGAGATCCAAAAAGAAGGGCTTTGTAAAGGCCAGACCCCCCCTGGGCCTGACAGCCACGAGTCTCTCTCTTTGTATTACTTCATCTCTCTCTTACTGCATTTCTCTCCCACCATTTTTTCATCTTTCATACCCTCTCTCTCTTCCTCTCCATCTTTTTCACTCTCTCCATCTCCCTCCATCTTTCTTTCTCCCACTCTGTTTCTCTGTTGTTGTGACTAATCGCTCAGTGTGTTGCCAGGTATTAAGAGGTCCCCATGCAGCTTTCCCTCATGTCGCACAGGTGATTGACTGAAATGAATCAGTGTTCCTTACTGTGTTTGTTCTGCTTTCATATCAGGAAAGCGAGAGAGCGAAATTGAAAGGACAGAGAGAGTATGATTTAGACACACACAGAGGAGTCAGCTGTGAGCTGCATGGGGGGGGGGGGGGGTGTTGGGGGGAATATGCTGCCCTTGTGCCCTCTCTTTGAAGTGAAGCACAGGCCGTGTGTATGGGCCCCTGAGAGGGGAGTTACTAGAAGCCTTCTATACATCTTCTGAAGGCAGGGGGCCCGGCCTCTAGCTCAAGACACAACAAAACACACAGCTACCTAACACTGCTGATTTTTGTTACACAGTACAGATTATACCTGATTTTGAGCTGGATAAATGTACCAATTATCGGATTTATTCTTGTACATTTGCTTGTTGATAATTCCTCAAGATGCTCTTTACAATTGATGCATTGTATTATCAGTCTCTCAACTTCCGTTGTTATACGTTCTCATTCAGTCTGACCTCTGGAAGACCTGTAATGAGTTGTGTTATTTATCTGAAGATTGATGTCAAATACATTCTTCCAAACACTCTGTGATTGATGGGTGTTTATCCTTCGTCTTAACAGTTCTGTTTTTCCGTCACAAGGCTAAGAGCGATGGCGTCCGCTTGCTGTGAGTACACTGTCATTAACCCTCAGTCCGATTAGCAGAGAGGAGAACAACTCCTCTTCTCTAGCAGATGCTTTGTGTCACAGTAATGTCACACTGTTAGGCCCAACTGTCACCACGCTCCTCAGTGGCGCTACTCAGAGTAAACACTATGGCTTTGATAGACCACTTTTAGGCCGCACGGCCTGCGCTGGGATCAGGGGTCGGCGGCCATCTTGGTGGTCTGCTCTGGTGTGTTCTGGGGAATGTTTGTCTGGAGAAGATAAGTGTTTGAAGAGGAGCTCCAGATGCTCCTCCGTTACAGATTGTCATGTCACGCTACAGATAAGAAGCCAGTGAAGGTCCCGCCGCTGGCCCCACTGGCCCCTACCACACACAGACACACTCACACAAGATAAATATTTACAAGAGGTATTTGGTTATTTTTACAAAAGCAAGCGTGAAGGGACTCTGGCTTGGAGGATGCTTACACTTTTTTGTTGGTTACATGTACATGTACAGACTGTGATACTTTTGAAGATCAGGAACCAGGGTGGTGTGTGTGTGTGTGTGTGTGTGTGTGTGTGTGTGTGTGTGTGTGTGTGTGTGTGTGTGTGTGTGTGTGTGTGTGTGTGTGTGTGTGTGTGTGTGTGTGTGTGTGTGTGTGTGTGAAACGTGTGTTTTTTCTCCAATAGAAGATATTACACACCTCCGAGCGGTTCATCTTTCTGAGTAGAAACAAACAGTAAAACCACCCACCTTCATCGTAACGCTGCATTCCAATCTTCTAAATGCAGAAAGCGTGAGAGAGAGTGTGTTTTCACCACTGTGATAAAAACACAGGGGCCTGTCGTGTAAGTTAATACGTTTACCTCAGCGACTGTCTGTCACGCCAACCTCCAATTTATTAGAGCTGGGACAGTTTACTCAGTCAGACCCAATTGGGTTTCAATTTACTCACGCCACCTGGTAAGACTCTGACAACACTCTGATGAAAGCATGATGAAGGGAGGTTGGCTGCTTACTCATCATCCACTTACATGGATCTCCCTCTCAGCTCAAGACCCTTTAATTGTGGAGATCTGAATATTCAGGGTCTGCAGATGGAAATCAGCCAAACAGTAGACACTGTATAGTCAGACAATTTTTCTCTCTGGTATTTCATGTGTGTTTTTTTTCCTACCTATATTATTAACTTTCTTCTGCATTGTTGGGATAGAGCTTGCAAGTGAAACATTTCACTGTACTGTTTTTACACCTGCTGTGTCCTGTGCATGTGCCAATAAAACGTTGAAACGTTGAGTGATCTGTGTGATGTTGTTCAGTCATCGTACATCATCACTGTATTCTTTAGCAGAAGGCTGGACCTCTTTGAAGTTGTGTAGATCACATCATTACGCTCTTTTCGTTTTCAAAGCCCTGCTCCACAAGTTTCCGACTTAAAATGACAAATTAACAAACCTGTTCACAGGGTTAGTTAACTCTGGAGTTAAGTCAGTCAGCCTTTAGTTTTCTTGCTCCATATTTCTGGAACGATCTCCTCAATACATTTAGAATAGATGTGGCAGTTCAGGCAGCGGACAGAGGATTTGAATAATTAAGACGGTGTTTTAGTTTTGTGTATAGTGTGTATATTTATGTTTGTCTGTGCAATATATATTGTATTTCATTTTTTATATATTTTATGAAATGTTATATGCAGGGTGTCCTTGTAAAAAAGACACTGGTCTCAATGGTGACTGATAAAATAAATAAAGAGAAGGTAGAGAAACAAACCCTAGTCTTGTTCTGCTTACTTTGCAACAGTCGTGTTTATCTCTCTCTCCCTCTCTCTGCAGCCAGATGTATTAGAGACTGGTGACAGTGTTTCAATTAGCAGGTAGCTACATCGTTAGCATGCCATTACCACCCAGAGAAGAATGCCAGACAGGCAGTCAGCTTATATGTCCCAATAGTTCTCTGTAAAAGGAGACGATGCATTTTACACACCTACCCGGCCAGCCTCCAATACGCTTGTCTGACTGGGATTATTAGAAGGTGATATTTTTCCCGCTTCTATAGATACAGACTCCTTCATCTCAGCTAGGAGCTCAAACCCAGTTTAAACCCTGTCTCAGTCGCCTGTTCGCGGCTAAATGACACAGATACAAAGACAGTAGATGCATTTATTTCAATGTGGCAACTCAGCACTTTCCCTGTCTCGGTATGAGTCTTTCTGCCTGTCTGGCATTCTTCTCTGGGTGGTAATGGCATGCTAACGATGTAGCTACCTGCTAATTGAAACACTGTCACCAGTCTCTAATACATCTGGCTGCAGAGAGAGGGAGAGAGAGGAAGTGAGGGAAATAAAGGGAGAGGAAGCAAGCGTCTAATTGCTATGGTTGACAGTATATCTTCTGTGCAGACTTCTGAGTCATCATTTGCACAGCGTAATGAATAGGTTAATAAAATCAAATACTTTAATTATAGCTTAGTGGGCTGGATTGTTAATGCTGCCAGTGTAGCTCAACTGAATAATACAGTCACTGGTATCAATTATCTACAAGTGAACTTGTTTAAATTATATTTTACAGTCTCTTGATAACATTAATGCTAGAGGCAATGTAATGATAGACAGACAAAGGCCATGCACCAATTATCATAAACTATTAGCTTGTTTCCAAAGGGTTTTATGTTAATCTTTTAGTGCTTAACTACCCTGCAATTAACATAGCAGGAGGAGCTGCCTTCCAGCTAGGCTGCAAATTGAAGTGCCTAGATAAAGAAAAACACACTGAGATGAAACCCCCGAAAAAGAAAGCGAGCTATCGTACTCAAGTGTACGGGAATGTGTGTGTGTGCGGTGTGTTTGTGTTTGAGAGAGAGAGCGAACGAGAGGGAGAGACGGTGAGTGCGTGTGAGCGTCTGTGTGATCAAGGATGTGTAACAATTCCATTATCTCTGGTGGGCTATGACATGAGATGTCTCTTTCAGACCTCTCTCCCTTTGTCTAACGCCAAACTACCCCTCTTTGGGGAGCGTGAAATGAAGAGCTCTCCCCAGCTACGACAGTCAGCGGCTGCATCTGACAGAGCGCATCGTTTACATATCAGGCTAGCAGTGGCTTGATATGCAAATTCAGCCCGTTGAAAAGGAGCTACAGGGAGATACGGTCCATTGTTAGGTGTTCACAGTGCTCCATTTTCTTTTATGCTAAACACAGTCGTATACAGAGTGTGAGCCTCTCGTAAACCGTGTGCTGCCTTTGGTAGGTCCAGCCCACAGAGGAGAGGAGGCCCCTAGGAATATGTCCCAAATGGCACCCTATTCCCTATATAGTGCACTACTTTTGACCAAGAGCCATATAGGGAATAGGGTGCCATTTTGAGAAACATCCACAGCCTTTAGAGGACATGCATGTATAAAGGTCTACTTGACAAGCTGGGTTTGGGTGTCTCTTTTTGTTCCTGACACATAACAGCTGATACTGTTTCCACTTAGTACTGAGGTACAGTGGAAGGTTTGATTTAATTGATCTTATATCAGTTTGAAGAATCATGACATAGCTGTTTGTACTATTTACATGCAGAGATGGAACTTGGATTTGGGATTTTGGACACTGGCAAGCTGGGATAGTATACTGCAATTTCTGTTTACATGTACTGAGGTACAATGTAATAATTTGTTGCATATGTTTAAAGTATCATGGCGTACCAGTATTAGTCTCTACCATATTTGTTTGTGTAAGAAAACGTCATAGTATGTTAGGAATGCTGTTACCACAGTATCAACTTTACTCACTGTGCATGGAATTATTATTCCTTCCTAATCTTTTTATGTAATAGCAAACATAATGTGCTTTGTGTTAATAATTTAACACTGTTTATCTTACTCCTGTAGTGTAAGATAAGTTATTATAAGCAGTAGTATGTCACAGAGGTATGTCACAGAGGTATGTCACAGAGGTATGTCACAGAGGTTTGTCACAGTGGTATGTCACAGAGGTGTGTCACAGAGGTATGTCACAGTGGTATGTCACAGTGGTATGTCACAGGGGTATGTCACAGTGGTATGTCACAGTGGTATGTCACAGGCGTATGTCACAGAGGTATGTCACAGAGGTATGTCACAGTGGTATGTCACAGAGATATGTATAAACAGTAGTATAAAATGCTGTCAGAGTGTGTTACATGCAGATGTATTGCTGAGTCTTTGCTTGATCATTAAACTCAGTTCTGCTATATAATAAGCCATGCATGTCTCGACCCACTGGGCACAAACTGGTTGAATCAAAGTTGTTTCCACGTAATTTCAACAAAAAATGTAAATGTGATGACATTGAATCATAGTGGAAAACAGATTGGATTTTAAAAAGTCATCAACATAATTGGAATTATTTCTTTTTTTTCACCCACTTTTTTACCTAAATCCAATGGCAGGTCTGTTCAACACTGGTCCGAACAATCGGATTTCACGCTTCAAGATTGCTTCAATCATGTGGACTGGGATATGTTCCGCTTGGCGTTGGAAAATAACGTTGATGAATTTGCTGATTCGGTGAGCGAGTTTATTAGCAAGTGCATCAGTGATGTTGTACCCACAGCAACTGTTAAAACCTTCCCCAACCAGAAACCGTGGATTGATGGCAGCATTCGTGCAAAACTGAAAGCGCGAACCACTGCTTTTAATCAGGGCAAGGTGACCGGAAACATGACCGAATACAACCAGTGTAGCTATTCTCTACAAGGCAATCAAACAAGCTAGGTGTCAGTATAGAGACAACGTAGTGTCGCAATTCAAAGGCTCAGACACGAGAGAAATGTGGCAGGGTCTACAGTCAATCACGAACTACAAAAGGAAAACCAGCCCCTTCGCGGACCAAGATGTCTTGCTCCCAGACAATTTAAACAACTTCTTTGCTCGCTTTGAGGACAACACAGTGCCACTGACACGGACGGCTACCAAAACCTGTGGCCTTTCCTTCACTGCAGCCAACCTGAATAAAACAATTAAACGTGTTAACCCTCGCAGGGCTGCCGGCCCCAGCCGCGTCCTCAGAGCATGCGCAGACCAGCTGGCTGGTGTGTTTACGGACATATTCAATCAATCCTTATCCCAGTCTGCTGTTCCCACATGCTTCAAGAGGACCACCATTGTTCCTGTTCCCAAGAAAGCGAAGGTAACTGAGCTAAATGACTCACTTCCGTCATCATGAAGTGCTTTGAGAGACTAGTCAAGGACCTCCACCCTACCTGACACCCTAGACCCACTCCAATTTGCTTACCGCCCCAATAGGTCCACAGACGACACAATCACTCTGCACACTGCCCTAACCCATCTGGACAAGAGGAATACCTATGTAATAATGCTGTTCATCGATTACAGCTCAGCATTTAACACCATAGTACCCTCCAAACTCGTCATTAAGCTTGAGACCCTGGGTCTCGACCCCGCCCTGTGCAACTGGGTCCTGGACTTCCTGATGGGCAGCCCCTAGGTGGTGAGGTAGGTAACAACATCTCCACCCCGCTGATCCTCAACACTGGAGCCCCACAAGGGTGCATTCTCAGCCCCCTCCTGTACCCCCTGTTCACCCATGACTGCGGGGCCATGCACGCCTCCAACTCAATCATCAAGTTTGCAGACGACACTACAGTGGTAGGCTTGATTACTAACAATGACGAGACGGCCTACAGGGAGGAGGTGATGGCCCTCAGAGTGTGGTGTCAGGAAAATAACCTCACACTCAATGTCAACAAAACAAAGGAGATGATCGTGGACTTCAGGAAACAGCAGAGGGAGCAGCCCCCTATCCACATCGATGGGACAGTAGTGGAGAAGGTGGAAAGTTTTAAGTTCCTCGGCGTACACATAACGGACAAACTGAAATGGTCCACCCACACAGACAGCGTGGTGACCTCAGGAGGCTGAAGAAATTTGGCTTGTCACCAAAAAAACTCACAAACTTTTACAGATGCACAATCGAGAGCATCCTGTCAGGCTGCATCACCGCCTGGTACGGCAACTGCTCCACCCACACCCGTAAGGCTCTCCAGAGGGTAGTGATGTCTGCACAACGCATCACCGGGGGAAAACTACCTGCTCTCCAGGACACCTACAGCACCCGATGTCACAGGAAGGCCAAAAAGATGATCAAGGACAACAACCACCCGAGCCACTGCCTGTTCACCCCACTATCATCCAGAAGGCGAGGTCAGTACAGGTGCATCAAAGCTGGGACCGAGAGACTGAAAAACAGCTTCTATCTCAAGGCCATCAGACTGTTAAACAGCCATCACTAACATTGAGTGGCTACTGCCAACATACTGACTCCATCTCTAGCCACTTTAATAATGAAAAATGGATGTAATAAATGTATCACTAGCCACTGTATTTCGCTACACTCGCATTAACATCTGCTAACCATGTGTATGTGACAAATAACATTTGATTTGATGTGCTTCAAACGCTTGTTACTTTCACATTGTATTCACGTAAGTTGACAACTCAATCAAATAAAAATAAAAATTAGACATATACAGTGGGAACTCTCAAGCCATGTGATCCATTGAAACAACATTACCCATAAAGCCCTTGGATAGTGTCCTGCATCTCTTCCATGATGATGAATGGTTGTGCTGAAGCCTTAATCTGGTCCATGTTAAAGATTCACTGCCCTCTCAGAGTCAGGGCTAGCATTGAGATGCCTGGCCAAGCCTGATTTATATTCAATGGCATGGACCAGGAGCCAAGTGCACTATCTGCAAAACAGATGCAGTGGATGCCCTTGTCCCCGGGACACATATTTCACCCAGAATTGAAATGGTGAACAAGGTCATGTCCTCTCGCTCGCTCACTTGCGCTTTCTCTCTCTCTCTCTTTCTCTGTGCGTAAGTCTCTGTTTCTCTCTCTCTCTCTATTTATCTCTCTCTCTCTCTCGCTCTCTCTCTCTCTCTCTCACTCTCTCACTCACTCACCCACCCACCCACCCACCCACTCACCCACCCACCCACCCAAAACACTTTCTAATGCCATGTTTAGGATGGTTAGCTGAAGCTGAACAGAGCGCGCCACTCAGCAGGATGCATGCTTTGATTGAAACGATTTGGACGTTTCACCTGTAAAACGTCATTCACGATTGACAGTGAGGGCCTGTTTTGAAATGAGGTAGCCTGTGCTTAATGTGCCTAACTTGGTGTTTGAGGATATTCAAAATATATTTGTTTCTTTAGACAATAGCCTATATCTGGCCATAGGCAGACGTTGCAATTGGAGGATGCATTTTGTTATGCATATTCTATAATGATAGGCTATTAAATTGGCTACATCTTTGTCGGTACAAACTTTGAGGAAATTTCCCTCACTTAAAAAATAGCACTATGCCACTGGAGAAGACGGGCAGGGGACTGCATGCAGGGCCAAAATCCTGATGAACACTCTGCCTTCAAACAAAATTCCTTTCTGTCAGCCCCCATAACTTATGGGGCCAAGATTACAAAGCTACCGATATAATAAATTATGTTGATGGACAGAATTATGCTCAGTGCTTCCTGCACTCCCCAATGACGCACACTAGCTTAGCGCAGCCTGACAAAGACTGTGATTTAGCGCTGGGGCTAAGGGGACTGGGGCGAGAGACAGAAAAACATTCACAGGCCTCACACTGGCCCTCGGCCTAGTGTATAAAACCCCTTCTTAATTCACCAACAAACCTGTCGCCATTAAAAGGGAAAGAAAAGGGATCGCAGATCATAAATACTTCCATATTTATTAGCTAACAACAAAGTACAGCTGGAGAAGGGAAAGGGATTTTGAAAGAACGTTGTCAAGGATAAAGTGAAAGAGGAAAAACACATTTGCTCTCTCTCTCCTCTCGCTCTCTCCCCCTCCTGCTCTCTCTCGCTCCCTCTCTCTCACACATACATCCTCACTCTCTTTCTTTCTTTCTCTCTCTTTCACACACTCTCCCTCTCTCACACACTCTTTCGCTCGCTCTCTCTCACACACACGCTCTTTTAACTTTGACCAGGGATGTAGACTACTGCACTTATTCTGCTGCATAGAAACAGATGTGTCTGCTCCGCTCTCAACGTGTGACAGACATACGAGATAAACAGAGAGAAAAGCAAAGAGAGGAGAAAAGAGAGAGAAGAGAGGGCTGGCACGGCAATTACATTTATCTCAGTGAGAGACAGATTAAAGAAAGAGCGGAGTGAAACAAAGTTCCATTGGCTTAATCAGCCGACAGGCTGCTAGAGTATACATGATAAATCAGACTCCTGCTAAACCTGGCTAGGGATGGAGGGAGGGAGAGAACGCCTCTGCTATGGGCTAGTGAAGAGAGAGAGAGAGAGAGGAAAGGCGAGAGAGAGGGTAACTATAAAGACTATAGCGAATTTATCCACTCCGGGATCACGCAGTACCTACCAACTGTTGATTAACTATCACCATTCATAACACTGTTATTGTTGGTGTCAGAGGAGAAATTATAGTTTGTTATAACGCAACTGCTACGGCTGCCCTCGACCGTTAGGTAAACAGGAAAAAAAGACTGTCCTGTGTTTCCCCGTTTCCTCTTTAGGTCTCTTTCTCTGTCTGAATCTCTCACTTTCTCTTTCTCTCTCACACTCTCTCTTCCTTCTCTTCCACCGCTCTGATTCAGAGGGGTTGGGTTTCAATGCGGAAGACACATTTTGGTTGAATGCATTGTTGTACAACTGACTAGGTATCCTCTTTCCTTCCCTTCCTCACTATCCCTCTTTCCCTCTCGTTTTCTCGATCACCCCATCTCTCTCTTGTTTTCCATTTTCTGTCTTCTCACTCTCTCTCTCTCCCTCACTGTCCCTCTTTCTCTCTTGTTCAATACATTTCTTTCTTTCCCTTCTTTCGCACATTCTTTATCCCTCTCTCGATCTCCATCTCCCATCTCTCTCTCCCCTTTCCCGTCTGTAGGTGAATGTTCTTCCTTTAGCCTTTTCAGGCTGCCACACACAGGGCAAAGAGAAACAGGAGGTTAACCCCTAACCCAGGAAGTGGAAGCCGGGGGTGTAGTGTACTGTAGATATCCTGCGTGTCATTAGTTCAGCGTGGGGTCACAGCTGGGTCTCTCACAGCGTGATTACACCGGCTGATTTATCTGCTGAGGAGCCCAAACACAGATAAATCTCTGCTAGGGCTCATCTCCACTGCAGCCCCGCACTGAGGTCTGGGATTCTTTCTAACTCAGCCTTCCGCCCGCCCCACATTCAGTCTGATAAATGACCCCAAGCTGAATAAATACTCTCCAAGTACATCCTAAATAATGCATTTAGATCACCTGCATGCACTCTTGGACTTGTAAATGTGTATATTGTTGCATTTTAAAAACAGCAAAGGTGTTGCTTTGATTTCTCGATTTCTCTGCATCCTCGCTCAACCTTCTCATTCCTGTGTCGTTGATGAAAGAGAGGAAAGAGAGTCAGAGGTTGGCGGACATTTTGTTTTGCAGGTCATTTCTCCCTAGTCTGTCTGGTACTGGGACTCCTGTGTTGTATTGGCCTGTCTGTGTGTCTGTGTCTTTACGACAGAGTTTAAAACCCAGCGGTAAATTCACATACTGGAACACAGCACTGGCTCGCCTGGGCGTCACCCTCCCTTTTTGGATTGTAGACGCGTTCACCAGTGCATTTTTAACTACATTAATTGTCAGTTTTCTTGTTGACAAGACATTTATGCAGTAATAATTGGCTGGGAATGGATGCAGTGTAGAGGAGATATCCATCACATCATGGCTGTAGTGTAGTCAGTGGTCTGCCAGCTGCACAATCCACAAGCGCCACCTCCACGGCTAGTAGGAAAGTATTTCAGCCCTCCCTGCTCCTCTCTCTCCTCAGACCCCGGCTGTTTGCTCAGTCAAGATTATATATACCCACGATCCATTGCCTGCCTCACAGGCGCTCATGGAGGTCTATGATAACAAAGACTTTGTGATTTATGGCCTGCTGTGAAAGCAGAACTTGATGAGATTAAACAATTTCATAGCACAAGTGTTTCTCCGCGAGGGTCTCCTGATTTGTGGTGGCAAGGCGGACAGTAAATCACCTTTATATATATATATATAGCATGCTCAGCAAAGCAGTGCAATTACTGGTCGAGACAGCTACTTTTGATTTAATTTTTATCCCTGGGTTTGTCTCTTTTATTCTCCGCCTGTCACGCAGACACTCACCTTCATAAGTCCTTCTGTAGGGAGGGAGGGAGCGAGGTAGAGGGCGAGGTAGAGGTGCGAGCCTAGCGGTTAAGAACGTTGTGCCAGAAACCAAAAGGTCACTGGTTCGAATCCCAGAGCAGACTAGGTGAAACATCTGTTGATGTGCCCTTGAGCAAGGCACTTAACCCTAAATGCTCTGGATAAGAGCATCTGCTAAACTACTAAATACAACATCATAATGGGAGCTGCATGGTGGCGTACAAAAAAAAGGGGTTCTGGATAGAACTAAAAAGGGTTCTGGATAGAACTAAAAAGGGTTCTGGATAGAACTAAAAAGGGTTCTGGATAGAACCAAAAAGGGTTCTGGATAGAACTAAAAAGGGTTCTGGATAGAACCAAAAAGGGTTCTGGATAGAACTAAAAAGGATTCTATTGCTTGCTTCAATAATGGCACCCTTTTTGGCTCGATCCATAACCTTTTTTCGAAGAGGGTAGTCCCTCTGCTTTCTCTCCCTCGCAGCTTTTAGAAAAACAACAAGAAGACGACACGGACCACCATATAACAACATAGCCACTGTAGATATAGGAAGGGCTCTATATTTCACGCATTGTTAGTGGGCCTCTGGTCGGTCTGTCCGTCCATCCGCCCGCAAGTCTGTCCATCTGTCTATCTTGGAGGTGAATGGACTAGGCATGTTGTAATTAGACTGTGTTGGGCACTACTTTCTCTGCGCCATAAAAGATGACATGGTGCAATGTCTTGCAGGCCGGGGTCCGTCTGTCTGTCCGTCCGTCCGTCCGTCCGTCCGTCCCACCCTGGAAGAGGAGGATGTGTGTTGCTTGTTGGGCTGTGAGTTATGATATGTTGTGGAGATAACGCTGTCATCATTGCAGCCTGGAGGTTAAAAGATGCAGGAGAAATGGCTTGGGGAAGGGAAGGTCATTCTGACTTGGGCCAAGTAGCCTGGGAATTATGACAAAAGAAAACATGATTTGTTTTTTCCATGATTTTCAGTCGTTCCAATAAACAAAACGAATTGATTAGTATTGTGTTTAGCCTATGTAAAGTAGTGTGTGTCTGTGACAGAATGAGGTGTGTTTACACAGTATAATGTACATGTAGATTTATGTATGTGTATTCAGTATTTGTATTGTACCCATATGTGCAATACTGTGCTGTTGGCCTACAGTGTGTGTTCTGGGGATAGGAATGTATGTGTGGCTGTTGGTGTATATTTTCTGTCCGTGTGTGTTTGTGTCCTTTTGTAAATGCGAGGAGCACATCTGTCGGCATCATCCCATATCTTCCCAGAAAACATCAAGAGATCTCATTATTTCGACACATTTCAGATTTTCTCTCCCTCTCCCCCTCTCCCTCTCTCTCTCTCGCTCTCAGTCTCTGTCTCTCTCTCTCTCTGTACGCCCCAAGTCAAAATTAGTTTTCATTCCCTCTGTGATCTCCCTTGACTGAAGCTCGGCTGAAAGTAAAGAAAATAGCAGTCTTCATAGACCCGGGCCTCAGTCAAACACACACAAACTCACACAGCTACATCTCTGAGTTAAGCATTGCTAAGTAACCTTCACATTTCACTCGTGTGAAGAGCTAATTTCCTTTAAGTTCCACATGTCACTTTTTGGTGGGTCGTCTTCAAATGTCTCCCGCCGTCTAATTGCATAGGAAACATTCCAGACAAGGCTGTGTGACAGGCCCGCTCCCTGAGTCTTCAATTATTAAACATCCTACCCATCCAGCCATCCAGGCAACCAGGCAGCACACACTCTGTAGTGGAAAACAGCTCTGACGTTAGCTACAGCCCCTAATCGCTACCGAAAGCCTCATGATATGTCACACTTCTGAGTCTCTCTCCGTGTATGTGTGTGTGTGGGGGGGGGGGGATCTCAAGTGATTGAAGACATTTCTGTTCCAACAAGATGCTAGGGAGGAAATGGCATGACAATTGTCCTTGAATCTTGTGGACAAATTCAATGCTAGTAGAGGTCAACTCTCTAAAGAAAAACAAGTCTGTACAGTACACTATACAATGACTCACAGTGTAATGGCTGTCATTTTCTATTGACGTTACGTACTTGTATCTCATTCAAACATCTCTGGACTTTCCAACAGCATGATAAACTGTAGGGAGTAACTATTCCCAGCTTGCATCAGTGATCACCATACATTAAGACTGTTACAGGCCGAGCTGCTGGATAACCTTTTTTCTTACCAGACTCCCATTGGATGCAACACCACTAATATGTTACTAATATATTTTGTTAGACTTTATCCTGTATAATCTTAATGGTTATGGACATGGTAGATAGTATACAGAGTCAGAGTCAGCCCAGCAGTGGAAAGGTCATAGCCTTGCCGAATAAGAAACAGCCTGAAGCGTGTACTAAGCTGTATACCGGAGTTCCTTCACTACAATACAACGCATGTTTCCGCTTTACTCTCGCTTATTCTGAGAGGCATTCAAATCAAAAGGTCGGACTGAGCAGCTTTTTAAAATTCAACCCTAAAAACAAACCTGGACCTATTAGCATCTAAGGGTTGTTGATACGGGCAATTTAACTTCCTGTAGTGAGACGACCTTTGCTTGTTTAACACTGAGCTGCGTGTGTGCGTGCGTGCGTGTGTGCGTGCGTGCGTGTGTGTGACCCATCCATTGCTTGTTTAGCACTGAGCTGTACATAGAGAGGTGACGCAAGGTTGTAGATTCTGCAAGTGCTGTACCCTTCACTTTCCGCTCCGAGCGAAACAAGCCCAACGAGTTGCTGGTCTTGTGATCAGTGATCCGTTTACTCTGAGCCAGTTCATTGGTGTAAAACTGGTGAATCATTAATGGAACGCCCTAACAACGTTAGGTTGTTGTGTGTTGTGTATGGCATCATCACATCAAATGTTCCCCCCCACCACAAGAAAACAGAGTTAATACATTTTACACACACAAAAGTAATTTAAAACACATCATGTTTTTTGCATGCGTATCTGATACACAATTATCAAGGTCAACGGTATAAAAGTGTTTCTTTAGAAGTACTTTCTCTCCTAGGTGTGGTCGATACAGTGCTGAACTAATACTACATGCAGAAATGTGTTTCAAACAACTGTTTCAAGATTTGACTTCAATTTGTTTTGTTGCTAGGCACTTTGTTGCTAGTTTTTCATTGTCGAAAAACACGCACTTATCATTTGTTTTTGGCTCTTAAATGTACCTCTTAAAATAATCTAAGTGGTACGTAGTCATCTTTGCAACTCGTGATGTTTAAACTGGAGTTTAACTTTGAATAAGAGAATGGCTTTGTGTCTTAATTACAACATTGTGTATTTTTTTGCCGTCGTTAACCGCGACTCTTATTAAGTTATTGTTAGTCAATGTCTCTCTATCATTTTCTATTACTTGTTTTGTATCTCTGTTTTTCAGGATGTTTATGTGTTTTTATGTTCATAACCCTGAACATCAGAGGTATGAAGCACAAAATGACATTAAAGAAGTATGAAAAATGTGTCAGTCCAGCATTAACTGTTGACTCAAATAAGTGTACAACTTCTGTCTCCTCTGATCTTTAAAATCATAAGAAAGCAGTGCAAGAGCTAAAGGAGAGACGAGAAAGAAAGTTCCACGTTCACACACAAAATAAATATTTTTGATATAGACCCAAAGAGAAAACATTTCAAAAGACATTTTTATACATGTCTTTTGCAAGCGCAAACAGCAGAAATGGTGTCAAGAGAAAACAAAACAGAAAGCTTGTTTCTTCTAACAATTGCTTTAAGCTACAAAAACCTCCTAGAGTCCCTAGCCTCCCATCACTGTCAGTTTATTCTCCCTCTTCCCTCCCTCCTTCCCCTCCTCTTTTTCTTCCCTCTTTTCCCCCATCTCTCTCTCTCCCTCTTTCTTTCTTTCTCCCCCACATCCCCATCTCCCTCTCTACTCTGCAAGGCCCAGTCCTTGGCCCCTCCGTGTACTCCTTGGGCCCTGATAGGTTGTGGTCTGATGCTTAGCAACAGCATTCCTGTGCCCTAAGTAGCAGTAAGCCGTCGGCTGAACCCTTTGATGTGGCTGTCAGGACCTATTTATTTCCTTTTAGCACTTTGTCTGCTTGTCCAGATGGAGAGGGAGATAAAAAAGGGAGCTGGTGTTTACACCGCTGGGCCTGGACGACGTAGCCCTTATTACATTGTATTGCTGCTCAGTCTCAACTAGGGAGGTTGAGGTGAGGCGAGAAGTAGGGAGGGAGGGAGCGACGGGGCGGGATGAGTCCTTACCAACAGGGCACTCCATCCAGAGATCGGCCTTGGTCTCAATGGACACTTTAGTATTTGTAGTGCACTATGTTTGACCAAAATCCCCATGAAACATTTGGGACTGATAGCTTAACCTTGAACAGAGTTAGCCAAACTCTCTGAACTGTATTCCGTATATACTGTAGGGTTTTGGCTCTGCCTATCTGAGAAATACTTTATCTCCACGGACTTCACAGAAGGAAGCTGAGACTGGTATAGGCAAGGGGTGTCACAATGTTGGGTCTGAGGTATATTCATAAAATACTCTACATGCCCTCATCTTCCCGTTCTCTCATGGTGATCTGTTAGAAGCAATAATCATTATTGCCTCAAGGTTTATCAGCATTTATTCGTATGAAACAGCAGAAGAGAGAAGACAGACAGTACTGGTGTGATGTATAATCCTGTATGGGAGTCATCTTTCATTATGACATTTAACAGAGCTTCCTCTGTCTCCCCACCTCCCCTCTCTCTCTATCACTCCCTCTTTCTCTCTCTCTCTCTCACACTCTTTCTCTCTCCTCCCCCTCTCTCTTTCTCATCCCTCACTTTCTCTCGTTTCCCTCGCTTTTTCCTCTCTCTCTCTCCCTCTCTCTGTCTTTCTCCCTCGCTCTCCATTATCAGAGTGAATTCTGCTTTCCTTCTCCCCAGCCTGTATTATTATAAGCTGTGTTGATAACTCACACAGCACAGAGACTATAATGATGTGAACACTCAGCATATGCCTCTGGCCCGGCAAATTAAAACAATACTTAGCTTGATGAGCATACTACTCCGGCCAGCACAGAGAGGGAGGGAGAGAGAGAAGGGACGCTCTTAAATAGATGACACTGCAGCACCCCCATCTGCTCAGTG
The DNA here is from genome assembly GCF_045791955.1 of Oncorhynchus clarkii lewisi. Classification (NCBI taxonomy): domain Eukaryota; kingdom Metazoa; phylum Chordata; class Actinopteri; order Salmoniformes; family Salmonidae; genus Oncorhynchus; species Oncorhynchus clarkii. The sequence goes on from NC_092169.1 coordinate 23,422,361, forward strand.
CAGGAACAACGAGAGAGAGAGACAGAGAGAGAGAGAGAAAAAGAGGGAGAAGGGGGGGGGGCTATAATTACTTGTAGTCCACAGTCCGCCTCTCAGAGAATGTTTTGAACATTAAGTATGTTTGCTTTTAGCGGTTATTGATGTGATCTCAGGCCCTCTTCAATCCATCAGTTTCTCATTTCTTTGAAGATCATTTATGATCTGAATATGCAGCATTTTATTATTCCAGTTTGCCATGGGCCGATGAAGACCTACTCTCAATGTAGCTAACAGGGACTATTGGTATTCACATACACAGTTATGACTTACCGACATGAGTCAAAACACATTCAAAAACATGTAATGGATAGATGTCATTTTAAACGTCTGCCATTCGTTTCTATTTTAAATCAATGAAGACCGTGGTCTGGTCGTCAGGGTAAATGTCTTAAGCATCTGTGAGCACTGAGCAGTGACCATACTAAATGAATGAGTCCAGTGGGCCTACAGTATGAGCCAACCCTTGGCTTTAGATTATGTTTGTGTAAAATCTTAAGGCTTGTGATCAAAGACTGGCCTGGTCGGCCAGCCCTTTTAAAGAAAGAGGAAGGGAGAGGGGGAAGGAGAGAAGGCTAGAGAGCTAGAGAATGGGGGGGTAAAGAAGCACAGAAAACGAGAGAGGGAGAGCAAGTGGTAACAAGGAAGAGATATAGGACATAGATGAATAGAGAGAGAGAGAGGGCCCTGATAACAGCTGTGTTTCAGATCTAGTCCTCCCTGAAGTTGGTTCCATAGGGACTCCCATCATCAGAGGCCAAGCAGCTTTCTCATCCCCTGTACGGGTCATAGAGTAAAGTGAATGGGGAGAAGCGGGGGGAGTAGTGGGGAGGGTGGGTAAGAGGGAAAACTGTCTGATTAATGTTCTACGGGTGGGGTGGTGTTGTGGATAGGGAGGGAGGGGAAGATGGGGGTGTTTGATCAGTTGACGTGGCATGGTGGGAGGGGATCAAGGCAACGCTCTGATGTTGACAGCGGGCCATTTTTGGGGGGCAGCGACTGATTGACGTCCCTGCCGACCCGTAAGGAGGAGCGACCCCAGAACATTGCTTCCTATCCAACCACTACCCCCCCCCCCCCCCCCCCCCCCCTCGCAGTCTGTGGGTGGTGCTGGTAATAACGTGGCTGGTGGGAAGATTAATTGTGGACAAGCAGCAGGATTAGGAGGGTCTTTGTGGGGCCAGGGGAGGAACAGGGGAGGGCCAGAGTCTGTGATCTCTCAGGCAGGACAGGAAATAAACCAGACAGGCAGGTCGCTCTGGGGCTCAATGGGCTGCCTCTCAGGCCATAGAATCAGAACTGGGTAGAACAGACATTCACATTCACTCTTATTCAGTCCTATTCAAATCAATGGTTCATGGTTCATTGTTCTATTGGTTGTAATTCTATGTCTAAGACACAGACCTATTATGTAGTCAGAGCCCAATGACTGGGGGATGTTAGGACACTGCTGACACATTGAAGAGGAAAGGCAGACCTCCAGTACTGTTTAAATACTACCTGAAATAGTTGTTAGATATGGTACAGTAGAATACTACCTGAAATAGTTGTTAGATATGGTACAGTAGAATACTACCTGAAATAGTTGTTAGATATGGTACAGTAGAATACTACCTGAAATAGTTGTTAGATATGGTACAGTAGAATACTACCTGAAATAGTTGTTAGATATGGTACAGTAGAATACTACCTGAAATAGTTGTTAGATATGGTACAGTAGAATACCACCTTAAATAGAGTGTTTACCTACCTATTTTGGAAAAAAGGATTGATAATATAAGGACTTACTTTACTCGCGGCGGACAGTGACCAGTGTTTACTCACTGCATCACTGGTTGTAAGATATAGTACTGTAAAAAAAATAATAATACTACCTTAAATAGCTATAACACCCAAAAAACTGACCTCGAAGTGAAGTTTGAAGTATTATGTGGACAGGATATTTTGTGATATTGTCATTCTAATACGCTCATCTACTATTGCACCCAAAACTCGTTGATATCATTTTGTCTGGAACTCTTCTTCTAGTAATATATAAAGCATGTGCTCACCAGCCCAAGCCAGCCTATGTACTGTAATGTCCTTCAGAGATCCTATCTGAAAGCACATTATGGGATCATTTTCAATTTACACCGCCATTGAAGAATATGTTTTCATTTAGCGTTGTCCACCTCTCTTGTTTCTCAAGGTTGTGTGTGGGGGCTGTAGACTAGTGAAACAACCACACAAGGGGAGAAATAGCAGCACTAAACCATCTCTAATATGTATTTGTCACTTTGGTGTTTTGCTATGATTAAAAGCCCAGTGAATTCCTTCCTGCAGGAGAGGAAAGAGGGTATTTCTGCAAAGGCATCAGATAGCAACATGTCAAGATAAACTGCCTGTTGAAACAGCTAAAAGTCCAGGGAACAGAAGACAAATAAAACAGGATGTTTAGGTCTTTCGCACCAAAAGAAGAAAAACAAATAAACACTTTTGACCTGTTCAAATACACTCACTCTTAATATCAGTATAGTTTGTATTGTCTAAACTCTGGGCCTTGCTGGTGGCCGTTCTGTTCTTTGAATGTGCAACCAACCAATGTATTTTCAGTAGGTACAGTTGGGAAATGTAGACTGTCACCACAGGGTTGGGTAGGTTACTTTGTAAATGCAATCCGTTACAGTTCCTAATTACCTGTTCAAATTTGTAATCAGTATTTTTGGATTACCCAAACTCAGTAATGTAATCTGATTACATTCAGTTACTTCTAGATCACTTTCCCCTTAAGAGGCATTAGAAGAAGACAAAAATGTATGTTACCAATTGAACGACATCACTTGCAGGATAAATCAATGTTAAAGTTTACGTAGCTGGCCATATATGGATGTTATATTTTACTTTATGGGTTGGATATGTAGGCCATCGCTTTCTACTGCGTATAATAACACGATTAAATTATATCTTTACATTAAAAACCAAAGTCTATCAGAATTCCAGTCATTCCAATAAATGTTATACGCCTTGATCTTCAAGAATAGGACTTGGAAATATGGAAGTATAGATTAGCCATAATGTTTTACCGGAGCATTACCCCAAAACTACGGACTTATTAGCCAGCCCTACTCTGTTGTTTATGATTTTGTTGTAATGGAGGACTGATTGGGCTCATTGATTCAATTTGAAAAATAAATGCTGCGCTCATGGAATGGCATGTTTTTTGAGCACTACTGAAAAGTGCTATTTACATGTGAAAAATGAATGCCATATGCTGCATTTGCTATAGGTCGACTGTTTGTTGGTGACACTTTGATATCTTGATAATATGCCGCTGTTTAAAACAGAGCCGCCCAACTCTGTTTTGGTTAAAAGCAAAAATCCCTTCTGAATTTAAACGTAATCCTCAAAGTATTTTTTCAAAACCTACTTTCTACTTTTTCAAAACCGTCTGTAATCTGATTACCATATTTTTGCTGGTAACGTAACGGATTACATTGACCTTTTTTGTGTGTAATCTGTTACTCCCCAACCCTGGTCACCACATAGACCTACATCACACTGAGTTACTCAGTCTTTCCAAGAACACACCTAGTGTAAAAGAGCTGAGAACTCAAGAAACAGTGGATGTAAGTCTGAAACCTTGAAAGCCAGTAGCAGAGAACGTTGGAGAGTCAGAGTGGTGATGTCATGCCACCTGTTGGTGTGTAGTCAGATAGCAGTAGTAGTGTGTTAGTTAGGGCTAGGGTTAGAGGGGCTGTGGATCATAGTGTGTGGTGTCTGCCCTTGGTTTGACCCCTACAGCAGGTCATGGCTCAGTAGTCATGAGGCCTTCCCCCATATAGACCCCCTCTAACAGGCCAGGAGGGGGACAAACCATCAAAGCCAGGGTCATAGCGCCTACCTCTCCATAAGAAAGTAATGAAACCTGCCCTGGCCCAGCGCTCCTTCCCTCCATCTGCGATAAAACAGGAATGGAGCTCCAACATTTCCTGTCTCGCTTCAATAGAATTTATGGCACTCGGACAATCAGTCACGGCAATGAAACCGCTCAACCCTTCTCTACTTCTGCATCTCTCCCTTTTTCTCTCTCCTTTCTCTCTCTCACTCTCTGCATCTCTTTCTCTCTCTCTACCAATGAATTTGTTTGATAGCTGAGGACATGTTTTTTCTTTTACACGCTAAATAGTAAAGTGTGTGTGTGTGTGTGTTTCGTTTCCCCAGGCCCCAGGTGACCCCAGGTCTGAGTGTTCCTTTATGCCCTACACCCCTCTACCCAGAGGCTCTAGAGACGGCAAGAACCACAAAGGTAAAGATTACACTTCCTTATGAGCCCTCTCTAGTCCTCACTCACATCAGATTTATTAGAGGGGGCATATACAATGTGGGTATATATACAGTGCCTTGCGAAAGTATTCGGCCCCCTTGAACTTTGCGACCTTTTGCTACATTTCAGGCTTCAAACATAAAGATATAAAACTGTATTTTCACGTTATTGTAAAGAATCAACAACAAGCGGGACACAATCATGAAGTGGAACGACATTTATTGGATATTTCAAACCTTTTTAACAAATCAAAAACTGAAAAATTGGGCGTGCAAAATTATTCAGCCCCTTTACTTTCAGTGCAGCAAACTCTCTCCAGAAGTTCAGTGAGGATCTCTGAATGATCCAATGTTGACCTAAATGACTAATGATGATAAATACACTCCACCTGTGTGTAATCAAGTCTCCGTATAAATGCACCTGCACTGTGATAGTCTCAGAGGTCCGTTAAAAGCGCAGAGAGCATCATGAAGAACAAGGAACACACCAGGCAGGTCCGAGATACTGTTGTGAAGAAGTTTAAAGCCGGATTTGGATACAACAATATTTCCCAAGCTTTAAACATCCCAAGGATGTGCAAGCGATAATTATATTATTATAATTATTTGTATATTGCACAAATCTGGCCTTTATGGAAGAGTGGCAAGAAGAAAGCCATTTCTTAAAGATATCCATAAAAAGTGTTGTTTAAAGTTTGCCACAAGCCACCTGTGAGACACACCAAACATGTGGAAGAAGGTGCTCTGGTCAGATGAAACCAAAATTAAACTTTTTGGCAACAATGCAAAACGTTATGTTTGGCGTAAAAGCAACACAGCTCATCACCCTGAACACACCATCCCCACTGTCAAACATGGTGGTGGCAGCATCATGGTTTGGGCCTGCTTTTATTCAGCAGGGACAGGGAAGATGGTTAAAATTGATGGGAAGATGGATGGAGCCAAATACAGGACCATTCTGGAAGAAAACCTGATGAAGTCTGCAAAAGACCTGAGACTGGGACGGAGATTTGTCTTCCAACAAGACAATGATCCAAAACATAAAGCAAAATCTACAATGGAATGGTTCAAAAATAAACATATCCAGGTGTTAGAATGGCCAAGTCAAAGTCCAGACCTGAATCCAATCGAGAATCTGTGGAAAGAACTGAAAACTGCTGTTCACAAATACTCTCCATCCAACCTCACTGAGCTCGAGCTGTTTTGCAAGGAGGAATGGGAAAAAATGTTGGTCTCTCGATATGCAAAACTGATAGAGACATACCCCAAGCGACTTACAGCTGTAATCACAGCAAAAGGTGGCGCTACAAAGTATTAACTTAAGGGGGCTGAATAATTTTGCACGCCCAATTTTTCAGTTTTTGATTTGTTAAAAAAGTTTGAAATATCCAATAAATGTCGTTCCACTTCATGATTGTGTCCCGCTTGTTGTTGATTCTTCACAAAAAAATACAGTTTTATATCTTTATGTTTGAAGCCTGAAATGTGGCAAAAGGTCGCAAAGTTCAAGGGGGCCGAATACTTTCGCAAGGCACTGTATATATATATATATATATATATATATATATATATATATATATATATATATATATACTCATTTAAAGGTTTTTCTTTATTGTTACTATTTTCTACATTGTAGAATAACATCAAAACTATGAAATAACACATATGGAATAATGTAGTAACCAAAAAAGTGTTAAACAAATCAAATCAAACCATCTCAATTGTGTTGAGGTTGGGTGATTGTGGAGGACAGGTCATCTGATGCAGCACTCCATCACTCTCCTTCTTGGTCAAATAGCCCTTGCACAGCCTGGAGGTGTGTCGGGTCATTGTTCTGTTGAAAAACAAATGATAGTCCCACGAAGCACAAACCAGATGGGATGGCGTATCTCTGCAGAATGCTGTGGTAGCCATGCTAGTTAAGCTTGCCTTGAATTCTAAATAAATCACAGACAGTATCACCAACAAAGCACCCCCACACCTCCTCCTCCATGCTTCACGGTGGGAACCCACAAAGCATCCCACAAAGACACGGTGGTTGGAATGAAAAATGTCACATTTTCAGACAAAAGGACAGATTTCCACCGGTCTAATGTCCATTGCTTGCTCGTGTTTCTTGGCCCAAGCAAGTCTCTTATTATTGGTGTCCATTAGCAGTAGTTTCTTTGCATAAATTCGACAATTTGATGAACAGTTGATGTTGAGATGTGTCTATTACTTGAACTCTGTGAAGCATTTATTTGGGCTGAATTTCTGATGCTGGTAACTCTAATTAACTTCTCCTCTGCAGCAGAGGTAACTCTGGGTCTTCCTTTCCTGTGGCGGTCCTCATGAAAGCCAGTTTAATCATAGCGCTTGATGGTTTTTGCGACTGCACTTGAAGAAACTTGAAGTTTTCAAAATTTTCCAGATTGACTGACCTTTGTGTCTTAAAGTAATGATAGACTGTCATTTGTCTTTGCTTATTTTAGCTGTTCTTGCCATAATATGGACTTGGTCTTTTACCAAATAGGGTTATCTTCTTTATACCCCCCCCCCCCCCCCACCTTGTCACAACATAACTGTTTGGCTCAAACGGATTAAGAAGGAAATAATTTCCACAAATGAGCTTTTAAGAAGGCACACCTGTTATTAGAAATTCATTCCAGATGATTACCTCATAGAGCTGGTTGACTGAATACCAAGACTGTGCAAAGCTGTCATCAAGGCAAAGGGTGGCAACTTTGAAGAATCTCAAATATAAAATATATTTTGATTTGTTTAACACTTTTTTTGGTTACTACATGATTCCATTTGTGTTTTTTAATAGTTTTAATGTCTTCACTAGTGTTCTACAATGTAGATAATAGTAAAACATAAAGAAAAACCCTGGAATGAGTAGGTGTATCCAAACTTTTATCTGGTATATTATAAATACATAATAAACGTGTACATCAAATTTATAAAACCAAGGTCAGGATGATCTCCACATCCCCACTCTCTGATCCACACACTCATCAGACATATCTGAGATTAAGATAGCTGAACACAATATGAACAACATATTCACAATAAATCCAGGCTCCTGAGTGGCACAGCGGTCTAAAACACTGCATCTCAGTGCAAGAGGTGTCACTGCAATACCTGGTTCGAATCCAGGCTGCATCGCATCCGGCTGTGATTTGGAGGGCGGTGCACAATTGGTCCAGCGTCGGCCGGGGTTGGCAGTAAATAAGAATTTGTTCTTAACTGACTTGCCTAGTTAAATAAAGATTAAAATAAATAAGTAAAATAAATAAAAATAAAATAATGTCCATTGTCTTTGATAATATATATGAATATGCATGTTTTTCTTCTTATTGATTAACTGTAGTGAGAGAATAGTGGACTTGAGATTCATCTGGGATCATAATAGTGGTCAATTTTCCCTCAGCTCATGTCTTTGAGTAGTTGATGGATCCTGAAATGTATCTAGGTTTTGGTTCTGATTTTGATTCTGATGTGAGGGTGTGTATATGTGAACCATCAATGATGATATGTTGATGCTATTCATTGTTTAGGCCTTATTCTGATCTAATAATGTGTGAAACAGATGACATTCTTTCACATGCATACCTCTGTACAGTATAGATCAAACACATCTTTTTCTCATCATCATAGACTAATGTATTTCTAAATTTGCCCCAGTTTTAGCAGAAAATATATGTATTATAGTATATTAATGAGAAGCATTTGTTACACAGTTGCATTAATATCAAATGCATACATTTTATATGCATCTTTCTTAATGTAAATTATTATTTATTCTATTGTGTTGAATTGTATTATATTCTTAACTAAATGCACTGGTACATTCCTCTGTGTTGCTTGTCTCTCTCCTAGCTGCAGTAAGGCAGTCACTGTGCTGGCCAGGCTTGTAGTAGAAAGAAAAGGTGACCGGTTCTTTGTGTCCGTAGCGATGTTGTGTGAGTGGCCCTGAGGCCATTTTACCGGACCACACAGCAGGGCAGCAGGTTTAAACATGAGACATTCATCATGCTCTTTGTCTCCGCCATGCAAAACACTGCCGCTGTGATGCGCCCGACGCCATGGCAGCCAGCTCAAGAGGTCAACATTGAGCACCTCACACACATGGGGTCGCACACACAGCACATGCACACACACACACACACACGTACTCACACACAACCCTCCTCCCGTCCAGTGCCAAGGACAGATCTATTTCACAGTGGCTGACCAGCAGCTTTCCATGTGATGTAGGAAGAGGGACAGAGACAGTCCCAAATGGCACCCTATTCCTTTTATAGTGCACTACGTTTGACCAGGGCCCATAGGGACTAGGGTGCCATTTGGGACACAAGCGGAGAGACCCTGTGCTTTGTCAACATCAGGCCGGCCAGGGAACAGTCCATTAAAAGGTGAGGGGATCTGACATGTGAGATATTTCTCCCTCCCTCTTAGATCTGGGCCGTGGTGTGGTGACAGTCACCGTTTGTTATGTTTATGACGCGAGCGCTGCAGCCTTAGATAACACTGCCCTCATCTTCAAGCTTCACCTCCTCTTTATGCCCCCCGCCTCAGTCCGCCTTCAGCACGGCAGCCCACTTACTTCTCTATGCTTTTTAAACATACTGGAAGAACTAAATGTGGGGGAGCAATCACGATAACTTTCTGTGCGTTCTTACCTTCTACGTACTTGCACTGTGAGATGAGGACGTTTCAGTAGAAACTGTTAACAAAACTGGTACACTGACGTCGTTATCACTGTATAGATTTTAGTATGGTTTACAATCATTGTCATAATACTATAATATTATCATTACATGTTGCTGATAAAGTTCATTATCCCTTTGAATGAATCACCATATATTTGTATCAGTAATATTTAGGTGTGGTTTGATGAACCGTGGAGCAGGGATGTCTGTTTGTGTTAGCCCCTACATGGCCCTAGTTGGTGGGATGTAGCTAGGAAGTCTGACAGCCCCCTGTCTGCTGCAGAGAGAGCCTCCACACACACACACACACACACACACACACACACACACACACACACACACACACACACACACACACACACACACACACACACACACACACACCTGTATAGGAGCCCCAGAGCCCAGGTGCCACTAGTAATTACTGCAGTCTGGAGCTCTAGGGAGGGGCCAGAGCTGGCAGGTCAGTGCCCAGGGGGAGAGGGGTGGAGAGTGGGGATACTGCTCCAGGAAAAGCCCCTGTCTGGGGGTGGCTGTGTGGCGGAGTCAGCCTTGGACAAGACGAAAAGAGAGGAGACAAGGGAAGAAGAGGGTGGAGGGAGGTAGATGGTGGGAGGAAAGAGTGCGACACAGAAAGAAAGAAAGAAATATAGAAAAAGAGAGAAAGAAAAAGAAAGAAAGAAAGAAAGAAAGAAAGAAAGAAAGAAAGAAAGAAAGAAAGAAAGAATGAAAAAAGAAAAGATTTGGAAACATAATAGCGGAAGATAGAGAAGAGTGAGCAATGAAGGAGGAGAGGGCAAGCAAACTAGCGACTAAAAACAAGAGGGTAGGACAGGGAGAAAAAGGACGGGGAGACTGTGATGTGTCTTGGAGCAGGCCAGGGTGACACAGAGTGGAGTAGTGACAGGTCTGGAGGCCTAGGGAGCAGAGTCACCACTAGAGACCTTAGGATCCTCCTCTGCTGTCAGCTCTGGTTTTAGCTGTCTGCCAGGCTGGCAGTCGGAGATTCAAAGTACTCTTCCCGACGTCACCTCTAGTACGCAGCAGAGCGCTGTTTCAAAATGACTCTCACAATCAGAGTACAAGACACTTCTAATAACATTGTGGATTTGATCTCCCAAAGAGAGGCCTCAAACTAAAGTTTGTCCTTGCAACATACCTAAAATGGACAAATAACTGAGATGTTAAAGTGCCTAATAATAAATACCTAAAGAGTTTGAATGGAGCATTACTGCATAATGGCTTACTGTAGTTAATAACGAATCAAGGCTGAGTTGTGATTAAAACCTGTCAAACATAATGTGTGTGATGGTCTAACAACAACATTTCATTATCTGACGATATCATGTTCTCAGAGATGGTTTATTTGATAGACCTTAGTGCAGTAGGCTTAAAACATGTACAGTACCAGTCAAAAGTTTGGATACACCTACTCATTCCATGGTTTTTCTTTATTTTACTTTTTTTTTACATTGTAGAATAATAGTGAAGACACCAAAACTATGAAATAACACATGGAATCATGTAGTAAACATAAGAGTGATAAACAAATAATATATGTTATATTTGAGATTCTTCAAAGTAGCCACCCTTTGCCTTGATGACAGCTTTGCACACTCTTGACTTTCTCTCAGCCAACAACAAGCCCTTATGATGCTACCCATGTAATATATATATTTCTGTACTGCACTCTACAGTTGAAATACATGGTTTTACTTCCGAGTGATAGTTACAATGATCTACATATTTAGGCTAATATATTTCTCAGGCATCAGCCACTGCTCTTTAATGGATCAGACTGTTTGATGTGGTCCATCCTTCACAAGTGACAGGCCTAAATGAAAGGGATCCCAGTGTATAGACTGCTAAGTAAACAGAGAATAAACAAAGAGAAATGCCATGAGCCATGAAGCCTAGCTCAATGCTTTCATTCTGGGACTGCTTCCAGCTGCTTAGTATGTATGTATTTTAAATGGTACACAACTGCTATTAAAACCCCTGGAGGAAAGCAAGGCTTCAAAGCCTTCACAAACCCCCTCACTTACTCAGACACACATGCTCACACACACACACACACACACACACACTCTGACGACACCCATGGGAATTCTCACGCTTGCTGTACAGTTCACTTTTTTACACGATGGGGCGATCTGTAGATATACAGTTCTCAATAAACACGTGCACGCTCACAAACACACACACACACACACTCCCTCACCACCAATACGGGGGGGAAACGGGAACGCATCCAAACTAAGAGTAAAGTGTTTTACAGTCGAAGCACAACAAATACACAAACATCTGGAAGCGTTCAGAGCAGAGCAGCAGAACCATTAGGGGGAGAGTTGGGTTTTGCCAAAATGGGGAAATGATGAGGAATGGGCTGTCAGGCCGTGCTGGAGAGACAGGGGAGAGGCCTGATGACAGAGCTCTGGATGAGAAGTACTGAGTGGGAGGGGGAGGGAGGAAGGGGGAAGGACAGAAAGAGAGTGAAAGATGGGTAAGATAGAGGGAGGTAAGGGGGTGGAAAGGGAGAGGTGGGAGAGGGAAGAGAAAGATGGAAATAGGGGACATAGAGAGAAAGGGGGAGGGATAAGTACTGTATATTCCAGCTCAGAAAGTCCTAGAGAGGTATACACCGACTGGTAGCTATCCCTCCCTCCTTCCCTCCACCCCTCTCCCTCCATTATCAGACAGCTGGATGGGATGACTAATACACCGGCTGGTAGCTATCCCTCCCTCCTTCCCTCCACCCCTCTCCCTCCATTATCAGACAGCTGGATGGGATGACTAATACACCGGCTGGTAGCTATCCCTCCCTCCTTCCCTCCACCCCTCTCTCCCTCCATTATCAGACAGCTGGATGGGATGACTAATACACCGGCTGGTAGCTATCCCTCCCTCCTTCCCTCCACCCCTCTCCCTCCATTATCAGACAGCTGGATGGGATGACTAATACACCGGCTGGTAGCTATCCCTCCCTCCTTCCCTCCACCCCTCTCTCCCTCCATTATCAGACAGCTGGATGGGATGACTAATACACCGGCTGGTAGCTATCCCTCCCTCCTTCCCTCCACCCCTCTCTCCCTCCATTATCAGACAGCTGGATAGGATGACTAATACACCGGCTGGTAGCTATCCCTCCTTCCCTCCACCCCTCTCTCCCTCCATTATCAGACAGCTGGATGGGATGACTAATACACCGGCTGGTAGCTATCCCTCCCTCCTTCCCTCCACCCCTCTCTCCCTCCATTATCAGACAGCTGGATGGGATGACTAATACACCGGCTGGTAGCTATCCCTCCCTCCTTCCCTCCACCCCTCTCTCCCTCCATTATCAGACAGCTGGATGGGATGACTAATGCTTGATAAACTGATATTGTTGAGGATGGATTAGTCATTATGAAGAGGGGCCCTGGGACATTATCACTGTTTTTGCAATTTTTGTTGTTAGAGCTTATGGAACGAGACTATGCTTTAGATAAAAGACCAACTCCATCTTTGCTTCTCAAGCAAAGGATGATGACAGCATCACTAACATTGTTAAAATACAGGCATTAGTTTGAGTGTGAATAGGCTGTCATGAAGTCAGTCTATTTACCACAAAATTAACTTTCAAATTAGCTCACTAATGATTAATCCTAGGTTATTTAGACTGTGTGGTAAAGTCCTTGATACAACATGTTTGTCTCTATCATCGCCTTGCCTCAAAATAAATAAATGGCTAACTTTCTATTTGATGTTTGTTTCACAACCTTTTAAGCAAATCTACCTAAAAAAACACACCTGTCCCTCAGTTGATAATATTCCCTTTATCTTTGGCATAGCCTTGAGTATGGAAATGTTTGCCATAAACCTCCAGTGAGGGAAGGCAGAACACTCCTGCCAGGCCCTATTAAAGGTTCTGTACGTGCTCTCAGAGACATTTGCCTGCGTCTCATAATGATTGTAGCAGGACCGCTTCTCCCCTGATAAACATCATTCTTAAACTTAAAGACCAATGCTGGCCGCCACCGGTACAGAACCAAATCTGTTGTTCAAATGGGAAATATGGATAAAAGCATAGAGAGTTTAACTCTTCCAAGTCCACTTGCATTCCACAAGAAGTGGAGGAAGTTTGTAGATGACCTATGCTCCTCCAGGAGGAACAGTGTTGAAGTCAAGTCAATCCCCTGTGTATGTCTATTACAAGGTGTACACGTGCTGTAGGTTTACAGTACGCCCTACAGTATTCACTGTGTGTATTAGGTGCAGTATTATGAATGCCCTAAGGACTGTATGGAGGCAAAGTGAATACCACACACTGGAACAGACGGGTGATTCCACGCCAGTGGGAGCGGAAAATATATCCGATTGTTCTGGCAATTCTAACTTAGAAACTTCATTAGTACAAGTTTGACATGCTTTTACATTTCTATCACAAACCCTTTTTAGAGCCATACAAGCCTCCTTCCTGTAAGACCTTATGATCCACGAACTATACATGATACAGACACCTTGTTGTTATTATACTACAGTGGGCTGTATCATATGGAGTATGTCTAGAAATGAGCTTAATCAAAAAGGCACATTTTGAGATATTTATATTAATATTTTTTTTGTTGAATAAATGTATGTGTTTTTCAGAATCTAGACATACTCCATATAATAGAGCCCACTATAAGGAATATAATGACAACAAGGGGTTGTCTGTATCATGTACGGTTCACAAATCATAAGGTCTTCCAGGAGGCTTTTATAGGTCTAAAAAGGGCCTAAAATGGCCACTTTCATCATGATTTTCTCGTAAATAGTTTGTGATACTAATGTAAAAAGCATGTCAAACATCCTTTCCCCCAATGAAGTTTCTATGTGAGAATGGCCAGAACAATCGGAGATACCAAAAATATTTCCCTCTGTCGGTTGCGTGGAACTCTCCAACTCTCCAAGTTAAATATTTATTGAGCACATGCCAATTCAGGGTAGTTCTACTTTTTGTCTTGTGTCTATTATAACCAAGTAGCTGATAAATGAAACCATGTGGATTTCGTCCTATGGAGCTCCAAGATCCTACAAACGAAACACTACACAGAATTCTGTGTAACTGGATAATGCATATGAAGAATGACAAGTGAACTATGTTGACTACGGCTGCTTCTATGGGTTACACACTCTGAGACACACTGACAATATGAAGACATATGGCTTTAATCCCCAGATATGAGTTCACAAGTAATTGTCACCGGAGCACGTTTTATATTCTTGGAGGTGTTTGCCAGTTTGTGCGGCTGAAGAGGTGCTAAGGATCAGTTTTATAATGAATTAGTCTTTTGTTACCATTAAATATATGGATATAAAATGTGCCAATAACTCACAACACAGGGATGTAATGAGCTCTCATAAAGAAAGAGATTGCCATCATGCTTGCTTATATCCCACGTGCATATTTCAACCTCCGGGCTACACTTAGATTGGATCTCTAAAATATATAATGGACGAACAGGGAGGATTCCTTTTCCCAACAAAATATTGTGTAGTAATCACGTTCGCTTTGTGATGCCGTGTACCCCCATATGCTTTTGGTTTCCAAAACTAGTTCATGTAGGTTAATATGTTTTAATGATCTGGAGTCGGCTTGTAGGATCATTTCTTTAGGTCAACAACTGGTAAACATGTTCTCAGATCAAGGTAATAGGTCATGGGTCTGTTCTTCTGCGGTGAGAATCATGTTGGTATAACTATTACATTTAGGTTTGTTTTTCATTCAGTTTGAAGACATTGTCTCCTTTCTATTTTGAATTGAACATACATCTTTTACTTGAAAATACGTTACATTAGGTCCTACAAGTGTTCTGTGTCTTACAGCCTGAGGCACACAGCGAGCAGCTGCCAGCCATGAATATCTGCTCTTTCTCTGTGATGCGCGGCTCTGTTGCCTTTATCAGAGGGAGATGATGTGATGTTATTCTTCCCAGGAGTGGATTGGCTCTGCAACATGAATAGCCATTAGTGCAGGGCTATGGAGATGGATGAGATGAGGGAAAGCGAGGGAGAGCGAAGGGGAACCGGGCCCTGAAATCCCTCACCGCATGTCCAAAACACACCATACTCCTCTGTCCTCTCCTCTTCTCGCTGGGAGAAATGATGATGAGAGCTCATTTTTGGAGGCAGGCCCTGAATATCCCTGTTATTATTATAGAGAACTGAAACACACTGGGGTTGCGTCCCAAATGGCACCCTAGTCCCTATGTAGTGCGTTACTTTTGATCAAGACCCATATGGCTCCGGTCAAAAGTAGTGCACGACATACAGTGCCTTCAGAAAGTATTTACACCCCCTGCCTTTTTCCACATTTTGTTGTGTTACAGCTTGAATTTTATTGTAAATACGAGTAGAACATTTTTCTAAACACTTGTACATTCATGTGGATGCTACCATGATTACAGATAATCCTGAATGAATGGTGAATAATGATGAGTGAGAAAGTTACAGACGCACAAATATCATACCCCCAAGACATGCAAACCTCTCACCATTACAATAACAGGGGAAGGTAGCATTTTTTTGTGGGGGGGTGTATGATATTTGTGCATTTTTGGGGTGTACTGTAGGACTTTTTGTTCCCTAAATCCTAGAGGAAAACCTGCTTTAGTCTGCTTTCCACCAGACACGGGGAGATGAATTCACCTTTCAGCAGGACAATAACCTAAAACACAAGGCCAAATCTATACTGGAGTTGCTTATCAAAAAGTCAGTTAATGTTCTTGAGTGGCCTAGTTACAGTTTTGGCTTAAATCTGCTTGAAAATCTATGGCAAGACTTGAAAATTGTTGTCTTGCAATGATCAACACCCAATTTGGCAGAGCTTGAAGAATTTTGAAAAGAATGGGCAAATGTTGCACAATCCAGCTGTGGAAAGCTCTTAAGAGATTTACCCAGAAAGACTCACAGCTGTAATCACTACCAAATGTGACTCTGACATGTATTGACTGAGGGGGTTGAATACTTACAGTGCCGGGAAAAAGTATTTGCGCCCTTTCAGATTTGTTCTATTTTCGCGTATATTTGTTACTTAATGTTATTAGATCTTCAATCAAAACCTAATATTAGACAAAGGGAAATGTTAGATTGTTTCTTCCACTTTGAGATTACAGAGTATTTTGTGTAGATCGTTCACAAAAAAAATGACACTTAAATCCATTTTAATCCCACTTTGTAACATAACAAAAGGTGGAAAAAGTCAATGGGTGTGAATCCATTCTGAAGGCACTATAGGGAATAGGGTGCCATTTGGGACACATCCTGGAAGTCACGGGCCGTTCTTTCTCTCTGTTAGACAGAAGGCTGGGGCTCGGCTAGATTAAAACCTTCTTAACTTCACTGACAGTCTCAACTGCTGAACTCTGCTCTAAACTGCTTTGAGAATACTGCTTTCTACCAAGTGTCATTTTCTTGCTGTTTGCAGATGGTACTCTTCTCTCTCTCTCATTGTGAATAATTCTGTTTGTGCTCGGTTCGGGGGAAATGTCAGTGACACTATTGTTTTTACCTTGCTGTTTGATGTAGTCGAAGGAGTCTCTTGAGGAGCTGAGTTCTGAAAACTGATGTTGAAAGTGTACAGGTAGAACTTCAAGTGGAAAGATGACACCGTCAAGTTTTGTGTCAAGATTTTTTGGGATTTCGTTTAAAAAATATTTAATTTAGAAGATATTTGTTTATTTTTTTTCACTTTGTGAATAATAACATGTTAATGTTTTTCCTTTTTGATATTTCATCTTAATAAGACGTGTTTAAGTCAAGTGGAAGATGTGCTGAATTTGTTTTGACTAAAATACTATAACAGTTTGTGGATGGTGCCACTTAAGTTTAGAGATCAAATGAAATGTTTGATTCAAGAAACTGTTATTATTTCAACCAAGTACACCAACAAAAAATCTGAGTCCTACTGATCTCCGTATGCATCTGGTGCGATAAGATAATGATCTGTACTGTATGTACAATGTTCTTTACCATTCATTGTACAGATAGATCACCACTCCCAACAGCAGTACATGGACTTCAAGGGACATTTCAGAATGTTTCAGCTTGTTTGGCTTGTTTCAGCTTCTATGTTTGGTAGTAAAACAGATAGAGGAAGATATGTGTTTCCAATGACATCATCGGTGTGCATTGTGTGATTTTTAACCAATTATGAGTTGGTTTTGCCTACTAATTGACTACTAATTGGTTGACGATGTCATTGGAAACACTTATCTTCCTCAATCTTTTTTTACTACAAAACACAAAACATAGAAACGAGCTGGAGATTATAAAAATGAAGTAGAACATTTTAGAAATGTTCCTTTCTCAGCAGTGTTGGAACACCAATCCTCCTAAATCTTTATCTGCTGTGACCATTACAGACAGGACAATGTTATTTACACAAGTACAACACTCATAAGTGTGAACCAATACCGGGGCGTCTACGGAGAAGCTGTCAGGGAGATAGACAGACAAGGACGTGAGTTCTTGCCAACCTAGGCCCAGGCCCGGCCCCTTCTGCAATAACATCCCTCTGGTACTTCTGGATCTGGTCCAATTCCCAGTATCACTGGTCAGTTTCAGTGACAGCGAATTGACAAAGCATATATCAGCCCGAATGGATAGGCCACATTGCTGTTAGAAACCAGCTCTGAAAGCAGATTGCTTACGCAAGTCAAACTATTATTCATGTTCCACTGTGATTTGTGACTGTGACCGGGGACATTTGAGATGTGGTCTAGTGTTTCCCAGCATTACTTTTAGTCCCTGCCAGAAGTTAGCTAGCGCAGGTCTGCGGCGGTTTTCTCTCCCTGGTTTGGAAACACAGGAGTCCATCAAGGTAATTTATGACAGTGGAGGCTAGCCAGATGGTTTGGATATTTTTACATCAGGATCGATGGAGGGTCCTCCAGTTTCTCCTGTGTGAAATGGATGGCTCAGTGTGTAGTGTGAACCGCTGTAAGGGCCTTTTTACCCATCATGAAGAAGATGAAGAGCTTCTAATGTGTTAGCAGATGCTAGGTCACTTGTCACACTGGAGGGAGAGAGGGATCAGAGACCAGTGAACTCTACTGGCATTATTAATGCCATCATGCAGCTAGGTCATTGGCAATTCATCTTTATGTAGAGTTGTTTATCACATAAAACATTCTAAGTGAACAGCCATGAGTTTGTGAGTTTGAAATGTTTAACTCTAATTTTATTTTAGTAGCTTGATTTTGTTTGAATGAACTGTGAATTCATTCAGAGTTACCTTCTATAATTCTAGATTAATGTAGTACTACTTCTCAATCACACTCACTAAACGCAAGATGAAAATATGTCTTAAATCTAATCAGGTTAGCATGTCTTTTTTAATGCAATCGGCTCTCTCTCAGTTAATCATAATTTGGTGGTTTCTCTTACCCCAATGGATAAAGGACATCACCATGCATTTTTGTCATGCTCACTCATAAAAGTCATGAGGCATGCCATATAACAATCAGAGCTTTGAGAGAGGGAGGGAGCGTTGTTAATCTAGTAGCTACACAGCTACTGTACATGAAATAATGATTATAGAGGCTTGTTGTTAAGAGCAGGAGTACATTTATAAGTGACACATCAGCCACAACACCTTCATTTAAAGACAGAATAGACACACACACACACACGCAGGAACACACACACACTCACTGCCATTCCCAGCTCAGTCTCAGTGCTCCAGAGCTAATGTGGTGGAAGGAGCTTGACTCATCTGTCAATTACAGCGAGCTCCATTGGGCCGTTGTCTAAACAGTTTTTCTCTCTGGCTGGTGAATCCAGTGATTTATTGTCAACTGGCTCGGCTTCAATATACAATCAGCAGACACTAAGCTGTGATGTCTGAACACAAACTATGGTGGGAGTATCAGCATAGCTCACATTAACTGCCATGTGGATTATTCATTGCATCAGGGGCGACGTGAAACGCTCGTTGGGACCCGTTGCCTTGGAAAGAGAGGTGGTCCATCATCTAAAAATGCTAAATATCTTCGCCTCTATTTGTGCTTGGCTCCCCTACTTAACAAATCAAAGGGGTGTCCTATTTGTGCTTGGCTCCCCTACTTAACAAATCAAAGGGATGTCCTATTTGTGCTTGGCTCCCCTACTTAACAAATCAAAGGGGTGTCCTATTTGTGCTTGGCTCCCCTGCTTAACAAATCAAAGGGGTGTCCTATTTGTGCTTGGCTCCCCTACTTAACACATCAAAGGGGTGTCCTATTTGTGCTTGGCTCCCATACTTAACAAATCAAAGGGGTGTCCTATTTGTGCTTGGCTCCCATACTTAACAAATCAAAGGGGTGTCCTATTTGACTAACCAAGCACTCGTGCCAAATGTCAATGTTTAAGGGGGTGGGCCTGGTCAAATGAAGTACTTGAGGTCAACTGGTTATGGGTTATGAGGATCAGAGCCTATTTCATTGAAAGGACGTTGGCATTTTATTATATGTCTTGGAGTAGAATAGGTAGCTTGAGTTACAGGATGAAGTAGCAAGTATTTTATAATGCTCACCAATATCAACATTCCTGCTTCACCACAACGAAGAGAGAGCGAGGCCAGTTGAACGGTACAACCTTTTAATCTGTCACAATGATTCGCTGACGAAATGGGTAGAAACGAAAGGAACAGGTTTCACTGTCACTTTAATATGAGCAGACACGTTATTTTACTGTCATATTTTGATTGGTAGATTGTTTCTGACACATTGTGTCACTGCGAGAGGATTGGGTTGACGTCTGAGTCATTTAGGTCAGATTATTGAATTTATTCCAGATTGCTGGGATTTCTAATGACTGCTTTTCCAATTTACCCCTTTACCTAAGGATACAATGCCTTTTCAAAACCTAACCTTCTGATTGACCTTGATTATAGATTAACTGGTAGATGATATCTGCATTTAAAGGAGTATTTCACCACTTTTTAACCTCATATTCATTATCTACAGCAGTAAAAACGGCCGCATTTTAAGATGGCTCAGAAATCTCTGTGTGGGGATTTAAGCTACCAGCAATGTTAACCAGTAACTGCTAAAACAAATACTGAATGAAAGTCAGGAAAATAATAATGACTTTAGGGGTGTTAGGGACTTAAGTATGAAATGATATGAGTACTTCTGAAGGCCTGGATACTTTTCACAGGGGGTTGCCTCCTGAGAAAGGCCAAAAAACCTATCTCCACTTGACACCATTAAACCAGTGCTAACTTGCAAACCCCATGAGCTACAGGATCAATTGTACCTCCTCTAGCTTCTCTGATCTAGCATTTAGGCATCGTCTGAGGGCGCCAGGGGAAACCCTGATTCAGGGGTAATCGGATGGGGGTGGAAAGAGGAAAATGGCTTGAAATTAGATGAATTGGAGTGAACACATGTAGCATGTCTCGCGGTGTGGTGGTCTTTTGTTCACGCAGTGTGACTCTGAGATGGAGATGACTTCGGGATATGACTTTGGGCTGGGCTGGGCTGGCCTAGCATGTGTTTTTAATGCGTTTTGGCACTTATATCGACTCTTTAAAAAATATGATCACCGATTTATTTTTCATTTAGACTTACACTAGAACATAGTGTAGATTAACATTTTTTAAAAGTCCTAGATTTACACTAGGTATAGGATTTAAAAAAATACTATTTACTTTAAGGGTGTTTTTAGAAGACATCCTCCACAGAAGAAAATGTTATATTATATTTTTGTTTTCGGAGAGCGCTAAGAAGTAAGTTGGTACTGTAGCAGGCAGGCTCTAGATCCTAATGGTGGGTCTGAGCAGAGAGGAAAGAAGGATATGAAGATAACCTTGAGAGAGATAACAGAACCTTGGGCCTTTCCTTTAGTGCCTCACACTATTGCTAACCCACTATGACATCTTGGCCCAGGAACCTCTCAAGCCACTGATATACAAACAACAGCTGATATCCACTGAACTTTAAGCAGTGCTTAGAGGCAACGCCCTAGTGTTTGTTTGAATCTAATTTTAGATGTTTTTCTCTCAGATACAGCAGGTCATCAATTGTGTTGTTCTACAGTTGTCTTTTGTTGTTACTATTAGCCGTTTTGGCTAAGCAGTTTCCAAGCCCCCACAGGGTACAAATGAACCGATCAAAGGTATTAGCGTTGTGATGTGCGCTCGATAATATTTAACTTCATTAATTCCCATACCCTGAGCTGACATCCAGCTCCTATTAAGGTATGAAATCTCATCCTCCTCAACCCCTCCATCCTCTCCATACCTCAGCTGGTGCTTGCTGGTGCAGCCAAGCAGATAATACCCTGTGAGCTCTGAAACATGTACCATTATAATTAGCTTTGTCAGGTCCTAGCCCTGCAACCTTCATGCAGATAATATGATAATATGTCTTCATAACCACCTGACCTTACATGCTCAATATTTCTCCTCTTATGAAGATTACATGTCAATAAAGTAATTGAGTCCTGGGGTGTGTGGCAAGTGAAGATTTAGGTTATTGGACTTTTGGTGGGCAGTGATGAACGAGAGTTATTATTCTACCTGTCAGAGGATGTGCAGGGGGCTGAGGACAGTCCGAGGATGTCAGGGGTAGGGAGAGAGGGAGGGGGAGATAATGAGAGAGCGAATGAGAGGGGGTGAGATGCAGGAGAGAGTGAGGTAAGACAGAATTTAAGAGAGAGAAAGAGGGAGAGAGTGGAGTGAGGCAGAAGAGGAGAGAAGGAGGAGTCATTCTTCACAGGGAGGGACACATAGACAGTTAATCATCCATCCCTTTATCCCTCCATCCCTCTCCTCCCTGCATACGGAGGAGGGATGTGTCATGTTAATCAAGAGGAGTAGGGTTACAGTCAAGTTATCTGGCTTTACGGGAGGCCAGGGGGAGGAGATCCACACTACCATCACAACCCTATTATTCCCTCTCCTTCCACAGCCATTGGCTGGAGCGGCATCATCTGTTTTCATTCTGTAGGATCCCTGTCATAGTGTGGTATCCCTTCAATTCCAGACAGCATGCAACATCACTTTGTTTCTACTTAAAGTATATTACCTAGCTTCTGCCACCTAGAAACAAGCGCAACAGCTTTTGTGAAAGGTTTTCAGCAAATTATTTCTAGTTCAATGAACATTTCTGCTCTATAAACACATAATATGTTTATTATAGTAATATTTTGCCCTTGAATAAGTCATCAAATGTGATGTGCTCATACAAAATATAACAACATAGACACAATGTGCTAAATAGCATACAGCTAGCTGTAAGTGCAAAATCCATCCCTACCACCATGGTCAAACATGAATACAAGGGACAGAAGAAATGAGAGGTGAAAATGAGAGAGTGGTCAGTGGCCTGACAAAGAGAGTTACTCACCAGTTAAACTGACACAAGAGAAAGGGGGGAGAAAAAGAGAGACGGAGAAATATATTTGACCGTGTCCTTTTGTATTAGGCCTGGAGATTGATCTCTTCCAGTCAGATGAAGGCCTGATGTGAGTGATCCAAGCCCTCCATCATTGTGACACGCTGCTCTCGGCTAACACTCACCCATGTTGATGGGCACACCCTGCGCCACGAGGGCCCTGGCTGGCCAACCTCAACCTACCTTTTCCTCCCTCTCTCTCTTTCTTCCTCATCCCTTATTTTATCTCCATCCCCCTCTCCACTGTTTTCTGTGCCAACTTTCCCTCTCTCTACCTCTCTCTTTCTTCCTCATCCCTTGTTCTTTTATTTTCAGTCCCCTCCATCCTCCTTTATCCCCCTCTCCCCTGCTTTCTGTCACCATGTCATGTCGGATCAGTGTTTGGCGAGCCAGCCAGGATGTAACGGGAGCCCCAGGTAGAGAGCTGCCTACCAGGCATCATGATCACAGCTGAAATGAGGATAATAAGGATAGGGTCCCAGGGTGGTAGCCGTGGCAACAGTGGCACAGACAGGCCAGTCACTTAGCAGCACCAGGAAGTGGAGTAATAAGTGTTGTGGTGGGTGTCTGGAGGGCCAGGGGAAAGTATGAAGAGAAGGAGCTGACTGACGCATGGCCCCTTACGTCCCCATCGGTGAGGCAGGTGTTGCCAGTCGGGGTTCCAGGGCTCGATGTGTCCGAAGGGGACTGTTGTTTCCAGCGCCTGCCACACGTCAGATTACTATTGATATGTGTCACTGTGGAGGCTCAGGACAGCAGCGGTCAACTGGTAATTCATGTCTGGCCAGCAGAGAGAGAGAGATGTGGTTGTAGGAGGAACTGAACCGGCTGACAGATAGGGGTATGAGAGGGAGGTCAGAGAGAAGGCAGGGCTTTGAAAGATGGTTCACTGATCACGTATGATGTTAATTCAAAGTGTTTACTTTTTAAGTTGTCGATTGACCCAAGTGGTATTTTTTTTTTAAAGGTTTTAAGCAATTGCATGAAAGCCAGTAAGGGCAGTGGGAAAAACAGATAATTTTCTTTAAAAAAATGTTTGTACATGCTACTTTGATTCCTGTAATGCAGAGACTGTTAATGGAGTACTTTTCTAATCCAAAATTATACTTTTAAAAATTGTTTGGTAATTGTCATTGACCACCAAACCTTGCTAATGCTAGCTAGCCAGATAGCCACTTAATATAACTTGTTTTTTCAAAATGTGTTAGCTAGCTAAGTTCGCCATGTTATGAATACAACTCCTATCTGCTGTCGACATCAGGATACGATTCGAGGGCATTTAGCACCAAAAATGCTTAGTAGCTTTAACTGCATGCTAACAGTGAATTCAGAGTGGCTAGCCACACCACAAGCATAATTTTACCAGGTTCCTGTGAAGCAATTGTAATGACAGTCCACGACAACATACCCAAGAGTTTCCTGATTAGCAAGGGGTAGTCTGTGTTTAATTTAACCAAGAGGGGCGGGGCTGGGCTTAGCGAAGGGTCAATTGGTCACCCTTTTTGTGAACAGCACCTGTGGCGTTTGCTCTTTTGGCCATGTTTGGCAGCCATCTTTGATTTGATGGAAATGCTGAATGACAGGCACTGTGGTGCCATTTTGCCCATTGATGCATGAAGTCCATCATACAGTCCTCATCATTCAGTTTAGAATTAACCTGACATATAGTAGCTGCCCTTGTTTCAGTATACAAAAGGTCACATTTGTTGGTTATATGTCTAACAATAATCTTGTTTACTTCAATTATACAGTTTTTGCTTCCTGCTGGAAGCCTCTTAGTTGTCACTATTGGGCCATGCTAGAATGGACAGACACACTGTGCTTTCTAATCACAAATGCTATTAACTAACCCCTACAACTCACCTTAAATATCACATAACCTTACCCCTAACTTTAACACGGAATTAAGAACAAATAGCCCATATACAGTACTTGCCCATTACTTTTGGCGATATTACAAAAAAATAATCAGCATGTCCTTCTAGCGCGTACTACCCTCTCCTCTTAGAAGAGTTTATGTGGTAATTATTGACCTGACAATGAGCTTCATTACCCACTCTCTTTCATGCTGTTTTGCCTGATAATTGTTATTTAATGTGTTCAGATACATTAATTTGTCCAATCATCCCCTCCTCCAATGTCAAAGCGATGAGGAGTAAAGTCATCACTCTCTGGTGATTAATATACGGCTCTTTTGTTATTGAATCCTGTTCTAGTGATTAAACTGGAAGTGAGTGACTCGCCGACCGACCGACCGACCGACCGTTCTTATTAACGGGGCGATTAGCAAAAGCAGACAAATTGCTAATTGCAGTTTTCAAATGTTGTTGGTTACAGAGGTTTGATCCACTTTATCTGTTTCTTTTTTACATTTGAATTAGAAATGTGGGGTGTAATGAAGAATTCTATCAATCAGTGTCAAACACACCACCACCCTAACCATGTTGCATCTGGTGATAAGTAGTCATTTTACCATGACAACATTAGTGCCTATTGCTAGGACTCTCCTCACTGTTTTCATGTGCTTTCAAGAATAGAGATAACCTTACCTTTTCAATAACTATTACGGTAATAGCCAGAGGTGTCATGCCCATGAGAAATTCCATAATTTGGTGTTTTGTTGATGGTGTTTGAAAACGCTGTCTCAGGTGCCGCTCCAGAATCTCCCATAAGGGTTCAATTGGGTTGAGATCTGGTGACTGAGACTGCCATGGCATATGGCTTTCATCGTTTTCATGCTCATCAAAACATTCAGCGTCCACTCGTGCCCTGTGGATGGGGGCATTGTCCTCCTATGGGTGCATAGCCATTGTGGCCAAAATAATGGCCTGCCCAGCATTTTTGTACATAACCCTAAGCATGATGGGGTGTTACTTGTTTAATTAACTCAGGAACATGTGTGGAAGAACCTACTTTCAATATACTTTGTATCCACCCTTTGCCTTGATGACAGCTTTGCACACTCTTGGCATTCTCTCAACCACCTTCATGAGGTGGAAGTCACCTGGAATGCATTTCAATTAACAGGTGTGCCTTGTTAAATGTTAATTTGTGGAATTTCTTTCCTTAATGCGTTTGAGCAAATCAGTTGTGTTGTGACAAGGTAGGGTTGGTGTAAAGCAGATAGCCCTATTTGATAAAAGACAAAGTCCAGCTCAAATAAGCAAAGTCCATCATTACTTTAAGACATGAAGGTCAGTCAATCTGGAACATTTCAGTGCATCTCAGGTGCCGCTCCAGAATCTCCCATAAGGGTTCAATTGGGTTGAGATCTGGTGACTGAGACTGCCATGGCATATGGCTTTCATCGTTTTCATGCTCATCAAAACATTCAGCGTTCACTCGTGCCCTGTGGATGGGGGCATTGTCCTCCTATGGGTGCATAGCCATTGTGGCCAAAATAATGGCCTGCCCAGCATTTTTGTACATAACCCTAAGCATGATGGGGTGTTACTTGTTTAATTAACTCAGGAACATGTGTGGAAGAACCTACTTTCAATATACTTTGTATCCACCCTTTGCCTTGATGACAGCTTTGCACACTCTTGGCATTCTCTCAACCACCTTCATGAGGTGGAAGTCACCTGGAATGCATTTCAATTAACAGGTGTGCCTTGTTAAATGTTAATTTGTGGAATTTCTTTCCTTAATGCGTTTGAGCAAATCAGTTGTGTTGTGACAAGGTAGGGTTGGTGTAAAGCAGATAGCCCTATTTGATAAAAGACAAAGTCCAGCTCAAATAAGCAAAGTCCATCATTACTTTAAGACATGAAGGTCAGTCAATCTGGAACATTTCAGTGCAGTCGCAAAAATCATCAAGCGCTATGAAGAAACTGGCTCTCATGAGGACCGCCACAGGAAAGGAAGACCCAGAGTTACCTCTGCTGCAGAGGAGAAGTTCATTAGAGTTACCAGCCTCAGAAATTGCAGCCCAAATAAATGCTTCACAGAGTAACAGACACATCTCAACATCAACTGTTCAGAAAAGAAGCCGTGAATCAGGCCTTCATGGTCGAACTGCTGCAAAGACACCACTAATAAAGGACATAAATAAGGAGAAGAGACTTGCTTGGGCCAAGAAACACGAGCAATGGACATTAGACCAGTGGAAATCTGTCCTTTGTTCTGATGAGTCCAAATGTGAGCTTTTTAGTTCCAACCGCCGTGTCTTTGTGAGAGTAGGTGAACGGATGATCTCTGCATGTGTGGTTCCCACCGTGAAGCAAGGAGAAGGAGGTGTGATGGTGTGGCGGTGCTTTGCTGGTGACACTGTCTGTGATTAATTCCGAATTCAATGCACACTTAACCAGCATGGCTACCACAGCATTCTGCATCTGGTTTGCGCTTAGTGGGACTATCATTTGTTTTTCAACAGGACAATGACCCCAACACACCTCCAGGCTATGCAAGGGCTATTTGACCAAGAAGGAGAGTGATGGAGTGCTGCATCAGATGACCTGGCCTCCACAATCACCCGACCTCAACCCAATTGAGATAGTTTGGGATGAGTTGGACCGCAGAGTGAGGGAAAAGCAGCCAACAGATGCTCAGCATATGTGGGAACTCCTTCAAGACTGTTGGAAAAGCATTTCAGGTGACTACCTCGTGAAGCTGGTTGAGAGAATGCCAAGAGTGTGCAAAGCTGTCATCAAGACAAAGGGTGGTTACTTTGAAGAATCGAAAATCGAAAAATATATTTTGATTTGTTTAACACTTTTTTGGTTACTACATGATTCCATATGTGTTATTTCATAGTTTTGATGTCTTCACTATTATTCTAAAATGTAGAAAATAGTAAAAAATTACGAAAAGCCCTTGAATGAGTCAGTGTGTCCAAACTTTTGACTGGTACTGTAGTTGTTTGAAAAAAGCTAAATTCTTCATCTTATGGACGGGGGAATAGCCCCCCTCTGGACCACTCCCCAGCCATCCTCACGTACTTTGTGCCCCCTCAGAATTTTGGGGTGAATGACACCCCTGGTAATAACTACTTTTGATAGTGATAATCGAGTATGTTCAATATCAAGTACATCTTAATACTTGTATCTACATAGGCTTACCTTTTCAATAACTCACTGTAACACCCACTTCTGATAATCGCGCTGTTGCGACATGAATATTTTCAATATCCACATGTAAAATACTTGTTGGGTGCCTATAGTGATGTTGTACGTCCCCTGCTGTAGTCTACTGTATGCTGTATCCTCTTTAGAGGATGGAGTACTTTAGTTCCAAGGGGATTACGTCTTTGTAAACTGCATGAGTTGCGCCTCAAACGACTCCTCTTATCTACAGCCTCCAGAGCTACTGCGCGTCGTGTACTCTCCCTCTGCTCTATTTACAATAAATGTCATTGGAATTAATTTCACTGTTTTATTTTTGTCATTAGGCCCCCCCCCTCCCCCATTGTCCCGACTGTAATCCTTTCTCCTGTCAAAATGTATGACCGCCGGAATTCAATTTCCTCCTCGTCCTTATAAGTTGGGGAGTACAAAGAGTGGTAGGCCTTTATCAGTGTCCTAATTCAGACATCAATGAAGAATGTCACTCTGAGTTTACAATGTTTGATTCTGGTCATTCAGTGAGGTGACAGTACTGCGGTCATAACTCCCCAAGGTTACTATAGCTAACCTTATATCTGAAAAACGATTTATTTTAAGTGCACTGTAATGTATCATAACTAGAGCTAGACCAAATGATCAAGAAAAACTCATCATCATAACTCATAACGATAACTAAGCCTCTACATTCATAATGGAAACAACTTTATTATTTTCATTTGGTCAGGGACTTGTGTTTCCTACTACACCACTGTGTCTGTGAGTCTAAGTACTGAAGTGGGTCTGTGAGTCCATTAAGTCTATGAGTAAATAGATGTGTGTTGTGTTTTGGCCCAGTAAGGAGATTCATGTGGTAACATCAACCAGCTATTGATCTGGCCTTTTGAGTCATGACCTGGCAACCGTCTCCTGACAACCCATCCAGCCACAGCAACAGCAAATCCCTCAACACCTCTCCTTTCCACTGACTGCTGTTCTTTCTCTCTTTATTTCCTTTTTTCCATCTTTTTTTTGCCTCCTATGCACATTTTTATCTGAGTAGTGCACTTGGCTCTTAAATCTGTCTCTGTCCCTCCTTTGTCTCCGTCTTGGACACCTTTTCCCACCAATAAATATAATTTGCAGTATGAATAAAAGTCCAAATCTGACAATAAAGTCAAAACAAACGGACAGTGAGTTACTTCTGTGTGACGACAGTTTCAAAAGAATTGGAAGGAGAAATTATGGAATTATATTATATTCTCATATGCCTGAGGACGATGATGTTTGAATAGTCTGACATGCTAACCACAGACGGAGAGTAGCCTTACAGTATATGTCAGACTAACGTTGGAGCAATGTTTGGAAAGGTTGATATTACAACGCTACTCAATGTCAATCGGGGAAGTACTGAGTGATGCATATCGTCTTGTTCCAGCGTGATGAACAGCCCTGTCAATGGGAAGTCTTGTTCGCTAAGGAGGGGATGCAAATCTGAATCAATTTAGCAATTCATAGATAATTTGGATGCAGTTCAAGGATAGCATTTGGCTTGTGACAAAAACAAGATCTAGCCTAATTTACAGTATGACACAAAGTATGTGTTATTAGAGTCAGGTTATTATGTCACAAATGATGTTTAACTATGCTAATAATAGGTTTTGGCCTATCTAGGGAGTTTTTCCTAGCCACCGTGCTTCTACACCTGCATTGCTTGCTGTTTGGGGTTTTAGGCTGGGTTTCTGTACAGCACTTTGAGATATCAGTTGATGTACGAAGGGCTATATAAATAAATTTGATTAATACATACTCATAATAATACTTAGTAGTATGTAGTATGCCTTGTGGTGTCTTGTAGGACTCAAGAATTACCTCTGTCTGATTTGTATGCAGTTTATTCCCCCTTTCCCCCTCTCTCACTCCTTCTCTCCCTCCCTCTCTCACTCCCTCTCTCACTCCTTCTCTCACTCCCTCTCTCACTCCTTCTCTCCCTCCCTCTCTCACTCCTTCTCTCACTCCCTCTCTCACTCCCTCTCTCACTCCCTCTCTCAATCCCTCTCTCAATCCCTCTCTCACTCCCTCTCTCTCTCACTCCCTCTCTCAATCCCTCTCTCAATCCCTCTCTCACTCCTTCTCTCCCTCCCTCTCTCACTCCCTCTCTCACTCCTTCTCTCACTCCCTCTCTCACTCCTTCTCTCCCTCCCTCTCTCACTCCTTCTCTCACTCCCTCTCTCACTCCCTCTCTCAATCCCTCTCTCAATCCCTCTCTCACTCCCTCTCTCTCTCAATCCCTCTCTCACTCCTTCTCTCACTCCTTCTCTCACTCCGTCTCTCACTCCGTCTCTCACTCCGTCTCTCACTCCGTCTCTCCCTCCCTCTCTCAATCCCTCTCTCCCTCCCTCTCTCAATCCCTCTCTCACTCCCTCTACCTACCTACCTACCTACCTACCTACCTACCTACCTACCTACCTACCTACCTACCTACCTACCTACCTACCTCACTCACTCACTCACTCACTCACTCACTCACTCACTCACTCTCCTTCCCTCCTTCTCCCTCTCTCCCTCTCGTTCCCCCTACCTCCCTATCTCACTCTCCTTCCCCCCTCTCTCCCTCTTGTTCCACCTCCCTCCCTCCCTCCCTCCCTCACTCACTCACTCACTCACTCACTCACTCACTCACTCACTCACTCACTCACTCACTCACTCACTCACTCACTCTCCTTCCTCATCCTCACTCTCTCCCTCTCATTCCCCCTACCTACCTACCTACCTACCTACCTACCTACCTACCTACCTACCTACCTACCTACCTACCTACCTACCTACCTACCTACCTCCCTCTCTCACTCACTCTCTCCCTCTCCTTCCCACCTCCTCCCTCTCTCCCTCCCTGCTCCCCAGCCTCTGCCTCTGCCTGGGTGAAAAATTGGGTGCATTTCCCTGATAGGCCGTGTGGATGTGGGGAGTGTAAATGGCTAATGAATTACAGATGAACATTGATGCAAATTAATCTTCCTGATGTACCTCCCTGGGTTATATGGCAGCCATTTAAAAGTTTAATCAATACACCAAAGTTGAGAACATGCAGCCGCTGCAGTAAACAGGGAGAAGGAGGAGGGGGAATGGGGAGGCTTGATTCCAGGGCATGCATCATAATGACAGGTATTTATGTTTAATGGACTAAATATTTTTTATTGGAAAAGGACAAATTTAAGTGTGTAAGTTATTCTCTGGGCTTTTCCCTCTGAGGCCTGCTGAGAGTTGCCACCTTCTTTGTTAAGATGCACTGGGCTAATGGGCAGGGTTGAACACAGAATTAAATAAGTTATATTAAGTTATATATTATATTATATTCTTTATTACTCTTTCATCATGATGATCTACTGTAGGTCTTGTATATTGGTAGGTAAAATATTTATTTATGAGAATGGTTTCAAGGTTTATTCCATTTCACCTGGCAACTCTGAGGACTATACAGTATAATACTCCCTATTTATAATGGTCAATTCAAAGTCAGCCTCTTATCTCCTTGTCCCTAACAACAACATCAACAGATGGCTTTGATCATAAGTAGATCTGTAGTCTTACCCGGGCTATGCCTGAGATTCCAACACGTGTGTTTGTCAGGAGCTGTCAGTAGTTTGTGGTTTGCTTAGGGCTCAAACCTGACAACACACTAGACTAGCACATGGGATCTGACCTGTTGATCTGTGGCCCAATTCTCACACACGCGCACACACACACACACACACACACACACACACACACACACACACACACACACACACACACACACACACACACACACACACACAGAGGTCCTTCTCTCATTTGATTTAATAACTGATATAATCCAGGGTCCACGTTTAATAAGTTCCAGCCTCTCTCTCTCTCTCTCTCTCTTTGTGGATATTTATTCTCTGTAGAGAGTGAGGGATACTTATTAGCTAAGCTTTTCACTTCAGAAATACCTCCGTCGGCAGAGGTCCAGACACAGTATTGCTTTACAGGTAGTAAAGTACACCAAGTAATCACCTAGTAAATATGACTTTTATTCTTCTCTTCCTTTCTACCCCTTTTCTCTTTTCATAGCGGCTACTTTTTAAATGTTCTTCCTTTTAAAATGGTTTTTCATGCTTGCACCTAGCAACTGTTGTCATAATGGATATACAGATAATCAGAGATCTTCTGTACCACCAACACACACCGATCATATTTACATATCCTCATCATTATAATTTATTTATGTGCCACAATTTGACTAGCTGTCCATTTGGGCCGTATGTATCAAGTGGCTCAGAGTAAGAGTACTGGTCTAGGATCAGGTTACCCCTGTCCATATAAACATATTTATTGTGACCTGAATGGCAAAACTAATCTTAAAATGAAGCACTCCTACTCTGAGATTCTTGATTCATACAACCCGTAATGTCTGTTTGTGAGACACGGGGGGGGGTGTATCCATATAAACTGAACAACATATAAAACGCAACATGTAAAGTGTTGGTCCCATGTTTCATGAGCTGTTTCCCTTTTATGGGGAAAAACTCATTCTGATTGGCTGGTCCTGGCTCCCCAGTGGCTGGGCCTTAGCCCTCCCAGGCACAGCTGTGCCCCTGCCTAGTCATGTGAAATACATAGATTAGGGCCTAAGGAATTTATTTCATTTGACTGATTTCCTTCTATGAACTGTAATTCAGTAAAATCGTTGAAATTGTAGCGTGTTACGTTTGTATTGTTTTTCAGTATACAGTGCATTCGGAAAGTATTGACTTTTTCCTTGTTTTGTTACGTTACAGCCTTATTCTAAAATTGATTAAATGAATACAAATCTCATCAATCTATACATAATACCCCATAATGACAAAGCAAAAAAGGTTTTTAGAAAAGTTTGCAAATGTATAAAGAAAATAAAAAAACAGAATTAACTTATTTACATAAGTATCAAACCCTTTTCTATGAGACTCGTAATTAAGCTCAGGTGCATCCTGTTTCCATTGATCATCCTTGAGATGTTTCAACGACTTGATTGGAGTCCACTTGTGGTAAATTCAATTGATTGGACATGATTTGGAAAGGCACACACCTGATATCCCACAGTTGACACTGCTCAGAGCAAAAACCAAGCCATGAGGTCAAAGGAATTGTCCGTAGAGCTCTGAGACAGGATTGTGTTGAGGCACAGATCTGGGGAAGGGTACCAAAACATTTCTGCAGCATTGAAGGTCCCCAAGAACACAGTGGCCTCCATCATTTTTAAATGGAAGAAGTTTGGAACCACCAAGACTCTTCCTAGAGCTGGCCTCCCAGCCAAACTGAGCAATCGGGGGAGAAGGGCCTTGGGAAGGGAGGTGACCAATAACCCGATGGTCACTCTGACAGAGCTCCACAGTCCCTCTGTGGAGATGGGAGAACCCTCCAGAAGGACAACAATCTCTGCAGCACTCCACCAATCAGGCCTTTACTTTCCGTCTGGTAGAGTGGCCAGACGGAAGCCACTCCTCAATAAAAGACACATGACAGCCCTCTTGGAGTTTTCCAAAAGGCACCTAAAGGACTCTCAGACCATGAGAAACAAGATTATCTGGTCTGATGAAACCAAGATTGAACACTTTGACCGGTGGAAACCAGGAAACTGGTTCATCACTTGGCCAATACCATCCCTACGGTGAAGCATGATGGAGGCAGCATCATGCTGTGGGGTTATTTTTCAGCGGCAGGGACTGGGAGACTAGTCAGGATCGAGGCTAAGATGAACGGAGCAAAGTACAGAGAGATCCTTGATGAAAACCTGCTCCAGAGCACTCAGGACCTCAGACTGGGGCGAATGTTCACCTTCCAACAGGACAACGACCCTAAGCACACAGCCAAGACAAAGCAGGAGTGGCTTTGATCGAACATCGATCATCTCTGGAGAGACCTGAAAATAGCTGTGCAGCAACGCTCCCCATCCAACCTGACAAAGCTTGAGAGGATCTGCAGAGAAGAATGGGAGAAACTCCCCAAATACAGCTGTGCCTAGCTTGTAGCGTCATACCCAAGAAGACTCGAGACTGTAATCATTGTCAAAGGTGCTTCAACAAAGTACTGAGTCTGAATGCTTATGTAAATGTGATATTATTATAATAATTTTTGAAATATAAATTTGACAACATTTCTTAAAACCTGTTTTTGTTTGTGATTATGGGCTATTGTGTGTACATTGATGAGGAAAAACAACAATTTGATCCATTTTAGAATAAGGGCTGTAACGTAACAAAATGTGGAAAAAGTGAAAGGGTCTGAATACTTTCCGAATGCACCGTATGTCCACATATAGTCTGCCAAAGTAGTGACTCAATCACATGATGTTGTGCTGGCCTGATAAACGGACAGCGGGAGATGGATAGTGTCCACTATAATAGGCCAGGCTCATACGAGGCCGTGCCCAAGCCCCATAACTCATTCTCTCACACAGCCTTATGGATGCCTGCCTCCAGACCCTTTGTCTTCTCCCTTCCATATTATTTCAGCCCTTTGAGATAATACGGAAAGTTTAATTGCATTGTTAATTGATTTTTTTCTCCACAGCATTATTACCCCTGATGGATTGTGGCACTGATGAAAACGTTGGTTGGCCGGAGGGATAGCGTGGGAGAGAAAGGGGAAGGGAGAAAAAGAGAGGAGATGGGAGTAGAGGAGAGAAAAAGAGGAGGGCGGGAGAGGAGAAGAGGAGAGGTAGAGAAAAATAGAGGGGATAGAGAGGAGAGATGTGCCTGGTGGAGAATAGATAACCTTGATGTTAAGAGCTACATCCTTCGGATATGTCTTTCCTTGACATATTGATGGCCCTTGAAGAGAGAGGAGCTGATTGTATGCAGGGAGCAATCATTAAACCCACTCCAGCTCTCTCCCTCCCTCCCTCCCTCTCCCTTTGTCTCTCTCTCTCTCTCTCTCTCTCTCGATTCATTTGTTGATTTACGTAGAGGTCTTTGTTGAGCAGTAGGTCTCACTAGCTTATGGCTGTAGTGATTCTTCAATCCCTTTAACTGACTTCCTAAACCTCTCCTTCCTATGTGCAGTTGTAACTTCATTTCAAGGTTTGTTATCTGTTGTGTGTCATAGTGATTTCTGTGTATGCAATTGTTGGTTGTGTATTACTTGAGTGCATACAATATACTTTACTCCCCTTTAAAGAAGGAGATATTGTACTCCCCTTTAAAGATATAGATACTGTAGTCCCCATTTAAAAAATAATATAGATACTGTACTTCCCTTTAAGAACAGTAGAGATACTATACTTCCCTTTAAGAAGAGTAGAGATACTGTACTACCCTTTAAAAAGAGCAACAAGGTGCAGGGTGTGCGTGACATTCTGTGCAGAACAAAGGCCTGAGTGTTCGTTTGCCAGAGGATCCATGATGGAAACATTAGCTTCCCACGTCACTGATCTAATCTGTCACTTTAATGGGTGTTCACTGTTCTCAGGGATCTCTCTCTCTCTCTTTCTGTGCGTGTGGGCGTGCACGTGCACGCCCATCTGTGTCAGTCAGTCATGGGACACAGATAGTATATCCATGACACCAGTATCAGCTCATCAAACTGTTCCCACTGGCCTGAGGAGGCCTCATAAGGAATTATGTAAGTCTTTGACTTCTTCCCCTTCTACCTTCTTTCTCTCTCTCACCATCCTCCAATAATATGTTGGAGTCTAGCTGTTGGGGGACTGATGGAGTTAGGGGTGTGTATAGTAGCCTGCTCTTTATCACACTTCACAGCACGCACACACACACACACACACACACACACACACACACACACACACACACACACACACACACACACACACACACACACACACACACACACACACACCCTGCAGCCAGTCGTTGGCTAGGAAAGCAGACTCCATCTCTTTGTTTTCTCATCACTCTCTATCTATCTGTCTATCTTCTCTGCTCTCACCCCCCCCCCCCCCCCCCCCACTGTCTGGCTTCCTCTGGCATGCCCAGATGTCTCTGTTTAAAGCACTGTGGGAGAATCAGAGCTCACAGCCCTCTGATTGGTGCTAGGGAAACTTGGATCAGGGTTTTTGAGCAGTCATC
Source organism: Oncorhynchus clarkii lewisi (assembly GCF_045791955.1). Lineage (NCBI taxonomy): Eukaryota > Metazoa > Chordata > Actinopteri > Salmoniformes > Salmonidae > Oncorhynchus > Oncorhynchus clarkii. Next base: position 23,457,922 of record NC_092169.1, read on the forward strand.
AATTTGTGTACTGTTGACCCACAATTTGTTTGTAACTAATTTATTTGATCCAGCCCTATTCTAAACAAATTTTTCTTGTATTTATTTTTTGTATTTCTTCGTGAACTGTCAGTTGTCACTCTACATCTCAGTAGGTAACCTGTGAAGTGCCCTAGCCTCCTTGCTATATCTCTCAAGGGGTCTATGTAGGGTATGTGAAGGGCCCTAACTCCAGACCTTGGGCTGTGTAGGTAACATCTAAAGGTCTGTGTCCTTCAGTAGGTAAGCTGTGAAGGGCCCATCACTCCTCTGATCACAGTGCTATAAGACCATGTGGAGCCCATTCTCCCACCGTGGCACCTGTATCCCCAGGCAAACTGTCTGAACCGGGCAGGGAGCAGGCAGGCAGGCAGGCATGGGGATTTTATCGGAGGTGACAGCTCCTCACACTTGAGTGTTTGGATCACCTCAAGTAGCTGGGCTATGAGGGGAATGAGAGCCGCTCCACTACAAAGTCCAGATTTAGATTGACTGAGCTTGTCCCCGGGCCTGTGTTCTGCACTGCTCCCCAACCTGACACAACACACACATTCACTACTGCTGGGATGAAGACTGCTGCACTGAACTGACATCAGGGGTTGTGTGTGTGTGTATGTGTGTGTGTCTCCGCGTCTTTGTGTGTGCGCGTGTGTGTGAGCCTGTGTCCATTCAAGTTTGTGTGTGCATGTGTGTGTGTGTGTGTGTATATATATATTAGTGGGGCTACATTGAAGACAGAGAGTTAGTGAGCGGTGGTGTGTCAGGTTTGGTTAGAATGGAGGTTGGCGTTGGAATATGCTTTGCACTAATATGGCACCAGTATCTCTGTCCCCATCTCTGCTTTCTGTCACTATGTGCCATTCTGGTCCCTGTCTCTCTTCTGCCCTGACAATGTCTCCTCTGATTAAGTGATTGGCTATATCGCTCTGAGCGCCCCTCAACTGTTTCTGACATCCTTACCCTTTCCTTTCTTCTCCTCTCATTTCCTCTGCACTCCCCCTTTCTCCTCTCCTTTCCTCCCCTTCCCTCAGAATAGAATACAACTTTATTGTCCATCTGTTACAACCTCCTCTACTAATGCTCTTGATGTCTATTTAAGAAGTGTGTTGATATCAGAAGACGTATCTGTCCTTCTGTCAGAGGGTCGTTGACAGCGCTAATGCCACTTGTCCTTGCCGAGCGGTGACACCTAGCTAGCTGTAGCTGCATCTCCGCCGCATTCGTCAAGTAGTGCTCTGCTGAGCGCTGTGACATCACAGCTAGGACAGGTTATGGACAGAGTCGACCATTTTGTTTTACAGTGTAACCCTTGGAGGAATAGCAGAGGGTAAATTAATTCCTTTGTTGTAGTTATTTTGTTTTTACAAAGCTACTAACTCGTACCATATTGAATTTGATGAATAAAACAGTTTTCACCTTGTCTTTAGATTAACGGATATATGATAAATAAGAATATAAACGTGTGGATTTTCATTGTAGCTTTTTTGGTGATGCAGACATTGATTGGATCAATGAGCCATACAGTAGGTTCAGCTTTGTTGTTTAGGGCAAGTACAAACATCTCACATACGTACTATGTTTCTCTACACATCTTTGGTATAACATTAAGAATTTAAAGATTATGTCAAGGCCATGGGTCATGGGACTATATGTTAATATTGATTGTGATACATAGCAAATGAATGATACATATGATCAGTAGTCATATGAAAATGCAACACACACACACACACACACACACACACACGTGCATGTGTATGGGTGGAGTGGAGGCAGGGCTAGGGTTGTGGGCTTGTTACTGTCTAGACATCGCCCTGAGGCCAAATGCTGTTTCCCCCGCTGTTCCTCAACTTGAGAAGGATACTCATCCTCCACACACACACACACACACACACACACACATCACAGATGGGATAAGACAGATAGTGACAGATAATAAAAAATTATAATAATCATATCTATCTATAAACAATCTATATACAGTGTGTGCAAATGTAGTAAGATTAGGAAGGTAAGGCAATAAATAGGCCATAATGGCAAAATAATTACAATTTAGCAATAACACTGGAGTGATAGATGTGCAGATGATGATGTGCAAGTAGAGATCCTGGGGTGCAAAAGAGCAACCAACAAACAAAAAAATAACAATATAGGGATGAGATAGTTGGGTGGGCTAATTACAGATGGGCTGTGTACAGGTGAAATGATTGGTAAGCTGCTCTGACAGCTGATGCTTAAAGTTAGTGAGGGAGGTATAAGTCTCCCGTTTCAGTGATTTTTGCAAATCGTTCCAGTCATTGGCAGCAGAGAACTGGAAGGAAAGGCGGCCAAACGAGGACTTGGCTTTGGGGGTGACCAGTGAAATATACCTGCTGGAGCGCGTGCTACGGATGGGTGTTGCTTTGGTGACCAGTGAGCTGAGATAAGGCGGGGCTTTACCTAGCATCGACTTATAGATGACCTGGAGCCAGTGGGTTTGGCGACGAATATGAAGAGAGGGCCAGCCAACGAGAGCATACAGTTCGCAGTGGTGGGTAGTATATGGGGCTTTGGTGACAAAACAGATGGCACTGTGATGGACTACATCCAATTGGCTGAGTAGAGTGTTGGAGGCTATTTTGTAAATGACATCGCCGAAGTCGAGGATCGGTAGGATTGTCAGTTTTACGAGGGTATGTTTATCAGCATAAGCGAAGGAGGCTTTGTTTGCGAAATAGGAAGGCAATTCTAGATTTAATTTTGGATTGGAGATGTTTAATATGAGTCTGGGAGGAATAGTGATGCTAGATGGGTGGGCTATATAGAATGGCTATAAACATCAGGTTTAATCCATCCACAGGTAAATCTGAATTGGACCAGCATTTTAATATTCTTCTTCTTCCACTTTCAGGTGTGTTCGCCAAGTGCCATTACGTCTACTATGGAAAGCATTCGGAAGGTAACCGATTCATCCGCAATGACCAACTCTGATGGACCGACAGAGAGACGCAAACACACAAGCTTCATTATACAAGTCGTTAAATAAAAATTCAAACATCTTCATTAAAATGTCTCTTCCATAACCTATACTGTCACTCTCAGACCCCAGTCCTGGGGCCGTATCTATCAAGCTTCTCAGAGTAGGATTGCTGATCTAGAATCAGTTTTCGATCATGAATGAGATTATATGGACAGGGGGGACCTGATCCTAGGTCAGCATCCTTCTCTACGCTTTATGAATACGGGCCTTGTAGCGTAGTGGCCTGGTCTCCTCCTCCTCCGCTGAGCTGTGGCTGGCTCTCCTGTCAGCTCCACTCTCTGGCCCCAGAGTGAACATTGACACTCACGTTGACATAATTGCATTCAAGCAGCAGTGCTCCACATAAACACAACCATATACAAAAATGCATGCATGCACGCACACGCACCCACAGAACTGTTCACGCAAGTGCAAGCACTCTCTCTTTCACACCCACCCGCCCACCCAAACAACACACACACACACACCCCGTGGCCACAGTGATGGACAGCTCCAGCCAAGCGGCTGATTTGACAGGCACAGCAGCCATGATGGATCACCCGTCCCCTACCGCCACTCATCAGGGGTCAGAGGTCAGACCTGATGCCTCACTGGGCCTGTGTGAGTGTGCATGTGTGAGGGGGACTGGGGCGTAATTATGTATATTTCAAAATGTAAGTATACAGTAAATTTCACTTTTAGAGTGTCAGTTAGGAGAAAGAAAGATACAACATAAAATGAATAAAGTTGTTAAAACCTTTACAATTCCCACCCCTATGTCCACCTATAGATAAATGATATAAGATAGGTAGATGTTTATACCTGGGGGGCAATGCCAGACAGGAGAGGGGGAGGATGAGGGCTAAATTAAAGTATAGGAAAGTTAGGATAACCTTTCTCAAGGAGTCCAACCTTGTGGTTCTGAAGCTGTATTTGAATGGATACAGGGCTTGCCTGCAAGAGTAACAACACTTCACAACTTTTCACTTACCATATGTGTTTAGAGTTATGCTGTTGGCAGATATATTTTACTATGGTCTGTTTTTAATGGAAATTAATCCGTTTAGTATTCAATTATTGCATGATAATGTACAATTTGAAGAGATGTTATGTTTTCAAATGCACAATGGAAAGACAATCCAACATTCCAAAACAAAATAAATAAAGAACACATTCGAGACCAAATAAACATTCAACCTCTAACACTGTCAAATAGTTTCACTAAATTAGGTTTGCAAAATTCTGGTAACAAAATGTCCAGGTTATCCAGAAATCCTAGTTGGAGGATTCCTGCTTATTCCCTCCTGTTTCCGTTGATCTTCCAACCGGGATTCATTGAAATTTTGGGGATGGTTACCAGAATTTTGCAACTCTGAATGTTCTATTGAAAAATATTAATACATTCATTTTAATATCATCAATATCATTAGTATGGAATTAATAAATGGTTAGTTCATTGTGATTTATGAATATTACCTCAATGGGGTTATGAAGGATTCAGAAGGCATGCTTTTAACATATTATAGTATCATTATAGTATCATAGTTAGGAACTATATTCCCACATCTATAAAATGTATGGTAATTTTTCCTGAATATAAACTTCTAACATTTGTGAATCATGTATACTGAACAAAAATATTAACGCAACATGCAACAATTTTAACGATTTTACTGAGTTACAGTTCATATAAGGAAATCAGTCAATTCAAATTAATTCATTTTGGCCCTAATCTATGGATTTCACATGACTGGGCAGGGACGCATCCTTGGGTGGGAATAGGCCCACCCACTTGGGAGCCAGGCCCAGCCAATCAGAATGAGTTTTTCCCCACAAATGGGCTTTATTACAGACAGAAATACTCAGTTTCACCAGCTGTCCAGGTGGCTGGTCTCAGACGATCCCGCAGGTGAAGAAGCCGGATGTGGAGGTCCCAAGCTGGCGTAGTTAGATGTAAACAAATTTGTGCACAACATTTGAGAGAACATTTCTGCAATCTTTTAATTCAGCTCATGAAACCAACACTTTACATGTGGCATTTATATTTTTGTTCAGTATATAATATGTCCTATTAAATATACTCACTAGCTATGTTACCATTAACTTGTCCAGTGATTTTTTGTTGTTGTTGACGTTTACAAAGTTTGCGTGGAAAATAGATTTGACAATTGCCTGCTACGGTGCATTTCTATTTAACAAACAGCTGGACGTAATGACCTCACACCTAAAACAAATGACAGTGTCGTAGGCTTGGGCGGTATGCCGTATATACCGTATACTGGGGTTTTTAGAAATAGCCACAGATGGTTTTTCAATAGTGTTGAAACGATTTCTTCGTCAACATTTTTTTTTAAATGTGAATATTTGTTGCTACTTTTTAAGTAAATACCTGCAGTCAACTTGTGAAATGCTTTAGGAGATAAAGAAGATCACCTTCTTCATTTCGTAATTTTTCATTATGAAGCGTCCAGCCAACCAGAACAGCAAGGCGAAGCAGTTCAGCCATTCTTCAAAGTCCGGACAAACCTTACAAATAAACATTATTTTTATAGTTGAAAAATAGATTTAGCAGGTAGTAAGTATTTAGAATTTAATGTAGAGTGGAGCTTCATAGTTACGTGTTGACATCACATGCCCCGTGTACCTTAAAAATGATTCGGCAATGATCATTTATTCTGAAAACATATTTTCCATCATCATTTGTCGCAATAAAGAAAGTTAGGCAAAATCAAATGTTTCCTATATCTGACGTTACCATTACACATGTAGCAATGATTCTTTTGGCGACATTGCTTTTGTGAAATAAACCTGGAAACTTGCCTAATGTCATCTTATTATCTGCAATTTTGAAATGAGGCAATGCTGTTTTAGATGATCCCAAGTACATTTTGTATTACCCTTTAAAGGTCACTCTACTTTTATTGATTAAAATTTTTTACTTGAGCTGTGTTGCTCTGTGTCTACATGGTTATTGGAAATGTCAAATTGCGTCATTCACATATTCCATCAAATTTGACTGAATATAATACATGCTTGTTATGCTTCTACACCTGCATTGCTTGCTGTTTGGGGTTTTAGGCTGGGTTTATGTACAGCACTTTGAGATATCAGCTGATGTACGAAGGGCTATATAAATACATTTGATTTGATTTATTGGTCCAAATCATATTCTAATGTTGAGGTCTGGACAGCCACTTCCCTCCACATCGTCTCTTTTGTTTTGACATATTCGCCTGCACTTCTACTCAATTACCGTCTCCTTCTCCTGCTCCTCTATTCCTGTTATTACTGTAAGAGGTAACTGTCTTCCACATTAGCCCAAACAGATCAGGGGGATGTGAGAGGGAGCACTTGGAGCTTCAGTCCTGCTTATCAATCTAACAGACAGACAGATGACAGAAAGGTCAAAGATAGCCCCACACTGTATGTTCAGGGTGTGCGTGCGTGTTTGTGTGGATCCGTGTGTGTTCCTGCGTATGTCTGTGTGCTACTTCCTCCTACGAGACCATGCATCTGTAACGTTAGGGAGGCCGGTCACTAGTGGCAGCGTTTCAGAATGACAAGGTTTATTTGTGCGTGTTGTGATATGTTCAGAGGAAACCGGCCCTGACAGCTGGTGGAGGCAGGAAGAGGGGAGCCACAACAAGTTTCCCCCGCCCGGCAACACAAAATGTCATCCTTCCCCTGGCTGCTTCTCTCCTCACCCTACCCGCCCGCGCCAGCCCAACCATCCTGCTGAAAAGAGCAGACATTTAAAACTTTGTGACATGTGTCACAGGCACTGCCATTGAGCCAGTGCTGCTGACGGAGCTGGAATTGACAGGCCGGGAGCCACCGGAGCTGGCTGGAGGACACACCGAGTTTGGTGTGTGTCACTTCCCATCCTCGTCAGAGCACAGAGCACAGCCGCATCCCCAGCACACAAACTACTGCATTATGAGATGGGCAGGGAAGGCGACAGCGTGCAGCAGCGTGTAGACATCTGCCTTACTGACATAAACTTTGTGTGTGTGTGTGTGTGTGTGTGTGTGTGTGTGTGTGTGTGTGTGTGTGTGTGTGTGTGTGTGTGTGTGTGTGTGTGTGTGTGTGTGTGTGTGTGTGTGTGTGTGTTGACATGAGACTGACATGGTGGTACAGCAGACTAATTAAGGTATAAACCACAGAACAACCTGTAGGCGATGCCCTGTGTGTCCCACATCTGCAGTGGATCCTGGGTACCTCCTGGGTGCGTGTGGACTCGGGATGACTCTGGCAGCTGCAGACACTGCCTGGGGATACAGGTGCCAAGTGGGTGACTGGGCTCCACACTACACAACTCACACTGTCTCTTTGCACTGTGTTTAAATGAGTGCTGGGCCTTTCACAACTTACCTACTGAGGGATAGAGCCCTTTACATATTACCTACAGGTGTGTGTGTAAGTTAGAGGATGATTGCGGGGGAAACCGAAGGACAGGCTCATTTTAATGGCCTGAATAGAAAGGTATCAAAGACATGATTTCTTGTTAAACATGGAAGCTTGTAATATGACCTTAACCCTTGAATCTTGAACCTATGATGCACATTGGCCAATGTAAGCTCAAATAACTTGCATTTTCTACCATCTGTGTTGAGTGTGAGTCATATTATTCAGGAGAGTAAAGTGCTGTGAGCTGTATTGCAGAGACACAGCACCCTTCACCCCTCGTCTCCCCAACAGGCATAGCGCAGACTGACTGGCTGTCACAGGAACTTAGTCCACATCATCTCTAGTCATCAGACAACAGGCCTCAGCCCGCTGAGTGATTGACACAAGCAAATGCAAATTCACAGAGACAGGAAGGAAAAAAATAACAAGAGTGGTGTTGGTGAGTGACAGTTGGCCACTGATAGCACATAAGCTAACAGGGTTGTGGATGGATGGGGCAAGCTTTAGAGCTAGATGTCCTTTAGTCCTTTCTCTCTCGCTTCCTCATCTCGCTCTCTCTATCTCTCTCCATCTCTTGCTCCCTCTCGCTCTTCTCTCTGTCTCTCGCTGTAACCCCCCCTCTCTTTCTCTCTGCACCTGAAGACATCCGTCCATCTGCCAAATCCTCCTTCATCAAGTGCTGTCCAGAGGAGGTGAGAAAAGGCTTTATTTCCGGGCGTCGTTTCAGATGAGTAGCATGTTTCATTGAGGGGAAGGAAGACGATGTAATTAGCTTGTCAGTCTGCTTCAGGCTCAGCTTGCTCTCCCCCTCTATCTTTCTCTCTCTCTGCCAAAAAAAGATGGACAGAGTGACACCAGAGCTCACAGCCAGTTGATAATGTGGCAATTAATGTCATAAATAATTCCAATTGCCAATTCCATCAGAATAGACTGTAGGTGCTTTAAACGAGAAGAGTAGTCCCTTTTCATTTCCTCTAATAACCATCATCTTTCCACTTTCATTATGAGCCCTTAATACATGATGATGTGATCTGACCTCGCAATCTGTCAGACATCATTTTATTTGGGCACAAACCAAGACACAATGACAATGCATGATAACGGATGTGTATTTTGTCGTTTTTACCTTAAGCACATCATGAGAACACACTGTATGTAGGGCAATAATAGCGACCATTTCTGAAATGTCATTGACTTGCACTTGTCAATGAGAAATATAGCTGTATTATAAAAGTAATCTAATTTGGTAAGAAAGACTTATGTGAGAGAAATCAATGTGAAGTGATATTTGAAAGGTTGCTAAAGCTCAAGGAAGACTGTGAATATTGATCCAGCACTGACATACAGTATCTGTGTGGGAAAATTCTTCCAAAAATCCTTCCTCCGCCTGGATCTTCAGGAAACAGGTCAATCGATCCGGTCAGGTATAGGCCAGGTTGACAGTATGTACTGTAATACATGCGTCTGCATCGTCCCAGTTTGGTGAATAATATTTACTGAGCATACAGGGTAACACTTTACCTAACTACACATTAATAACTGTAATAACGACACTGTGGTCTTCGACAGGTAATCCAGTTGAGGTGAATATTTTCAGGTGCAATGAGTGGCTATAAGGCCATGAGTTTTTCCTGACCCCCTGACCTGACCAGGTAAAAAGGCCCTAGTTACTGTACATGGGATATTGCTAAGGTTTTTTCTTGCTTGGATCACCCAGCGCTATACTACAGTACTGCAACTGCTTTTTATCTGCAGCATCAGTGACTTGTGTAATCTCATTTGTCTCCCTAAGTCAAGCTACTCTAAATGGCCCACATTTGAGTGACACTAAACTCCTTCCTTGGAAATGTATGAGCAAATAAAATGAGCTCAGCACATGTAAAGGCCCTGGTAATGCATTGTAAAACACCGTTAAACACTTCAGATGTATCTTCGGAACCCAGGAAGGTCGCCGCGGCAGTAATATATTGTCTGCGTTATAATGTCTCAAGGTCGTGTCAGTTTTGCCTACCTAATGCATGGATTCCTGTTACTCACACAAACTCCAATCATCCCTGCGGAGCCTTGGGATGAACATTTGACTAAGTAAATCAGCCAACATCCTGGCATTTCTATTACCTTCTTATCTGCTACTGACAGAGGAGATGAATAATACCAAATAAAAACACATGGCTGTAGATCATATTTACAACTGCTCAGAGTGAGCCAGGTGCTCAGAACACTGCAGTCTGTTAGCTGGTATAGTATTTGTCATCCTGTAGTCAGTATTGTGTGTGTGTGTGTGTGTGTGTGTGTGTGTGTGTGTGTGTGTGTGTGTGTGTGTGTGTGTGTGTGTGTGTGTGTGTGTGTGTGTGTGTGTGTGTGTGTGTGTGTGTGTGTGTGTGTGTGTGTGTGTGTGTGTGTGTGTGTGTGTGTGTGTGTGTGTGTGTGTGTGTGCGTGTGTGTTAGAAGTATGAGCTTGACGTTGATGCTTAGCTTCAGTGCTTCCTCTCATCCCACCCATCACTGTAATGATTGTGCTATTTATTGCATGAGAATCATTTTCTTTGAATAAAGAATTTAAATTACTCTTTTAATGTAATTAATGTAGCTATCCCGAGGGGGTACATAGTTACCACACTCATGAATATATTAATGCATGTCAGTGTCAATGGTGACCCTTGTATGGCAACAGTATTGTATATGTGTTTTATTCACTTTCAATTAATTGTATTTGATTGAATTTCATTACATTTTTTGATTTTTACTAATGTTTTTAGTCACCATAAAGTCATATTCTCCTAAATATATCTAATAAAAGTGCTGTAATGGTAGATGTCGGGTTCCTATGGCAAGGGCTGAGTATTTGTTGATGAGCCTTTTGATGAAACAACATCAACAGCATTAAATAAACAACAAAAAACAACAGAACATAGTGAGGTATTACTTGAGATTAACAAATACTGACATTTTCAACATTTATGCTTAATCCGTATCAATAAATTCATAATTACATGATTCTTCTGGCACAGCTAAGAAATGTGTAATGTTCAATTTGGCACATGACAACAAACATGTTTTGCATCTGAACATTCTCCCCCTCTGGCTTTGGTTCTTCTCCACATCGAGAGAAACAAGCCTGAGGTGTCGATTTCACATGCTTGACTTGGACAATCAAACATTTCATAGGAAAATGCTGGAAATATTGGCATTTACTAACATTCTCCAACAGGTCCTGAGGGTAGACTTGTACCTGACGACTAAAAATGAGCTAGAACAAGAAATGCCCTCTGGAGAGAGGGTCTATGTGGATTTTACAAGGAGGCCAATTCTGTATAACAGCTTTATGTACAAGAAAAAACTCTGACTGAGAGTTGAACAAATATATACAAATATTACACTGAAAACAATGACACAACCATTAGAATACAAAGCTGACTCTCTCTTCTCTGTTCTCATCCTCCTAGATCTATCCGCTGCTTTCAACACCGTGAACCATCAGATCCTCCTCTCAGGGCTGGGTGTCTCAGGCTCTACACACTCTTAGATTGCGTCCTGCCTGGCAGGTCCCTCCTACCAGGTGATGTGGAGAGGATCTGAGTCTGCACCACATGCTCTTACTACTGGTGTCCTCCAGGGCTCGGTTCTAGGCCCTCTTATGTTCTCTATACACAGTCACTCGGCACGTCATATCCTCACATGGTCTCTTCGATTATTGCTATGCTGATGACACTGAACTACTTTTCTTCTTCCCCCTTTATGACACCCAGGTGGCGACACCTCGACAAGATGGAGCTGCTCTTCCCCTTGGGGGAGACCTGCCCACTCCACGGTGTTCCCCTCCCAGAGTGAAAAGAACCTTGATGTGATCCTGGTCAACATTCTGTCATTTTCTCCAAACATCAAAGCAGTGACTTGGTCCTGTAGGTTCATACGCTACAACATCCACAGAGTACGACCCTTCCTCACACAAGAAGCGATGCAGGTCATCTCCCATCTAGACCTCTGCAACTTTCTGTTGGCTGAGCTCCCTGCTTGTGCCATCAACTTTTCCAGAACGCCGCAGCCCTTCTCGTATTCAACATTCCCAAGTTCTCCCATGTCACCCCACTCCTCCACACACTCCACTGGCTTCCAGCCGAAGCTTGCATCCACTAAAAGACCATGGCGCTTGCCTACGTAGCATTACATTTTAGCAGACACTTTTATTCAGAGCGATTTACAGTAGTGCATTAATCTTAAGATAGCTCGGTGAGACAACAACATATCACATTTATAGCAAATACATTTTCACTCAACAAAGTAGTTATGCCCCTCCCGGCCTTCAGGCTTTGCTCAAACTCTACACCCCAAACCGAGGACTCCGTTCTGCCACCTCTGGTCTCTTGGTCATCCCACCACTACTGGGGGTCTGCTCCCGCTCAGCCCTGGCGAATCTCTTCTCTGTCCTGGCACTCCAATGGTGGAACCAGCTTCCCCCCTTCCCCCATATAAAGACAAAGTGGAGTCGCAATTAGGGCTGCAGAATTCCCTGGTTTTCCTGAAATACATGTTGGAGGATTACCAGAATAAGAAGGGAATAAGCAGGAACATCAACGTTTTGCTTCCAGACAAACTAAACACCTTCTTTTCCCGCTTTGAGGATAATACAGTGCCACTGACACGGAACGCTACCAAAGACTGTAGGCTCTCCTTCTCCGTGGCCGACGTGAGTAAAATATATAAACGTCTTAACCCTCGCAGGGCTGCCGGTCCAGACGGCATCCCTAGCCGCATCCTCAGAGCATGCGCAGACCAGCTGGCTGGTGTGTTTACAGACTCAGGGCTCCCGAGTGGTGCAGCAGCCTAAGGCACTGTATCTCAGTGCAATAGGCATCACTACAGTTCCTGGTTCGAATCCAGGCTGTGTCACATCGGCAGTGATTGGGAGTACCATAGGGCGGCACACATTTGGCCCATCGTCGTCCGGTTTTGGCCGGGGTAGGCCGTCATTGTAAATAAGAATTTGTTTTTAACTGACTTGCCTAGGTAAATAAAGGTTAAATTTAAAAAATGAAAATAAATAAACATATTCAATCAATCCCTATCCCAGTCTGCTGTCCCCACATGCTTCAATATGGCCACCATTGTTCCTGTTCCCAAGAAAGCAAAGGTAACTGAACAAAATGACTATTGTAGCACTCACTTCTGTCATTATGGAGTGCTTTGAGAGACTAGTCAATGATATCACCTCCACCCTACATGTCACCCTAGACCCACTTCAATTTGCTTACCGCCCCAATAGGTCCACAGACGATGCAATCGCCATCACATTGTACACTGCCCTATCCCACCTGGACAAGAGGAATACCTATGTAAGAATGCTGTTCATTGACTACAGCTCAGCATTCAACACTATAGTACCCTCAAAACTCATCCAGGGCCCTGTGCAACTGGGTCCTGGACTTCCTGACGGACCACCCCCAGGTGGTGGTGAAGGTGGGAAACAACATCTCCACTCTGCTGATCCTCAACACTGGGGCCCCACAAGGGTGCGTTCTCAGCCCCCTCCTGTACTCTCTGTTCACCCATGACTGCGTGGTCATGCATGACTCCATCTAAATCATCAAGTTTGCAGACAACACAACAGTGGTAGGCTTGATTACCAACGACAACGAGACAGCCTACAGGGAGGAGGTGAGGATTCTCGGAGTATGGTGTCAGGAAAATAACCTCTCACTCAATGTCAGCAAAACAAAAGAGATGACTCTGGACTTCAGGAAACAGCAAAGGGAGTACCCCCCTATCAACATCGATGGGACAGCAGTGGAGAAGGTGAAAAGAGCAGGGCTCTCCAGAAGGTGGTTCGGTCTGCACAACGCATCACCGGGAACAAACTACCTGACCTCCAGGACACCTACAGCACCCGATGTCAAAGGAAGGCAAAAAAGATAATCAAGGACAATAACCACCCGAGCAACTGCCTGTTCACTCCACTTCCATCCAGAAGGCGAGGTCAGTGCAGGTGCATCAAAGCTGGGACCGAGAGACTGAAAAACAGCTTCTATCTCAAGACCATCAGATTGTTAAACAGCCATCACTAACATAGAGATGCTGCTGCCTACTTACAGACTTGATATCATTGGCTACTTTAATAAATGGAACACTAGTCACTTTAATAAAGCCACTTTAAGAATGTTTACATTTCTCGCATTACTCATCTCATATGTATATACTGTATACTGTATCCTTCACTATCTATTATATCTATTACATCTTAGCCGCTCTGTCACTGCTCATCCATATATTTTATACTCTATATTCTTATCCCATTCCTTTACTAGATTGTGTGTATTATGTTTTGTTGTGGAATTGTTGATATTACCTGTTAGATACTGCTGCACTGTCGGATCTAGAAGCATAAGCATTTCGCTACACTCGCAATAACATCTGTGTATGTGACCAATAAGATTGGAATTGATTTGATATGAATACACACAGCATGGACCCTACACTACTATGCCCTGGGGAAACTGTGGTGTCTGTCTGACTGTTGTGTCGGTTTGACTGCCGATCTGTCTGCCTGTAGTGGTGTGGAGTTGGGTTGGGTTGTTGCCGAAACATCTCCATTGTGACTACTGATAATACACCAAAGTAATACAGGGCACTCCTGTATTATCTTACAAGCCATGTTAAAAGACATGGAGATCTCTGGAAGAGCTGGGAATGATCCCTTGGGGGATTGTTCACCACAAATGAAATCCTTGAATCATGAACACTCTGAAGGTGAACTGCTCCCTATATGAAATTGTATGCCTGAACTTCATGTATGTTTTGTCCTCCCACTGTGAATAATGAGTGGATGTACAATCTCGCATTTTTGATTTATCTTCAACCTGCATGTTTTTCAGGTGGCAATTTAGCTTTTTGTAAATATCTGAAATTAATGCAAAGACGGAGCATTGTGAGAAGACATTACGTATCCTCTCCAGACGGTATTATGTCAAAGGGAAATTGTATTTTCCCAGCTAGATTTAATTAATTACTTTGTGCAGAGAGTCAGAGGCGCACATACGGCTCACACATTTTGTGTACAAATTGCATTTTCTGTTTCAATAAAGTTTGCCACACAAGAAAAATATATTATTACGTGTAATGTTTTCTTTCCTTCAAACCAAGATACCAGAGACTAATACAGCTGAGAAACAGAGATTGATTGACCATGAGGTTTGTGTGAGCTGGAAATAATTGTAAGTCTTTGGGACAATCACAGGTACTTTAGCACTTTCAGGATCTTCAAACTCTCTTTTCAGGGTTTTGAAACACCATATTTTTGGGATTTAAAAAAAATATTTCTGGGATTCTAAACTCAATTTTCTGAGTTTAAAAATGTGTTTTCCGCAGTTGAAAATCATTTTGGGGGTTTTAAAGCAATTTTGGGTGGTTTGAAACAATTGTGGGGGATTTGAAACACAATTTGGAAAACTGCATTAAATCGGCGACGTACAGTCGCTGGTGAAAGTCTACACACCCTTTGCACTGTCATCACATTTTGATGCCTTATATCTATAAAGGGATGACATTTTCCTACCAATCTACACAACCTACTCCACGATCATCAGTCTCTAACAGCCTGGTCACACCAGCCACAACCCTGCACAGCATGGCTGAAAGGGCCTTTTCACGTGATCCCTCCATTCTAGAACACTGTACCTGTACATCAAGGAGGCAGCTTCAATTTCGTAATTTAAAACGCAACTAAAGGCCTACCTATTCAAGCTAGCTTTAAATTTTGATCGCTTAATTTGCTTAAAGGCCCAGTGCAGTCAAAAATGTTGGTTTTATATATATTTCCACACTGAGGTTGGAATAATACTATGAGATTGTGACAATTATGATGGTGCCCTTTTAGTGTAAGAGATGTTTGAAAAGACTGCATAGTACAAGTTCTGCTTGTGGGATGGAGTTTTGGCCTGCCTGGATTTTTTTTACTCCTTTTTCTCCCCAATTTCGTGGTATCCAATTGTTGTAGTAGCTACTATCTTGTCTCATTGCTACAACTCCCGTACGGGCTCGGGAGAGACGAAGGCTGAATGTCATGCGTCCTCCGATGCACAACCCAACCAGCCGTACTGCTTCTTAACACAGCGCGCATCCAACCCGGAAGCCAGCCGCACCAATGTGTCGGAGGCTACACCGTGCCCCTGGCAACCTTGGCTAGCGCGCACTGCGCCCGGCCCGCCACAGGAGTCACTGGTGCGCGATGAGACAATGAGATCCCTACCGACCAATCCCTCCCTAACCCGGACGATGCTAGGCCAATTGTGCGTCGCCCAACGGACCTCCCGGTCGCGGCCGGTTACGACAGAGCCTGGGCACGAACCCAGGGACTCTGATGGCACAGCTAGCGCTGCAGTACAGCGCCCTTAACCACTGCGCCACCCGGGAGGCCCTGGCGACATAGTTAATAGACTAATAAGAAAGGGAGTTCCAAACCTCTCTGCCAATAATAGCTAGTTTTCAGTTTTCCCCTCCCCACTCCCAGACAGTCGTACCTAAATTCTTGCTTGAAAAATTGCTCTTTGCACAGGATCTATTTTTGTTCATTTTTGATCACTTTAATTGAAAACAAATAAAATAAGGTACTTAGTTACCCAGAAATGATTTGACATTGAGATAAAAATGTCTGCATTGGACCTTTAAAGTCTATCTGCTGCTCTGGTAGGTAATGGACCTTTAAAGTCTATCCGCTGCTCTGGTAGGTAATGGACCTTTAAAGTCTATCTGCTGCTCTGGTAGGTAATGGACCTTTAAAGTCTATCTGCTGCTCTGGTAGGTAATGGACCTTTAAAGTCTATCTGCTGCTCTGGTAGGTAATGGACCTTTAAAGTCTATCTGCTGCTCTGGTAGGTAATGGACCTTTAAAGTCTATCTGCTGCTCTGGTAGGTAATGGACCTTTAAAGTCTATCTGCTGCTCTGGTAGGTAATGGACCTTTAAAGTCTATCTGCTGCTCTGGTAGGTAATGGACCTTTAAAGTCTATCTGCTGCTCTGGTAGGTAATGGACCTTTAAAGTCTATCTGCTGCTCTGGTAGGTAATGATTGATGTATTGTGATAGTTGTTTTCTCCTTTATATGTATTGATGCCATTTTTTGTTTTGTTTGTGTTTTCTACCTTATGTGCATTGAGCATGGGAAATGTTCTCTACAAATAATTATTATAATAAATATTAATTACACAAATTATTGATCTGAATATACAGCAGCTTGTGTGAATGTCATTAAGCTAAATGTTTATTGGTTGTTTGTCTGCGTGGTAAAGTTTAATCGTGAACCATAACATTTGGGTATTACATATTCTGTTTCACAGGCGGGCTGATAAGCCTAACCTCGACCATCTTCCAAAACATATTGATTAGGCTGTGAGAACAGAGCATGCAGGCAGAGGATAAACTTGAGACAATTCAGTTCCCACTCAAATCCTCCTCCATTACATGATCAAGAGAAAGTTGTACTCAGGAAGTGAAAGAGTTGTAGGTGGATTATTCTGTAGGTTAGGGTTAAGGCTGAGGTAATCTCATCTACCAGCCGGCTCTCTCTCTGACCGCTGGTTTCAGAGCGGACAAAACAACTGCTGAATTTATTATTTTTATTTTTTTCTCAGTTCATCACCATCTAGCGCATACCTTATAACCTACCCCAAAGGCCTAGATTCAATCAAATCAAGCGTTAACCGGCAATAACAGACACACGCATAGCGGATATTATGTGCGATCATTGTCAGGATACACCCCAATCCTGTTAGAAGTTCAGAGTGAGAAAGTGTAGGCTATATATATTGAACAAAAATATAAACGCGGGCCTCCCGAGTGGCGTAGCGGTCTAAGGCACTGCTAGCTGTGTCTCTACAGATCCTGGTTCGATCCCAGGCTGTGACGAAGCCGGCCGTGACTGGGAGACCCGTGAGGCCCAGCGTCGTCCGGGTTAGGGGAGGGTTTGGCCGGCCAGGATGTCCTTGTCCCATCGCGTTCTACCGACTCCTGTGGCGGGCCGGGCACATGCACTCTGACATGGTCTCCAAGTGTATAACGTTTCCTCCAACGGGTGAAGCGTGCATTGTGTCAAAAAGCAGTGTTTCGAGGGGACACGGCTCTCGACCTTCACCTCTCCCGAGTCCGTACTGAAGTTGCAGCGATGGGACAAGACTATAACTACCAATTGAGTACCATAAAATTGGGGAGAAAAAGGGGTATAAATAAATATATCTATATACAGCTGAAGTTGGAAGTTTACATACACCTTAGCAAAATACATTTAAACTCAGTTTTTCACAATTCCTGACATTAAATCCTAGTAAAAATTCCCTGTCTTAGGTCAGTTAGGATCACCACTTTATTTTAAGAATGTGAAATGTCAGAATAATGGTAGAGAGAATGATTTATTTCAGCTTTTATTTCATTCATCACATTCCCAGTGGGTCAGAAGTTTACATGCTAGCAAATACTAATTGAGTGTATTGCCTTTAAATTGTTTAACTTGGGTCAAACATTTAGGGTAACCTTCCACAAGCTTCCCACAATACGTTGGGGGAATTTTGGCCCATTCCTCCTGACAGAGCTAGTGTAACTGAGTCAGGCTTGTAGGCCTCCTTGCTCGCACACGCTTTTTCAGTTCTGTTCACAAATTCTCTACGGGATTGAGGTCAGGGCTTTGTGATGGCCACTCCAATACCTTGACTTTGTTGTCCTTAAGCCATTTTGCCACAACTTTGGAAGTGTGCTTGGGGTCATTGTCCATTTGGAAGACCCATTTGCGACCAAGCTGTAACTTCCTGACTGATGTCTTGAGATGTTGCGTCAATAAATCAACATAATTTTCCTTTCTCATAATTCCATGTCTTTTGTGAAGTGCACCAGTCCCTCCTGCAGCAAAGTACCCCCACAACATGATGCTGCCACCCCCGTGCTTCACGGCGTGCAAGCCTCCCCCTTTTTCCTCCAAACATAACAATGGTCATTATGGCCAAACAGTTCTATTTTTGTTTCATTAGACCAGAGGGCATTTCTCCAAAAAGTATGATTTTGTCCCCATGTGTAGTTGTAAACTGTAGTCGGGCATTTTTATGGCGGTTTTGGAGCATTGGCTTCTTCCTTGCTGAGCTACCTTCCAGGTTATGTCGATATAGGACTAATTTTACTGTGGATATAGATACCTTTGTACCGGTTTCCTCCAGCATCTTCACAAGGTCCATTGCTGTTGTTCTGAGATTGATTTGCACTTTTCACACCAAAGAACGTTCATCTCTAAGAGACAGAAAGCGTCTCCTTCCTGAGAGTATTGACGGCTGCGTGGTCCCATGATGTTTATACCTACGTCCTATTGTTTGTACAGATGAATGTGGTACCTCCAGGCGTTTGGAAATTGCTCCCAAGGATGAACCAGACATGTGGAGGTCTTCAATTTTTTGTCTTAGGTCTTGGCTGATTTATTTTGATTTTCCCATGATGTAAAGCAAAGAGGCACTGAGTTTGAAGGTGGGCCTTGAAATACATCCACAGGTACACCTCCAATTGACTCAAATGATGTCAATTAGCCTATCAGAAGCTTCTAAAACCATGATATCATTTTCTGGAATTTTCCAAGCTGTTTAAAGGCACAGTCAACTTAGTGTATGTAAACTTTTGACCCACTGGAATTGTGATACAGTGAATTATAAGTGAAATAATCTGTCTGAAAACAATTGTGTCATGCACAAAGTAGATGTCCTAACCGACTTGCCAAAACTATAGTTTGTTAACAAGACATTTGTGGAGTGGTTGAAAAAAAAGTTTTAATGACTCCAACCTAAGTGTATGTAAACCTCCGACTTCAACTGTGTGTGTGTGTATATATATATATATATATATATATATATATTTATATATATACACTGCTCAAAAAAATAAAGGGAACACTTAAACAACAATGTAACTCCAAGTCAATCACACTTCTGTGAAATCAAACTGTCCACTTAGGAAGCAACACTGATTGACAATAAATTTCACATGCTGTTGTGCAAATGGAATAGACAACAGGTGGAAATTATAGGCAATTAGCAAGACACCCCCAATAAAGGAGTGGTTCTGCAGGTGGGGACCACAGACCACTTCTCAGTTCCTATGCTTCCTGGCTGTCACTTTTGAATGCTGGCGGTGCTTTCACTCTAGTGGTAGCATGAGACGGAGTCTACAACCCACACAAGTGGCTCAGGTAGTGCAGCTCATCCAGGATGGCACATCAATGCGAGCTGTGGCAAGAAGGTTTGCTGTGTCTGTCAGCGTAATGTCCAGAGCATGGAGGCACTACCAGGAGACAGGCCAGTACATCAGGAGACGTGGAGGAGGCCGTAGGAGGGCAACAACCCAGCAGCAGGACCGCTACCTCCGCCTTTGTGCAAGGAGGAGCACTGCCAGAGCCCTGCAAAATGACCTCCAGCAGGCCACAAATGTGCATGTGTCTGCTCAAACAGTCAGAAACAGATTCCATGAGGGTGGTATGAGGGCCAAGCTTACAGCCCAACACCGTGAAGGACGTTTGGCATTTGCAAGAGAACACCAAGATTGGCAAATTCGCCACTGGCACCCTGTGCTCTTCACAGATGAAAGCAGGTTCACACTGAGCACGTGACAGAGTCTGGAGACGCCGTTGAGAACGTTCTGCTGCCTGCAACATCCTCCAGCATGACCGGTTTGGCGGTGGGTCAGTCATGGTGTGGGGTGGCATTTCTTTAGGGTGCCGCACAGCCCTCCATGTGCTCGCCAGAGGTAGCCTGACTGCCATTAGGTACCGAGATGAGATCCTATGCTGGTGCGGTTGGCCCTGGTTCCTCCTAATGCAAGACAATGCTAGACCTCATGTGGCTGGAGTGTGTCAGCAGTTCCTGCAAGAGGAAGGCATTGATGCTATAGACTGGCCCGCCCGTTCCCCAGACCTGAATCCAATTGAGCACATCTGGGCCATCATGTCTCGCTCCATGCTTTAGTCCAGGTCTGGGAGGAGATCCCTCAGGAGACCATCCGCCACCTCATCAGGAGCATGCCCAGGCGTTGTAGGGAGGTCATACAGGCACGTGGAGGCCACACACACTACTGAGCCTCATTTTGACTTGTTTTAAGGACATTACATCAAAGTTGGATCAGCCTGTAGTGTGGTTTTCCACTTTAATTTTGAGTGTGACTCCAATCCAGACCTCCATGGGTTGCTAAATTTGATTTCCATTGATAATTTTTGTGTGATTTTGTTGTTAGCACATTCAATTATGTAAAGAAAAAAGTATTTAATAAGAATATTTCATTCATTCAGATCTAGGATGTGTTATTTTAGTGTTCCCTTTATTTTTTTGAGTGTGATATTAGATTTGCTTCTTGTGTAAATATTTTCTGTCTGGATTTTAATGATAACCGACTTGAGTTATATAAATAAATAAATAAACGCAACATGTAAAGTGTCGGTCCCTGTTTCATGAGCTGAAAAAAAAGATTTTACATTCAAATTTTACATACGCACAAAAAGCGTATTTCTCTAAAATGTTGTGCACACATTTCCAAGATAATTTGTCCACCTGACGAGTGGCATATCAAGAAGCTAATTCAACAACATGGTCTTTACACAGGTGCACCTTGTGCTGGGGACAATAAAAGGCCGCTCTAAAATGTGCAGTTTTGTCACATAACACAATGCCAATGATGTCACATGCTTTGAAGGAAAATGCAATTGGCATGCTCACTGCTGTATTGTCCACAAGAGCACTTACCAGATACTTTTATGTTAATTTCTCTACAATAAACCGCCTCCAACTTTGTTTTAGAGAATTTGGCAGTAGTATGTCCAACCAGCCTCACAACCACAGACCACATGTAACCATGCCAGCCCGGGACCTTTACATATGGCTTCTTCACCTGCGACATCGTCGGGGACCAGCCACCCGGACAGCTGATGAAAATGAGGAGTATTTATGTCTGTAATAAAGCCCTTTTGTGGGGAAAAACTCATTCTGATTGGCTGGTCCTGGCTCCCAAGTGGGTGGGCCTATGCCCCATAGTTGCGCCCCTGCCCAGTCGTGAAATTCATAGATTAGATGCCTAGAATATAGTTAATTTGACTGATTTCCTTATATGAACTCAGTAATATCGTTGAAATTGTTGCATGTTGCATTTATATTTTTGTTAGAAATAGAAAGAAAGAAATAGAAAAATAAAGAAATATAAATATAAATAATTGCGCTCAAATTGAAAAATTGTTGAACAAACTGAGGATTTTGTATTGTCCTAATCGAGGTGTAGATGACATCTCACATTCCAGTGTTCGAACTTGTAAACAAGGCTGCATGGGACTTCTGTTAATGCCAGGAGCCACTTGTGGATTTCACAGCTTTAACACCTCCGACATGTCAAAACAACCACCATGCGGATGTCGGCTAAAGCAGATCTGATTGAATAGAGCCCTATGTGTGCTGCAGTGTTGTTTTTGTGTTCCTGTGCAACAAACAGAACTTGGTTCGCTCGTGCAACATGGAAAGCTATGATCCGTTATTGATGTCACTTGTTAAATCCACTTCAATCAGTGTCGATGAAGGGGAGGAGACAGGTTAAAGAAGTATTTTTAAGCCTTGAGATAATTGGGACATGGATTGTGTATGTGAATGGATGAGTAGGCACGACAAAATATTTAAATGCCTTTGAACAGGATATGGTAGTATGTGTATCAAGTAGGTCCACCACCTAAAGGACATCAGCCAACTTAAAACAACTGTGGGAAGCATTGGGGTCAATGCCAGCATCCCTGTGGAACATTTTCGACACCTTGTAGAGTCCCTGCCCGACAAATTGAGGCTTCTCTAATTGCAAAACAAAAGGGAGGGTTGCAACTCAATATTAGGAAGGTATTCTTAATGTTTGGTATACTCAGTGTACATCATTAAATGCCTTTGATGGTGTGTCTTTACTTTTTCTATTTGAAGACAGTGTACAGTATACATCATGTTACAGAATAACTAGCAGAATTCAAATGGATAGCTATTAGCATGAACGGCAGGCGATATGTTCTTTCTACCTCGGGTTCCAGGGAATTATTTCAGTGGTGCACCATAACAAACACTTGATTTGGAGCCACGTCTCATAGTCGTGTGATTCTTACAGAATTTGAATTGATTATCATGTCACTCAGTAAATCCACACCCCCTAAATCCCAAACAGTCCCACACTTTTACCAGGCTCTATGCGCCAGCAAGTCAAGCCTGGGGACGAGGTTAAAGCTGAGGTAAGGGGGTGAGGTTTGGCGCTAGGGTTAGGGTTGAGCCAGATGAGCCAGGATGTCGATTGAGCGAGGATGTGTTATTTTGTATTGGATAAAAAGTTATTATGAGTTGGGTAAACTGATTGATTCATTTTGAGTTAGTTATGTTTTTGTTGTTGTTGAGTTGAGTAAACTGTTGATTAATTTGAGCTTGGTAAACTTATTATTTTATTTAGATAAATGCATTATTTTGAGTTGGTTTGTGTTGGTTAAACATTTTGGGAAACGTTTTTTGAGTTGGATAAACTTATTAAAAAGTCCCTCTGGCTAGAGGATTTTCCTCAACACCGACTGGGAGAAACAAGAGGGCTCAATAGAAAAGTTATACTTGATTTCAAAGCACGGTAATAATGACAAGTTATGAGACTCCTCTAGTTCCCTCCAGGGCCTCTAAATAGTTTTCACTGGTTATTTGATTGTCAGTACTTAGATCAAACACTCAGCCAGAGTGACAATTTTACAAAGAAAAAAAAAAACTTTTTTTCAGAGGAGGAAAAAATACTAATTACAAATGGCATTGGAAGAAAGAGAAAACAGCCCTTCCCCTGTGCCTTTGTTGTTCTCCTTTAATTCTGTTAATTGGCCCTAGGTAAAGATTAGCTGCTCTTGCCAATTTAATACAGGCTCAAATGAAGCTGCACTCACACACGCACACACCATCTCTCTGCCTGCCTGCCTGGTTGCTATTGACACAGTGTCAGAGCTAAGAGGGGATGGCTTAATCAGCACGGACATTCTCTGCATTGATTTGACAAGGCTACGTAATGACCTTGTTGTTTTGGTAAAGGTTGACTGTTCATCTGCGATGGTGCTGATGATGCACTGGGCATGCCACATCGTCATGGAAACCGCTATCACACATGGCTGAGCTGGAATAGATCGTTTTTGTATATCTGTCTCCGTATCTGTTTTTCTGTCTTCCTCTCCTTTTCTCTCCATCTTCCTCTGTCTCTCTTTTGTATGTTGTTCACTGGAGCTGATGTGATGTGATCAGAGGTGTGTGTGTGTGTGTGTGTGTGTGTGTGTGTGTGTGTGTGTGTGTATTTGCACGTGCCTGAGTGTGTGTCGTGTGTATTACACCCCAGCTTGATATCCAGCGAGGTCAAAGAGAAAGGCAGTAATTGGTGTCAACATGCCTCACATCACTGTCATGGAAATCCAATCATTACAGCCATCCCAACATGGATTGACTGAACCCAACACGACTGGGAGAAACAAGAGGCTCAATAGAAAAGTTATAGCCTTTGTACTTCTACTGACTGTCGTTTCATTTAGCTTGCTAGCAGTTCATCTGGAAAATAATTTAGGATTTTTACACTTTATTGATTTACCAAATGGCCCATAATGACTTCTCAAAAGCACTGTTTATTCACGACAGCAGCCAAGATAAATACAATTTTAAAAAGATAAAGAAACTAGGGCCTACCTACGCATGGCTTTTCAAGCCTCATAAGATGGCTGTTTTGAGGGCGTTCGTTCTCCTTTTGATATCGCTCTCATCCTTGATGTGAGTTCAAAGCGGAACTAACAGGCTCCCCGTGCAGCTTTCTTGGGCGATGCATGATCTGGCAGCAGCTGTGTTGTATTTAGATCAACAGCACCTTGCTTTATTTGTATTAGGGCCTAAAGAAATCCAGTGTTAGCTTGCGCTAGCATCGTGCTTCATCTCCTGGTTCCTAGCCACAGGCACTCAGGCATCCTCCAGAAGACACTCGTCGTTTCTGTGTGGTTGATTTGCGAGTAGCTCGAGGTTCATGATGCTATAGGGTGCTGTCAGACCAATCACAGAAGCCCCCAGGCGTCTGCTGGATAGACCATGCCATCCATTGACACCAGACGGTAAATATTATTGGCAGCCTGACATCCTCTCTCTGGCGGTGACTGTCACTGGCTGTGTAAAATCGGTAATAAGCAACATGATGGGGCCACTGTCTGTACACGCCACGGTGAGACTATGGAGGCCCAGTGTTAACCAGAGGACTGGGTGACAGAAAATATATATGATGATTTTTGTCGTATTTAGGTACACTCAAAGTACTAAGTGCAATAGATGCATCCATCCATAGGGCACTATGGGGAATTCAGAACTGAGCTAGATGTACGTAAATTAAACCTAATTCATTTTTTACGCCCTTTCATCTCTGCGCACATTCTGAACTCGGGGAAACACATGTGGGGTGCAAATCACAGAAAGTGGTGTGGCAGAGGTGTGTTTACAGATGTTCTGACTTTGATTTTATTCTCCTCTTAATTCCGCCATCTTTATGCGCGAGGAAACCATGAATAAGGTTGCGTGAACCTGTCGGTTCCAAGTGGAAAAACTTCTACTTTCTTTTCTCCATACACTTTCATTTATACGAGACACAGGAGAGAAGCGGTCCACTGGTTAAAGTTGTATGGCATGAGGTGCTCTTTGATAATGGGATGAGATCCTTTAAAACAAAAATAAGTTCATTCTGGATACTGAACAATGCCTAAAAAGCCTTTGCGCAACAAAAACATCTGGGTGTAATCAAGGCACTCATTTACAAAGGCTTTTTCAGCATTGTTTACTATCCATGACCAACTTATTTTTCTTCTACTGTATACATCGAAAAGAGCTATTGATAAAAGCTAGGTAAATGAGTAATCCATTTGGATAATGGGATTGTATGGGCTAAATGACAATTGTTTTAGATTTTACCTTATGATCGATGGAGACAACATTTTAACCAGCCATATGGCAGCAAACTGAGAAGCATATCATCAGGACAGGTATTTATGCCCCTTTCCCACAGTGAAGTATGAAATGCTGTGCCCATATGCAGAATTGTAATTTTATGGGCTGAAACTTGGAGATGCAAGCTAAATGGGATGACAAGGCAAAGCCGTGCAGAATGAAAGTCACGCCTTTGTGCGTTCTAGAATGTTTTTATTATATGCCCGACTTTTCCTGTTTCCTACTATTTGTATTATATTACATATTATTAGCCACTATCGGTAGCGACCGTTAGTAATAACCACATATTTAACTGCCAATTTAGTGTTAGTGCCTATCAGTTGGTACCCTACATTTCGTATCATTCCATTACATCGTTTGATTTACCCTACCTTTATTTGTTTCCTTTGTAAATACTGTCAGGTCCTTGTGGTTGTTGATGAGAGTCACAAGTAATAGTGGATCCTATTTAATGAAGACCAAATACAAATTGTAGGCTTACTAAATCATTATGGAGTGCAGACCAACCCGTTAGTTTGGCATAAGACCCTTATCATCACACAGTTCCATGATCCCTATTAGAATTCTATTGTACACTACTTCCAACAATACCATTGAATAATGTGTGGCAACTTTCAGTTGAAACTGTTGTTTTCGTTCGTGGATAAAGGCTCTCCAAACCTATTTTTCAATGAAGTAGGATTTAGGAATAAATTACATTTCATTAGTACATTACAGTAATTTAGCAGACATTCTTATCCAGAGCGACTTACAGAAATATTGGTGTAAAATCTGTGTTTTTTTCTGCCTAACATTTTTTCATCTCTATCTTTCCATATCCTAAACATGGTCTCCATAGGTTTACATTCCAGTCTTGTGCCAATCAAATTGTAAATACAAGTACACAGTATTTAAAGGGATGGCTTTAGATAAATTAACAGAGCGGGTGTGTTTTCTGGGATTGACTCATATTTACTCAGTGCACTCATCCGCAGATAAGGTAAGTTTGAATACCAACTACTGAGAAGTGTGTGAATCAAAAAGCATAAAAAAGGCATTGATTTCCTATATCTGAATCAGCCCCTAACAGAATAAAAGGTTACCAAAAATGCTAAGAAAAGTCAACGATCACAGATGTGGCGGGGGATGAAAATATGTTGCTTTGCTGAACATCAATGACTTGTGTTTTTCACGGTACAAAATGACATCAGAACGTGTTATCTACCTCACAAAGAAAGACCCTAACGCAGAGACAATGACAGAGCCAGCATTATTCCTATGTTCCTTGCAAGGAACAGGTACGGTGAGACAGCTTTGCCATCTCTGTTTCTCCAAGTCCCAGAGGGACACATTGATAGCGGAATAAAGTACACGGTCATAAACGTTTCACACCAGCACCTCTTACTGTATGATTACATTTTTATGGTTCATATTCAGATATCGCCTGGTTCGTGTTGTGTTGCAAGCAGAATATTCAGGCAGGCCCAGAGGTAGTTGGCTAGTGTTTCTCCCTCTCTCTGTTTTATTGAGAGGTGATAGAGGGAAAGGGGGGTTCCTGCCTGGTTTCGTTCAGTAAACACACTGCCAAGCTAAATGGCTGATCAATCAATTTCAGCTCTATCGATCTGCATCAGTTCTGCCTGCGTGCACACACCCGGAGCCACTTTATTGTAAATCAATCATTTTGAAAACATCTCACAGAGGAGCCCATCCTCTCTAACAAGCCATCAATTCCAGCCGCCTGGGTGCCACCCTTATCAGGCTACAAATCAACACAGCCACCAACATCTGCTCCATCTCCAACCCATCTCTCTCTCTCCTTCTTCCTCTCTTTCCTTGTCAGTCTCCCCCTCTC
The DNA here is from genome assembly GCF_045791955.1 of Oncorhynchus clarkii lewisi. Taxonomy (NCBI): domain Eukaryota; kingdom Metazoa; phylum Chordata; class Actinopteri; order Salmoniformes; family Salmonidae; genus Oncorhynchus; species Oncorhynchus clarkii. Next base: position 23,485,189 of record NC_092169.1, read on the forward strand.
TCTCCATCTCGATTTATATGTCTCTTTATTTTCCTCACCCTCTACCCCCTCTCTCGTTCTACATCTCCCTTTCTCTCTGTCGCTCTTGTTTTTCTTTCTGCAGCTTGTCATCTTGTGATTGCGAGGCTGAGGGAGTGCAGAGGCGGCGGGCAGGCGTTGAATCGTCACCGCACCACTTTAGATAACCCAAGGGTAATAGTGTTTGCACATTTTAGAGAGAAATAAGGACAAATGCCAATGCGGGTCATATATTCTCCTTCTGTTTAGCTGCTTGATGTTGGAGTGTGAAATTACACACTTCAACTCAGAGGCGACGAGGAGGAGGACCAGCTCTGCACGCACGCACACACAGTGGAATTGCTTTCTACTTTAACATCTCTCCTGGGGCCTCCCGAGTGGCGCAGTGGTCTAAGGCACTGCATCACAGTGCTAGCTGTACCACTAGAGTTTCTGGGTTCGAGTCCAGGCTCTGTTGCAGCCAGCCGCGACCGGGAGACCCATGGGGCGGTGCACAATTGGCCCAACGTCGACCGGGTTAGGGGAGGGTTTGGCCGGCCGGGATGTCCTTGTCCCATTGCGCACTAGCGACTCCTGTGGCAGGCCGGGCGCAGTGCACATTGGTGCGGCTGGCTTCCGGGTTAAGTGGGCATTGTCAAGAAGCAGTGCGGCTTGTTTGAGTTGTGTTTCGGAGGACGCATGCCTCTTGACCTTTGCCTCTCCCGAGTCCGCACGGGAGTTGTAGCGACAAGACTGTGACTACCAATTGGATCCCACGAAATTGGGGAGAAAAAAGGTGTAAAAGTAACAAAAAATAAATTTATCATAATATTTCTCTACGTTGTGATTTAACTAACATCAATAATGATGCATAATATAAATAAGAGAAGTATGGGACCACCTTTTACCATCACATAGCTGATATTCTATTTTCAATCCCTACGTTGATATATGAGCTAAGAGAGGCTGATGTGCTCTTAGGCCCATTCTTACCATTCACCATGGATCCCGTCCGATTGACAGGCGTAAGTGATGGAGCAGGTAATAGCATGTCACTAAATGTACATCAAGAGTAATGCCTGTATGATGCTACAGCATGCAGGGATCAGGGGATTGGTGGCTTGCCTTGGAGCACAGGGTCATTGACGTCTCACTGGCTATACAGATAGAGGAAAATTTAATAGACATTCATCTTCAGTTCCTCCCCTCCTCTCCCTCTATCCCTCGGGAAAGCCAAGGTCAAAGACAGGGGTGTTGTATAGACATCACCACCATTTAGAGGCTCTATTGAATCTGTATCGAGTAAATATAAAGGCAATGTTTCCGCATTGGCGGAGACTTCATTCACGGTAAACGCTGCATATGTTGGCTCAATCTGAAACGACGCTTCAGCGATATAAACTGAATAGAGCCCTTAGTCTTGTTGTACCTGTATAGGATCACAAATATAATATACTGAACAAAAATATAAATGCAACATGCAACAATTTCAAATATTTTACTGAGTTACAGTTCATATAAGGAGATCAAGTAAATTTAAATAATAATGAATTAGTCCCTAATCTATGCATATCACATGACTGGGCAGGGGCGCAGCCACGGGTGGGCCTAGGAGGGCATATGCCCACCCACTGGGGAGCCAGGCCCAGCCAATCAGAATGAGTTTTTCCCCACAAAAGGGCTTTATTACAGACAGAAATACTCCTCAGTTTTTCATCAGCTGTCCGGGTGGCTGGTCCCCGACGATGTCGCAGGTGAAGAAGCCAGATGTAAAGGTCCCGGGCTGGCATGGTTACATGTGGTCTGTGGTTGTGAGGCCGGTTGTACATACTAGTGACAAATTCTCTAAAACAACGTTGGAGGCAGCTTATGGTAGAGGAATAAACATTGATTTCTCTGGCAACAGCTCTAGTGGATATTCCTGCAGTCAGCATACCAATTGCACGCTCCCTCAAAATTTGAGACATTGTGTGAAATTGTGTGACAAAACTGCACATTTTAGAGTGGCCTTCTATTGTCCTCAGGACAAGGTGCACCTATGTAATAATCATGCTGTTTAAATCAGATTGTTGATGCGCCACACCTGTGAGGTGGATGGATTATCTTGACAAAGGATAAAATGCTCACTAACAGGTATGTAAACCAATTTGTGCACAAAATTTGAGAGAATTTGTGCATATGGAAAATGTCTGGGATCTTTCATTTCAGCTCATGAAACATGGAAGCAACACTTTACATGTTGCGTTTATATTTTTGTTAAGTGTAAATATATATATTTTTTTTGTGTGTCAATTTATATGACACAGCATCTAGGAAACTGTAGGATCACAGAGGTTTAATATGTTCTAATTCTATTTCAATGTGTAACATTAGGATAGTCTGCTCTTATAGGACATCATCCAGGGCGAGGCTGTGATGGAGAGAACTTGTAATCAACAAGCTGTTTTGTGTGTACGTTTCATGTTAATTGTTGTATGTATATTTGCCCCTTGTCGAATTAAGTATTATTAAACAGAATGTTAACACCTTGTGGTACTTTAGTATATTGTCATTGACTATGGTCTATTTTCTCCCAATGCTGTACAGTGCTTAAGACTAACATGCATCACTGTATGGAATATACACATTTTCTAATGCTGGAAGGAAATGCGAGGAGACGTTCCAGTTTTAGAACACAAATACATCCATTTTAATTTGAGAAAATACAAAAAGAAATCATGTACAATTTATGTACAAACTTTTTGTACAAGACAGTATATTTATCAGCAGATTATATTTGACAGAGTCAGGTAGATCAACTCAGCACCATCAAATTCTCCATATATTTATTTTCGCTTCGACAAAACTAAGTAGGCTATTTCAAACTCCCGATTCCTGCAATGACCATGTGCCAAAGAATCAGATATGTGACATGTGAGAGCAATGTCCTGAATTCCATCTGAACTGATAGGCAGCCCCCCCCCCCCCCCCACAAAAAAAACAGCATTTTTTTTCCTTCATCAAAATCAAATTGCCAACTGCAATATCAATGTGTTGTTAAGACTTAAATCCCCCATAGTATTATATATTTTATTACATCTAGTACATTTTCCAGCAAATAAGTTATATCCATCCTTTACAGCAAGAAAATAGATTAACAAAAATATGAAACAATGTGTGAAGTTTCATAGTCCTGACTCTTAAGTTGACTAAAACACCGACAGGTGTTCTCAAGCACATGAAACAGCCTGGCCTGTGCTCTCTGTGCATCCTTCAGTCATTCATACCTTCTACCACACAACAAACATGTTTTAACATATCTCTCTGCAGTCTCCTAACAACAAGTTAGGTACCTTAGGCTACAGACAGTACGACCAACACAGATGTATGATATGTTGAAGGTTGATGAGCAGTGTCCCTGCCCCATGTACCCTTCCCTCCTTTTCAATGCCACTTTTTGCTATAGTGGGTCTTCAAACAGGCCCTCCTTTAGACCTACAGCACTGCCTGGCACTCTACTGGCATGGAGGCATTGATGGCTTGGATGTTCCCCATGCCAGTATAAGATGCCATACTCGAATACATTTACTTCCCTTTCTGAGAGGAACTAACTCAACTCTTACTCATTCTGAATAAGTGAGTGAGTCTGTGAATGACTGGACGATGCTTGTTCAACAACACTTTTCATGGCACTTCAAAACACTCTAAAACTTTAGAGGCGTACATTGCAAAGAATTCAACATCTAATACAAACGTATGATATGGTATAGAGCAGTACCTTAGATTTGTGGAGTATTTGCGCTGGAAAGAGATAAAGCTTAAAAACCTTAGAATGTAAGAACAGGTTTCAGTCCAGTGTTGTGATTTTTTCCCCAGTTTGAGTCAAACCAGTCACACAAATTGTGGGTACACGTATTGAAAAAACAAACAAACATTTAGATACAATGAAATGGACTATTCTGTAAGTATGTGTCTGCTTTGGGTTGTGATTTGTACCATTTGATTTCTGAGTAAAGTGGTATTTAAGTACTTCTGAATACAAAAAAGAAAACTCTGTAAACAATCAATAAGCAGTAGTGACAGTTTCAAACAATCCATGGATATTACTATGGTAACATAATTGACTAGAGCTGACAAAATGGAATGTAAACCTGATAAGAAAAAACTATTTTAACAAGAACAGTAAAATTAAGTATGTCCTCTCTTTATTGTGATATGCCTTGCTGAATTGGTGCTACCCTATGTCTGCATCTCTGTGATGGTTGATATTACCAGGTCAAATTACACCGGCTCTTTCCAAATTTGTTGTTGCAATGTGGAAAAGGATCTTTAATTTCAAAAGTCTAGTTTTTCATTTTTTTTCTTCATATATGGCAAAATTATAATTTTGTCCTTTGTCAATACTATGTATAATGAATTAAGTCATTGTCAGTATCAAATATCAATTCCTTATTTTTCACGCTAGCAAGTATATTATTAACAACCCAATTATACATCAATTTTTACTCACATATTTTCTGAAAATAATTCTACTTGCTACAAAGTGTGACGACAATGTAATCACAATTCAAAAGTTCACCTCAGGACAATGTCAATGAGCCCACAGTAGAGTTGCAACACACCCAATAGACAGACAGAAAGCTTAGGTCATTTTGCTTCAGAACGTCATGTGATCTATATAATGGGAGGAATTTACACAACATATTTAGATAGACATATTTTTTTTGGGGGGGGGGGGGGGGTCTCGCGAATGACAGGTCTTTAGAAATACATGATCTTTTGTCTATATTATCATGGCTATCTGTTCACTGCAAACAACCTGATGATGGTCTAACAATTTGTCTCTGTCACATAGTTTGAAACATGTCCATGGAGAATGACAGTATACAGTATACACGCACATAAATACTTCAGTGTATCCCTCCTTAGAAAGAGACCTAATTTAGGTCAATCATTGATAGTGAAGGTCACACAGTTTCCCCCTCAGAAGAGAACAAATGGCTGAAAGCCTCAGATCCAGCTTCATGCACCTTTCCGATTGGCTCTGTCTGGGTATTACTTACACCCATTGAAACTAAAGTTTTTTTGCGATTGTTTTACCCCATTTCCATTTGACTCACACATCTGTATTCGTATTCACTTGTCGATGAAAATGAGCAGTCTTATACACAGCGATAAGGTTTATCAATACAGCTACAGAGATCCTTCAACTAAGCCCATCTACGTTTTAAGGAGCACTCAACAGTTAAAGACAAAAGCTTAAATTTAGGTAATCTCCTATACAATATTGACTTTTAATAATGACTATACTTTCAGGGATGGTCTTTGTTGCAAAGAGGAGAGAGGGTTTATACTGTTCTTCAATGATGCATGTCTAATTATAAGTATTTCAGAATTTATATTCATCATTTTGGTAGGATTATGTTAAATAAAGCAATTCATTTGGGAATAAAAATCTTATATGCAATTAAAGGCCTGGTAATATTAAAAATTGATTACTTTCATAAAGCATTATTCATTAGGTCATGTGTAATAATAAGTAGAAAATGAGTATGCTCATATGGATATAACATAATCATGTTTGTTTATATAAAGTAGCCAGGTTTAGTTTTTAGTTGGATCATCTGTGACTCCATACACTCTCATTTCCAAGGCTGCAGCTCTGTCTGGGTTGCTTTAAGATCAAAACAAAATCTGTCCATTTTGAACACACACTTGAGCCATGACCAGGATAACATGAAGAACACAGGCAGCATTCTCCAGCTTTCTTCATAGTCATCAGCGGCATCGTTTTAAACCAAACTATGATTGAGCTTTTCCCTAACGTTTACCTAAATAGAGTTTAGAGGTGATATGATGGCATCAGGATTGGCAGCGGAGAACATCCAAGCTCTTTGCTGCCTCTGTTACCAACCCTGTGCCAGGCAGTGGTTCTGGTCAAAGGAGGACCCATTGATGCCCATTTTACGCAATATGTGGCATTGCTTCTCCAAATGTCTCATCAAACAAAAAACATTCAAATTAGATGCTTATTTTTTCATTCTTAAATCCCAATTTTCACCAAAGATATCATGGCAAAGGTTTGGATTTAAAAGCTTTCCCTAAAGTTTTAGGGCACACAGCTAATGTTTGTAACAAAAATGTTCAGCTCAATCATAGTTGGTGATGTGACTAAGTATAGAAACGTGTTTATTTAGTTCATTAGTTGATCCGCAACCCCCAGACAGATCTAGTTCCTATTTGTCTTGGATGATTGTAGCCTTGATCCCACATGACGCTCCCCCAGAGGCTGAACCACCATCACAGACACGCTGATGGAGAGATGATGATGATACCAATTTGTGCATTTAACTCAGATGTACCACCAATGTTCTTACAGAGGGGACACGTCGCTGCCATGTACAGTACACACATTGCATGTACATACCATATCTGTCTGTCCACACAAGGAACAAGAGAAGGCTGTCTTTTCACCCCATTCATGTTTTCGCCAGGGACGAGACAAGGTTGTCCATTCACCCCTTTCATGTTTGCACATAAGGGATAGGACAAGATTGTTATTTCATCCCTTTTATGTTTTCAGTTTAAGGTGCTCATCTGCGCTCTATTGTTATAGAAGGGATCAGGGACATACCATGCGATGATAGGAGCTTGAAACGCTGTCATAGACATCATTATCATCCATTTTCATTGTGATATCACCAGAACAGATGTAAGTACAGCGTAGCTATATACTCTGTCAGCCAGCTTATCCAAGAACTGTCTCTTACTGTACTCTGAGTCTCAAGACACCTGATTTTCAATATGATCCCATTCTACAGGACTGGAATGCATTAATTGATTACTCAACAGTGTGATGACATACAGTAGCATACCCTAAGCAGTGACGTAATGGATCTTTCCACATTACATCTCTCCAAATGACAAGCAGCTTTTCTTTCATTCAGTGAATCAACAAACCAAAAAGCTGACACTTTCTGTGATGGTAGTTGTTTTGGGACGATATCAATGTTTCAAGTCGTCATGTTGCAAAAGAAGGTGGCCAGTTTTTGTGCAAATAGAACAGAAGCAGATAGGGAGTATGAGTGGTGAGCGGTGAACCCCAGCCGGTTTTCTGGATCTTTTGGAGATGTTATGATATTGTGATGAGAAAACTGCCACGGCCCTCATCCTCCAACAACCAGTAGTAACCTCAGCTACAGTAGCCATGGAGTGTGGTCACACAAAGATGTGAACTATTGCAAATAATGACAGGAAGTACTTTTTCTTCTCTTTTTCAACTCTTAAAATAATTTTAAAAAGTGCTAGGGGGATGAACAATCCTTATTTGATTGTCATTATGTACATCTCTATGGAAGATTGATAAATAAAACATTGTCCATTGTAGAGCATGGAAGTAACATTAAAGGTATACACATAGGAGGTCCCTTCAAGTTGTGGTGTTTATGTCAAACCCTTGATCTGTAGAATGAGTGAGGACCAATGAATCAACATCATCATCCCCGTTTGTCATCTCCCTTTCTCTCCTTTCGAAAGAGCATCCAGACTTCTCACGAGTCATCAAGTGGGCCTGGTTTTCAGCATTCATCTTCAACTTCTCTGATTGGTGGAATCAGACTGCTAGTGGATTTGTATTGGTTGATTTGGTTGGCCATGTGAGTGCTCATGGGCTTGATCTGAATGTTCCGTGGGTAGGCATTTTCTGGTTCATCTGTAAACCATTTCCTTTCTGCGGAGGGATGGGGCAAAAACCAAATGTTAGTGTTCAATAATCTACATGGTGTCATGTGATATATTACTGTCTCAGTTTAAGTAGCAGTCTTTTATAGCATGTATGACCATCCAATCCAAAACGCCATGAGGGAACATAGGTTTCAGATCAGTTACTTAATTTTCTTCCAGATAAAGTCATTTCAACTTTGGTGAGTGTGTGCATGTGTGTCTGTGTGAATGTGAGCGTGTGTGGGCATTCAGCTTAGTACTCCGGCTAGTGTGTTACAGAACAAGCATTTGATGTTTTAAACTAAGGTGAAGTAAGATGTCTGTCTTCTAAAACCACCACAGGGTTATGAGTGCACGACTTAATGCCTCATATACCTCTGCAATTTAGACTTCATATTTGTCATGCCTTCCCATTTCGGGGAGGTGTCAGTTGGAGATTTCGAGCCTACTCATATCGATACCCGGGCTATGATCTTTAGGTAGCATCGACAGTTTGTGTTAAGTGTGTTACATCGTCCGTGATAGGAAACACCTTGTCTCTGTGGCTCTAGTTGATAGAGCAATACTGAATCTGGATTACAACGTATTTCCAACACTTGGACAACATCAGTCATCTGATCGCATTCAATAGGAAAGAATATGTGCAAACACACAGACCTTTCACACAATGCAATTTGTCTCAAGCTGAAATAAAGCAAACTAAAAAACATGATAAATAATAAGGAAATTATACAAAATAGAGGCTCTGTCTAGAGAAAACTAAGAAAAATCATCATCAGGTGAATTAAGGTGTCAAGGAGGTAAAACAGAAAGATAAGTAGAGGAGAAAGGTTGGACCTCATGCAGTGCAGAGATGGTCCTGGGCATGACAGGGAGAGGGCAGAGGCAGCAGCAGCCATTTTGCTTTCCGTTGTTTGAAAGCAAAACTTAAACTGAGGCGTGATGACTTATCCTTACAGGAAAATAACAAAAACACTACAAAACCTCCCCTTGTCATAACAATCTCCACAGGGACAAAGTTATGATTAGAACCCCACGTTAAGGGTGCTATAGTAATAGTAGGACATGCAGAATCGTTAACTTGCATACCTTGGCTCATTCTATTCATCCTTGTTGCACTTCAGAAAGAGAAGTAGGTAATCTAATTAAGTATGGTATTACAATCTACAAGGCAAATAACACGTCTAAAACACAATCACTGATATGACTGGATCTCTTGCTGTACTCTATGTAAGCACTGACACTGTCTGCAATTTATCAAACCAAAATCCTATTTTCTAATACGAGGCCCCATAGCCAAAATATATTTTTTTACACTTTTGTATGTTTTATGTTATTTCAGTTTACTTACTGAATTGACCCTGACCCTACTTGTCAGATGTTCCCTTATCCCTTTCTACGTTTCAAGATACTGAACAACTACAATTCACTTTCCTAACATGCAATGTTGAAGAGGAAATTCAGGTAAATGCTAAGGAACATTTAAAAGGACACTAAGACATTACAATTCATCTGTTGTATTTAATCTTAAGAATGAACTTAAAACATCTAGCACGGTTCAGGGAGTGGTGTTGGTAGCATGACATATCACCATTATAATCAAATTCTCTGAGTAGCTTTAAAATAATGATTTATCGCTCAATATTACTTAATGTATATATTGTCTTATTCCATTCTATGGAAAATATATCAAAATTAAAAACAGAACTAAAAATAAGCATTTGAGATTGAGAACTAGGAACATGGACATGCGATGACACAGAACAGACACAATAACCAGACAGATGTCCACACAGATGGTCGAATGATGTTTCTCATTCATAGACAACCTGTAAAGTTTTGTCTATTTAAATCGTGTCACGTTAAATCCATAACCATGCCATACTGTTTGTACAAATACCAACATATAAGAAGGCTATGCCAATACGAGTCGCATTATTGTGTCGTATAGAAACTAACCGATCTAGCAAAAAATAGCTGGCATACCGGTCACCGGCTTTGTAGCAAGACAACATATGAGAGGTCTTTCTATGTCAAGGTTCCTCATCTTCTTTCAGTGGTATCTTGAGTTCTTAAATGAATGCTCAAATACAGGTTCAATGAGGTCAGCGGGAAATAAGAAGTGTTTTCTTTTGCTCTACAAATATTATTTGTGAAAATAATGCACATCAACGTTTCCATTAATGAGATCATGGTAGCTATGGAGGCAGGCTGAGAGCAAGGACCACATGCTGATGGTTATAGAGCAAAAATTGCAACAAACATGATGTGGACATTGAGCACAAAATCTCACAAACAAAACACAAACCCCAACAAACACACAGATATGGATAATTGACCCAAACAGTCTCTCACCCACGCGCTCAAACACACTCTGGCCACAACCCTACATAGACACAACACCCACACCAAACTTCGATCGGCACCACATACTACTCATGCCCCAGCAAACACAGACTGACATACACACACATAACAAACATCTCATCCACCTACTTCTGTTTGTGGCCGGCCTCCCGGGCCTTGCTGCTGCGGTTCTGCCGGTTGGTGGTGGGGATGGAGTGGACGGACGAGCTCTTTTTGCTGGAGGAATGGGAGGAGTGAGAGCTGTGGGAGAGGCTGGCCCGGGACTGGCCCGCGTTGTGGTCAAACTGCATCAGGCAGAAGATCAGGTCTGTGGGGACCAGCTCAAACTCATACGGAGGGTTGGTGATCACATACCTGTATACAGGACAGGAGTTAGTGGAAGAGAGAACCAAACAATACTGTATAGTCAGTGTCTATTTGCAAAATAGAAAGTTAACAGGGTGGGGTTGAAAACTAATCAGTTACAAGATTTGAAAAAACAATTTACTTCAAATCAAAATGCTTCTCTGCCCTGAAGGCAGGGCCAGCCCGCCCATTAAGCATGATTAGGCAGCCAACCTAGAGTGGCAGATTGAAGATGGTGGCATTTTGCGGGCTAAACTGACCAAGATGCACCTCCAACTAATCCAATTAATCAAACGGCCACCGGACTATTTACATTGAACCCCCCCATTTGTTTTGTACACTGCTGCTACTCACTGATTATTATTTCTGCATAGTCACTTCACCCCTACCAACATGTACAAATTACCTCAACAAACCTGTACCCCCGCACATTGACTCGGTACCGATACCCCCTGTATATAGACTCGTTATTGTTATTTTATTGTGTTACTTAAAAACATATTTTTTTACATTAGTTGGTAAATATTTTCTTAACTCTTCTTGAACTGCACTGTTTGTTAATAGCTTGTAAGTAAGCATTGTGTGGTAAGGTCTACACTTGTTGTATTCGGTGGATGTGACAAATAAAGTTTGATTTGGATTTGATGCCGTCCCATGATAAGCAGTGCCCACTTTGACAACGACAGGGGCTCAAAATATCTATCTTGTCCATGCCCAGCCCACCTCTCCATGGTTCTGAGACGCAGCACTGTGGCGCTTCCCCAACACTCCATAAAATCATGTAGCCTATACGGTAGAGAGTCTATAGCCTCTGTGGCCTGTTCTGGAGCCTACAGGGTGACCCAATTTATGACAATGAGACAGACACTTCTTACATCATGTGTATTTGGTAGCATTGCCTTTAAATAGTTTAACTTGGGTCAAACAAGCTTCCCACAATACGTTGGGTGAATTTTGGCCCATTCCTCCTGACAGAGCTGGTGTAACTGAGTTGGGTTTGTAGGCCTCCTTGCTCGCACACACTGTTTAGGTTCTCCCAACAAAATTTTCTATGGGATTGAGGTCAGGGCTTTGTGATGGCCACTCCAATACCTTGACTTTGTTGTCTTTAAGCCATTTTGCCACAACTTTGGAAGAATGCTTGGGGTCATTGTCCATTTGGAAGACCCATTTGCGACAAAACTTTAACTTCCTGACTGATGTCTTGAGATGTTGCTTCACTATATCCACATCATTTTCCTCGTCATGATGCCATCTATTTTGTGAAGTGCATCAGTCCCCCCTGCAGCAAAGCACCCCCACAACATGATGCTGCCACCACCGTGCTTCATGGCTGGGATGGTGTTCTTCGGCTTGCAAGCCTCCCTCTTTTTCCTCCAAAACAGTTACATTTTTGTTTCATTAAACCAGAGGACATTTCTCCAAAAACTACAATCTTTGTCCCCATGTGCAGTTGCAACCGTAGTCTGGCTTTTTTTATGGCGGTTTTGGAGTAGTGGCTTCTTCCTTGCTGAGTTTTACTGTGGATATAGATACTTTTGTACCGGTTTCCTCCAGCATCTTCACAAGTTCCTTTGCTGTTGTTCTGGGATTGATTTCCACTTTTCACACCAAGGTACGTTCATCTCTAGGAGACAGAACACATCTCCTTCCTGAGCGGTATGACAGCTGTGTGGTCCCATGATGTTTATACTTGCGTACTATTGTTTGTACAGATGAACATGGTACCTCCAGGCGTTTGGAAATTGCTCCCAAGGATGAACCAGACTTGTGGAGGTCTACAATTTTTTGTGTGAGGTCTTGGCTGATTTCTTTTGATTTTCCCATGATGCAAAGAGGCACTGAGTTTGAAGGTAGACCTTGAAATACATCCACAGGTACACCTCCAATTGACTCAAATGATGTCAATTAGCCTATCAGAAGATTCTAAAGCCATGACATCATTTTCTGGAATTTTCCAAGCTGTTTAAAGGCACAGTCAACTTAGTGTATGTAAACTTCTGACCCACTGGAATTGTGATACAAACAATTGTTGGAAAAATGAGTTGTGTCATGCACAAAATAGATGGAGTGTTGGGGGTACAAATACTTAAGTACTTTACTTTACTATTTATATTTTTGCCAACTTTTACTTCACTACATTCCTAAAGAAAATAATGTAATTTTTACTCCATACATTTTCCCTGACACCCAAAAGTACTCTACATTTTGACAGGAAAATGGTCCAATTAACACACTTATCAAGATAACTTCCCTGCTGCCTCTGATCTGGCTGACTCACTAAACCACAAATGCTTTGTTTTTAAATTATGTCTTAGTGTTGGAGTGTGGCCCTGGCTATCAGTCAATAAAAAAAAATTAAAAAAATTGTGCCGCATGGTTTGCTTAATATAAAGAATTTGAAATGGTTTATACTTTTACTTTTGATACTTAAGTACATTTTAGCAATTACATTTACTTTTGATACATAAGTATATTTAAAACCAAATACTGTTAAACTTTTACTCAAGTAGTATTTTACTGGGTGACTTTTACTTGAGTCAATTTCTATTAATGTATCTTTACTTTTACTCAAGTAGGACAATTAAGTATTTTTTCCACCACTGACAATCATACAATTGCTGATATTAAAACAGCTAATGTTGTGACACTAACTGCCTTGAGAGGTGAGAGAGATAGATGTTAAAGATACACAGCGACGGTCTCACCGTTTGGTACACTGGCTAGGCGTGGCGAGGTGAGCGTCTCTCAATCTGTATATTCCGAAGCACAACATGTTGTATGTCTTCAACGCTTTACAAAACAAATCTCCATAGCAACCGCCATCCTGGAAAACAACAAATAACAAAAAAACATCAGGGTGTGTTTTCTAATAATCATTTATCTAAGTGACAAAATAATTCAAGTCTTTGCAAATGTCAAACTGCAGTGCCCTTGATAAGTTCTGCTGGGTGTTTTTGTGGAGATAACAATATACAGTGTAAAGGACATTTAAATCATGCAGGAAATGACACAGAACAACATCATTTCACTTTGTGACATGGCCCTTCAGAATATGGCCCCTTCAGAATCTGAAGCACTATTGACAACAACTGTAAAACATTTAACACAAGATATATAAACAATACACTGATAAATGAAAAAGTAAAATAACTCATGGGATATTCTCAGACAGCTGCATTATTCCTTTCCATAACACACACCAGAACCCTCCCTTCCTCCTCCTTAACAGATCCCCTCTTGCGTGTTTCCTGTTCTTCACTTTGTATTAAGTGCCGCTAGGAGGCAGGCAGGCAGGATTGGGTGCTACTGGGGAGTGCCAAAATGTGTCCGCTCGGTTTAAACATCCACTTACCCCCAAGTCGGCAAAGGGCCCGTCATAGAGGGCTAGCTGGGCTACACGACACCTGTCTCGGTTGGCCAGTGTCTGTGGCGTGCTGTAGCCCCCTCGCAGGGCGTTCTCTTCGGCCAATAGAGCCTCTAGCTCCGGGGTGGCTCCCCCAGTCACCAGCGTCCGGATCAGGGTGAGGATATTATCGTTGAAGTATGTCTGCGGACATAAGAGGATGTGAGATCCGTAAGTAAGGATACGCCATTAGAGCCACAACGGTAGAGGATATGTGGCAGATGGAGAAGGGGAGAGATGGGGAAGAATGAGGAGAGGTTTGGATGATAGGGAGGGAGGGAGAATGATGAGGAGAAAGGGATGTGAGAGAGGGATTGGGAGGCATGAAGAGGAGTGGGGGGAGGGGATAGGGAGAGATGGGAGAGAAATTAGGAAAGATGAGGAGGGATGAGGAGAGAAAAATCGAGAAATAGGGATGTTTAGAGAGAGACATGGAGTGGACCATGTTATCTAGACCCCGGGCCTGTCTCTTCATACAGGCCAGACAGAAAGGTGAGGAGACAGGGCAGACCAATTACAGAAAAAGGTTTTCTTGTACCGGAACTAGTTCCATTTGACATTCATTCACCAGACTTGCTTACCAAAACAACTTCTCCTCATAGACTGGTTTTGCAGGTTTCACATCAATACCATTACTCCTTTAATAAAATACATTAAAAAGCTGGAGCAAGCATGTTGATAATGCATATTGTTCCAACAGGTATAGAAATACAATAGCAGAATAGAAGCTCTAGTGCTCTATTTTAACAAACCTAACGCAATAGTAAATCTAAGTGCTGGCGGTAGCGCTGTAGGACTGGGAATGTGTTTTCACAGCCGTTATTATGAGCGCAATACCTGCTGGTGGCCCGAAAGGCCTGTCATAGGTGTGACTTGGGCTTGGCCACTAACTGGCCAATCAAGGTGTTCCGTTGCTTAATATTGTATGTGTTTGTCTCAAGTTCTGTAGGTTATTGATGGTCTTTGCGTTGTCATCTACTCGTCTGGGGGCAAGGAATATTCTTGTCCGAGTCCATTGTGAATTGATTATACAGTTTATTATATTCCATAGGCTACAGTAACAACTGATCGCAACAGTAAAAAAACAAACATCCAGTGTTTGTTCAATATGTAGGCCGGCATTGTAAAATAAGACTTGCCTTATTTAGGACTTGCTTATCTGAACTGTGAATAATGCAAAAGCATGAAGAGTATACCATTTAGAAACCTTTTATGGATAGGCTACTTCTAATGCATGGCCAGGATAACAAATACATCAGACGCATTATTGTGAAACCAGCTTTCGTTAAAGTAGGGTAAGGCTAGCCTACTGAGGGCTTGGTTTTTAATTAAACTAAATAACTACAATGTTTTTAAATATGAGTGTCACCAGATAATCTCATCTCTCGTTCCATGATGGGCATATGGACATGTAGCCTACATGGAGGGGTTTTTACGCACATCCAAAATAAGACCAGGAGATGGGCAAAAAAATGTAATAGCCTACATAGATAAAAAGGGGATGTCCACTCACTGTTTTGCCGCTGCCAAACTTAATATTTTAATAAAGCTTTGGTGATTAAGATTGATTTCAAAGCAGTCTCCCCAGCTAGCACAGTGGATCTGGGCCGATTCCGGGTGAGAGTCAGATTCGGTTGATGTGATGTGGCCCGAGTCTGGGCCGCCTTCAGCAGTATTACTTATGGCTAGGATTGAGCTCGGGACGATTCCGGCGTGAGTTATCTGGCCCAAATGTATTTCTTGGGACTCAGGCAATTGAAGCTACTCTCTGGCAGATGATTACACGGGCTGCTTTATATAATTAATCTTTTATTATTTTTCCAGATTTTCTCATTGTTTCTGTGATCAAAAAATACAATTAACATTAAATGAAATTCTTTAAGAGTCCTGTGCAGTATTTTAGTATTTTGATACTTTGTTGATGGAGCCTACCGAGAGGCGCAGCGGAGTGCAAACTGTGTTGCTACAGATGCTGTTTCGAGACCCGTGCTGGCCGCGACCGGGAAACCCATGAGGCGATGCACAATTGGACCAGCGTCGTCTGAGTTAGGACAGGGTTTGGCCGGCCGGGATGTCCTTGTCCCATTGCACTGTAGAGACTCCTGTGGCGGGCCAGGCGCATGCACGCTGACACGTTCACCAAGCGTTGCCTCTGACACAAAATGTTTTTTTTGTGGATGGGTATAATTTGTATGTATAAAATGTATAATAGTAATATTTAAAATGACTAAATGGGGTAGTTGTGTATACATCTATTTAAATTTGCATCGGGCCGCTTCTGGGGGGATTCTGGTAAGATGCTGGCAAAGTTGGCTGAATTCCGGTAGACAGAAACAGCCTGATGTACTTAAGGCCGATTCTGGGCAGTCATTCATATTGATTCTGGGCCTAGTCCGACAGCCGATTCCGTGCCGATTCAATCAGTTCCAGCCCCCTGGAAGAAGGCCGCTTCTGGGCCGATTCCTCATTGCCAGCTGGGTCACAAGCCAAACCCTTTATCGATCCTGACTACTTGGCGAATGCATTGGTCGGGACAAAAAAAACGCCTTCACTGAGAAGAAGGGAGGCTATGCTTGTTTTTTAATGACATGAAACGAAATGGGAAAAAACTATTTGTTTCTAAATATGAGGTTTACGGGCACAAAAAGCACAAGCTTCCATTCGTATATGGGCACTGTGTGACACGGCTGGATAGGCTGTGCTTCCCTTGTCAAAATCCATGTCATAACCAACCTCGTTACAGCTAAAACCAGCTTTTGGTTGGTCTTAAATGTCCCCAGATATTGCCACCCCTCCCACGCAAGCAAGCTCATATAAAACAGG
Source organism: Oncorhynchus clarkii lewisi (assembly GCF_045791955.1). Classification (NCBI taxonomy): domain Eukaryota; kingdom Metazoa; phylum Chordata; class Actinopteri; order Salmoniformes; family Salmonidae; genus Oncorhynchus; species Oncorhynchus clarkii. Next base: position 23,501,828 of record NC_092169.1, read on the forward strand.
TAAATGACCAATCTGGCGCTATGCTTTAACAGGTCAAAACGAGCGTGTGTTTGACAATTTCACTGGCTTAACGCCAGCCGAAAATAGAGCCCCTAAAGTCCACGTTAGCACTTCATGGAACACAGAGTTCCTATTGCACATTTTTTCACAATATTGTTTTGAACATTCATTTAATGACTGATGCCCGCCTGAGCATTCTAGTCAATGCATTGTCAATTGCCACTGACAAAGATATATAATTATAAGAAGATATATAATTATAAGAAGATATATAATTATAAGAAGATATATAATATATAATATAATAATATATATATATATAATAGATATATAATTATAAGTGCATTAGAGTGGCTTGGAAATACAATTACATTTCTAAAGGAGGAAAATAATTTCTGGAAAACCTTTAGTCATCATTTTGATGTCGCCAGAATGACTTTAGATGCAGTATAATGTTAGCTAGCTAGCATAGATTGAGTCGAGACCATTTCATTTTATTTTATATACACATTTTACTAGCTAATGACAACATTGCCATCTGTCTAAAGTACATTTTACGACATGATAATGATAGCAAACTTTTTTCCTACTAAATATTTGCCTACTTTAACAATGTCATTGTATTTCCAGGCTGCTATAGTGCAATTTAAGCGAAATAGTCACTAGCCGCTGTTAGAAATGACTGGGTTTATCACAACTTTTGGGCACCACTATGGCAGAGAGCGGCTTGATAACGTTAATAACAATGGTACTTTGCAGGGCAGTTAGTAGAGCATGGCACTTGTAACACCAAGGTAGTGGGTTCGATTTCCGAGACCACCCATAAGTAAAAACGTATATGACTGTAAGTCACGCCCTGAGTGGCAGCTCTTCTCCCCAGGCTCCTGACAGTTCTGTGGAGAACCACGATGGATGAGCGCTGTCTATTAGCCACCCTCACCTCTGACCACAGCCAGTGTGTGTGTGAAGGCTACTTAGCTCTCCTCTAACCTCACTCATGATGTGACAAGCTGGAATTAAGCCATCACAGCACCAAAGGGGAGTAGCAACGGTTGGAACGAAGTCACAAGATAATACTTTTTCCGTATCTTGTCTTCAGGAAAAGGGCTGACATTGTTGGAAGAGGAAAGTGTTTTGAAGGCCCACCTTGCGTGTCATATGTGCCATTAGAGGGAACCTCAGCACATTTTTACAAGGCACACCTGTAAAATGCATTCCAGGTGACTACCTCATAAAGCTGGTTGAGAGAATGCCAAGAGTGTGAAAAGCTGTCATCAAGGCAATTGGTGGCTACTTTGAAGAATCTCAAATATAAAATATATTTTGATTTGTGTAACACTTTTTTGGCTACTACATGATTCCATATGTGTTATTTCACAGTTTTGATGTCTTCACTATTATTCTACAATGTAGAAAAGTAGAGTAGTAAAATAAAGAAAAATCCTTGAATGAGTAGGTGTGTCCAAACTTTTGACTGGTACTGTACCTTGTTAAAAGATCTAATAAGCCCCTTGAAAGTTCGTTTCGTGACACTTTATATGAGGAGTGGTGGCAACAACTTCCCTTTTGATGTCAGTGGAGCTGGCAGTGCTGTCTGATCAATGTGGCATTTCATTTACCAACTTCTGCCTATTCCGTATTGCTACCGCGCTGAGCAGATCTTATGATGCTACCACAACCTTTAAGTTTACCCCTTTATTCTCTGTGTGTGTGTGTGTGTGTGTGTATGTGTGTATGTGTGTGTGTGTGTGTGTGTGTGTATGTGTGTGTATGTGTGTGTGTGTGTGTGTGTGTGTGTGTGTGTGTGTGTGTGTGTATGTGTGTGTGTGTGTGTGTGTGTGTGTATATGTGTGTGTGTGTGTGTGTGTATGTGTGTGTATGTGTGTGTGTGTGTGTGTGTGTGTGTGTGTGTGTGTGTGTGTGTGTGTGTGTGTGTGTGTGTGTGTGTGTGTGTGTGTGTTTGTGTGTGTGTGTGTGTGTGTGTGCGCCTGCGTGCGTGTAACCAGCATTAGAGACAGCAGACATGGGTGCAGGTGAGTAGACATTACCAAGTATACACTACTGAGTTTACAGTCCTTAGTATACAGTACTTAGTTAAGTATGCACGTCTTATAGTAAACCTGTGTATTGTCCTGTGGCTGCTGTCATCTTGTATGAAAGACTCAGAATAACTTCAAGCCCTTGACTGCTGCATGTTGCAGCCTACCTAAATAAAATATTAATTTGAATATGAATTAAATATATATTTAAATATCGATAAAATATAGACTTCAATTTTACATAAAGGTCTCCTGGCGACTTCTACCCCGTACATGAGAGACATTTAGTATGATGTTGGATTAAATAAAGGATAAACAGGATAAATGATCTAGTGCATACTAAGAACTGTGTAAACTGAGTAGTGTGTACTTAGTATTGTCTACTCACTGCACTCATGAGAGAGTCCAGCACGCTGACAGCGAAGGCGGTTCCGCAGGCGAAGGGCTGTGTCAGGTACAGCTCTGTGTCAGGGTCATCATCATCATCTTGGTCCAGGAACTGAACGTTGGAGTCGTTCACTGAGAGAGGGGAGACCCAAAACACAGTCAGAGAGAGAGAGAGGGCAAGGAGGACACAGCACAGCATGCCAAACACACACCCACACACACACCTGAGGACCAGAGAAGTAGAGAATCGCTGGGTGACTTAGCTAGGGCACTTTTGTGTTAGTGAACTGTGAAGCGTTGTTCGATTTTAGAGTGTTTTTGTGACCCATTGAGTCAATATAAACCAATATTCCTAGTTGGAAACCTGTGTTAATGTTCCTAGTCTACACCCAGTCTTAGGCCCTGACCGGAACAGAATCATTCACTATATTAGAGGAAGACACTTACGGATCCTTCTATGACTCAAGGGCATATATTCTCACAGGTCTCAGGTCTGGAGGTATAGAATAGATAGTGGTGTTTGAACCAAAGCGTTATGGATTTGGCATTCATGGTAGATGCACAGTACATTCCGTCATGAACAAACCATTTCTGTAATTGCATTCAGGACATGGATTTGACATAGTTGTGCGAAACACCTCAATCCAACATATTGTGTTTTTTATATTCAAGATGATATTGTTCAGGTGAGAAGATCATGCACGTAATGTAACATGCATTTTAAAGCTTTAGTGATATCTCAGATAAGAAAATGTGTGGTCACATCGTCACCTATTGAGATATTGAGGTAATTACCTTTTCCTGAAAGTCAAATGATTATTTAAAACAACAATAATAACATCGAGCTGTGTGGTAAATTCACATAGCCACAGCCTGCTTTTAAAGATCGGAGTAATACGACATTCTGAAATTGTTAATGATGAAAAAAGTTCAAATCATAACATGGCCAGGGTAGAACAATTGCTTTCTATACTGTGTAGAATATTGCTAACCAGAGGAAATGAACACAAGATGAAACCATATAAAAACAAACTTTTTTTCAACCATTCGTAAATATGACTTTCCCTAGTAGAACCGTCTGGTCTTTATTTAACCTCAGATGAGAGGGTTCTCTTTCTAGCACCAGTGGACAAGAGCCTGAGATCCAACTGCATTTGAAAAGAGGCTTCACACAACACAAGGCGTTCTTTGACTCCTTCAACATCTAGGCTTAGGTAAAAAAAAAGAAGAAGTAACAACCCCAAAAATAAATAAAAATAAACATCTTAAAGGGAAGGATTGATCTATAGTTTTTTGAAATATGATTTCTTCCCAGGCTTCCTCTGTGCTGCAGAGGAACAGACATGTCAGTCAACCAGACAAGGGGGCTGATGATGCAAACGGGCCCAGGCCAAAGAGACTGAACCGGGAGGTGGTGGGGTGTTGAGGGAGGGGTTGGGGTCGGGAGTGGGGTGTGTGCTATGAAACAGCCACAAGGACAGACCGAGCAATGATCAAAGTGCCGGAACGATGCTCTGAAAAAAAAAAAAAAAACGGGAAAAAAATAAAAACACCACGGAAAAAAATCATTAAATAAAAGGCCAAAACAAGACAGTCCATTTTTCAACCAGAAACCGAGAATTAAAAATAAAACATGTGTTCAAAGTGAAGCCATGGTAGCAGCCAGCGAGGACCTCGGCTGCAGCCAGATACATCAAGACAAGATGATAGAGATAGAGAGATAGATAGAGAGAGGGGGGTGGGGGAGAGAGAGAGAGAACAAAAGAACGAAAGATCGGACGGCAGCGAGCGGAGGACAAAAGCCTGGCTTACCCAGCTCAGTTATCATTTGTATGTTGATTCCACAGTTTTTTTCCTGACTGAATGAAACCAAAGGCAGTATTTTGCCAGGTTTAGCTAATGACAGTAAGACGTGTGGAGAGCAGAGGGGGGAGAGATAGGGTCGTTATTGGAACAGCTTCAAAGAGAAAAGAGAAAGAAAGGCAGTTCTGTCTGAGACCACGCATCATGTCAACCACAGGATTAGACACTGACTGTATGTAAAGGTAGCCATGGTTGTCCATGACATGCAACTACGGCACCAGAGATGAAAGTACATAGCCCAGATGCGACTGAACCATACCACTAAAACACAAATTGCCAATTTGTACGGCTTTTAAGACACCAAAGGGATTTACAGTGTTGTATACATAAACCAACTTTATGTGACTCCATCAAATTGATCTTGCAATTCAGCCAGCTTCTTAACATTTTCCATTAGACTTGCATCTTGACTATGGTGCTGTAAACTGACAACATTGACACTACAATTATAGTGTCTAGTTCCCGAGACTGATGTGCCCCACTGTCCTATCTTTCTACTCTCAGAGAGGAGGATGACAATGTTAGTGATGCTCGTACTAATAACCAGGGCCTGACACTATATGTGGGGGTAGAATTATTCTAAATCAAACATAGCTGAAAGTATTCCAAATCAAAACGGAACTGTGCAATTAATTAATATCCAACCAAATACTGCAAGAAAAACTTGAATAGCTACACTTGTTTTGTTGATTACATGTGTAGTACTCAAGAGTTTGAAGAAAGAGAGGTGAGAAAACATTCATGGTGCTTCATGTCCCTGTCTCTATCTGTGCCTCCATCCATCTCTTAGCCTCCTCACGCCTCAATGCTTTCTAATTGGGTCAGAGGGGAGAGATAGAGACAGAGTGGCCGGTCTCTAGTGCTTTATTCAGGTGGCTCTAGTGGCCCTGGACTCTGGTGCTTTAAAAACCCTCAGAGATGTGAAACTTTCATGAGTCCCCTGGACCACATGGAATACTAGAGAATACAGCCAGCGCCATTGTTATTATTAAATGCACCCATTTTGCTACTGTGGCACTTCTTAGCTTCCTCTCGCACTCTCTTTTTACTCTCGCCCTCTCCATCAGGCTGTTAATGGACAAATGGGACCTGGAAGAAGTGAGAGTGTTCTGACTTCGTAACGAGACATCTCAGCTAGAACTTACACAAAGAGAGTGACATTTGAAATGACAACAAATGCTCAGTTTTGTATCTAAATCCATATAAATCTCAGCCAAAGTCACTAATCGTTAATCTTTATCGTCAACATATCGCTAGAATTAGTCATCACAGCCATAGAAAATAAAGAGTTCGGCCAACTAACCTCCACATTGGCATCGAACGTTCCAAAACAAAAAACATTCAAACCTGCATTCTAAGCGGAATGCAAAAGAATGTCCACTGAGCTGTTGGAGCCAACATGGCAGACCTGAAGATTCTATATCTCTAAGTGAGTTGGCTAAACTCTGTGTACAATGTCACAATATTTTCCCAACAGGCAAATGACATCACAACAACCAGAAAGTGGTTGAAATGACATCACAACAACCAGAAAGTGGTTGAAATGACATCATTATGACATTGTTTCAATGTGTTTACCCGCTGGGATCTACCAGTAGTAAATGGTCAGTTGGTCAGTTGTGTGTCTCACCTAGTTCAGTGATGATGGGGATGTTGGCGCCGGTGGTGACGGAGGCCTGGCGTACTAAACCATGTACTGGACTGCTGTCTGGAGAGGACCGGTCCATTCCAGGAGGCGTGAAACCTACACAGAGCACACAGAAAGATGCACACAAAACCGTTGAAACTAACAGCAAGAGCTAGATACCCACAAAACAAGATGTACCGAAACCTACATCACACAGAAAAATATATATTTATACACAGACTGATACAAAACCATGATATATTCCATTGTTGAAAGCGATGGCACAGAGAAACAACAATACAGATGGATACAAGACAATGAGATGTAATATTACAACACAGAGAGAAATACACCAAACCGTGAGATATCACACTGATATCACTTCACAAATCACATACCTCAGCTTCGGTGATTGAAAAGGTTATATGTCATTTTGTAGAAAAAACTGTCAACTATAATCGAAAAAAACAAAGTATGTTGATTGACACAGTCTGTCAAATGCCACTATAACTTAGTAACACTAGACTATTCAGTAAAAGCTGCTGGGCTTACTGACTGAGATGGGCTCTTTGTATTGTTCAGAAGTGCAGATTGAAAGATGTGTAGACAGGGACGGGGAAAATGAAGCAGGCGCTTCCTAAAAATGTCAATATGGATATTGTGCTTTTAGGGGTCAGCTGAGAGACACATTTAGCATTCGCATCCTTCCATCAACCTGCCTTCCTTCCATACATTTTATATGTGCTTCATTTTGTTACCATAAAATTGGCAAAGTGGATCCTGAAAACCTTTTATCGGGAAAATAACTGTGCGATTCTCGACCATGAAATACAAGAGGCGAGTGATGGGTATGAATTCACATGACTTCACATTTTTGCATTTCCTTAAAGTGACACAAATGCCTTAAATCAGTAATGTGTGATACATAATGCATGACCTGTGTTGTGACATCCATCATTTAGTGCTGACTGAAGCAAAACGCCACCTCATAGTTCTACAGCACAGCAGCGACAAAACAACGCACGACGGGAATATATTCAGGTCACAAAGTTTTAAAACAAATGTTAGACATTGGAGAATAGTTGGGAGGATGGAGGGGTTGGGGGGGACTTGAGGGGCTGTTTTACAGTACAGAATATATATTCTCACCCTCCTCACTACAGAGGACAACACCAACAGTTCAGCATTCATCACAAACTAGAGGCTAAACTGAATTATCTACACTCTTGTCATGTCAATTACTGAAACTGGGGATAGGCACGGTTTGTAGCAGTCAGAGACTGGAAGATCACTCAGAGTATGCTTCATTTTGTTGACATCTATAAAATATTACATTTATATCTCCAGAGAATGACAACGGGGTTTTGGATATTGCCTCTAAAAAACATTATTCTTACAGTAAACAAGTCAAACATACAGTATCCAATTGTGAAAGTACTAACAATGGATAAAGTGAATACATCTGAAAAAGAGATTTTCCAACAGAGAGGGCAATGTGTCAAAATCAGTTCGGCTACAAGTGACCAAAAGTTAGACGGAGAAAGCTGGAGAGTTCTATACAGATCATTGACTATCAGTCAGATTGTATATCTGAGTGGATTCATTATAATGTCTTGACTGCATTTGGCATGTACTTTTCCAGACTTCTAATACTGACAAACAAGAGGGAAATAGATTTTCTCACAAAACAAAATGGTTTTACAGCTTCCATACCATACAGGAGCAAACGCATTCCGTGTGGGCTACAGACCCCCCCCAGGCACAACTTAGCTCTGCGGTCTACAGACTACATCGTACCGTAGACCTCAGCCATGTGAACGTCTCCCTAGCGATACAACTCTTTACTTATTAATTTGTCCCTTCTTGCTTTAAATTTCACCCCCCACATCTGAACAGGATATTGTCAGGGAGGAAGGAATCCACAAAGCTATACACTGTGATATATTACACCTGTGCGTGTGTGTGTGTGCGTGCGTGCGTGTGTGCTCTTAAACTGCAATATTTTTCAGTGGAATGGATACAGAGGATGTAAGACAAACTCATTGATAACAATAGGCTTCAGCAATCGACCGCCATGACAGGCCTTTGGTTCCCAAACCTTTCGGTCACCAACTGAATTTTGCTCAGCTCGGTGTACCCCTTTGTGCATTTTTACCAGTAAGCCTATGACATCATGAGTCTTATCAAGTACCCCCCTGTGGATAGGCCAAGTACCCCCAGGGGTTATTGTACCCTTGTTGGTAACCACTGGTGTAGGCCCTCCATATCTGTGAATACTGCTCCCATGAGCAAGAGACCTCCGATTTAGTCTGCTCATTGTGACGACAGCATATCACTCACTCAGAGCAGGAGAAATAATAGCATTTTCCTAAATCATGTGGAAGTGCTTGGCATATTACGCACAAGTTCATTGGTCTATCTATGCGTAAGATTCAGTCCCTCCATTATTTTCTGATCGTAATTTTTGTCGAATTCTCAACAATCCCCCGCCTATAATGCGATGGTTTGCAAAATTGACCAATCGCTGTGCTTTTACCACATAAAACAATCACCACACTAGAAAAAAAGAGGGCTTGCAATTGTAACCAATCACCACACTAGAAAAAAAGAGGGCTTGCAATTGTAACCAATCACCGCACTTTTACCTCATAAAATGGTTCAGTGAAGCCACACGTCAACACATTTATTCCCCCAACAGTGTATTTTCCTGACAAATTGGGACACAATAATTGAAAATCGACATATAAAATGTCAGAATTGCAGCAGTAAAATCAAGCATTTCTGCCCGCAAATATGACAAAAACACACTGCAGGATCCTAGAGGAACTGATTAATAGATGAATGGAGGAGGTATAGGATGGACTGCCATGAAAAACAGCTGAAGAAGGCTGTCTGGTGATTAGTACTGGCTGGTTAAACATGATGACACCTGATGGGATATGAGGCTTATCGGTTTGTCTGAACGCATCAACAATCTGTTCCACTCAGTCTGCCAGACAGACAGACACAATAACAACAGTCATGTGGTTTCACATCATTAAAGGATATTATTTACGAGGTTGAACACCACTTTCCATTTTATTTACTGTGTGTATTTACCATTCTTAAAGAAATAACTGATTTAAGTGGTAAAACCATCTCCTCTCCTCCTCTCTTACCCTCAACCCTGCAAACAGAACAGAACAGTGCAGAACAGTATTGTATCTTGTAGGCCAGCCAGTCCTTACCTTGGGAGTTAGCCTGCAAGAGCCCGATGCTGTCGTCAAACTGCATAGACTTGATGTTGAGCGACGCCAGAATGCATTCCTTATCCTGCAGCGAGGCGTCGTCGATATTGTTCTGATTGGCCGACAGTATCACGCACATGTCGCAGAGGTTGATGTTGACAGCCCTTAAATCTGCACGACTTAATGGCGTACCCTTCAGGCGCGGTGAAGAAAAGAGACGGACAGAGAGAAGAGAGAAGAAGGGGGAGAGAAACTAATTAGAGACTAAGTGAGGGGTGCTTTGGGAGATTAGATAACAAGTATTGTAGTTTTAGCGGCAGTGACATTCAGCTGATCTAACTGGGCACTGGGGAATCAGAGACGTGGACTAATCTAAAGGGCAGTGGGCGCTGAAGGCTAACAGGCCTGGTTTCTTAGGGCTCTCTGATACTCAGTCAAGGAAGCATTAACAAGCTCTAAAGCAGGCAGCCATGCCAGACTTTCACATCTGAGATGGCCAAGGAAGGGCAGCTGCAGTGTATTTAAACTCCGTATGAATAGACAGGATTCGCTGCTGTGAATTGATGGAATATTGAATTCAGGAACCGGTTGCGGAATTGACAATAACAGCCACAACAACCACGACAAATCACAAACAAATCCACAAAGGAAATACTATATCACTAGGTAATGCTATTACTGCTTTATCACTGCTTACAGTCATTTTACCCTTCACCTTAGATTGTTTTCATTCAGACAGTGCGAGGCAATGAAGGGAAGAGATCTCATAAGTCAACTGAGATAAGAAAATACAAGTAAACAGTCTGAAAATAACAACGGTACAGCTGGGTTTGGTATTGAATCCTGGAGCGTTGTTACACTGGTCTACTCACAGATAGAACTGATGGTGATGGCATACTATGGTATTGTAAGTACATGATGTTGTCAGTTGTATAACTTTGGCTTGTAACCGTACACATTACAGTGGTACTCACAGGTAGTATGGAGACCTTGGGGAAGTTGTGTAGAGTTTCCCACTCTCTCCTCAGGTACTCCAGCGAGCCCACAAACACTATGGGCTTCAGCTCGTGATAATGGAAGTTGCTGGCTCTCAAAGGCATCACCAAGTTTCGCAGCCCCACTAGAGCGGACGTGACATCTCCAAATATACAGACCACTACATGGCCGCTCAACACCGTCATGGATGCCTCACTCCGGGTCTGAGCAGGGAGAGAGAGAGGGGAGAGAGGGGGAGAGAGAAAGAGTGAGAGGTGGGAGAGAGACATGGAGACATAGAGAATAATGGGACGAGAGAGGGATTGAGAGAAACAAGAAAGAAAGAAAGAAAGAAAGAAAGAAAGAAAGAAAGAAAGAAAGAAAGAAAGAAAGAAAGAAAGAAAGAAAAAAGAAAGAAAGAAAGAAAGGAGATAGAGGACAAACGCATAGCAGTCAGAAAACAAAGAGGCAGAGTGCTGATGAGAAACCCTGCAGCCCCACCCTTTGCGGTGTTAGGCTCAAGGAGAACCCGGTACAGCTCAATGCAGTTGATACACTAAATGGTCAAGGAGTAAGGTGTATAAAACTGCTTTTCAAAGCCATGCTTGTGGTGGTTTTATACTATGACCCAGAACATAGAAAACAGTCGACTCACCTTGTAACAACAGAGAGGCATTGAGAGAAATGTGGATATACATTATTAGTATGTGGTTGTTACCGCTATGTGAGGGAAACGGTTTCTTTAGAGCCTACCGTACCTCAACAATGCTTAATTTTTGGCCCAATAGGTGAAAATAATTTTCAACTCCATTAGAATATGTATCATACAGAGCTAAAAACAGTGGAAACACATCAGTATCACCGTATCAGTCAAATGTTTGGACACATCTACGCATTCAAGGGTTTTTCTTTATTTGTACTATTTTCTACATTGTAGAATAATATTGAAGACATCAAAACTATGAAATAACACATATGGAATCATGTAGTACCTTAATGCAATCAGTTGTGTTGTGACTGTAGGGGTGGTATACAGAAGACAGCCCTATTTGGTAGAAGACCAAGTCCATATTATTGCAAGAACAGCTCAAATAAGCAAAGATAAATGACAGTCCATCATTACTTTAAGACATGAAGGTCAGTCAATCGGGAAAATGTCAAGAACTTTGAAAGTTTCTTCAAGTGCAGTCGCAAAAACCATCAAGCGTTATGATGAAACTGGCTCTCATGAGGACCGCCACAGGAAAGGAAGACCCAGAGTTACCTCTGCTGCAGAGGATAAGTTCATTAGAGTTACCTGCACCTCGAAATAAATGCTTCACAGATTTCAAGTAACAGACATCTCAATGTCAACAGTTCAGAGGAGACTGCGTGAATCAGGTCTTCATGGTCGAATTGCTGAAAAGAAACCACTATTAAAGGGCAACAATAAGAAGAAGAGACTGCTTTGGGCCAAGAAACACAAGCAATGGACATTTGACATTAGAAATCGGTCCTTTGGTCTGATGTGTCCAAATTTGAGATTTTTGGTTCCAACCGCCGTGTCTTTATGAGATGCAGAGTAGGTGAACGGATGATGGTTCCCACCGTGAAGCATGGAGGTGGAAGTGTGATGGTGTGGGGGTGCTTTGCTGGCGACACTGTCAGTGATTTATTTAGAATTCATTATATTTAGAACACTTAACCAGCATGGCTACCACAGCATTCTGCAGCGATACGCCATCCCATCAGATTTGTGCTTAGTGGGACTATCATTTGTTTTTCAACAAGACTTTGGTCCAAAACACACCTCCAGGCTGCGTAAGGGCTATTTGACTGAGAAGGAGAGTGATGGAGTGCTGCATTTGGGATGAGTTGGACGGCAGAGTAAAGAAAAAACAGCCAACAAGTGCTCAGCATATGTAGGAACTCCTACAAATGGAACTCCTACAAAGGGTGGCTACTTTGAAGAATCTAAAATACATTTTGATTTGTTTAACACTTTTTTGGTTACTACATGATTCCATGTGTTATTTCATAGTTCTGATGTCTTCACCACTATTCTACAATGTGGAAAATAGTACAAATAAAGATAAACCATTGAATGAGTAGGTGTGTCAAAACTTTTGACTAGTACTGTACATAAAAAGTTTAAGATCATCAAACTATACAACTGAAAATTATCTTCGGAGTCACACGTACTGTAGGACAATACCTACCATATCTGTTGATGGGTAGGTACTGTATCCCTGTACAGGATGTTAATAGCTGTGGTTAAACTCAGGTAACTCTACAGTAGGGTTGTCATGATACCAGTATCACGATACTATGATACTCGATTATCCATGGCAAAAAGGAAAACACAAGGCAGTCTAAACTCTTTAAAAATCTGCTTTTGTTCAAATAGTGTGCGCCATAGCTTGGAAAATAAACAAATGTAACTGTGGGTGACAATATATTGCTGTTAGTTTTTTTGTTCTCAACATTAGGATTGTTTTCCTCAAGAAATGAAGTCTGGTTCAAGTTTGCTTGCCATGCTACTTGCGAGTATTGCAATACTGGTGTCATGAAAACACTACAGGGAGACAGAAAACCACTCACCAGGATGACCTTCTCAATCTCTTTAGATGGGCACCAGTGGAACATTCCCGTGGAGTCGTACTGCTTCACATTCATGTCCATGTTCTCCATCTGCTCGTTCCCAGGGATTAGTAGAGGGTCATGCCTGCTGAGGGGACACAACACAACAGTATGAGCTCACCATGGTAAACATCATTTATACAGTATATACAGTGCCTTGCGAAAGTATTCGGCCCCCTTGAACTTTGCGACCTTTTGCCACATTTCAGGCTTCAAACATAAAGATATAAAACTGTATTTTTTTGTGAAGAATCAACAACAAGTGGGACACAATCATGAAGTGGAACGACATTTATTGGATATTTCAAACTTTTTTAACAAATCAAAAACTGAAAAATTGGCAGTGCAAAATTATTCAGCCCCCTTAAGGTAATACTTTGTAGCGCCACCTTTTGCTGCGATTACAGCTGTAAGTCGCTTGGGTTATGTCTCTATCAGTTTTGCACATCGAGAGACTGAAATGTTTTCCCATTCCTCCTTGCAAAACAGCTCGAGCTCAGTGAGGTTGGATGGAGAGCATTTGTGAACAGCAGTTTTCAGTTCTTTCCACAGATTCTCGATTGGATTCAGGTCTGGACTTTGACTTGGCCATTCTAACACCTGGATATGTTTATTTTTGAACCATTCCATTGTAGATTTTGCTTTATGTTTTGGATCATTGTCTTGTTGGAAGACAAATATCCGTCCCAGTCTCAGGTCTTTTGCAGACTCCATCAGGTTTTCTTCCAGAATGGTCCTGTATTTGGCTCCATCCATCTTCCCATCAATTTTAACCATCTTCCCTGTCCCTGCTGAAGAAAAGCAGGCCCAAACCATGATGCTGCCACCACCATGTTTGACAGTGGGGATGGTGTGTTCAGAGTGATGAGCTGTGTTGCTTTTACGCCAAACATAACGTTTTGCATTGTTGCCAAAAAGTTTGTTTCATCTGACCAGAGCACCTTCTTCCACATGTTTGGTGTGTCTCCCAGGTGGCTTGTGGCAAACTTTAAACTAACACTTTTTATGGATATCTTTAAGAAATGGCTTTCTTCTTGCCACTCTTCCATAAAGGCCAGATTTGTGCAATATACGACTGATTGTTGTCCTATGGACAGAGTCTCCCACCTCAGCTGTAGATCTCTGCAGTTCATCCAGAGTGATCATGGGCCTCTTGGCTGCATCTCTGATCAGTCTTCTCCTTGTATGAGCTGAAAGTTTAGAGGGACGGCCAGGTGTTGGTAGATTTGCAGTGGTCTGATACTCCTTCCATTTCAATATTATCGCTTGCACAGTGCTCCTTGGGATGTTTAAAGCTTGGGAAATATTTTTGTATCCAAATCCGGCTTTAAACTTCTTCACAACAGTATCTCGGACCTGCCTGGTGTGTTCCTTGTTCTTCATGATGCTCTCTGCGCTTTTAACGGACCTCTGAGACTATCACAGTGCAGGTGCATTTATACGGAGACTTGATTACACACAGGTGGATTGTATTTATCCTCACTGAACTTCTGGAGAGAGTTTGCTGCACTGAAAGTAAAGGGGCTGAATAATTTTGCACGCCCAATTTTTCAGTTTTTGATTTGTTCAAAAAGTTTGAAATATCCAATAAATGTCGTTCCACTTCATGATTGTGTCCCACTTGTTGTTGTTTCTTCACAAAAAAATACAGTTTTATATCTTTATGTTTGAAGCCTGAAATGTGGCAAAAGGTCGCAAAGTTCAAGGGGGCCGAATACTTTCGCAAGGCACTGTATATATTTTTTTAACCTTTATTTAACTAGGCAAGTCAGTTAAGAACAAATTCTTATTTACAATAACGGCCTACCCCGGCCAAACCCAGACGACGTTGGGCCAATTCTGCGCCACTCTATGGGACTCCCAATCAATTTTGGTTGAAACCTAAAACTACCACTCATTATCGCTTTCTGCTCAAATCCAAGATGACACAACTACCCAGTCATCAGAGTTGCTGAGGGATATTGGTAGCAGCATTGGTAGCAGCATTGGGGAGAGAGGAAAGCTTGAGTTTCCACTGTGTCACCTGCTGAGCAATTAACCAAAATGTATGTTATTTTTGAACCAATGTTCTGTCAACTAATTGACAGAACATTGGTTCAATTACTTGAATTCGATTTCGTTCAGTTTTTTTTCTGTGAGCTCTATGCGCACATTGCACAGTTTCTCTAGAGATAAATCAGATCCAGACTGAACTGTGCGATGTAGTAGGGAGTTGTGGTTTCCATCAGGACAATATTCTACGTAGTTTAGCGCATAAAACATGGAAATTATCTACAATGACCATAATCCATTGTGAATCTACTTGTCTGGTCTGTGTTTCCTTTAATCCTGTTACAAAAAAGACAGAAGAATTCTCTATCGTGAGAGGATATAGAGAGCAGCTGTTGCTTCACGTCTCAACCTGAAAATAACGACCTCAAAAAGCACAAATCGCTCAGCATTAGTCACCGCTGACAAAGCTGACTGAGAGGCATTAGAATGGAGCGTCAATTACTGGCTTTTAGCTCTGTCTTGCTCACTCACGACGCAGCGCTACCAAGAGTAAAAGCTCTAACAGGACCGCACTTTAAATATTTCAGGAATTTGCCCAATCACATTTTGCGTTCCCAACTGATGTACATGAATGATTCATCAGCAGCGTGTCACCTTCAAACTGGCTGATGCACAGTGACGGGCCACTGAGTTTTATCAGGTGTTACGTTAACACTGACCATGGAAGAGTGTGTCCCGTCACTTTGGTAATATTAGTTCCACTGTGTTTGCACTCATTCTACAAGACATGATCCGGGATGTCCTCTGAAAGGGTTTCTAGGACAGAGAAATGGCAAGCCAAGCTCCTTCTCTGAATGCGATTCGTTCTGACTGAATAGAAATGGGAGGATTTTGAATTGGTGTATAGGCATTTTTATTTTCTCCGGGCACCAACACACCTGATTCCACTAGGCTACTTACAGTAATTAAATCACCTGTGTTAGTGCTAGGATAGAACAAAAATGTGCACCCCATGGGGGTCTCCCAGGACTGGATTGAGAAACACTGGGTCAGAGAGTGTAGCTTTGAGCTGATAGCCAGGGGCCAGACTACAAAGGCTTCTGTCTGTCTAGTGTCTACCAGGGGGCTACAGGGAAATAGCTCTCTCTCTGTCAGTATCACCTCAAAAACCCTTACATGTTCACAAAGCCATCGTCTGCAATAGTTATTGTAAAGCACACAAGAACAAGTTAGAACACTAAGGATGTCCTGAAAACGTTATTATTATTATTAACTCTATATATAGAAAAACCTGCAAATATTTCCTATGTGGTTGTCAGAATACTTTTTTATGAATTCAAAAGCAGGGTAGGAAATAGCATCTTACATTATCTGGGCCATTCCACCAATTGTTTTATTTCACCTAATTTGAACATTCTGTCATGAAGAGCAAATGTTTAACTTAATAAAAGCCGTTCAGTTTTCCACCAGAAAAACACCAGAAAAGGTGCACAAAAAAAGAGTACAACCAGCTCACCTGCTTTAACACTGAATTTTGTTTCAATGCTTCTGTTCAAAATAAAAATTATTTAAAAAATAAATAGTTTCACCATATTACAACAACAATTCAGTTCACGCAACAGGGTTGACCTTAAATTTAGGGACAGACGTAATTGAATCACTAATAATAATAAATAATAATCTTCATAAATGATGTTGTCAAAGCTACAAAATAACTAGGGCTTCATAATGATGGTAAAAACATGGAGAAATGTTTGGGTTAAGTGGGTTAAAATCTTCCTAGATGTCACAGAGGCTGCACGAAGCGACATGTCAAAATGTTGCATTTTGGAACTTAAGCAAATCTCTACTCATATAAAAGTCGGATTTATTTAATCTTTTGTGTCAAAATTAAAGGGCATTCATCTAATATAACATGCTTTTAAAATTCAAAATGAAATGCACAATTTCTACCTAAAATATCAAAGAGATGCAAAAATATATATTTTGCTTCTTTATGAGGGTGACATTGGCATAAAGTGTGAGAAAACAGCACATCTCAATCACACTCTCTCTGTTCATTACATTGCAAGAAATATCACATGAACGATGTGTCAATTAGTTCCCTCCATCTCTCTCTCATTTTCTCCCTCAGGCTCTCAATCTTTCCCTCACTCTCTCATTCTTTCCCTCACTCTCTCCCTCTCCCTCCTTTGCTCTCATTCTCTCTCCCCCTCCTTCTCTCTCCCTCACTCCCTCCTCCTCTCTCTCCCTCCTTCCTTCTCTCTCTCCCTCCCTCCTTCCTTCTCTCCCTCACTCCATCCTCTCTCTCTCTCTCCCTCCTCTCTATTTCTCTCCCTCTCTCCCTCCTCTCTTTCTCTCCCTCATTCACTGCATCCCCTCTCTTTCTTTCCCTCACTCCCTCCTTCTCTCCCTTCTCTCCCTCCCCTCACTCCTCTCTCTCATTCCCTCCTTCTCTCTCACTCTTTCCTTCTCTCTCACTCTTTCCTTCTCTCTCACTCCCTCCTTCTCTCTCACTCCCTCACACTCTCCTCTCTCTCTCTCCCTCATTCCCTCCTCTCTCTCCCTCACACCCTCCTCCTCTCTCCCCCTCCCTCTTTCTCTCCCCCTCACTCACTCCCTCCTCTCCGTCAATCCCTCCACTCTCTTTCTCCCACCTTCTCCCTCCCCCTCACTTCCTCCTTCTCTCCCTCTCACTCCCTCCTTATCTCCCTCTCCTCTCCCCCCTCACTCCCTCCTTCTCTCCCTCTCACTCCCTCCTTATCGTCCGCCCTCCCTCCCTCCCTCCCTCCCTCCGTCACTCCCTCCGTCACTCCCTCCTCCTTTCTGTCTCTCCCTCCTCCTTTCTGTCTCTCCCTCCTTCTTTCTGTCTCTACCACCCTCCTCCTCTCTCTCCATCGCTCTCTGTCTGTATGGTGCAGGTGTTAATAACTCTGACAACATTTAGTGCTTTTACACCCGGGCTGAATATTTCATCCTGAGCCGCGTGTTGCACCACTCACTCTCCATGAGCCCCTGTCACTTCAATCTAGGCACGTGGGGGCTGACTAGTGCAGGCAGGCAGGCAGGCACCTCCTCCTCCACTACCTTAGACAGCTATCTTTCACACAACTGTCAGCGGTGTGACTGCCTGCCTGTGTCTGTCTGTCTTCCTGTTTGTCAAGAGCCCTGTAACCCTCCTCTTGCCTCACCTCCCTTCCTCTCATCTCATCTCCCTCCTCTCCTATTTCCTTTCCTCTGCACTCTCTATCTTCTCCCCTCCTCCACTCGCTCTCCTCTCCTCTCCCTCCTCTAATCTCCTCTTTTCTCCTCTCTCTCCTCTACTCGCTGTCCTCTACCCTACCCTAGAATCAACCAGGGTGAACTGGACGTTAACAGACATGACATTTGCGTCTGCCAGACCCCACCAGAGTATATACGAGTGGTTAACGTCTGTCCTGACTTCTTGTCCAGGAGCACGGTTGTCCGAGGAATGCGTGCGACGCCGAACACAGCTCGTTAGCTCAATGACACGTCTGATTGGCTGATAGGGAAATGACTTTATATTTGCACAGGCTGAGCTGGCCTCCAGACTAACATTTTCACATATCAGATATCTATCCAGTGTTGTGTTGGCTTTCCCTGTCCCTCTTGTACTGTATCAGTTTACAATAAAGTGTGTGTGTAAGATGCTATGGATATACTGTATCTTACAATACAAAAACATTTTGGTAGAATATTCATATTAAATTGGCTGGATAATGACCAGTGTAAATGTACATTACAACTTACAGTGCCCTCTGTAATTATTGGGACAGTGAAGCATTTTTTCTTATTTTGGCTCTATAGTCCATACGTTTGGATTTCAAATCAAACAATCCTGAATGAATTGTGAATAATGAGGAGTGAGAAAGTTACAGACAGACAAATATCATACCCCCCCAAAATGCTAACCTCCCCTGTTATTGTAATGGTGAGAGGTTAGCATGTCTTGGCGGTATGATTTTTGTCTGTCTGTAACTTTCTCACTCATCATTATTCACATTTCATCCAGGATTATCTGTAATCATGGTAGCGTCCACATTACTGTGGAAGTGTTTAGAAACATATTATATTTCTATTTACAAAAAACAAATGACTCCAAAATGACACAATACATTAGTTACCATGAATTTCTATTGTGCACAAAATAATCTGAAACACAACCAAAACAAACAGCAAATGAAATGCATCCAACGATTTGTAGTCACAAGCTTGATGTAGTCATTCCATGCTATGAATACGTGACCAAATACTACGTGTTTTACTCCTTTAATACAGTGAATTTGTCCCAATACCTTTGGTACCCAAAAATGGAGGGACTATTTACAAAAAGTGTTGAAATTTCTAAACGGTTCACCCGATATGGATGAAAATACCCTCAAATTAAAGCTGACAATCTGCACTTTAACCTCATAGTCATTGTTTGATTTGAAATCTAAACGTTTGGAGTATAGAAACAAAAGAGGAAAAAATGCTTTACTGTCCCAATAATTACAGAGGGCACTGTATTTGCATGTAGTTGCCTTCTCTAAAGAAAAGGCCTGACTGTACAGTAGCCTAGGCAATAAGAGACAGCCCATATCAGAAGAGAAATTGCCCTCTCTCTCTCTCCCTCAGTGTATATTTCAAACAGAGTTGAGTTATTCCAGTGCATCGTTCGGCAGTCGCTAGCTTGGGATGTGTGCTCCCCCAATCCCTCTCCAGCAGGCTATGAAGGCAGCCTCTCGCTTTGAAAATTCTACCCATCATGCAAACTGACAAAGGCATGATTTTCAAAAACCCACAGCCAATCTGTTGATCATTATTTATTTACAAAGGCCTTCAGGCAGCAAGTCCTGTAAAAACCAGACTTGATATAGTATACGCTCTCTCGGTCTCTCGCTAGCTCGCTCTCTTTTATTCCCCTCCTTGCTTGTAGAGTAAAGTGTCCCTAAGGCTACCTCAAACAATCACTTTTCATTGCACATAAAATCCAACTTGTAAAGCTTATTTAATATATATGGTATCATATATTGACAGGGGCTGGGGGGAGGGGGAGGGGGCTGTGGAGGTGGGCGTTGTGGTCGGCGCTGGGTAATTTGATGTTTTGCTGAGGGCTATGACTTGAAAAAGCCTACACCTAGAACAGAGGACCTGTCATCCGCAGCACCCAAGAGCCAGCAGAATACAGAAGCAGCCCTAAAGCAGAGACAACTTTGACACCGCTTTGAAGCGTTTTTAAAACCAAGTAAATAACTCCCAAGAATTATTATCACTGTGAGATCAAAGCAGAGATGCATATATTACATGGCAAACGGGGACCATCTCCTCTGCAGAGGAGAGAACGAGAGAAGGTTTATTGCTTTAAGTTAGGAAACAAAAACTAAGGAGCCATATAAACTAGCAGTTAGCTGGAAGCGTGCCAATTTCTCTTTCGTTTGTATCAGTTTCCTCTTTTTAAACCCCCCAAGGTCGATGTCCGCGCCTCTGCTGAAATCTTATTAGCATCATTTAAAAATCCCCATCAACATTTTTCAGTTTAAGCCAGAGATGTCGACCTTCAGCATCTGAGGTGAAAGGTGGCAGGGCTAGAGCGGTGCCAGACCATGAGAAATCATGAAAATAGGTCTTCTCCTGAAAACGTCTGTAGCGTCCGAACGGTTTGGCCTACAAGCTATTATGACCCTGTGGAAAGACAAGACTCCCACGGTCACGGACATGTTTTGCTCCAGAATGCCCACAAGCCTCACAAGGCTAGTCTGAATGTAGCCGGGTACCAGTTAAAAAAATGAATGTAAATACATTCAGAAAGTATTCAGACCCCTGGACTTTTTCCACATTTTGTTACGTTACAGCCTTACTTTAACATTGATAACAAAAATATTTAATCCTCATCAATCTACACACAATACCCCATAATGACATGCGAAAACAGGTTCTTAGAAATGTTTGCAAATGTATAAAAATGTATTTACATAAGTATTTAGACCCTTTGCTTATGAGACACGAAATTGAGCTCAGGTGCATCCTGTTTTCATTGATCATCCTTGAGATGTTTCTAAAACTTGATTGGAGTTCACCTTTGGTAAATTCAATTGATTGGACATGATTTGGAAAGGCACACACCTGTCTATATAAGGTCCCACAGTTGACAGTGCATTTCAGAGCAAAAACCAAGCCATGAGGTCAAAGGATTTGTCCGTAGAGCTCCGAGACAGGATTGTTTCGAGGCACAGATCTGGGGAACGGTACCAAAACATTTCTGCAGCACTGAAGGTCCCCAAGAACACAGTGGTCTCCATCATTCTTAAATTGAAGAAGTTTGGGACCACCAAGACTCTTCCAAGAGCTGACTGCCCGGCCAAACTGAGCAATCGGGGGAAAAGGGCCTTGGTCAGGGAGGTGACCAAGAACCCGATGGTCACTCTGACAGAGTTCTAAAGTTCCTCTGTGGATATGGGACAAACTTCCAGAAGCCCAACCATCACTGCAGCGCTCCACCAACCAGGCCTTCATGGTAGAGTGGCCAGACGGAAGTCACTCCTCAGTAAAAGGCACATGGACAGCCCGCATGGAGTCTGCCTAAAGGACTCTTTAGATTCCCTGGTCTGATGAAACCAAGATTGAACTATTTGGCCTGAATGCCAAGCGTCTCGTCTGGAGGAAACCTGGCACCAACCCTACGGTGGTGGCAGCATCATGCTGTGGGGATGTTTTTTAGCAGCAGGTACTGGGGAGACTAGTCAGGATCGAAGCAAAGATAAATGGAGCAAAGTACAGAGAGATCCTTGATGAAAACCTGCTGCAGAATGCTCAGGATCTCAGGTTCACCTTCCAACAGGAAAACGACCCTAAGCACACAGCCAAGACAATGCAGGAGTGGCTTCGGGACACGTCTCTAAATGTCCTTGAGTGGCCCAGCCAGAGCCCGGACTTGAACCCAATCGAATACCTCTGGAGAGACCTGAAAATAGCTGTGCAGCAATGCTCCCCATCCAACCTGACAGACCTTGAGAGGATCTGCAGAGAAGAATGGGAGAAACTCTCCAAATACAGGTGTACCGAGCTTGTAGTGTCATACCCAAGAAGACTCGGGGCTGTAATCGCTGCCAAAGGTGCTTCAACAAAGTACTGAGGAAAGGGTCTGAATACTTATGTAAATGTGATATTTCAGTTTTTATACATTTGCAATACATTACACATTTGTATAAAAACCCGTTTTTGCTTTGTCTGTACGGAGTATTGCGTGTTGATTGATAAGGGGGGACTATCTGTTCACCCATGTATGAAAGCCGCCCCACCTCCCCCGGCTTAGAGGGTTTTAAACAAGTGGACAAGTAGTACATACAATAATACAAAGGACTTATTTTGGATGCTGTTCAAAGGTGCTCTAAGGGGACCTAGTAACAACTCTGTCACACTAAGCACACTAAAGGATTCAATTTAGTTTTGCAGAGGACATACAGTACACAGAAAAATATCCTATAAACTAAAAGACTATGTTTAAGTGAACAGCACCACCCTTTCTAGCACTTGACACAAAGATATGAGAAAACAATAACTTTTGTGAGAAGAAATTTGCAAAAATAATTATAGAATCTTTCACCCACTTGGGAGTGAAACATAGTTCTGAAACAGTCATCCGATGGAGAAAAGCACATATATTTTACTGTGTCCCTATGTATACTTTCATTGTACTTTTAATACATTTGAAGACACGTTTTTTCAAGATAGAATGGTATATAATGAATGGTATATAATGAATGGTATATAATGAATGGTATATAATGAATGGTATATAATGAATGGTATATAATGCCTTAATTATATGCTCTTCAGCTCCAAACATTTTGTGACTTGCATGACAAAAAATACACAGCACCATTAGGAGATGTCTATTGTATATTTATAAGACACAGGGGCCTAACAATCACTAATTTAAAAGGGAGTGGAACTACTCTGTGACCCTGTTCTCTCCCATCTTCACCACTGTGCTTCCACCCTGCCACCCCGATTGGACAGCCTCCACTCTCTCGGCATTTTCACGCTGTCGCGTTCCTACCGCTGTCTCTCTCCTCCCGCACAAAAAACGAAACCCTTTTATCTTTCAAAATCAATTAACTGCAGTTTAATTCCAGAGGACAGGATAAAGGGAAGGTAATACTGCAAATTCATTTTTGATTGCGATGATACATCTCACATATGGCCTTAAGTAGCAGAAACAGTAGTCGTAAGGGTTCCCACAATAGATCCCACTGCCCCGGGGCAAAGGAACCACAGGGAGGACTCTGATTGGTTGCTGGTGTCATTAGTGCCAGCGTTGTTTAAGGACTACATGTGGACGGGACTGGAGGAGGGGGGGGGGGGGGGGGGGGGGAGGGGTGAAGGGGTGACAGATGACACTTTAAAGCCAGAGGATTTGTTTTTCAAACAGCTCCTCCTCCTCTCACAGACTCTGTCTTTCATGACAGAAATATTTCAGCTCTGTCATTACCCACTGTCTGACAGCATGCCAGTCTAAACACCAAAGCCGTCCTCTCCTTTTCGCACTCTCACTTTCTTCCCCCTCTCCTCTCTCAATCATTGCCCTCCCCCCTTTTTGGATCCCTCCTCCAACCATTCCACCACCATCTACCCGTCTCGCCTTCTCCCACCTCTCACTCTGACTTTCTTACTCTCCTCCTTATTTGTTCCCCGCTTCCCCACCCTCACACTTCCTCTCTATCTTTCTGTCTGCTTCCCCACCCTCACACTTCCTCTCTATCTTTCTGTCTGCTTCCCCACCCTCACACTTCCTCTCTATCTTTCTGTCTGCTTCCCCACCCTCACACACTTCCTCTCTATCTTTCTGTCTGCTTCCCCACCCTCACACACTTCCTCTCTATCTTTCTGTCTGCTTCCCCACCATCACACTTCCTCTCTATCTTTCTGTCTGTTCCCCACCCTCACACTTCCTCTCTATCTTTCTGTCTGTTCCCCACCCTCACACTTCCTCTCTATCTTTCTGTCTGCTTCCCCACCCTCACACTTCCTCTCTATCTTTCTGTCTGCTTCCCCACCCTCACACTTCCTCTCTATCTTTCTGTCTGTTCCCCACCCTCACACTTCCTCTCTATCTTTCTGTCTGCTTCCCCACCCTCACACTTCCTCTCTATCTTTCTGTCTGTTCCCCACCCTCACACTTCCTCTCTATCTTTCTGTCTGCTTCCCCACCCTCACACTTCCTCTCTATCTTTCTGTCTGCTTCCCCACCCTCACACTTCCTCTCTATCTTTCTGTCTGCTTCCCCACCCTCACACACTTCCTCTCTATCTTTCTGTCTGCTTCCCCACCCTCACACACTTCCTCTCTATCTTTCTGTCTGCTTCCCCACCATCACACTTCCTCTCTATCTTTCTGTCTGTTCCCCACCCTCACACTTCCTCTCTATCTTTCTGTCTGTTCCCCACCCTCACACTTCCTCTCTATCTTTCTGTCTGCTTCCCCACCCTCACACTTCCTCTCTATCTTTCTGTCTGCTTCCCCACCCTCACACTTCCTCTCTATCTTTCTGTCTGTTCCCCACCCTCACACTTCCTCTCTATCTTTCTGTCTGCTTCCCCACCCTCACACTTCCTCTCTATCTTTCTGTCTGTTCCCCACCCTCACACTTCCTCTCTATCTTTCTGTCTGCTTCCCCACCCTCACACTTCCTCTCTATCTTTCTGTCTGCTTCCCCACCCCGACACTTCCTCTCTATCTTTCTGTCTGCTTCCCCACCCTCACACTTCTTCTCTATCTTTCTGTCTGTTCCCCACCCTCACACTTCCTCTCTATCTTTCTGTCTGCTTCCCCACCCTCACACTTCCTCTCTATCTTTCTGTCTGCTTCCCCACCTCTCACACTTCCTCTCTATCTCTCTGTCTGCTTCCCCACCCTCACACTTCCTCTCTATCTTTCTGTCTGCTTCCCCACCCTCACACTTCCTCTCTATCTTTCTGTCTGCTTCCCCACCCTCACACTTCCTCTCTATCTTTCTGTCTGCTTCCCCACCATCACACTTCCTCTCTATCTTTCTGTCTGCTTCCCCACCCTCACACTTCCTCTCTATCTTTCTGTTTGAAGCATCAAATCAATGTCTTACCTCATCATTTTGGGCGAGTTGTTGGGTGAGTTTCGCATGCCTCCGTTCCGCTGCTTTTTTTTGGGCGACAGAGTTGACGGGTGTTCATCTTCAACTGCAAACACATGCAAAGAGTGTCAGGCTATGGACAGACGGGGAGGTTAATGTGAGCTGGAACTGACACGTCAAAGAACACCAAAGCCAACACTCAATCAATCAAACATAGCAAAAAAACTAAACACCAACAACAACAAAAAATCATAGAAAAACAACAATATGTCAGAGTCAGAGAGAAGACCGTCAGAAAGAAAACACATTAGTTAGTAGCGGACAAAGGTCAATTTGAGAAACGCAGGAGAAAAAAAACGAAGAGAAAAACCACCTAGTAAGATCTGACAAATTCGCCATCGGCTCACTCCGCCAAAGCCCAACCCATTTGGTTCTGTTCCTCTGGACTGGGTTCTATAGAGTAGGACTGGATCACTTTAGATCCAGTATGTCTTTAGATCCAGTGGCAATCTTTGGATCCAGTCTAGTCTGCGTGTGGTTGGACCAACAGCAGTCTGCATCAGTGTGCCAATGCTTTCCAAGGCCAGCCAATACGGGCCATGTGACTAGGACAGACTGTCATTGTCAGTAGGCCATAGTGGACAAAAGCAATGATAGAGAGACAGACACAGAGAGACACAGAGAGAGACAGAGAGACAGAGAGAGAGACAGTGAGAGAGAGAGAGACAGAGACAGAGAGAGACAAAGAGACAGAGAGACAGAGAGAGAGCGAGAGAGAGAGCAAGACACAGAGAGAGACAGAGAGACAGACAGAGATAGAGAGACACACAGAGAGACAAAGAGACAGAGAGAGACAGAGACAGAGACAGAGAGACCGAGACAGACAGACAGACAGACAGACAGACAGACAGACAGACAGACACAGAGAGACACAGAGAGAGACAGAGAGACTGAGAGAGAGACAGTGAGAGAGAGAGAGACAGAGACAGAGAGAGACAAAGAGACAGAGAGACAGAGAGAGAGAGAAAGAGAGAGCAAGACACAGAGAGAGACAGAGAGACAGAGACAGAGACAGAGAGACCGAGACCGACAGACAGACAGACAGACAGACAGACAGACAGACAGACAGACAGAAAGGGAGAGAGAGAGAGAGAGAGAGAGAGAGGATAGTTCTGTGTGCAATTTGGTTGTTTTGAATGGATGACTAATGTGGCAGACCCCCACCTCATCATTCCAGATCTAGATATGGATAGGGTTTTAAAATTCCAGTAACTATACCCAAATTCCCAGGTTTTCCAGAAATCCTGGGTTGGAAGATTCCCAGATTCCCTCCTACCAATTTTGGGATAGTTACCGCAATTTTCCAACCCTAGCTACAAAGCACAATGGCTCTTCTATAGGTCTAAGCTCCATGCCACGAGCACTCAGCCAATTAGGACTGCACGAGCATCCCAGAGTAGCCAATCACATGCCCAACCAGCACTCCAAACAGGACATGATTGAGTAGCCTAGCATTAGCCAAGCATTATAGTAGCTAGATGAAGGTCAAGACAACCCATAGAACTTTAAAATAAATAAATATCTGAAAAAAATGACTTGCAAACACTCAGTAATCTAGGATGTATGCATTATTATGAACATAAGTTTTAAAGATACTTAAGAAACAAACTTGCTGAGCAAAAGCTTTAAAATTAATACTTTTATTTAATCATTCTTTCTCTCCGGCCACCGCAATAAAGTCAGGAAGCACAGTGAAGTTTTAGATTAGCTTGATCTGATAGAAGTTTATTTTCCTCTCAGCTATTCCTCACTCTACAGGAGATTAAAACTTTTCTCCCAGCCCAGACAGACAGAAGACTAAGAGAAGAACACAGCTAGAGAGAAATCCTGTAACCTACTAAAGACTTCCAGTTTAGCTAACACCAGTCTGATCTTTTCCACCATCTGTCTGTGAATTCCAAGGGCTTTAAGAGTCAGACACCCAGGCACTCTTTTCATCCACAGCACACAAATGCCAAAGCCACTGTCACTTCAAACTCTGTATTAGTGCTTTGGTTAGAAATCAATACCACAGCATGATATTAATGCAAATCAATGCTGCGTTGCTGCAAGCGCTGACTGCTCCGAGCAACGAGGACATTTCATTTCCATCTGAGCATCCCTTCTAGACTTTCACCTAATTGCACTAATAAAAGGTAAAAATGCGACTTTGCCTCCTAAGAAAATGCCATTCTCTGACATTTCCACTTCGCAAATGTGGACATCCTGAATAGCTAATATCACAAGAAAGCGCATTCCACTTTACAAATGCATCTCTCTCTAGTCTAATCCAATTTGTGAAAATATCACAGAATAAAATATGTCCCTTTGTTGGCTTATTGTTCTACATTAGTGGATACAGCAAGGCTCATATATCTGGGCCTAGCCAGTTTCATGTCCTTGGCCTTGTGGCAGATCAGTTCTGTTAAAACGAGTGTGATTTAAGCAAAACAACAAAACTGAGATAATCAACAATGAAACAACATGTTCTGCACTGCAGCCATGGGGATCACAGCTTGTGTGTGACTGTTTCTGCACCAATGACATTACTGTACATTGAAAACTAAACTGCTATCTACACAACAGTCTCTCTGAGATTGATACAGCAGACTGTTGTTGGCTCAATGTTCAGGGAGCAATTCCCCTAACACCACTTAAATATAACAACAATAAAATCAAAACTATGCAAACTTCTCAGGGCATTTATAAAAATGTAATAAAACAGTAACGGATTGTATACATTTCTTAATTTGCAGGTGGACTAATGACTAGGTGTTCTATCACTACGCCAGGTTCCAATAACCCTCCAAACACATCCACTAGTCCTACTACATAGCAGCCACACACACAGCACTGGATGTTGCATTAGTGAGTGTATGAGAGCTGCCTTCATGCAAAGCAGAAGCAGTGGTGCCGATTTACAACTAGCAGCAGCTCAGTGAAACCTGCATGCAGGCAGGCGACGGACGCAGGGTGACAGTACAGGACAGTACAGGGTGTTAGGGACTGACAGGGACTGATGCATCCTGCTAAGGGGGTCAACCTACAGGCCCTGCTGCTGTGGCCGTGCAGAGATGCGTTACTGGGGTGGTAACAGTATTTCACCGGCAGGCTGCAGGCCCGGCTCAGCCTGCTCTGTTCAGCCAGGGCCCTGCCCGCCGTGTCACCCCTGCCGGGGCCTGAGGTACTGATGCGGAACCCCCCATGGGGCCCAAGACCCACCCCTGGAGGAAGCAGGCTTCCTTTACGGTTATTAACGAGGGGTACGGCGGTGACCTCTCCCTGGGGGACCGGGGGGTCCTGGTGGAGGGAGGGGCGAGGCAGTGCATGGGGGCACATGGCATTAGAGGTGATGGTGGAGGGCGGCGAGGTGCAGTTGGCAATTTTTATCGATCGGTTTTGTAAAGATGATCTAACTTCATCCTTCACTGTCAAACAATGGAGAATAAACAGAGTGAAAAAGATAAGCTGGGGAGAATGAGGTTCCTAGATAAATAGAATGGCAATGGTATTTACTTTACAATTGATCTTGTGCCGTGAAATATTAAATTGAATGCAGCTTGTGTGTTAAAAAAATCTAGATGTTATTATATTCAGCAGATATATACATTTTAGGATAAATGTTAGGGATTACATTTCTGCTTATTTTTTTAAAAGATGTACAGTAAACATGCTAATACGCAGTTACAAAATAAATCATTATTAAAACAATCTTCTATAAATTATTAATAATTTCCCCTGCATGTGAATGAATCACTAAATATTTTAAGGGGGAAAAGTTCATGTGAATTTCATTGTTGGACCATTTATTTCCCCCTTGAAGATGACTTGAGAAGGGACTGAATGTGTGCCATGAAAGCAGCCATCATTTTCTCGGTAATTGACGATGACACCTCGGTTTTACTTAGCACCACTTAGGCACTTGGCATACGCTTAAAATAAAATGTTCAATATGACATTTGCTTTGCCATTCCTAATAAACATGAATTAATTAAAAGCTTTTTCTGCTTTTTTCCTCCCTCTCATTCCATTTTACTACAGAGCGTGTTAGAACAAAGCAGTAACACAGCCTGTCTGAAAATAGTCAGGCCAAATTACTTTCCAAACCCTCTATAGGCAAATGTAGAGGACGTTTCCCCATAATACTCTTACAGTATTGGTAGATGGGAATTCACATTTTAAAACCACAGTGGAATGATTTCTATTAGAACTCTTGGAAAACAAAAAGAAGAGAGGAAAAGAAAAGAATGGAGAGGTACAAAAGTAAAGCAAAAAAAGAAAGGAGAAAAAGAGGAAGGAAAGATGATAAGAAAAGGGAGGTAAACAGAATAGCTGGTCTTCAAAGCGGAGGAGCGCAGGGGAAGTGTTCTCTTGTCCTCCTGCTGGTTAGTCGGTTGGTACAGTAGGTTGTTAGGTTGTTGTATGTGTCGTGGTCTTGGCCCCCCCAGGGCGCTAAACAGAGGTTTATCCCAGCCGTCAGCTGCCTCCTTGATTTACGGCGCGCCACCGATAGCTCCTGGATTCATCTGGCCCTTGTCAAACACGCGCAGCATTAGAGCACGTTCACACACCCTGGCAGGTCCACTGTTCACTCAGAACAGCCCAGACGGCAACTGTCCCTACCAGAAATGCTAATCACAAGACGGGGCGATCACGTATGCAAGCCCCCATCAGGGTCCTATGCAAATCACAGATAGGAAAAGACAGCAGGGAGAATACTGTTGAAGGTATTGTTTTTTGTTTATTGTATCTGAGCTAAGTTTGATGTGTGTATTAATATTAGGTTTACCGGTACATTGGTATCATAGTATTTTGGAGTATTTTTTGCTATGTAACATTATGGATTATTATGGTTTGTATTACTAGCATTTATGTATTATTCATATTATTTTATAATATTGTTAGCATTAATATTATCATTACAGCTATTTTTGTTATGGTATCATACAGTACTTCTGTAGTTATGATAAACACAGAAAGCAGTGTATTATACAGTAAGCATCTGAAATGGTTATTAAACTGTAGAATAAAAAAACTGAAAAATAATGTTATAACAAACAAACAGCATGGAACATTCACATTATCTATATGAAACAGGACAGAAATGAGTACATTTGGTCAATACTATACTTTATACTGAGAGATTTACCTAAATTGCAATCTGCTTTGAACCGAACGCTGGTCTCTTTTTGACTTCCCGTTATCCCTGGTGTTGTAGCGCCCTCTGCTGCTAGACGCAGCACAATACAAACACAACTGTATTGGTCTGAACATAACGTCATCAAGAACAAGAGCATGGATCTTAAATCAATTATTACAAATATACTGTATGTTCAGTATATATAAAGGACATATGTTATACAGTTAGGGAAGAATCTGTTTTGTACTGAATTGGCTAGGCCAATTAGTAAGAATATAGTTATTATCTATGCATTTCTGATGTAAGAAGTAAGGGGGGCTTATAAAATGACAGACATGAGATTCATTTACACATCATCACTGTGGACAAACTCTGTTATTATTGTCAAGGAACACTGCATCAATTCACATCATGTACAGCAGAGACTTTAAGATGGTAGCTTAGCGTTCTAAAACTGAAGGGGAGAACAAAAACCAAAACAAAGCATTGTATTAATACTCAGGGGGGGGGGGGGGGTGATATGGCGAGGGGACTACAGTATTACAGGTCTAAACACGAGGAGGGGTTTGGGTGGGGGGGTGGTCGCAGAAGCAAGGATGGGGAGGGACAGAGAAACACACTTACGTGATCTGACATATCCATTATACTTATATTTGGCTGAGGAGAAGTGCAAGAGACAAATGACAGGTTACATGGAGGAAGAGAGTGGTGATGTTCATGATGAGAGTGACAGACAGAGACAGACAGACAGACAGAGAAGACAAACAGAACTGAGAGACAGACATCCCAGACAGACATCACGACAGACATCCCAGGCAGACATCCCAGGCAGACATCACAGGCAGACATCACAGACAGACATCACAGACAGACATCACATACAGACATTACAGACAGACATCATAGACAGACAGATATCAGACAGACATCACAGACAGACATCATAGACAGACATCATAGACAGACAGATATCAGACAAACATATATCAGACAGACAGATATCAGGCAGACAGACAGACATCACAGACAGATATCAGACAGACATCACAGACAGACATCATAGACAGACATCATAGACAGACAGATATCAGACAAACAGATATCAGACAGACAGATATCAGGCAGACAGACAGACATCACAGACAGTCACCACAGACAGACACCACAGACAGACACCACAGACAGACATCTATCAGACAGACAGATATCAGACAGACAGATATCAGACAGACAGATATCAGAAAGACATCATAGACAGACAGATATCAGACAAACATCACAGAAAATAGAGATCAAATGATTTAAGATGGATGTAAAATGAAGTAAAAAGAAAGTGGTTAGACAACAATGAATCAGAACTACTTAAACACATTGGTGATCGCGCAAAATGTGAGCTGAATGGAGAGAATAGTGCAGAATGGTAAAAGAGGAGGCGATGGATGGGGTGAAGGAGATGGACTGTATGGCCACAGAGAGAGCGGGGTGAAACAGGGGAGGGGATAAAGTTGTGCTTCTGGAAATTGAAACAAAACTGTGGCACTGTGGGATGTTATCAAAATCCTGTTTTGTGGTTAGGAATCATTTTCAGACGAGCTGAATTGAACTCCCCACTCCTAAAGTAGCTCAGCAATGTGCTGAAGTTTTTCCCCTTACATTGAATCTACTCCAATACTTTTTCGTTTTTTGTTGAGCTATCATGGAGCTATCGAGAGTTTTTTTTAAGACTATTCAATTTTAAAGTGATACGGGGAGAGTGGAGAGAGAACAAACAACACACAGAACGGACGGATGATCCCAGACTACAAACTGAACAGAACACACACCAAACCCAAACAGAAAGACAGTCAATCTGTCTTAGATGAAGAAGTGGATATAGTTATTTGTATGAAGGAAACAAGGGAGGGCTCTGGTCAAAAGTATTGCACAATATATAGCAAATAGGGTGCTATTTGGGATAGAGTCAAAGGGAGAATCTCCTTTTCATACTCCTCGTATCCTCTCTCCTCGTATCCTTCTCAAAACCCATTGGATGAGAAAGACAGAGGTCCCTCTAGTCGGATCTTCTCCTCCAATGGGTTTTGAGAAGGAGGCGAGGAGAGAGGACACGAGAAGTATGCAATGGATATTCTCCCATAGACTGAACTAGCTAGCCTAGCCCTCCCTGCTCTGCTCTGCCCTGCTCTGTCTTCAACAGTAAAGGTCACAGCGAAGGCCCAGGGCTGCCTTGTGACACACACCCTCAAACAGGGACCCTCGCTGGCCCTGGCATCTGTCGCTATCGATCTACCTGCGTCTGCAGAGGCGGCAGGCTAACTGGCTAGCGTCTGAGGGGTAGAGCGACGGAGGAGCGTGGAGGGCCGCGGAGGGGGGAGGGGGGAACCAAACTTGCCTGGTGGACAGGACCTGTCAGGGCAGGTTTTGGTGATGGACCAGCAGAGCCAGGGAAATAAAAATGCTAACATAATTTCCACGTCAGGCTGGATAAGGATCGCCTGCCGCTGAGACACACACACATATACCCATCTCCCTCTAAGTCAGACACAGACTAGCCACAGCCTTATGTCTCTGGTTCACAGCAGACAGCCCAAGCCCCAACCCTCTGGCTCCAGGCCCAAACCGCTTCTCCTGTCCCCAACCCTGCCCAGCAACCCCAACCCCAGCTCCAACTTCAGCCTAAACCTCTTCTCCTGACCCTAACCCTACCCTAACCAAGCATCCCCAGCCGTCAGACCGGAATCTTTGGCCCAGATGGTCCCCAGAAGTTGAGACAAACAACGCCCTGAGAGACCAAAAACAGCGTGTCCCAAAGATGACTACACTTGCACAAGGTTTACTTCCGAGCTGAATCACTGCTCTTACTTAGGAAGAAGCGCCCCCACTTCAGACTTAAGACATGGCTATGTCTTCTATTAGCCCGTCCATGTATATTTCAATTGGCAACTCTGCATAATGTGTGGTCTAAATGTAAAGTGCTTCGCAGATTCACTATTCAAGAAGAAACCAGTTGAAAATCAACTTCAGATGTGAATGAAGTCATCGTGGTCAGAGACATCTTATCCACTCTGAAAGAGAAAAACATGGAAAAATACAGAGGAATTCCAGCGATAGTGATCTCTAACTCACTTTGTTCACCGAAAAATAGGTTTTGTTCAGAGTTAAAGGGGAAATCTGTAATTGAAATAACAAAGTAATTCCCAGCCCCAGTTTCGGTAAAAAGTTTAGGGATGGGGCTGGAGAAATGTAACAACTCTCAAATTCATAGACATGGATGCAAGGACTGACCATCCATGATAACAAAATGATTGTATTAACAATGTTTTAAAGGTGCAATACGCAAAAATCGCAACACCATTTCCTGGTTGCTAAAATTCGAATAGTTCGCCTAATTTCAATTCATGTGACAACACAAGCAATTGTAGAAAATCATTGTGCTATCTAAACCACTTGGAAATATATTTTCAATAACCAAATATATTGTATTTTCAGCTGTTTGAAGCTGGTGTACAAAACCCAACGTAAAATACCTTAAGAACGGGAAGCATAGAAATAGCGCACATAGAACAGATATACTGCTTCTTAGGCTTGTTTTCAATGAGAATGTATATGTGCATTTGGTCGGGTCACCCAAAACTTTACATATTGCAGCTTTAAGACTATATAGTGTTTGTTTACATTTGTCTTTGTTTATAAACATTGGAGTAATACAAGCTTATATTTTTGGTTCTGATGGGGGTACAACAGTTGAACTAAGCTCATGAGGCATTTATAAATTATATTCTTAAAAATTCAATGGGTGCACATCATTAATTTATACATTGAGTGTACAAAACATTAAGAACGCCTTCCTAATATTGGGTTGCACCTCTCCCCTTTTGCCCTCAGAACAGCCTCAATTCGTCGGAGCATCGACTCCACAAGGTGCTAACACCGTTCCACAGGGATGCTGGCCCATGTTGACGCCAATGCTTCCACGGTTGTGTCAAGTTGGCTGGATGTCCTTTGGGTGGTGGACCATTCTTTATACACACAGGAAACTGTTGAGCATGAAAAACACAGCAGTGTTGCAGTTCTTGACACTAAGCATGGCTCCTGGCACCTACTATCATACCCCATTCAAAGGCACTTAAATCTTTTGTCTTGCCCATTCACCCTCTGAATGGCACACATACACAATCCATGTCTCAATTGTTAAAAATCCTTCTTTAAACTGTCTCCTCCCCTTCATCTACACTGATTGAAGTGGATTTAACAAGTGACATCAATAAGGGATCATAGCTTTCACCTGGGGGCTGGAGAATGTAACCATTCTCAAATTCATAGAAAGAGCTATGGATGCAAGGACTGACCATTGGCTGAGGGAAATTGATGATAAAATATTGTGGGAGCTGTTTTGTTAGACTTCTGTGCGGCTTTTGACATTATCGATTATAGTCTGCAGATGGAAAAAAGTATGTGTTATGGCTTTACACCCCCTGCTATATTATGGATAAAGAGTTAGCTGTCTAACAGAACACAGAGGGTGTTCTTTAATGGAAGCATCTCCAACATAATCCACATAGAATCAGGAATTCCCCAGGGAAGCTGTGTAGACCCCTTTTTTCAATCTTTACCAATGACATGCCATTGGCCTTGAGTAAAGCCAGTGTGTCTATGTATCCGGATGACTCAACACTATACACGTCAGTTACTACAGCGAATGAAATCACTGCAAAACTTAAAAAGCTGCAGTTAGTTTCATAAATGGGTGGCAAGGAATAAGTTATTCCTAAACATAAAAACATCAAAAACTAAAAGCATTGTATTTGGGACAAATCATTCACTAAACCCTAAACCTCAACTAAATCTTGTAATAAATAATGTGGAAAGCAAGTTGAGGTGACTAAACTGCTTGGAGTAACCCTGGATTGTAAACTGTCATTGTCAAAACATATTGATACAACAGTAGCTAAAATGCGGAGAAGTCTGTCCATAATAAAGCGCTGCTCTGCCTTAACAACAATATAAACAGGGCAGGTCCTACAGGCTCTAGTTTTGTCACACCTGGACTACTGTTCAGTTGTGTGGTCAGGTGCCACAAAGAGGGACCTCTGAAAATTACAATTGGCAGCACAGCTGGCCCTTAACTGTACAGGGACAGATAACATGAATAATATGCACATACATCTCTCATAGCTCAAAGTGGAGGAGAGATTGACTTCATCACTACTTGTTTTTGTGAGAAGTATTGACAAGCTGAATGTCCCGAGGTGTCTGTTTAAAATACTAGCACATAGCTCAGACACCCATTCATACCCAACAAGACATGCCACCAGAGGTCTCTTCACAATCCTCAAGTGAACAGACTATGGGAGGCGCACAGAACTACATAGAGCCATGGCTACATGGAACTCTATTCCACATCAGGTAACTGATGCAAGCAGTAGAATCAGATTTAAAAAACAGATAAAAAGACCCCTTATGGAACAGCGGGAACTGTGAAGAGACACATACACATGATAAGACATGCACTCTACACACAGATAATGTGATAGTAGGGTGGTGGCCTGAGGGAACGCACTTAATGTGTTGTGAAACATGTCATGAAATGTCATGTAATATTTTAAATATTGCTGGACTACAGGAAGAGTAGTGGCTGTCTTGGCTAACGGGGATCCTAAATAAATACAAATACTAAATACCACCCATGATATCAACATTATAGTTTTAATAACCATGTTTTGAGGCAATATGGTGTTTGTTTACATTGTTTACAAACGTAGTAAAACAAGCTTATATTTTGGGTTCTGCTGGGGTAGGACAGTTGAACAAAGCCCATGGGCCATTGATACACTTTATTCTTCAAGAATCAATGGGTACATATCTTCAATTTATAAGTCCAAAAATGGATGTAGCAACTGCTGATCGCCCCTTTAAACAAGAAAGATTTAGTCTTCCATGAAATCCTACGAGGGGCTGAGGGAGGAGAGAGATCAGTAACTACCCTAATAGCCAGTAATTGGTGCAGAGGGAGAGTAGTGGCCCACCAACCTACAAGAGGCAAAACCAAACTCATCATCAGGCGGTTGACACTAATCTAGTCTGAGTTCACTTGCAGATGGTGGGAGAATGCTGAGGTGGAAATCATATGGGGCTGATTTCTCCCTTTTCCCCTCTATCCAATCACTGCCATCTATCTTTTCCCTATATCCAATCACTGCTATTTCCCTTTACCACTGTCATCTCCCTTTCCCCTCTCTCCTCTGCCTGGGTCTTCTGATAAGTCCAGACAGCCCTAGAGGAGCAACAGAGGGCTTGTTCCCCATGCTTTTGAATGCAGTGCTAACTTGTTCAAACTGTTTCCACTAGCATTGCTACAAGCTCCAAAAATGCTAGCCAGGAGATTCTGGATGATGCTAAATAACCAGCAAACAAAACAAAAAAAAATGGTTTGGATGAAACACGCTCAGGAAGTCACAAATAATGAAAACATATTTTTTTTTATCTATCCCTTTAAGGAAAGAACAAAACATGAACTTCTGGGTTCCTGATTACTGAGGAAGAGGAGAAAGTAATCTGATGGGACAAAGATCAAGTCTGGGAAAACAGAGAGGGAGTTATTTATTCTAATCCTTTGGAGTAGCTCACTACTTAATTACAAGTTAATCCATATATGTTGGCTGGTTGTGGCTGGATGAGTATCATGGCTGAGGGTCACGATCCGAACTGGGTATAACTCAACACTCATCATATTCATTGTTTTCTTATTGGAAGATTAACCGCTTTCCTAGGATGAAAAGAGATACACAATCAACTGTCAACAACTACAGACCACAACACTCTGACAGACAGCCATATTGTCACATAGGGATCATGTAATAAGCCACGGTGAGAACCTTCAAGGGACACGTTGTGTAAAGCATGAATCATAGTCCACAGACGCTGTAGTCTGGGGTCCCACTGTGACATAGCTACATGACTCTGAGACCATCCGCGGGGGGGACACAGCCCAAACGTGCACCTCCCCACAATTTAAAACCAACATGGCTCCGGTACGCGTCCTCTATTCATTTGAATGTGTTGACAGTTGAAGAAACTGCTTGAGCTGCGCTGAGAATTCGAAAAGTATGAAAGCCAACAGTCCAATATTCTAGAACACTGCTGTGTGTATACGTACATGTTTTGGATTATGATAAACACTTAAGTCTGGCAATGAGGCTGTAAACACTGACATCCTCATGACATCATCATGCACAACAGGGTGTGGCCACAAGGGAGGGTGTGATATTGTGAAGAGCCAATAAATCACCCGTTGTTAAGCCCAACCCCTCTGGTTACGGTTGCTACCTCGCTCCTAATTCCAATTCCCAAGTCCAATTCCCAATTCAAAGAGAAAACCCCTCACAATGATCTCAAACTGTGTTTTTAATACCCAATGAAATTAAACACTGACCACCCCATGCTAATCGGAAGACTTTCGGGAATGAAGTTTGAACTGTGGCTAGCCACCGGATGGCTCTGAATGCACCGTCAGCATGCAGTCAAAGCTACTAACTAATTTTGGAGCTAAGTAGTGCTGATGTTGACAGCAGTTAACATACATTTGGAGAATACAAGTTATATTAACTGGCTAGTTAGCTAACTAACGTTAGCAACATTTTCAATGTTGGTCAATGAGCGCTAGCAAGCTAACCAGCTAGCAAACAATGCAACAAAAGTATAATTTCGGGTTCATAAAAATACTCCATCAACAGGCACTGCATTTCAGGAATCACAGTCCCAAGTACCCCTGGTGTACTGTTCAATTATTTAGCCATTTAAACAACTTGTTTTTTTATGAAAACCCTCCACTTTTGCCATTGCCCTCATTGGCTTCCATTCTTTTGAAATGAGAGCTTGTCCATGTGTTGGACTCAAGCTTGGTTAGCGACTGTTGCTATCCACTGGAGCGCTGCAATGGTTGCCTAAAACTCTGGGATGGGATTAGCGAAGGGGAAATTGGTGTCTCTGTTGATGTAGGTAGGAGGTCATCCCATTGTGTATGATGATGTCATTTTGTTTATTCGTGTAACTTTAAGATGAACCCCATTTGATATGCTACATATCTACATTCTCTATTAATAACGCTCTATGAACATCACTCGAGCATGGCTCTCGTTCCTGCACAAGTCAGTCCTGTGAGCTTGAAATAAAATGATCAGGAACAGAACAGAAACACAGTTAGCAAGGAGATTCCCCTAAAAGCATGGGATGCCTTCATAAAACAAAGGAAGACAAAACGACAACAAAAATAAATTAAAACTGTCATCAAGATATTGCATACAGTCAGAGATAAAGCATCCCTTCAACATAGTCACATTTTATACATAATATACTGCATTAGAAACAATATAATACACCAAACACCAACTGTCTAATAACACAGTCACCACACGAGTGCTTGACTAAATGTAGCATGCGCTAGCCTCAGAGCTAAAAGCTACAGTAAAGCAGCACCACAAAGCAACACCACCATCCCCACCCAATAAATAATAAGAATAAACACTACTCAAATGAATGAATCTACTACTAATTATAATAATAACAATAAATACATTTAAATAAGCCACGACTATGGAAGCACGCCACGTGGACGACTTTACGTATAAAGCACATACAGTACACACATGTATACCTACACATGAAACACACACACATACAGGGCACACACAACAGACATGTAACAACACGTGTTGGGCGGTGTAACTTACAGGCACGTAAAGTGGTTGCGCAATCATGAACAGAGACAGAGGAGAGTGGGTAGGCCCTCTGTAGGGTGTCCATGTTACAATGTACACTGCCTGACATGCAAGAGCAGTCTCGCTCTGAACGGCCGCAATCAAAACAACATGCCAGTTTCATTTGTTTGTAGACGGACATCTTGGCTACAGTCATGTTTTGGGATGAGAGGAAGAGGAAAAGCAGCAGGTTAATGGCAAAAGGAGAAACACTCATGTTGGGAAGCCGGAAAGTTCCTTCCATAAAGGAGATAATAAGTGCAAAGCCTTAGATGCCAGCTCTAACGGGCTTGAGACCCAACAAAAGACCAGTAATGGGCACCTAAAATGTTTGGGAGCTTCATACAGTGTGGTCCAAAATGATTGAGACTCTTGATAAAGACGAGTAAAAATAACTGTATACAAGACTGTACATTTAAATACAGAGCTTTATTGTATGCTTAAAACAATTGGGAAATGATCTTAAACTTATACTAATATAATTGCTCAGAGAAAGAGATTGCTAAATAAGTAATATTTTCTCTTAAAGGGTCCAAATTATTGACACCCCTGTTTTCAATACCTTTCAATACCTCAAACTTTGATTATTTGAGTCAGCTGTGTAGTGCTACTGTAGGACAAAATCCAAAACGTGCACCCACAGGGGCCCCCAAGACCGGGTTTGGGAAACCAGAAACCAGAGACCATTCCTTCATACAGAATCCTTCCAGATCCTTGATATCCTTCATATGTGTTTATGGGCTGCCCTCTTCAATTCAAACCACAAGATTTCAATGGGCTTCATGTCCGGAGACTTGCGATTGCAAAAATGTAGATTTTGTGGCCAATTCATAATTGGCATATCACATACGCCACTCCTAGTTATATATACATATCTACTTCAATAACATCATAACCCTGCACATCGACTCAGTACTGGTACCCCTTGCATATAGCGAAGTTATCTTTATGTATCTAGTATTACTTTTATTATTACGTGTTTTACTTTGATATTACTTCTCTATTTTCCTTCTCTCTTCATTGTTGGGAAGGGCCCGTAAGTAAGCATGTCATCGTTAGCCCACACCTGCTGTTTACAAAGCATGTGATGAATAACATTTGATTGGATTGATTTGATTTAAGCAGAAAATAACCCCATACCTCCTGTAAAATATGGTGGTGGGTCTCTGATGTTGTGGGGCTATTTTGCTTCCACTGGTCCTGGAGCCCTTGTTAAGATCAACGACATCATGAACTTTACCCAGCACGAGGACAATTTAGCCAATAACCTGCTTGCCTCTTCCAGCAAGACAGTAACCCCAAGTATACATACCAATTCACAAAGAAATTATTAATTGGCCACAAAATCAAAATGTTCCAATCGCCATCTGTCTCCAGACTTGAAACCCATTTGAAAACCTGTGGTTTGAATTGAAGAGGACAGTCCATTAGCGCACATAAAGAATATCAAGGATGTGGAAGGATTCTGTACAGAGGAAGGGTCCAAGATCCCTCCGTTATCCTCGCAAGGTGAGGTATTGAAAGGTATTAAAAACAGGGGTGTCAATAACTTGTTAAACTAAATATATTTCTATGAGCAATTGTATTAGTATAAAAAAATATAATTTCCCTTTTTGCATACAATATAGATCAGTATCTTAGTTATTTATTTTATACAGTAATTTATCAAGGCTGTCAATAATTTTGGACCCCACAGTATACAGCTAGAGTGCCAAACTGCTTTTGTTTCTTTGCAGTGAGAATTGTGTGCAATATATTATCAAGGCCAAAAAAAGCTTTTTTCAAAGTTATCCTAAAGTCTTGTTTAGATCAATAAAGTTTTGAGCAATTTGAATGTTGTAGTCCAATTTAACTTGTAGTAAAGATGGTCTTAGGCTCAAGGGTCAAGCTGTGTCCAAAGGCTGAAAATGCCATAACAGGTATACAGGCCAATATGACAGTGGGGGAGAGGGGGGAAGGGGGGCAGGGGGGCAGGGGTAGATGGAAGGGGAGTCATTCTGGGGTAGGAGAGTAGCATGGGCAATGTCTTCAGCAGCAAACCTCCTAGAGACATATATTATTCCATTCAGAACAGACCATAACATCCTCTATGCGTCTGGCTAAAGGTGTGGATCACGTACCTGTATCCCTTCATGCAGGTGCAGCAGCCCTGGTCAAGGCATCATCACACTACTCTATTGGCTGGACTGGCCATACCATGCTAGTCTATAATACAAGAGTTTCACTAAACCAGCACTCCCCCAGAGAGGTTTGTGTATGTGTTTGCAAGTTACTGTGGATGTACATGGAGTACAGATGAACTCTCTTAATTTGACCCTGCTTCTCACAGCAGGAAACATATATTGCATGCAGCAACAGGAAACCTGAATTATTATGTGGATTAGAATTAATGGGCAAATCAAGTCTGACATTTTAAAGTGAAAATTAAAAACTTTAGAAGTCATTTTAAACCTTTGCATTTCCTGCTGCCCAGAAAAATTCTCTGCGACAACAGAGTGATCAAATTAAGATGGCAGATCTGTATGTAAAACATTTGAGGTGTGTGTGTGCGTGTACAGTAGATGTGTCGAGGTCTTAACCCCAGGAGAAGTAGCAGTAGGTAGTGAAAGCCCCTCAGAGCAGCAGTTATAGATTTCTGTGACTCTGGTTCAGGCAACAAACAACAATCCCTGGTTCCCATTCCCCCTATGCCAGGGTACCAAGTCCCTAACTCACTCTAACACCCTCACAGAAACTCTGGCACTCTCTCGGAGGAGAACTATAAGTCTACTTTTACTGTTTTAACCATGTGTGGCTAGGAGCCCAAACGAGGTGGCAGGTTTCAGTTTGTGGCCAGAGAGAGAATGGGGAGCGAGGCCTAGCCCCAAACAGGGAATGTGTCCTATAAACAGCATGCATAAGCGCTTTAGAAGCATTCATAAGCGCGCATAAAGAGATCACAGCGATTAAAGAGAGGGAGTGTGGTAACTGTTTACAGAGCAGAAACAGTTTTGGAGGTGTGACAGACATGCAGTGTGGCTTTCGTTTCATGCTGAACTCAGTTTTATTCTGAGTTCTTTCTAGGCTGGGCATTCAGTGGAACACAGTACTGTACATGTAGTTGTTGGTTAGTGAGACATGGGAGGGGGAGATGGAGAACACGACATGACAATGTGTTTGACTCAAATGACTTCACACATACCCGTTACCCTGATCTACTACAGTACGGACTACAGTGTCCCTTTTAGGACATTCTTCACCACAAGAGTCCACAAGAACACGACTGTCTGTGTACATTTTGTCAAAGAAAGGTGATTGTTAACACAAACACAACTGCGCTGTCTCTTTTGTTTGTGGTTCTAGAAAAAAAGTATGTTTTTGTATGTCCCATTCAACATTACACCTGACAAAACGTACAAAGACGAAGTCATCTTGAAGCCAGTGTTGAAAATCGATAGAGAAAAGGATGTCCTAAAATGTACACCTGACTAACGGACATTGATCCTCTTAAGTGAAAGACAACCCTATTCAGCAAGAACTCGATGAGCAGTGTTGACTTTGAATAGTAAATCAAACTTAGTCATATTATATTAACAGTCATATTATATTAACATATGGATACTTATAGAAAGCAATCAAACTAAAAACACTTTTAAACTCTCCAGTTATTGTACCATGTTGCAAAGCACAAATGGAAATAGAGGAATGCGTAAGACAAAGAACAGTTTTCCCTTGAAATACTCACTTTGTGTTCAGACGTCTTCAACCAACCAAACCAAACCATCAAACATTGCACACCATAAAACCAACCTGGACTCAGGGGTAGACATAGCATAGTAAAAGTAAATTCCATCCACTCCAATTTGTATGATATGTTACGTTTCATATGGTAGTTATTCATTTGAGGATGTCCATCATCCATTTCTTATGATAAGTAAGGAATTCAAATTCGTATGATATGTTGCGAATTGAATTTCGTACAATATGTTCCCGAAATGCAATTTGTACAATAAGTTCCAAATTTGCAAAAACATATGACGTTACGAATTCCAATTTGTTGTATCTAGGATAGTGGTTAAGGTTAAGGTTAGAGTTAGCTAACATGCTAAGTAGTTGCAAAGTAGATAAAAAGTAGTAAGCAGTTGCAAATTAGCTAAAATTATGAAGTTGTCCGTGATGAGATTTGAACACGCTAGACGTTGGCATTATACGCTCACCCTTCCACACCGACCAACCACACACTTTTGCCTTAAGTAATCTTTTGTCTTATGTGACCATACCAAACGTAACAAATCACACTAATTCAAATGTCCCGGATTTACTTTTACTATGTTACGTATAGACTATGAGACCAGGCTGCATAAAACACA
Source organism: Oncorhynchus clarkii lewisi (assembly GCF_045791955.1). Classification (NCBI taxonomy): domain Eukaryota; kingdom Metazoa; phylum Chordata; class Actinopteri; order Salmoniformes; family Salmonidae; genus Oncorhynchus; species Oncorhynchus clarkii. The sequence goes on from NC_092169.1 coordinate 23,544,949, forward strand.
GCCAAGGGTTAATTTATTCAATGATGAAACTAAAGTAAGATAACTTTTCCCTTTAAAGGTTAAGATACACCTACAGTTAACTGCAACCATAGAGATATTACCATTACTAGTACAGTAACTCCAATCAAATCAATGGGTCTGTGATGGTTGGACCGGCGGCCATATTGAGTATACTAATAAGTGTTCCAGTCAAAATGCAAGTTTTTTTTACTGTTCTAGTAATTATATAACAGTCTATGACTGAAACACCCTGTTGCTCATCATATTCTGGCTGAATAGGTTTCTGAGGATGTGTGTCAGTTTCCTTCAATAGGCTACATTCAGGACTGTGAGACATGGCCATCGAGTGGCCAAATGGCAGTACAACATTGGCGCGTAAAATAACTGTCTAATGAAGCTGTTTTCTTTCACTCAGGCCACTGAGGGCAGTGAGTAAAAAAGGGACTGATGACCATATAGAATTGAAATGCAGTGGGGCTGGGGGCGACGACACTTCAATTCTAAATGCACTGATGAACTATGTGTAATGGTATGACTGGAGCTGGGCAGAGGACTAGAGCACTGGGGGGTGGGAAAGGGACCAGAAACAGTGAGGGTGGTACGACCAGATTGTTTTGATTGTGTTTTGAAACATTGCTCAATAAGCTGAAATATTTTAAGAACTTCCCACAAGAACACTTTCTGCTTTTCAGAAAATACAGCAGCGTGCAAAATAGCCTCTAAAAATTTAATAAAAATATCTTAAAAAATCAATGACTAACGTTACCTATATCAATCTGTGGGTTTGATATTTCAGATTGTCACCACATCCATGTACAACTTTCTCAGAGCGTGACATTAGAGAGAGGAGGTAAGGAGGACTTAAGGACAGATGACAAAGCTTAGGATTGGGTTTCTAATACAGATCTGTTTAACAACCAAATATTGCGACAAAAATAACTTTTTGAAGTGAGTCGAAGAGAGTTAATGTACTTCTATGATAAAATCACACTCCACTCTGTCATCTGAAATGAGTCTGAGGCTGGGCTAGACTATGGGCCTACGAGGAGACACACTAGACAATCAGATGCTGGTTTGAGTTTGGGTTCTGCTGTATTCCTTCAGGTCTGGTCTGAGGCAGGACAGTGTAAAGATGAGAGGCGAGGAGAGGGATGCAAATGCTACACTGGTAACATGCAACATAGAATACAGTATGCTATTGGCTGAGAAAGAGAAAAGACACTTGCACTGCACTCTGGGTAGGAGGGAACCCGTGTTTCTTTTACTCACAATAAATCACTACCAGAGAGTGGTTCAAATAAAGAAGTGGTGTTTCCCGGCGGCAGTAGGGGAAGGAAATAACATCAACAAAATGTCAATGGTCATAAAAACATGGAAAAAATAAACAACAATAACAACAGAAACAAAACAGAACAGAAGACAAACTTCCATTCTAGTAATGGAACGGTCATCTCTCTAAATGGGGCCCTCCTGTTGGTAATAAAACAGCAATAAGAAACCCCAAATAATCTACAATAGATCTGTCTTGTTTCAGGTACAGTAAATCTAGCATGATTACCAATTACACTATAGGGCCAACCCAAACCGTACTGTGCTGGCTTGGATACATTATGTTCACATTGTCCTTTCCAGCACGGTTCCAGCAACTGTAGTGGATATGTAACCAGGCCAGCCAAGTACAGCTCGGCTTGCCTTGTCTCAGTTATACTGTGAATCAGACAAAACAGGTCTCTGGTTCTCTCTACCTGACAGACTCCGAGACTTATAGTGTGAATAATTGAGATGACACAGACAAAGGGAAAGGACGTTGGAGATCATGTGTTTGGGCATAGGCCACTTACTGTAACTGTCACTGACCTTTCTAGATGTACAGAGACTACAGGACGCTAAATTATTTAACATGCTAACATGTTGGGACAAGTGCCCATGTAGGTCAGGTAGTAATAAGGCCCTGCCTCTGAATTAATGCTTTCAATTCAGGCTATTCAGGAAGTAAACCAAAAATACAACATATTATTTTCCTCAATGAGTTTACTTCCTGAATTAACTGAATTGAAATGGAATTGAACCCAACCCTGGTACACATTCTCTAATTCCCAGTCTGACCAATAGAAATATTAAGTCATATTCCAAGTCTTTCACTGCTGGCAGATGTTTTTGGTGGAATGCCTGGCCCAATAAGGTGCTCTGATTCTGTATGGTTGGGCCAATAGGGAGTCTGGTTGTCTGCCCCAATGACCCCTGAGCAGAGGAACGCCATTGGCTAATTTATTCTAACACCTGACTGAGGTCATTAACTCTGCCTGTGTCACAGAGTCACTATGGCGATCTGACAGCCTCCTTCTGCTCAGCTACTCCTGTCATTCTACCTCTCCCTGACATTCACTTCTTCCATCGTTAGCATACTGATGTAGAACTCCCACTCTTTATTTCTCTCTTTGCCTGTTGTCTCGCTTTCTTTCTCTCTCTGTCTTTTTTGCCCTCCAGACTTCAGTCCACCCTTCTAGCTAGTTTCATCATTATGATACATTCTTGACATGATAGGTTCACATATTCAAAATAGAAATTAAATGAAATGAAAAAAAATCTAACAAAATGTACACAATGTTGCCTGTACTGTTTGCTTGGATTGAGAAAATAATACCATAACACATTGATTTCAGATCATACCACAATGAAGGTTTGAAAGTTGTGATCACAGTTGATACACTCAAAAGGGACTCAAGGTAATCACTGGGGCAATTTCCATTTCCATTTTATCACTGTAAAAGGACATTCCTATGAGAAATAGTAAGGGATATGACAATCTTTATTATAGCATATCATACTTCAGAGACATTGGGGGATAGGGGAGGGGTTGGGGATGGGAGGGAGTCATGAGAGGGGTGGGTGGTGGTGTTGTGGACGGAGAGTAGCTGTACTCACGTCGTTTGCAGCCGCACTTTTTGATCCGTTTGGGGTCTGTGATGTCGTCGTGACAAGCTTTGCAGTAGAAAAATGCTCTGGGGGGGAAACAGCAGCATAGACATTTATTATCTTGGTTTGCAACTTACACCAATTGAGTTATATCCATTCCACCAGGTTGAGCTGTGAGCTGGCTTTCACTTTTACCAATGATATTTATAGGAGTTTAATGTCTAATCGCTTTGTACAGTATGGTGACTTTTTTAGCCACCAAGAGAGTGAAGATAGAAAACAGACAAGGCCTTAAACTGAGACTGTGGCCTTTACCTCTTTACTTCTTTGGCATCGCTGGCGATGAAGAACCCCAGAGTTCCTTCCTGCATCTTTACGTGGTTCCCCGGGTTGATGAGGATGCTGGGTAATGGGAGAGATAGATGACATCACGCTCTGTAGGCGCTGTTACGGCCGTTAGAGTCACACTCACACGCTAATCAAGAGGAATGGTACACACACACACACACACACCCACCATCAACCCTCTAGCTGGAGCTACACTACTACAGCGATATAGAATGGCCTGATTGGATTGGTCAAAGGAATCACAGCTTCTGCAGTCTCCAGTTGCTTTGTTTGGAGAGTGGTATGGAATGGAAGAACTGTAAATGCTATCAGTGTGAGCTAGTAGGCCCCTGTATGGAGGTGGGTATTTGTTCAAGTGTTATTGTGTCGAAAAACATCTTGCTTCTTCCATTGTTTCCATGTTCAGCCACCTTCTCTGAGGCTACTCACACAGATGGACAGAATGCGCAACAGCATGAGTTGGTTTGTACATTTTAATTCTTTTCTTTTTCACCATGGTTCTGATTGGCTTGGATGGGGTTTGGGGCAAGGTTAGGAGGGATGTGGGGGGGGGGGGGGGGGGGGGGCAGAAAGAATTAAAATTGTTGTTATGGAGTGGTTTCAGTCTCAGAAGTCAGAGCCAATCAGCTATCAGAATGATGTAACGAGTGTGTTACACTACAGTTAGATACTGTTACCTGGGTTAGTACTGGACAGTGGAAGGCAAGGGAATGAACAGCCCTCAGACTAAGACTACAGAGGAATAGGAATCATCTGCTATAGGCTTAAGTGTTGTTATATAGTGTATTATAGTATTGTTAAAGTACTGCTACAGTACTGCTTTAGTGTAGTATAGTATTGTTATAGCACTGCTTTAGGGTATTATAGTATTGTTATAGTACTGCTACAGTACTGCTCTAGGGTATTATAGTATTGTTAAAGTACTGCTACAGTACTGCTTTAGTGTAGTATAGTATTGTTATAGCACTGCTTTAGGGTATTATAGTATTGTTATAGTACTGCTACAGTACTGCTTTAGGGTATTATAGTATTGTTATAGTACTGCTACAGTACTGCTCTAGGGTATTTGATATGATATGCATTTTTTCTTTACATTATCAGTGTCCATGTTGATTTATCAGGGAGAACAAATTAATAACCAAGAATCTGAGGGAAAATGGCCATGTAATATTATCTAATGGATAAGTAATATTCATACTCAAATTCGTTCTAACCCCTAACACTGTAACCCCTAACCTCACAGACCCTAAAACTGTATCCGCAAACATATGTCTACAGTAAAGAAGATAATGTAGATTTGGATGGTGTGTGTGTGTGTAGGGTGCCTGTATGGACTGGCTGTATCATTCCCCCTGAATTAGACTGAGACGAGAGTGGACGATACATACACCCAGTTCATTAATGGTTACCTGTGGGTAGGAATCATCAATGATGGGAGTGCAGACAGACTAACAAACGGAACACACAGACCGACAGTCAGGGGACGACAACCCTGGCCTCCGAGCCCAGACGAAAGGGAAATGAATAATACTTTACTTTAGGAATACTTTCCTAACTTATTTTGATAATACTTAACAAATATTTTACTTCTTGTTTTATGAATACTATACTTTGCCAATAGTTTACTTTACTAAGGCTTTATTATACTTTACTAATTTGACTAATCCTGTGTTTCACTAATACTTCATTGTACTTTACTAAAGTTTTATGCTTGACTGACTTGCTAATACGTTATTTTACTTTATTCACCTTTTAATTTACTAATACGTTATTTTACCAACTCTTAAATTTATTAATTATTCACTGTCATTCAATGTTCGGCCTTCATACATGAAATGTTTTTAGTTTTTGGTACTTTGGTACTGTTTAGACAGATTTTAGACAACTTATCTATACCAACATTATACTGTGTAAAAGTGCACGCAGGCTCAGAAAATAGCTGAGAGCAGCTGAAAACTACAGACTCATTTGCAAATGATAAAAAAAATCTTTCCTCTGGGCTCTACAAACAACGTACTTAAACAAGAAGGGGGCGATTGGATCAATTATAAAGCTGTAATCAATAGCAACAGCAAAATAACATGATATTCTGCTAAACTTAAGTTTAGAGTTGCCCTATTGAGCTTTATACCAGATAGAATGGCCCCAGCGTAGAAAACAGGAATCACGTTCGACATGCTGTTTCGGGAAAATACAAAATAAACTAACAAAGCCACTACAAAAAAAAAACACATTGCTGCCCAAATCTGAGATTTCACATAGTTTACACATTTCAGATCTAATAACTAAGAAATGAAACAAAATGTATTTTTTCTCCAATTATGCATAGAGGCACAAACTGTATCAAAACCTCATATTGTGAGCAACAAGGCAAGCATCCCATATGATAGTGTTATTACATGCAGTTACCAAACAGTGTAAAACAGACCAGGCATAGCCACCGCAGTACAGATAAAGAGACAGGTACGTAGATGCAGACTGTTGCAGTAACTTCTGTGCAGTTGGATTGTTTTCTTAAACACCAAACTGACAGGAAGTGACCTCATTTGATAACATCTACTCAGAGACACACAGGTATGGGGGGTACATGGTGACTGACACGCACACAAGCTTACGCACACACGCACGCACACGCACGCACAGAAAGCAAACCGTATCCACACATATGACAAAACAGTAAGAAAGGGGTGAAATGTATGAAGATGATTTGCAGCACCCATGGAAAACGTGGCCTAAAACCTCCATAGGATAAATGTTAAGTTATCCAAAGTCAATGGTCCCATGCCTTGAATAAGATATGACATGGTTTGACAAATGCTGTTGGTATTGTAAAAATCTATAAAACATGCATTTGTGTCAAACGGCAATGACATAATCAATCCACCGATTCCATAATATTGCAGAAATGTGCAACAAATCAACAATAGCCTAATCCATGATAAACCCTTCTGGGGTTCAGACATCAACAATCTGTTTCCCGACTGATAAGTGAGATGACACTATCAAAACTATAATAATATGAAGTAGTGTTGTGATGATGAGCATAGCACAAAAATAAAGAAACACCCGGGAAGAAAATTATAATCAGTTTGGCAAAGTTCGCACACAGTTACGACTGACTGAGGACACTGAAAAAGAACTGAAGTGAGAGAGAAATTAAGCAGAACGACTGAAAAGCGAGACAGAAAGAAACTCAAAACAGGAGGTAGAAATGGAGGGGATGGTGTTAGCCTGGGCACGTCGACAACATCAGACAAATCAACAAGAGTTACAAACGAGTTCAATTCAACTATCCTCTCTCTGCCTGCAAAGAAGTTAGTGCATTAGGCACAAGGAACACAATCAAAAATAGAGTGAGACATTGGCCCGTTTTGATATAGGGTTTGGAAATGGATCCTTAGGAAACATGACCCAAAGTCAGAAGCTCTAAAGTGGTGGCGATAGGGTTGAACTTTGGAGGGAAAGATAAGGAAGAGGGCATACCGCTTTCGGCTTCTGCAAACAACAAGAAAACAACCTCAAATCAAACAATTGTTATTAACATAAAAGGAGAGATGAAAAATCATATTATGAATGTGTCTCAATATGTCTCAATTTGCTGTCCTTCTACCTTCTGATGGGGAAATGAAAGTGCTTGCTGTAGCACTCTGTGAAAAAGTTGAAGACCTTCATATCACTTAGTAAACCAGAAGGTTGAAGATCTAGAAGAGCTGATCTTGTTACACATATTGCATCTGTGAAATAATTTACTTCTGCTATCAGAGAGATATGCAGTTCAGATGGCACTGAGAATGGTGGCACTATGTAGTGGAAAAAAGCCTGGCATGACCAAAATAAATGCCTCACGATACCATGTCCAGGTGCAAGCACACTACAAAAAGGCTGAGCAAAAGTTTAAAAATAAATGTTTTTCAAAATATATAACAAGTTAGTTAGACATGACTTCTTCAATAGTGATTTCATAATATAGTAAAAACTAAACTAAAACTCCACTATAAATGCATTATTTGCACAAAACCATTTCACACTGCTGTTGGGGTGGGTGGGATTTATAGTAGTATTTCATGTTAATAGTTAGCCAGTTAATAGTACCATATAGTGTTAATGGATTTCATGGTTCAACACAGAGACAACTATTTACAGATAACTCTTGAAAGACATCCTAAGATTTAAAAAGGTTCTGGGATGTTACAGACAGAGAGGTTCAGTGGTGATATACAGAGCAAGAGCAGCCACATTGTCCTGTACAACACAGAGAGAAACAGACAGAAACACAGAGACACAAACCTGCTCTCTCCCAGCTCCGACTTGTTCTCGATGGCGATAAGCAACAGCTTCAGCTTCACGTAGCAGAGCCTGACACACAGACACACACACACAGAGGATTGTAAGGGAATGGTATGCCTCTTCAAGGTTCTACATTATATAGTTACTATTTCAACATTACCAATAGTTTCAAATTAAAATGTTCCTTTTCTTTTATATTATATTAATTTACTCTTAATGTCATTGTCCTCCTCTATCTACCAACTATTCTTCAGCAGTTGTAGGAGGACCAGGGAACAAAAGTGGTTGTAGCAGCACCAGGGACAGAACAGTGGTTGTAGCAGGACCAGGGAACAAAACAGTGGTTGTAGCAGTAGCAGGGAACAGAACAGTGGTTGTAGCAGGACCAGGGAACAAAACAGTGGTTGTAGCAGTAGCAGGGAACAGAACAGTGGTTGTAGCAGTACCAGGGAACAGAACAGTGGTTGTAGCAGGACCAGGGAACAGAACAGTGGTTGTAGCAGGACCAGGGAATAGAACAGTGGTTGTAGCAGTACCAGGGAACAGAACAGGGGTTGTAGCAGTACCAGGGAACAGAACAGGGGTTGTAGCAGTACCAGGGAACAGAACAGGGGTTGTAGCAGTACCAGGGAACAGAACAGGGGTTGTAGCAGTACCAGGGAACAGAACAGTGGTTGTAGCAGTACCAGGGAACAGAACAGTGGTTGTAGCAGGACCAGGGAACAGAACAGTGGTTGTAGCAGGACCAGGGAACAGAACAGTGGTTGTAGCAGGACCAGGGAATAGAACAGTGGTTGTAGCAGTACCAGGGAACAGAACAGGGGTTGTAGCAGTACCAGGGAACAGAACAGTGGTTGTAGCAGTACCAGGGAACAGAACAGTAGTTGTAGCAGCACAAGGGAACAGAACAGTGGTTGTAGCAGTACCAGGGAACAAAACAGCGGTTGTAGCAGTACCAGGGACAGAACAGTGGTTGTAGAAGTACCAGGGACAGAACAGTGGTTGTAGCAGTACCAGGGAACAAAACAGCGGTTGTAGCAGTACCAGGGACAGAACAGTGGTTGTAGAAGTACCAGGGACAGAACAGTGGTTGTAGCAGTACCAGGGAACAGAACTGCAGTTGTAGCAGTACCAGGGACAGCACAGTGGTTGTAGCAGTACCAGGGAACAGAACAGCGGTTGTAGCAGTACCAGGGACAGAACAGCGGTTGTAGCAGTACCAGGGACAGAACAGCAGTTGTAGCAGTACCAACGACAGAACAGCAGTTGTAGCAGTACCAGGGACAGTACAGTGGTTGTAGCAGTACCAGGGAACAGAACAGTGGTTGTAGCATTACCAGGGACAGAACAGTGGTTGTAGCAGTACCAGGGAACAGAACAGTGGTTGTAGCAGTACCAGGGAACAGAACAGCGGTTGTAGCAGTACCAGGGACAGAACAGTGGTTGTAGCAGTACCAGGGAACAGAACAGCGGTTGTAGCAGTACCAGGGACAGAACAGCGGTTGTAGCAGTACCAGGGAACAGAACAGCGGTTGTAGCAGTACCAGGGACAAAACAGTGGTTGTAGCAGTACCAGGGAAAGAACAGCGGTTGTAGCAGTACCAGGGAACAGAACAGTGGTTGTAGCAGTACCAGGGAACAAAACAGCGGTTGTAGCAGTACCAGGGACAGAACAGTGATTGTAGAAGTACCAGGGACAGAACAGTGGTTGTAGCAGTACCAGGGAACAAAACAGCGGTTGTAGCAGTACCAGGGACAGAACAGTGGTTGTAGAAGTACCAGGGACAGAACAGTGGTTGTAGCAGTACCAGGGAACAGAACTGCAGTTGTAGCAGTACCAGGGACAGAACAGTGGTTGTAGCAGTACCAGGGAACAGAACAGCGGTTGTAGCAGTACCAGGGACAGAACAGCGGTTGTAGCAGTACCAGGGACAGAACAGCAGTTGTAGCAGTACCAACGACAGAACAGCAGTTGTAGCAGTACCAGGGACAGAACAGTGGTTGTAGCAGTACCAGGGAACAGAACAGTGGTTGTAGCATTACCAGGGACAGAACAGTGGTTGTAGCAGTACCAGGGAACAGAACAGTGGTTGTAGCAGTACCAGGGAACAGAACAGCGGTTGTAGCAGTACCAGGGACAGAACAGTGGTTGTAGCAGTACCAGGGAACAGAACAGCGGTTGTAGCAGTACCAGGGACAGAACAGCGGTTGTAGCAGTACCAGGGAACAGAACAGCGGTTGTAGCAGTACCAGGGACAGAACAGTGGTTGTAGCAGTACCAGGGACAGAACAGCGGTTGTAGCAGTACCAGGGAACAGCACAGCGGTTGTAGCAGTACCAGGGAACAGAACAGTGGTTGTAGCAGTACCAGGGAACAGAACAGTGGTTGTAGCAGTACCAGGGAACAGAACAGTGGTTGTAGCAGTAGCAGGGAACAAAACAGCGGTTGTAGCAGTACCAGGGAACAGAACAGCGGTTGTAGCAGTACCAGGGAACAGCACAGCGGTTGTAGCAGTACCAGGGACAGAACAGTGGTTGTAGCAGTACCAGGGAACAGAACAGTGGTTGTAGCAGTACCAGGGAACAGCACAGCGGTTGTAGCAGTACCAGGGAACAGCACAGCGGTTGTAGCAGGACCAGGGAACAAAACAGTGGTTGTAGCAGGACCAGGGAACAGAACAGTGGTTGTAGCAGTACCAGGGACAGAACAGTGGTTGTAGCAGTACCAGGGAACAGAACAGTGGTTGTAGCAGTACCAGGGAACAGCACAGCGGTTGTAGCAGTACCAGGGAACAGAACAGTGGTTGTAGCAGTACAAGGGAACAGAACAGTGGTTGTAGCAGTACCAGGGAACAGAACAGTGGTTGTAGCAGTACCAGGGAACAGCACAGCGGTTGTAGCAGTACCAGGGACAGAACAGCGGTTGTAGCAGTACCAGGGAACAGAACAGCGGTTGTAGCAGTACCAGGGAACAGCACAGCGGTTGTAGCAGTACCAGGGACAGAACAGGGGTTGTAGCAGTACCAGGGAACAGAACAGCGGTTGTAGCAGTACCAGGGAACATAACAGCGGTTGTAGCAGTACCAGGGAACAGCACAGCGGTTGTACAGCAGCAGTAAAACAGAGCAACAGAATGTAGCAGAGAGAGTTACCCATACCGGCCCAAGGACTAAATCACTGTGGTGTGTCATACTTACTCACAGACTGCTGGGAAGGAGAGCCCCACAAAGGCACTGGACAGATACTCTGTGTACATCTCATTAGCTACCCCTTCTAAATAGTACTTCTGCCACGTATCCTCTTCAATCTGAGAAGCAACAAGCACAACATACATATATAAATATGTAAAGATACATATAAAGACATATATAAATACGTAAAGACACATATAGACATAAAAATACATATACAAATGGAAAATGTGTATAGTAGTAACTTGAGCACAGTTATAAGCCACTTATAAGCCCATCCTCAATAGCAGTCTCTTAGTGATGGAGGAGAAGACACTTTGATGAACTGCAGACACAGTCAGATCCTTAGACCATAATGAAACTTTATCCATGTCTCTTTATCATAACTACACCCCATCCTAACTGCTGTACAGGCTTTAATATGGGACTCAGAACACACTTCCTCTATAACTAACACACACACACTGTTTGGGTAAGAGCAATTGGTCAGGCATCTTTAGGGGAACACTAATCGAGGGGATCCTGCGGAGATGGCATCCATTATATTGTGTGTGTGTGTGTGTGTGTGTGCGTATGTGTGTATTTTTGGGTCTCTCATTAGCACCTTTCACTAACTTTCTGGTTCTCTTCCTGTTTCAATCACCTGTGATGACAAATCGCCATGACGACAGCCTTTTATCGCCCTGGTAACAAAACAAGGCCTGATGAACTTCATCCAGATCTGACCAGACATCCCTCCTTTCCCATTCACACACAGGCTCATTACAGACGTCTGCAGCAGAATGTGTCAGAACTGAACTATTTCTCCATGATGTGTACCAAAAGGCACCATATTCCCTATATAGCGCTATGGGCCCTGGTCAAAAGTAGTGCACTAAATAGGGAATAGGATGCCATTTGGAACGCATTCTCTGTAATTACCTAGTAAGAGTTGTGCTGAGAAAAGCTGTCAGACACATCACTCTTCACCTAGTTAAGAAGCCTCACAATAATCGGTCCTCAAGTGCAACCCACCATGCACTATAAGCATTCCGTTTCTAGCGTTGTGCCTTTAGGTTCATATGTTTATGGAGGTCGCTAAGTCGAAGGCATGCTGACAGAATCAGAAGAGGCCACCTCTATTACAGAACTATTTTAATTACTCCTGTCCTCTCTCTCAACCGCACAATGGTGCCATTCAAAATGGATCACATTAGCATTTATGATAGATTTTGAATAATTTCATGTTCTTCGGTCATTCACATCGACTCTCTGTTGCCAACTATTTTAATAATATACAGTATTCCATGTGTATTCATCCTGCTATTAAACCAGAGATGGTATGGTTTGAATATAGCGTTTTAGTTGACTTTGAGTGAAGCAAGGGCGTGCTGACTTGGTGACAGTATATTATGTACAAGTTGTTTCACTAGGCTTGGCCTAGCATGAGTTCTGACTGAATAGGGCTGTATCGCTTCACAACTCATCAAATAATGGTAACAATGATACTGTAGCTCTTCATTTCTTCCTCTCATGTGAAGTGATTCCTCCCTTCTTTGTCAGATGTTCATGCGGGCTACATCATATCCACTGAGCTGCCATAGACGATGAGGGATGACTTTCCTGAAAGCTTTGCAGCTGCCATATGGTAGATGATGAAAGCCGAACGTTTTAAATCCCTCTTTAATGAGGACAATGCCTTTTCATTCACAGCTTAGATCCCCGTTTATGGTTTAGCATCGATAGTCCATCTTTTCTACATTTCTTAGTCTGTTTTCATACAGGAAATATGGCCAGCAGATGTTCCTTCTCCATCCTGACCTTCGTCATCCCGCTCTTTATAAACTTCTCCATTATCTTTACGACAAGAAGACAAGCTCTTTCATATAGGGGAGCACCTCTGCAATGCTGAGTGCCAAATATCCTACAGATTATATATGATAAATCAGACTGACTGAAAGACCGTTACGATTCTGAATGAAAACACTCACTCAGAAGACCAGAGCTCAGTCCTCCCATGGAATCACTTACAGTATCTATCCTGTCCACAGTAAATACCAAAGTAAAACAACATTGTGAACAGGTTGTGTTAATGTTAAATTACTGTTATTGTGTCAACGTTACCTCTTATGACAGACCTCATTGTGAAAAGGTTGTGTTAGGGCTAGATTCAATCCCATCACCCCTTTTCGGCTATTCTAAAGGCCACGTTTACAAGTTTGCGGAGACCACATTCACCTTAAATACTGCATACTGTATGTTGGCTCAAACGGAAATTACCCTTAAATGTCAATCATGCTATAACGTGGATCTTCTGCAGACCAGATTGAATCTAGGCCTTAATGTTACCTTACTGTTATTGTGTCAACATTATCTCGATGACAGACATTGTGAAAGGGTTGCGTTAATGTTACCGTGCTGACATTGCGTCAAATAATTTGTGCTAATGTTCCCTTACTGATATTGTTAGGTTGATGAAAGAGATATTTGTGAAAAGGTCATGTTAATGTTGTATCAACGTTACCTCGATGAAAGACCTCATGGAGAAGAGATTGGCAAGCATGGTGGAGAGGCCCTGGGCTAGACAGCTCTGAGCTATGAAGCCAGCCTTCAGCTCTGCTAGACAGATCGCATCATCCCCCTCCTTCCAGTTCCAGCTAGGAATGTTGAGCAGGTGAGCCTACACGCACACACACACACGCACACACACACACACACACGCACACACACACACACACACGCACACACACACACACACACACACACACACACACACACACACGCACACATTACACATCTCCAAAGACATTTAAACCATAGTTATCTTATGTTGATCATTGCAGGAAGCATAGGAGTGATGTGCTGACCCTACCTTGTTATGGTATTGTAACATTTGAGTGATAATTCGTATCTTGGGGGAATAGTTCTTGATAGAGATGACCCTACAAATTCAAAAAAATATATTGAACACATACTGTAAACAGTCCTCTCTCCAGATTTGTTATCATCATCATCATTACCTCATGATGTTGGAGGCATCTTCAGCATCGGGATCTGGACAGTATTTATTAGCCAGAATCAGACAGGCGTCTGCTGACTCAATCTATACAAGGAACGATAAAGAGTTACACAGCAGAAACCCTCTCACCTTTAAATATTCACATTTCAACCCAAGATTGATCTTCCTCAGGTCAAAGCAAAGGTCCAACTTGGATTGAAACGTTGTCATTCTTAGATGGTGGGATCAGGAGCATTGGCCTTTTTTCGTATTTTCTTGTTTTCACACACAGCCTTTCACCTTGTAACTACAGTACGGTGTAATATGATTTATAACAGCAGTACATGTCAGTACAGTACCTTCACTCGGGCCAGATCGTGAGGGTTGAGAACAGATCCCTGGTAGAACTCCACTTGGGTAAAGTGGCGTTTGAACAAGGCTTCCAGCTCAAGATTAGGGGAAATACTACAGGAGCAGCGAGTGAGAGAGTGAAAGAGAAAGAGAGTGATAGTGCAAGGACATATACATGTTGGGATTTGAAGTTGTTAACTAATGAAGCAGAAACTCTTTCCGAGTGACTCACAAGCAGTGTGCTCTGTACTATACTCAATCAAGGGGTTGGATCCCATAAAAAAAAATACATACACTACATGGCCAAATGTATGTGGACACCTGCTAGTCAAACATCTCATTCCAAAATCATGGGCATTAATATGGAGTTGGATCCCCCTTCGTTGTTATAACAGCCTCCACTCTTCTGGGAAGGCTTTCCACAGGATATTGGAACATTGGTGTGGGTACTTGCTTCCATTCAGCCACAAGAGCATTAGTGAGGTCGGGCACTGATGTTTGATGATTAGGCCTGGCTTGCAGTCGGCGTTCCAAATCCCAAAGGCCAGTCAAGTTCTTCCACACCGATCTTGACAAACCATTTCTGTATTGACCTCGCTTTGTGCACAGGGGCATTGTCATGCAAACAGGAAAGGGCCTTCCCCCAAACTGTTTCCATAAAGTTGGAAGCACAGAATCATCTAGAATGTCAGTATATGTTGTACCATTAAGATTTCCCTGCACTGTAACTAAGCGGCCTAGCCCGAACCATGAAAAAGAGCCCCAGACCATTATTACTCCACCAAACCTTACAGTTGGCACTATGCATTTGTGCAGGTAGCATTCTCCTGGCATCCGCCAAACCCAGAACCCATTGGACTGGCAGATGGTGAAGTGTGATTCATCACTCCAGAGAATGCATTTCCACTGCGGCGAGCTTTACGCAACTCCAGCGAGCTTTACACTACTCTAGCCGATGCTTGGCATTGCGCATGGTGATCTAAGGCTTGTGTGTGGCTGCTCGGACATGGAAACCCATTTCATGAAGTTCCGTCGAACAGTTCTTGTGCTGACTTTGCTGCCAGAGGCAGTTTGTAACTCGTAGTGAGTGTCGCAACCGAGGACAGATGATTTTTATGTGCTTCGCGCTTCTGCACTCAGCAGTCCCGTCCTGTGAGCTTGTGTGGCCTACCACTTCACAGCTGAACCGTTGTTGCTCTTAGACGTTTCCACTTCACAATATCAGCACTTTCAGCTGATCGGGGAAGCTCTAATCGGGCAGAAATTTGATGAACTGACTTGTTGGAAAGGTGGCATCCTATGACAGTGACACATTGAAAGTCACTGAGCTCTTCAGTACGAGCCATTCTACTGCCAATGTTTGTCTATGGAGATTGCATGGCTGTGTGTTCGATTTTATACACCTAACAGCAACGGTTGTGGCTGAATTAGCCGAATCCACTAATTTGAAGGGGTGTCCACATAGTTTTGTATATATAGTGTAGATGTTTGATGCATACTTTATAAATACATTAGACCCCACATAAAAAAAGGGGGGGGGGGGGTCATGAGAGAAAGAATAGAGAAAAATACAAATTCCTATGCTTTATGTTTATAAAAAATATTTTTTACATTTTGTAATGTAATGGTTTAAATTCAGGGAGCGAAACATGTACTTACTTATGGAGAAAAACAATTTCTACATTGACATCATCCCTGTCCTTGTGTAGGAAGTCTTTGAGGAAGTTGGAGACACTTTCGAGCGTTATATGACCACAGACCACAATGTGCCTGGAGAAAGGGGGGGTGGGGTGAAATCAACCTGAGCAAGGCAACATAAATCACAACTAACACAGGAATGCCCCGAAAAGAACACACACATCATACCAAAGCACTCTCAACTCTAATTCCCAATAAAAAAACATTTGTGTCAGAAAAATATATTCAGAAAACTAGACATTACTTTTGGTGTTGTTGTTTTTTCAGTAAAAGAAAACAAATCCCCACAAGAGTGAAAAACGTAGTTTCCCCCTCCATGACATGACGTGTGCAACCAAACCCTGAACTTTAAGGAGACCTAAAATATAATCCTACAGTACACATTCTGGTACACATTCTGGTTTAGATTGTCATCCGTCCCCTTGGGTCAAACCGACCCTCTGAGAGCCGAATACATGTTGACAAACACATGTACATCAATACACGCACGCTTTCATACAAGGCATTACTAAAAGCCTTCTAAAGTGGTTTCTTGGTCTGCGGCTGACAGGACCTCTAAACAGAACTTGAAGCTGGTTGAGTGTGGATGGCAGGATAGTGTGTTTAAGTGAAGTGGAGTTCTATGTCAGACATAGAGCACTGCTGACTTCTGGGAGGAAGATGGATTTAGACAGATAGGGGATAGATCGGACTGGGGTCATGACTGGGGTCATGACCTTGTTTGTCCAATGGTTCCACTCTGGGCTCCAGTTTCAGATGGTGATGATCCAGTCCAGAGAGAGAGGCTCTCAGATAGAGGGTTTCACAGTAATACTCACATAGGATCTTCACTCATACCAGAGTAGATTTGAGTCAGTTTAAACACAGATGCATCTCCTAGTCACTGTAACATATCAAGCCTGTTCAGGTGACTGAAAATACATATTATTTAGTTCTGTTCTCCAGCACAAAGCAAAGATTTTGCAAGCTGCCTAGGGGAGGGTTTCCCGATGCCTCCATAGTTAAAGTAGTATGTTGATACACTACATAATCAAACTAATCCACAGGATTAAAGACCGTTTGAACTGTGCAGCTTTACCAATGGTCTCATTTGTACTGCGGTAGGAAAAACCAACTCAACGTCGTCGAGCCAATGTTCGACGTCACACCTCAAATGAAGAGAAACCCAAACATGCTCTTGTTGAGTCCAGCCTCTTGTCATCAAGGGGATTACATTGGACACAGAGACGGCGAACTACCCTAATTGCCCTAAAAAGACCTGTTAGACAATCTGTGTAATTACAATGTCTCTATTCAAGAGATGCCACAAGACAAGAAATGCCACAAGACAAGAGATGCCAGATGACAATTCGCTTCTGCAGCTCTGTCCCTGTATGCGATTGGTGGAGCAGTTAGACTGTCTGTGCATTGGGTTACTGACTGAAGAACTGTGGTCTGGCCTGATCACTACAAGACCTAACTCATCAGGCTCAATATGTTCTAACGGAAACAAACACTGATCCAAACCCATGTTCTCATACTGGGAGAAGATGAGACCATTGGATGATACATGAACTCCTGTTGTATATGCAAGACTCGACTGTAAGAGTGTGAGTGAATTCTCTCAGCACTCTCTCTCAGGAAGTCCATATGAGTTCCAGTCCAGATCAGTGTGTCCAAAGTGGCATTGAAACACATTGAAGAGGTCTAAAGCAGACTGATGCATATTTAAGTGGACTGAAGCAGACTGAGGCCAGGCTAAGGCAGACTGATGCAGGCTGAAGCAGATTGAGGTGGTCATGGCCAGAGGAAAGGAGTAGACATGATCTGGTGGACACCTGGTAGACATGGTGACAACACATGGCCTGGTAGCCATTGAACACAATGATCTTCACAGATCTGGCCTTCATTCCATGAAGTGTTTAGAAGAGCAGCGGTGATTGCATGGTTGGCCTTGGACTAACTATCCAGCGATGTGATGAGGCTGTGAGCTCTCTGGTGAGATCAGATGATGAGCAGAGGTCTCAGTGAGATGTCAACAGCCATTGGCAGAAGATGATGTGTCCCATTCAGGGAGACAAAAACATCAGTCATGTTTTCCTACTCCCAATGTCCTGAAGTCATCTTCAGAGGCTGAGTACAGTATATGGGATTTGTGCAGCGTAGTAAATGGTTTATTGTGGCTCCGCATTAAGACAGGCGCAGGAGCACTCACACACTCTCTCACACACACACACACACACACACACAAACACACACACACACCGAGTTCATCTCAGACATCTCATATCCATGTACACTACCGTTCAGAAATGTGGAGTCACTTAGAAATGTTGCCTTCTTTTTGTCCATTAAAATAACATCAAATTGATCAGAAATACAGTGTACACATTGTTAATGTTGTAAATGACTATTGTAGCTGAAAACAGCAGATTTTTTTTATGGAATATCTACATAGGCGTATAGAGGCCCATTATCAGCAACCATCACTCCTGTGTTCCAATGGCACTTTGTGTTAGCTAATCCAAATGTATCATTTTAAAAGGCTAATTGATCATTAGAAAACACTTTTGCAATTATGTTAGCATAGCTGAAAACTGTTGGTCTGATAAAAGAAGCAATAAAACTGGCCTTCTTTATAACAGTTGAGTATCTTGAGCATCAGCATTTGTGGGCCAGAAACAAAGAACTTTCTTCTGAAACCAATCAGTCTATTCTTGTTCTGAGAAATGAAGGCTAATCCATGTGAGAAATTGCCAAGAAACTGAAGAGCTCATACAACGCTGTGTACTACTCCCTTCATAGAACAGCGCAAACTGGCTCTAACCAGAATAGAAAGAGCAGTGGGAGGCCCCGGTGCACAACTGAGCAAGAGGACATGTACATTAGAATTTCTAGTTTGAGAAACAGATGCCTCACAAGTCCTCAACTGGCAGCTTCATTAAATAGTACCCACAAAACACCAGTCTCAACGTCAACAGTGAAGAGGCGACTCTGGGATGCTGGCCTTCTAGGCAGAGTTGCAAAGAATAGCCATACAGTATCTCAGAATAATAAATAAATAATAAAAACACAAACACTGGATAGAGGATCTCTGCCTAGAAGGCCAGCTACAATAGTCATTTACAACATTAACAATGTCGACTCTGTATTTCTGATCAATTTGATGTTATTTTAAATGGACAAAAACTTTGCTTTTCCTTCAAAAACAAGTGCCACCAAATATTTGAACGGTAGTGTATATATGAGTTATCAGTGGAGCTTGACAGATTTTTAAAGCGAAACCATTGTTGGGAGTATATAGCTTCAGTTGACTTCATTGCAGGATGGACAAACTACTGATAATTTTGCCTATTGGTGTGCCAGGGCTAGCATTATAAACAACACCTCAGTATCCAAGTCAAGCAAGGTATTTGGCTATATATATAAGGAGTAGTAAGGATATGATTCAAAATCTATTCATTGGTTTGCAAAAAATATAACTTCCTTTAGGCTTATTCGACCTTGGACTTAAACACAAAAACTCAAGATGTGTGTACAATCACGGTGGCACAGAACATATGAGAAAATATTACACACAAATACCAAGTGCCACAATAGAAGGTGCACAGCATCACACTAAAATGCACAAGGGAAGTTTGAGAACATGCATTACAGACCATGCAGGATTTCAACCTAACAAACCATATCATCAGAAACACATCAAATACTTCACCACAGCAAACAGACAGCTCAAACACCAGCAACAGAGGCCACACCATTGATATCGCTCTGATCCATTGGCTGATACTATAGGATGCAGAAAGAATGGCACCAAAACAAACATATCTCTTGTGTCTTTCACTCAACAGCAGCCTCTATCTCTGTAACTAGTGAAACACGGTGTAGCATTAAAAATACATTTTGCCTCAGAAACAAGGAAGATATATTTGGATGCTATCTAACCTGAATACTGGAGATATTATTCATACTCTAATGTTACTCATGTAGGTAATTCATGTAGTTTATTCATGTTCAGTATCACATTAATTATGGTATTTATTTATGTTAATACATCGTGCATTAAATTCCCTAATGCGTACTGTACATATTATATAATATGTTTGACTGGGATGAGAATCTCCAGGTCTCCACACCTCAGACTACAAGCCCTCACAGGCCTACAGAGAACTAACACATTCAGAGTACTGCAGGGTTCAGCCAGGGATTAGCCCAGTTTCCATACCAGTCCCTCTGTTTCAGTGGGGGCTAATGGAAACCACAGAGCCCTAATAAGAACCACAGTGCAGTCGAGAGCCAACAGAACGCTCGTCGTTATGACATCAGTCTAGGCGACGTGAGATCTGTCACTACACTGACTGGTGTGTGTGTGTGTGTGCATGCACGTGTCGTGAAATTGTATTCTATATCTACAGATAAAACACTTAAAGATGTATAATATTAACTGGAAGTTGGAAATCTTCCTAACCCACAGTTTCGTGAACTTAACTTGTTTAGATTTTTCCTTGCCCAAAAAGTGTACTCTCCATAATGAAACAATAAACCATTATGACAAATGTGTTTGTATATGTGTCTTGATATGTACATATAAAGTATGAACCCATACATACAGTATATAACATAACAATACACATATCATTGTGCCAGTCTGAGCCTCTGTGCTTGGCGGGCTGACCTGGGGGCCCGATTACTACCACATGTACAGTACAGCCAGGGAAAAGGAGAAGGGGGAGGGAGAGAGAGAGATAGCAAGAAATGGCGAGAGAGAGAGGTACAGTAAAGAGTGAGTGAGAGAGTGTGCGAAAGGGGGAGTGAGGGAGAGGGAAAGGTGGCGAGAGGGGGAGTAGGCAGTTTTGACAAACCCTTCTCTCAACACCCTGTCAGTGAACGGAGACGCAGGGCGCCAGCCAAACATAACATCTCGTTAATCTTGTCTCACTGAGGGGAAAAGGGGTAGAGAGAGAGAGAGAGATCGAGGGGGATAAAGGAGAGAATGAGGGAGAGTAGGATAAAGAGAAGGAAGAAAAAGCGGGAGAGGAAGAAAATAGTAAGGTAGAACATATAAAGACGGTGGGAGAGAGAGAGATGCAGGAAGTCTCTTCATTCTGCTGAGCTAAACTATTAGGAGCAGTGAGGTTAGTCTGGGTCTAACTAAGAGGTTAGTTAGTCTGTGTGATGTGCTGTTGAGCCAGTAAGGTTTGAGCCACAGAACCAGGGACTCAGCCCCACTGTACATACACACACACACACACACACACCACAGAACCAGGGACTCAGCCCCACTGTACATACACACACAACACAACAACCTGTGTTCTGAACGTCCACATACACACACACACACACACACACACACACACCACCGCACACAACACCACAACCTCTTGCCCACACAACCACAGCCACACAAACCAAACAACGCGACACCACAGAACCAAGCGGGCAAAGCAAGCCAAGAGCAATCGAGAGCCTCCAATGAGAGCGAGGCATCCAGCATTCAGGGTGTGGGAGCTGACTGAAGATCATGGCCAGAGTCATGTCGAGCAGAGATGATGCGAGTGAGCGGTTAATAAGAGTCATGTCACACAGTGATGATGCGATGGGGCTGGTGGTGACAAGACAGGAAGTTGAGCTTTTTGTCAGGTTTGTCATGGGAACCATGAAGCATGAAAAAGCCAACAGAGCTGAGCTCAGGTCACAGAGAACATGCAGATAAATGATGCAAAAAAAACACAAAAACATGTCTTAATCAAAGTAACTCAAGCAAAATGAAAACAAGAAACAAAATCATATCCTGCAAGGTCATTGAGATTGATGATGCTACTAAAAGACCACCAATAATAATGCAGTTGAGGATGAATGTATTTTTCTATTTTCTTGTGAAGCAGAAACGTGTACTTTTTAGAGCTGATAGTAGGGGTTTCATGACTAGTTATTTTACAATGATGTATCATCATGACCCTGATTCGTCCTTATAGTGAGAGCACAATTGAAGGAGGAATGTCATTGGACGGTCTCGGAATTAATAAGTAGGACAACACATAACAGTACTGTACATAATTAGGAATAAATCATCACATATTAATAGCATATGTCTATAATGTAGTCATGAAAGCTCTAGTTTTCAAATTAAATTCAAATGCAGCACATAGGATGTATCAAAGTAAAAAAATAAAAACAAAAGCACAAGGATGGACTTCAGGTAATCATTGAGTGAGGGACAGAGTGAGAAAGAGAGAGTGATCGAGAGAGATAACAAGAGAGAGAAGAAAGACAGGGAGAGAGAAAGATAGCAAGAGATCGAGAGAAGGAACAAGAGAGAACACGAGAGAGACAACGAGAGAGACAGCAAAAGAAAGAGAGAGAGAGCAAAAGAAGAAAGACAGAGAGAATAAAAGAGAGAGAATAAGACAGAGAGAGAAGAAAGACAGAGAGAGAATAAAGACAGAGAGAGAATAAAGACAGGGAGAGAATAAAGACAGAGATAGAATAAAGACAGAGAGAGAATAAAGACAGGGAGAGAATAAAGACAGGGAGAGAATAAAGACAGAGAGAGAATAAAGACAGAGAGAGAATAAAGACAGAGAGAGAGAGAAAAATAGAGAGAGTAAAGGGACATGGACATGTGTGTCCTTATGGCCAAGGTCTCCAGTCACGCAGTGTGACTTTAAAGTAATGGTAACTTGGTGAATCAACCCCCATATCACTCTTAACCTGAGGGGGAGCACTTGTGTCACACAACCACACCTTGACTGGATTTGGACTTACTTTCTGCCTCGTGTAGAGTTATAACTCCCTCCGTATTTCTTCCGATTAAGGATGAGAGCAGCAATTTCTGGCACGTAGCGAGCAAACATGGCCTACATGCATGAAACAGAAAAAAGAAAAGGGCATGCAGAAAGGGTTCTACCGCGTACAAGGAAAGACAGCAGAACCTTCCGGAAAATACTTACTTTCTCCCATTAACCGCACTATAGGAACCACCATATTTCTTGCGGTTTCCTATTAACTCTATGATTTCAGGGACGTAGCTGGCAAACATGGCCTAAGGAGAAGATGGGAGACAGAAGAAGAGACTAAAAAAAGAGACTACGCCATAGAGGAGGTGGAGGGGGAGTCGGCTAGCGGGCCCTTGAATCCAAACAGATTTCTGGCGAGGGGAGGGTGGGTGTTTTTTTAAAGATATCAAATAAATGTGCAAATGCTGAAAAACTGGGGGGATGAGTGTCCAAAAGTTTATCTCGTAGTTCTCACTTAGCACTGACACTAAAGAAGAGAACAAACTAAGAGATAGTGAGATGCATTGCCCAATCAAAGTTTTAAAAACATATTTGGGGAGCAAAAATAGGAAAGAAAACGTTTTAATTAAGAAAACCCCAGTTTTTAAGGGTCATGGGTTTTGGGAAGAAAAAATGTAAAGCGTAAATATCACCACAGCCGTCCAACAACGGTTGATCTGTGATAGGATCTAAAACATCTGGAAGTAGCAAAGAGAAGAGGGGAAAAAAACCTATGTGCCATGTTTTGTCCAACAAACACCAATGATGTGGCAGGTTGATTTGAGCAGGCCGGCCTGATGGTCCACAGCTGCAAAACACATTAAGACTCATTTGGAGGGCAGTGGGAATGAGCTGGATGCATTTTGCAAAGTTGCAGCCTCCTGTCCTGTCCGGAGGTACTTCTCTCTTAACTGCCTATGTCAACAGCAATATCCCGCTAGCACTGTTTAGCCATTTTTGATAACTCTTTAGCTGCTGAGCTTTTTACTAGCCATTTATCTACCCACTAACTGTTTAGTTATTCACAAAGTGTTGTTTGTAAACCGTTTAGCGAACTGTCTAGATTGTTGCTATCCATTTAACTACCCCACTACCTGTTGAGTTGCATGCTAACCACCAACCTTTGAGAAGTTAGCTAACCTTATAGCTATTCACAAACTGTTGAGCTGTTGCTTACTGTTTAGCTGTCCACTAACTATTGAGCTGTTTGCTAACCATTTAGCTATCTACTATCTGTTGAGCTATGTGCCAACTGTTCAGCTATCCATGATCTATTTAGCTATTTTGTAACCGTTTTGAGCCTTTAACTAACCACATAACTATTCACAAACTGTTGAGCTGTTGCTTAATGTTTAGCTATCCACTAACTATTGAGCTGTTGCTTAATGTTTAGCTATCCACTAACTATTGAGCTGTTGCTTAATGTTTAGCTATCCACTAACTGTTCAGGTTTTTGCTAACTGTTTTTATGTTGACATTTTAGTCATTTAGCAGACGCTCTTATCCAGAGCGACTTACAGTAGTGAATGCATACATTTTCATACTGGACCCCCTTGGGAATCGTACCCACAATCCTGGCATTGCAAGTGCCATACACTACCAACTGAGCTACACTCTACCAACCGAACTGTTCAGCTAACCATGAACTATTGAGCTATTTCATTACTGTTTTATCCATTAACCTTTTACTAAGCCAATATACTCACGAAACCCAAATCCAGGGGAAATAATGTGTTACGATGTGAGGTTGATGTGAGCGCTGCTTTGAGTTTGATCTGGGTTTACAGAATCACCACAATGGAGTAATTTAATGGCACTCCTGATAGGAAACAGACCTACTGCTGCCAGACCTAAACAGCCTCCAGACAGAGTAACACTCTTTCTTTCTTTCTTTCTTTCTTTCTTTCTTTCTTTCTTTCTTTCTTTCTTTCTCTTTCTTTCTTCACATCGCTATGACAACCACACGGCACACTCTCAAACAGCTGGAGGTCATCTTCTATTGGATCATATGAGATGGATCGAGTTACAGGCTAACAGTCTAAACTAACATAAATCTGTTTAGCTGCAGTGAGCCCATTTTCGTCTAGGGGGTGCTGTTCTGACTGGGGTTAAATGTCAGAGTGTAAAGAGCTGCGGTCGCTATGGTATCACTCAGGCTGGCCTAGGCCTGGTCTTCCTGCCACTGTGTTTGTTGGAATAGTGGGGAGGGACACGAGAGGAAGGGGGTAGTCCTGAAACAACAGACTGCTTTAACAAGAACAGCAACAACCGCATTATCAATCTGCTAGTAGCACATTATCTTATAACTCTACTCTTCAGACAAATACAATCCACAAGCTATAGGGAGGGAAGCAAGACATGAGTGACTATTGTCAAGTGCAAATATACAGTAGGCTACTACAGGAGGCATCACAGCAATAGTCCTAATAGACAAATAGCATCAATAGTAACCTAAGCAGGTACTTACAGCACTTTCAGAAAGTATTCAGACCCCTTGACTATTTCCAACATTTTGTTACGTTACAGCCTTATGTTAAAATTGATTAAATTATTTGTTACCCCTCACCAATCTACACACAATACCCAATAATGACAAAGCAAAAACAGTTTTTTAGAAATGTTTGTAATTGTATTAATAATAAAAACAGAAATACCTTATTTACATAACTATTCAGACCCTTTGCTATGAGACTCGAAATTGAGCACAGGTGCATCCTGTTTCCATTCATCATCCTTGAGATGTTTCTACAACTTGATTGGAGTCCACCTGTGGTAAATTCAATTGATTGGACATGATTTGGAAAGGCACACACCTGTCTACAGTATGTAAGGTCCCACAGTTGACAGTGCATGTCAGAGCAAAAACCAAGCCATGAGGTCGAAGGAATTGTCTGTAGAGCTCCGAGACAGGATTGTGTCGAGGCACAGATCTGGGGAAGTGTACCAAAAAAATGTATGCAGCATCAACACAGTGGCCTCCATCATTCTTAAATGGAAGAGATTTGGAACCACCAAGACTCTTCCTAGAGCTGGCCGCCCTGCCAAACTTAGCAATCGGGGGAGAAGGGCCTTGGGCAGGGAGGTGACCTAGAACCCCATGGTCACTGACAGAGCTCCAGAGCTCCTCTGCGGAGATGGAGAACCTTCCAGAAGGACAACCATCTCTGCAGCGCTCCACCAATCAGGCCTTTATGGTAGAGTGGCCAGACGGAAGCCACTCCTCAGTAAAAGGCACATGACAGCCTGCTTGGAGTTTGCCAAAAGGCACCTAAAGATTCTCAGAATGCTCTGGTCTGATGAAACCTAGATTGAAATATTTGGTCTGAATGCCAAGCGTCACGTTTGGAGGAAACCTGGCACCATCCCTACGGTGAAGCATGGTGGTGGCAGCATCATGCTGTGGGGATGTTTTTCAGTGGCAGGGAGTACATTGATGAAAACCTGCTCCAGAGCGCTCAGGACCTCAGACTGGGGGTTAAGGTTCACCTTCCAACAGGACAATGACTCTAAGCACACAGACAAGACAACGCAGGAGTGGCTTCGGGACAAGTCTCAGAGTGTCCTTGAACATCTCTGAAGAGACCTGAAAATAGCTATGCAGCGACCACCCCATCCAACCTGACAGAGCGTGAGAGGATCTGTTTTGTATTTTTTTATACATTTGCCCAAATTTATAAAAACCTTTTTTTTCTTTGTCATTATGGGGTATTGTGTGTAGATTGATTGAATGTTTAAAACATAGAATATACTTGCAGTGAAGCCGCTCAATAACTACATCACATTAGTCATCTAACAGACTCCCATCCAGAGCGACACACAGAAGCAACCAAAAAAATGTTTTTAATAAATTTTAGAATAAGCCTGTAACGTAACAAAACGTGGAAAAAGTCAAGAGGTCTGAGTACTTTCCGAATGCACTTACTATACTGTACATACACTTACTATACTGTACATATAAAAATAGGTAAGCTTAACAGTGCTATGTAAACATTGCTAACATTGATGAAGACATTGAAAGACTAACTGTTCTGTCTGGTATAACAGTTCTATATAGTGTGAAAATGGGGACAGGCGGGTTGG
The DNA here is from genome assembly GCF_045791955.1 of Oncorhynchus clarkii lewisi. NCBI lineage: Eukaryota > Metazoa > Chordata > Actinopteri > Salmoniformes > Salmonidae > Oncorhynchus > Oncorhynchus clarkii. The sequence goes on from NC_092169.1 coordinate 23,571,555, forward strand.
GGGTGGGGGGGAAGGGGGCAAAGGGGGGAGGAGGGGAGAGAAAAACATTGTTTTACCAAACCCCCAAGGATGAAGAAGACCATGAACAGGCGTCCCAGGGTGGTTTTTGCATAGACATCCCCGTAGCCCACTGTTGACATAGTGACCATGAGCAAGTAGACACATTCCCAATAGGAAAGTGACTGGGAATTTTGGAAGTTTTCCCAAGGATCCCCTGAGTTTTCCACCTAAAAACGGGAGCGGGAAAGAGATTTGAACAGGGTAGAATGTCAGTCTTAAGCAAAAACATTGGAAGGATTTTGATCACAACCCCTGAAGCAGGTTCTATATGTTCTGTGCATGCAGGTGCTCTAGGTTTGTCTTACCATCAACATGGTCTTAAGAGTCAATCAAGCCAGCATTGCAGAGTTTACACAGTAGCCAACAAACATGTCTTCCAGTGGACTAATGCATTTCCGGCGTGGTTGAGGATGCTGTGACACTATCAAGTACCTCCTCCACTGGTTAGTGCCTCCAGTTCGGAAACAAGTGAACTGAACTGAACACGACATGGTTCTGACACTTAGGGCAGCAGTTTGCAAACAAAGGCCCTGCATATAACCTTCTCAACACAAGTTTGATTGAATCTGGCCCTGCTGAACTATCGTGCTTTCACTCTGATCAGACAAAGCAGCATTTCTGGAACCTTAATATTGAGATGATGCTGCCATCTAGTGTCAGGAGGTTAGAGGTATCCTCCTGCATGTTCTAATGCTATATTAGTTGGTGTGTTATTGTACTGTTGGTTGAGCCATTGACATAAATGTACTGACAACTTGAGCCAGCTGTGTGTAAGAAATAAGAGAAAAACTGAAAAAAGGACAGACATTGTTGATTGATTGAGCTGTCATTTCACTGATAAAAAGGACAGACATTGATCTGTAGTTCTACTGATTGATTAAAGCGCCCCTAACTCTTCATCATCACATGGAAACACCCTCTATTGGCCGGTCCGAAGGCAATCCCTAGCCCCCTCCCCTCGGGTGGCAGCACATCTGAACTGGGTGGATGGGGGCTATACAAAGATGGCGCCCACCTAGCCTTTTTAACTAACATGCCGATTCCCAAATCAAGCCCGGGCCACTACCCCCTAGGCCCTGCTGTGGATCTGAGAGGATCAGATAGGTTTAAGCAATATGGTCATTTTCTGCTTCACCTTGCCTTCAAAAAGGCTGGGGATTTTCATACAGTTACGGGCACCGAACATGTTGTATTTTGGTACTGGCAGAACTATTGCCGTAATGGGTGCTCTAGGGTAACCCAGCAACACGGCGCTCTAGGGTATCCCAGCAACACAGCGCTCTAGGGTATCCCAGCAACACAGCGCTCTAGGGTATCCCAGCAACACGGCGCTCTAGGGTATCCCAGCAACACGGCGCTCTAGGGTATCCCAGTGTAGGTTCTTTTTTTAAACTACATTTTTAGTGCCCACAACTGTATATATTTTGTTCCGTATTGCTTACATACCTATCCGATCATTTCGGACATACAGGAGTCCCCGGGGGGTAGGAAGTAGGGGTTGGTCAGGGACCCTTCAGCACTTCAGATCTGCCACACATCCAGGGGGAAGGGAGGGGCTAGAGGTTGTTTTCGGACCAAGCGTTAGGAGTTCTCACCTCCCTTACTCCCCCCGTAGCCCAACCCCCCCGCCCAGCCACTTACCAAATGTATGAATCCGGCAGCTGTTAGCCATGTGCTTATGAAGATGGAACACAGGTTCACCAGCTTGATGGAATTGCTGGGTAGAATAAGAACCATAAAAATCTCTCAAAGAGATCCAGACCAGGTAAGGGTGACAGAAAGAGAATAATGTAATGGGAAAGGCTCATCTATTGGGTCTGAGATGGTGAGGCTAGAAAACACCTGGCTTAGGTTGTAAAGTACCGTACTGTCCTGTACATGTACTCTCTGCTCCTGTCATTATTTTATCATTACGTCATGTTCTGTCTTTATGTCTGGCATGGTATGCCAGTAAGATGCTAAATAAAATGTAAGATGCAAGTAAAAAACAAAATGTAAAAAACAAAATGTTCTATTCTTTTCTCTTTCGCTAAGCCAGGAAATGAATGGGACTGTGGGTCTCTAGGGGGGTGGGATCAGGTCAAAAACAAAAATGCAATAAAACCAAACAAAATTCATTAAGCTGAAAGGGATTACTCTATTGAACTGCTAAGAACGTACATTATGTCATGACAGCTTTTGTGGAATGCTGTTGCCAGCACTCTAACCATCATCTTGTGTTGTGTTTCCTACATATAGTCAACAGCTACTGTAGTGCCTATTCTTGCCCTGGTGTAATAGGGAACGTGTCATGCTTTAGTTCAGGATCGGTCCACATACATCATACACTTTCCCTTTCCCTCCCCCTCTCTCTCTCTCTCTCCCTTTCCCTCCATCTCATTCTCCTTCCCTCACTATCTCTCCCTCACCTGTACACGAGGGCTAAGCCACAAAAAGAGAGGATTACTGTACATTAATCAACGTCTCTGTGTTTACAGTGTTAAGAGCCCAGAAAGGACAGGAGAGGCACGCTGGGCCAAACAGTCATCAAGAGACAACCTCAGTGACACTTTACTGTACAGTCCTGCTATTTACTCAGCCACTACATGGGGAAATGAACGTTAAAATACATAGTAATTACATAACAATTTCAGATGACATGAGTGAGATTCATTGGAATAAGCACCGTGGGAGCTACAATATGTAACATTTATACCAGGGAGTATACTATATGTGACATTTATACCAGGGAGTATACTATATGTAACATTTATAGCAGGGAGTATACTAAATGTAACATTTATACCTGGGAGTATACTATATGTAAAATTTATACCAGGGAGTATACTATATGTAACATTTATAGCAGGGAGTATACTAAATGTAACATTTATACCTGGGAGTATACTATATGTAACATTTATACCAGGGAGTATACTATATGTAACATTTATACCAGGGAGTATACTATATGTGACATTTATACCAGGGAGCTACTATATGTAACATTTATACCAGGGAGTATACTATATGTAACATTTACACCAGGGAGCTACTATATGTACCATTTATACCAGGGAGTATACTATATGTAACAGTTATACCAGGGAGTATACTATATGTACAATTTCTACCAGGGAGTATACTATATGTAACATTTATACCAGGGAGTATACTATATGTAACAGTTATACCAGGGAGTATACTATATGTACAATTTCTACCAGGGAGTATACTATATGTAACATTTATACCAGGGAGTATACTATATGTAACATTTATACCAGGGAGTATACTATATGTAACATTTATACCAGGGAGTATACTATATGTAACATTTATACCAGGGAGTATACTACCTGTAACATTTATACCAGGGAGTATACTATATGTAACATTTATACCAGGGAGTATACAATATGTAACATTTATACCAGGGAGCTACTATATGTAACATTTATACCAGGGAGTATACTATATGTAACATTTATACCAGGGAGCTACTATAAATGCTCAATGCATGCTTTGAAGAGTTGTTACCACAGAAGTTTAAATGTGTTAGTATAAGTCTGGAACAGGACTGTAAAATAAAGTGTTACAGCAGTGTCCAGAGAGTGTCTAGAGAGCAAACCTGACCCCGAGCTTCTATGTCAGATGGATTCTGTAGATAGTTGTTGTGGTGCTACCGTGCTGGAGTGGTGGCGGTAGTCCAATGAAAGCCCTATACTTACCTTGTTTTTAAGATATTCAAAAACTGTAAAATTTCTGAGAACTGTATCAATCTCAAGGCTCTCAGGAATCTTAAGCCTGAGAGAGAGAGAGAGAGAGAGAGAGAGAGAGAGAGAGAGAGAGAGAGAGAGAGAGAGAGAGAGAGAGAGAGAGATAAGAGAGATAAGAGAGATAAGAGAGAGAGAGATAAGAGAGATAAGAGAGATAAGAGAGAGAGAGAGAGCGAGAGAGAGAGAAGAGAGAGAAGAGAGAGATAAGAGAGAGAGAGAGGGAGCAAGAGAGAGAGAGGGGAGCGAGAGAGAGATATAGATAAGGGAGAGAGAGAGAGATAGAGATAAGAGAGAGAGAGAGAGAGAGAGAGCGAGAGAGAGAGATAAGAGAGAGAGAGAGAGAGAGAGAGAGAGAGAGAGAGAGAGAGAGAGAGATAGAGAGAAATAAAGGTTAATAATCATACATAAAAGGATAGTGTTTTACAGTGTGGCCTGTCACCTATAAGGAGGATATACTGTAAAATAGGCCTATATACAGTACAGTAGTGTCATGTACTGTAAACTGAGTGTCCTACATGTGTCTGAGTCCAGCAGTTAGAGAAACAATGCAACACCTGCCTCAATGCCAGTTTACATAACACCAATATATTCCCTGCTCTGATCTACCGTGTGTGTGTGTGTGTGTGTGTGTGTGTGTGTGTGTGTGTGTGTGTGTGTGTGTGTGTGTGTGTGTGTGTGTGTGTGTGTGTGTGTGTGTGTGTGTCATGCATACCAATGTGTATTTCTATTAATTCTGGATGGAATAACTTACACTAGTAGTGACTGAGGTTAACAGGGCAGGACAATGTTAAACAGTTACTTATCTTTGTATTTTTCAAATCTCTTTGTATTTTTTCTGTTCATAGTTTAATTCATGGTTGATACCAGTGGAGGCTGGTGGGAGGAACAATAGGAGGACAGGCTCATTATAATGGCTGGACTGGAATAAATGGAACGGGGTAAAACATGTGGTTTCCATATTATTCCATTCCAGCCATTACGAGCCTCTCCTCCTATAGCTCCTCACACCAGCCTCAACTGGTGGAGACATCTGTAAACAAAATAGTTCTCTCCTGCGTACAGTGAGAAAGTGCTTGGAACTATCATGCAGCAAGACCATACAACACATCAAACTGCAAGCTTCATCACACGTAACAGCTACAGTACCACAAATATTTGTATACACGGGCCACGCGGGAATCAAACCCACAACCCAGATGCTACCATCACCCTTTCCCCCCCCAACATACTAAGCCATTGGAACCACACTGCAGAGTAAAGAATAAGAATCATAACCACAATGAGAGACTCCACACCCTTCCCAGACCTTGGTCCTTACCGCATTTGGAGATAACTAGATAAATTCTTTGAACATGGCCCAGACCCCATGTTCTACCATTCTTATCCCATTTTAAGAGGAAGTGTAGATTGTGATTCCTACTTATATAAACTATGTTTAAACAGACAGGACCACAGTTTGACTATGGACCCATGGATCTCTATTGTCACCCCATTTGGAAAGGAAGCGTATACTGGACGAGCCAGACTGTTTGAACATGACCCAGACCCCATATATTCTACCATTCTTACCCTACAGAGTAACTACAGTGCCTTGCGAAAGTATTCGGCCCCCTTGAACTTTGCGACCTTTTGCCACATTTCAGGCTTCAAACATAAAGATATAAAACTGTATTTTTTTGTGAAGAATCAACAACAAGTGGGACACAATCATGAAGTGGAACGACATTTATTGGATATTTCAAACTTTTTTAACAAATCAAAAACTGAAAAATTGGGCGTGCAAAATTATTCAGCCCCTTTACTTTCAGTGCAGCAAACTCTCTCCAGAAGTTCAGTGAGGATCTCTGAATGATCCAATGTTGACCTAAATGACTAATGATGATAAATACAATCCACCTGTGTGTAATCAAGTCTCCGTATAAATGCACCTGCACTGTGATAGTCTCAGAGGTCCGTCAAAAGCGCAGAGAGCATTGTTACGTTCCCCAGTTTATGTGTTGTAGTTTGTGTATTTGCATGTGTTTTATTTCAGGAAATGGCTTCCTGAAATCCCTCAAGCAGCTGATTGGTCGACTCCAGGGCTAATTGGAGAGCTGACCCCGCCCCCTCGTCAAGACACAGCTGTCTCCAATTATACATTCATTCTGAAGCTATATAAAAGCCAGTGTTCTGTTCAGGAGAGAGATTTTGGAGGTAGGGATTGCTGAGAGAGATTTTGCTAGAGAGATTTTGCTGAGAGTGGGTATGTTCTGAGTTTGTTGCTCAGGTAGAGCTTAGTTGATGTCCTTTGTTTCTTAGTTTGTTTGTAAAATTGTGTAATATTCTGTTTCATTTGTTCCCAGGGGGGAAGGGGAAGGCACCTTGGGAGTGCTTAGGCAAGAGGCCCGCGGGCATACATATACCCGTAGTATATTAACTGTCTAGGCACACTAGGTAAGACCTGGGCGGACCACCCCCTGTATTTTGGTTAGGGCACCAGGTGGTGCTAAATTAGGTAAGTAGTGGGTAGGCAGGTAAGATAGGAGAGGGGGGGAGGGGCTTTGAGATTTACTTTCTTTGCTTTGGTTCCGTCCAGCCCCTTTTCCCCATATTACCGTGTACAGGAATAAAGTCCTTGTAAAACGGTACCACATTCTGCCTGTTGTCATCCTTACTCGCACCTACAGTCCATACCTTTTTCACTTCACAGAGAGTTTAGTTGTAGCAGGGTGTTGCGTTCCCTCTTCATAGAGGCGTGCGTAACAAGCATCATGAAGAACAAGGAACACACCAGGCAGGTCCGAGATACTGTTGTGAAGAAGTTTAAAGCCGGATTTGGATACAAAAAGATTTCCCAAGCTTTAAACATCCCAAGGAGCACTGTGCAAGCGATAATATTGACATGGAAGGAGTATCAGACCACTGCAAATCTACCAAGACCTGGCCGTCCCTCTAAACTTTCAGCTCATACAAGGAGAAGACTGATCAGAGATGCAGCCAAGAGGCCCATGATCACTCTGGATGAACTGCAGAGATCTACAGCTGAGGTGGGAGACTCTGTCCATAGGACAACAATCAGTTGTATATTGCACAAATCTGGCCTTTATGGAAGAGTTGCAAGAAGAAAGCCATTTCTTAAAGATATCCATAAAAAGTGTCGTTTAAAGTTTGCCACAAGCCACCTGGGAGACACACCAAACATGTGGAAGAAGGTGCTCTGGTCAGATGAAACCAAAATTGAACTTTTTGGCAACAATGCAAAACGTTATGTTTGGCGTAAAAGCAACACAGCTGAACACACCATCCCCACTGTCAAACATGGTGGTGGCAGCATCATGGTTTGGGCCTGCTTTTCTTCAGCAGGGACAGGGAAGATGGTTCAAATTGATGGGAAGATGGATGGAGCCAAATACAGGACCATTCTGGAAGAAAACCTGATGGAGTCTGCAAAAGACCTGAGACTGGGACGGAGATTTGTCTTCCAACAAGACAATGATCCAAAACATAAAGCAAAATCTACAATGGAATGGTTCAAAAATAAACATATCCAGGTGTTAGAATGGCCAAGTCAAAGTCCAGACCTGAATCCAATCGAGAATCTGTGGAAAGAACTGAAAACTGCTGTTCACAAATGCTCTCCATCCAACCTCACTGACCTCGAGCTGTTTTGCAAGGAGGAATGGGAAAACATTTCAGTCTCTCGATGTGCAAAACTGATAGAGACATACCCCAAGCGACTTACAGCTGTAATCGCAGCAAAAGGTGGCGCTACAAAGTATTAACTTAAGGGGGCTGAATAATTTTGCACGCCCAATTTTTCAGTTTTTGATTTGTTAAAAAAGTTTGAAATATCCAATAAATGTCGTTCCACTTCATGATTGTGTCCCACTTGTTGTTGATTCTTCACAAAAAAATAGTTTTATATCTTTATGTTTGAAGCCTGAAATGTGGCAAAAGGTCGCAAAGTTCAAGGGGGCCGAATACTTTCCAAGGCACTGTATGTCACTAGATCTTTATTCTTACCCCACAGAGTAACTATGGCACTAGATCTTTACTCTTACCCTACAGAGTAACTATGGCACTAGATCTTTATTCTTACCCTACAGAGTAACTATGGCACTAGATCTTTATTCTTACCCCACAGAGTAACTATTGCACTAGATCTTTAGTCTTACCCCACAGAGTAACTATGGCACTAGATCTTTATTCTTACCCCACAGAGTAACTATGGCACTAGATCATTATTCTTACCCCACAGAGTAACTGTGGCTCTAGATCTTTATTCTTACCCCACAGAGTAACTATGGCACTAGATCATTATTCTTACCCTACAGAGTAACTGTGGCTCTAGATCTTTATTCTTACCCCACAGAGTAACTATGGCACTAGATCTTTATTCTTACCCTACAGAGTAACTATGGCACTAGATCTTTATTCTTACCCTACAGAGTAACTATGGCACTAGATCTTTATTCTTACCCTACGGAGTAGCTATGGCACTAGATCTTTATTCTTACCCCACAGAGTAAATATGGCACTAGATCTTTATTCTTACCCCACAGAGTAACTATGGCACTAGATCTTTATTCTTACCCCACAGAGTAACTATGGCACTAGATCTTTATTCTTAACCCACAGAGTAACTATGGCACTAGATCATTATTCTTACCCCACAGAGTAACTATGGCACTAGATCTTTATTCTTACCCCACAGAGTAACTATGGCACTAGATCATTATTCTTACCCCACAGAGTAACTATGGCACTAGATCTGTATTCTTACCCCACAGAGTAACTATGGCACTAGATCTTTATTCTTACCCTACAGAGTAACTATGGCACTAGATCTTTATTCTTACCCCATTTGCAGAGAAAGCTCAGAGAGGTCCAGAGACCTGGTCCAAGATATGGTCTCTTCTGCCTCTCCTTCTCCATAGCCATCCCATGCGGCCCCAACCTCACCCTGTACCCTTTCTGAAACAACTCTCCACACGATTTCCTACGCCTGAACGTGTCTCCACGAGCCTCGGCGCGAGGGGCGCAACCGCGTGGACCCCGGTACATCAGAAGCTTAGTAGGGATCATCGCTACAGATCACAGATACTTAGTTATCTATTGTAGTGTGTCAGGTAGTTTCTGTTTAGGGTCCTTGTCTTTCTGTAAAGTGGGACCAAGCTGTAGTTCTTCAGTTCTAAGGTCCAACACTGTTGGTTCAAGAGTGTCTCAAAGGAAGAGATGAAGACGAAGTTCTTGAAGAAGGCAATGGATTCAAAAAGATTATTGTTCTTCTTTGGAAGATAGACAAGTTGAGTTTTTCCAGGTAGAGTGAAAGAGATAAAACAAAACACTCCCAAAGCTAAGACAAGGTACAACTCTAGCGCCGGTGAATAACCTTCGCCGAGGTTCCAAAAGGTCCGTTTCCACCAGAAACTGGTGTATAGAAAAACCTGAGTAAAAGGTCCAGAATCAAGCACTATGCGTGCTTAAGAGAACACCAGACAGACTGAGTGACAGTCAGGTAAACAGACACCAAGACTCTGTACCTGTCTAGTACAAATTGTATCCTGGTCTGATATGAACTGTGATACAATAGAGGCTCTATCCCTGTATTGTCATTGTGTTAATAATCTGAACAGCCCAAACAGATTTCATTTTGGCCTCTTTGTTGTACCTACAGAGAGTCATGTGGATTTTCAACCACCAATAAGGTGCAGTGTTCAGAGGTGAGGCGTTTTTAAAACTGCCTGAAGCAATCCAGGGATTTAGAGCGAGAGGTGAAGTAATAATCTGTATTTAATCACAAGTGCCGTGCTGTCACTAGCAGATATCAGATGGGTAGACAGTATCTATAGTACACTGGGATAAAGCGGAATGGAGGTTTGTGGATAATAATGGCGCCGGAGGGGATGACTGCCATTTTACGGGCTCCTAACCTAACTTATTTAGTACATAATGTTGCTGCTACCATCTCTGATGACCGAAAATAGATTACTCACCTCGAACTGGACAATGTTTTTCTTTTAATGAGTCCAAAGTGAAGGACATACTGCTTCTCCGAGACCAGGCCCAAACCCCCCTTATTCGTGTGAAGAAAAGACGGAAATACAGGGGGTGGAGATCGGGGTGCCTTATTAGAATTAGTCGCAGAGTGGGTAACCAGCCTCTACCATCTGTTTAAAGCATACAACGTTCTCCTTCGCCCTCCATTTGGCAAATCTGACCATAATTCTATCCTCCTGATTCCTACTTACAAGCAAAAACTAAAGCAGGAAGTACCAGTGACTCTCTCAATACAGAAGAGGTCAGATGATGCGGATGCTAAGCTACAGGACTGTTTTGCTAGCACAGACTGGAATATGTTACGGAATTCATCCAATGCTTCATCAATACAGTGCATTTGGAAACTATTCAGACCCCTTGACATTTTCAACATTTTGTTATGTTACAGCCTTATTTTAAAATGGATTAAATACCAAAATATCCTCAGCAATCTACACAAAATATCCCATAATGACAAAGCGAAAACAGGTTTTTAGTAATGTATGTTGTTACGTTCCTCAGTTTCTGTGTTGTTTTGGGTTTGTATGTGTTTGTATATGTTTCAGGAAATGGCTTCCTGGATTCCCCTAAGCAGCTGATTGGTCGGGCCCATTGCAGATTGGAGCTTTGACCCGCCCTCTCGTCAGTGGATACAGCTGTCTACAATTACCGACTCCTTCGGCAGCTTTAAAAGCCAGTGTTCCTTTGTTAGGAAAGAGGGAGCTTCTTTGTCCTGTGTTGGTTGTTGTTCAGGGACAGTTTTTGTTATGTATTTTGTAGCCGCTACTTCTGAGGTATGTGTGTGACAAAGGACACTGTGTTTGTGATTATTGAAATTGTTCACTTTAAGTTTGTATTATTCTGTTTCATTTGTTCCCAGGGGGAAGGGGAAGGCACCTTGTAGTGCTTAGGCAAGAGGCCTGCGGGCATACATATATCCGTAGTGTGTATCCTGTCTATGGAAACTAGGTAAGACCTGGTCGGACCAACCCCTGTATTTTGGTTAGCGCGCCAGGTTGCGTTAAGGTTAGGTACGTAGTGGGTAGGCAAGTAAGGTAGGAGAGGGGGCTCTTAAACTTAAACTTTCTTTGCTTTGGTTCCGTTCAGCCACATTGCCGTGTTAAAAAAATAAATTCCCAGTAAACGATAATATTCTCTGCCTCTATCATCTTTACCAGCACCTACAATCACATACCTCTTTCACTCCACGAGGAGTTGAGTGTAGCAGGGCGTTGCGTTCCCTCCTGCAAGAGGTGTACATAACATATGCAAATAAAAAACAGAAATACCTTATTTACATACATATTCAGACCCTTTGCTATGAGACTCGAAATTGAGCTTGAGGTGCATCCTGTTTCCATTGATCATCCTTGAGGTGTTTCTACAACTTGGAGTCCACCTGTGGTAAATTCAATTGATTGAACATGATTTGGAAAGGCACACACCTGTCTATATAAGGTCCCACAGTTGACACTGCATGTGAGAGCAAAACCCAAGCCATGAGGTTGAAAGAATTGTCCGGTGAGCTCCAAGACAGGATTGTGTCGAGGCACAGATCTGGGGAAGGATACTAAAAATTTTTTTACAGCATTGAAGGTCCCCAAGTACACAGTGGCTTCCATCGCTCTTAAATAGAAGGTTGGAACTACCAAGACTCTTCTTAGAGCTGGCTCTCCAGCCAAACTGAGCAATCAGGGGAGAAGATCCTTGGTCAGGGAGGTGACCAAGAACCCAATGGTCACTCTAGAGTTCCTCTGTGGAGATGGGAAAACCTTCCAGAAGGACAACCATCTCTGCAGCCCTCCACCAATCAGGTCTTTATGGTAGAGTGACCAGACGGAAGTCACTCCTCAGTAAAAGGCACATGACAGCCCGCTTAGTCTTTAGGTGCCTTTTGGCAAACTCTAACAGACCATGAGAAACAAGATTCTTCGGTCTGATGAAACCAAGATTGAACTCATTGGCCTGAATGCCAAGCCCCACATCTGGAGGAAACCTGCCTCCATGCTTACGGTGAAGCATGGTGATGGCATCATCATGCTGTGGGGATGTTTTTCAGGGGCAGGAACTAGGAGACTAGTCAGGATCAAGGCAAAGATAACTGAGCAAAGTACAGAAGAGATCCTTGATGGAAACCTGCTCCAGAGTGCTCACGACCTCAGACTGGGGCGATGGATCACCTTCCAACCCGTCAATGCAGGAATGGCTTCGGGACAAGTTTCTGAAGTGGTACCGGAGCGCCAAGTCTTGGTCCAAAAGGCTCCTTAACAGCTTCTACCCCCAAGCCACAAGACTGCTGAACAATTAATCAAATGGCCACGCAGCCTATTTACACTTACACCCCCCCCCCTTGTTTTTACATTGCTGCTACTCACTGTTTGTTATCTATGCATTATCACTTTACCCCTACCTACATGTACAAATTACCTCAACTAACCTGTACCCTGCACATTGACTCGGTAATTACTTTAGTTTATTTAGTAAATATTTTCTTGGCTCTATTTCTTGAACTGCATTGTTGGTTAAGGGCTTGTAAGTAAGCATGTCACTGTAAGGTCTACACCTTACAAATACAACTTGATTTGATTTGTATTGACTTCAACTCAGAGCAATAGAGCCATCTGTACTACTGAAGAGGTACAGAAAGAGGACAGGAGTAAACAAATCGCTCTGGGTAGTTGGAGGAGCCACATCGAATCCGAACTCATGTCAATACTAAGTATTTCCGAAGCTAACGTGCTAACCGTTTCCCTACCAAGGCCATTGGTTCTCGTTGGGCAGGTGACGTCACTGCATGATGGCTACTAGCATATGCTAAATAGCCCGCATCTGCTACACATGCAACAACACTGCATGTAACATAATCCAAATCTGTGGGTATGTGTACTGCCAAGCCCCCTCCCCTCTGTCACGTGACTGACAGTAGAAACACACACTGGAGCCTTTTATCAATCAGCAGCCTAGGGATGACCATGTTACAACACGGATAATACCCTGTCCAGCCAGTAAGGATTATAGCCCCCCTGCACACACTCACACACTAGAGGACTAAGGGGAATGCACAAGCAGATACTTTACTAGAGTCAGTAAGCAGAGCACAAGGCTTCAGAGATCAAAACAGACAGTACACTAATATCACCAACAGAGGGCAGTAGTGATGAGAATATGTCATTTGGCGAGATATGGATGGTACATTGGCTCCAGTAGTCTGTGTGTGGAAGTAATATGGGATATTATGTCATATTGCTTTAATTTTAAAATCGGGGTTGAGCTTTTACAACACTGCCTATATCTTCTTCTATGAGGGCATTTGCATGTATTTCTTTTTACCCTTGCATTGTATTATAAGGTCTATATACATGTAGTTATTCCTATTTTTCCACAGGACCCTACACTATCATTTCAAAGCTGCCTTACCATCCTCCACAAGCTCTGTTCTTTCTAGAGTGAAGCCCTAGTAGGACTGAAATTACTTGTGTAGATGGGGTGGAAGGGTTGGGGCTCTGGGGCTAACAGCAAGCTAACATCTTTCAAAGCACTAATCGGAGGAGGCTGGTGAGGGGAAGACGGTTCACAAATAATGAATGGATGTGTTTGAGACCATTCCAATAATTCCGTTCCAGCCATTACTATGAGCCAGTCCTCCCCATTTAAAGTGCCACCAGCCACCACTACAGCTAATCAACACACTAGCCTGGCTATGGCCCTCTCTCTCATGGGAGGGACACCCACTTCAAGTCATTTAAGAAGATGGTGTCTTATTTCCAGGAGGAACACTGCATGTCCTTTTTATATTAGCCACACGTTTCTCTACCCTCTTAATTAACGGCCAAATTGCAAAATGGGAATGAACATTACTGTGAAATGAGAAATACATAGAGTAGGATAGATAGAGAACTGTCTCGTGTGGCTCAGTTGGTAGAGCAACACCAGCGTTGTGGGTTTGATTCCCACGGGTACCAGTGTGAAAATAATTCACATTTAAGCACTCACTACTGTAAGTGAATAGAGCAGAGCTACTGCAGTGCAGAACCTCTTTTAATTGTATTTTCAGTAATGGAGTCCAGTGGTTCTCCTGTTAGAGAAAACCACTGGAAGTTTCTCAGGCAGTTCCATGAGAACAACTGGTAGTGTGTGTGTGTGTGTGTGTGTGTGTGTGCGCGCGTGCGTGCGTGCGTGCGTCATAGCTTTTAGTCACACAGAGAGAGAACTGAATGAGTCCACAGGGATTGATGTAAAACTGTTAACACCGTCATTGTTTGCCTCTCAAACAGACGACAAAACAGAATTAGTGAGATGGAAATAGTCTTGATGGACATCAAGACAAGGACAAATCACTGATTATGGATCCATCTCTATTGATTACAGTGAAGCCATTACAATTCTGTCAACTTGCCTTGCCACTGGATCTCAACTCAATAGAGATTGACATGGGGGACATGTGAGGACATTATACATGTCACTCAGTCAGCAACCACTGGACAGATTATTCATGCATGTTGGATCTAGAGTCTGATGTAAAATCTACCTGATAACACCTCTACAGTACCAGATCTATCATTAGACTTTCTATCTATACAGTCATTGGATTCTGTCCTGTCGTCAATCATTGTCATGTTGCTATAATTTGACATGTTTCTTATTTCCTGGAAACCTTTGATTTGTGTCCAGTACCAGCTCATCCTAATAATAACCTGGCCGAATACATTTACATTGTCATTTTAGTTATTTAGCAGACGCTCTTGTCCAGAGCGACTTACAGTTGGTGTATTCATCTTAAGACAGCTAGGTGGGACAACCTCATATCACAGGCATAGAAAGTACATTTTTCCTCAGTAATGCAGCTATCAATAGGATCAGAACTAGAAGGGGGGGTCAAGTGCAAGTGGTGGTTAACATGTTGTTGTTTGTTTTTTGTTTTTTTGGGGGGTGGGGGTTGTGGTGAGGAGAAGGATTATTTAAGATACTGTTTCAGATGTTTTCGGAAGATGGGTAGTACCCTGCCTAATACCCTGTCCTCAGCTAATAGTACCCCCTGTGATATCAACCAGTTGATAGAGAGTTCAGCCTATGTGTTATGGCACAATAGCACAGTGTAGGCCAATCACACACACACACACACACTATGGCACAGTATATTGTAGTGTGGACCCAGTCAATGGATCGCTGGGACAGTAATATCTGTTGCTACGTAATGTGACATACACAAATATGCATGGTCATTTTTTAAATGTTTTATTTAGTTTGTTATTTTATGGAGCCATCCCTTGTATAATTTTGTAGGCCTCCCAGGTCCTGTATTTGCATTGAAAGTAATGTATATAATTTCTGCCGCTAGGGGGAGCTGTGATGTCAATGGGGAGCGTTAGTGGGCTCGTGAGGTCTTGGATGTTGCTTCTTCAATCTTGGGAAATGCCTAATACTGAACTATCTATCTCCATCTCATCATTCCACTCTGTTAATTCAGGTATGTAATGCGCAAAAGTGCAATATGACTCATTAAATATTGAGATAACATGGTTAACTACATAGTCCATGAGTTTGGTAATGTTTGAAGGCAATTGAAGGAAATTTAACTGAGTGAAAAACTGGTTGGTATTTTCCACATTATAAGTAATGGGCGTTTGCTAGGTTGCTAATGGTTATACGTAAGAAAAGGGAATACGACTTTTTCAACAAGGTTTTTAGCTCATATTTGTTTTATTTCCAATGAACAAAGGCTCAGTTTACTTCAGGAAATATATGTAAATATGCAATGTGACTATAAAATGTGTTAAGTGTTTATTTGTAAGAAAATAGCATTGAACAGTTTACTAGCATTATGCTAACCGAATTTAGCTTTGCGCTAGCTAGCTCGAGGCTATTGGGTTTCAGCTTGTTAGCTCATATGTTGATGGTTTAGAATGTAATGGTTGTAGCATTGTTTAGCACAGCCTCCAGTCATTTGTAGCTTTATGGAAATTGACACTGCTAGTACAGTGAGCTAGGTATAATGTAATGTAGCCTCTTATGGTACAATTTGATAGTTTTACATGCCAAATAGCTTTTATTGCTAGATGCTAAATACTACTGATTGAATAGCCTCAGATTATATGCACTATTAATTTAGCTATAGCAAGAGGTGAAAGGTGAATGCGTAACGTAAACTCACGTAAACTCGTACATCGCCGTGGTCCGTACAATTGCCCTTATTTTAGCGCCCCAAAAACTGTAATGTCAATACCATTGTAAAGCACAATTTCTCCCCTTTCCAACAGAATCAATTACATGACCTAAACACTGCCCGTTTCTGCATAATTCAAGCAGGCAATGAGCCCCGTCGGGTATTTTTTTAAATGGCGTGATAGTGAGAAGGAAAGATGTCGGGTGGTAAAATTGCTTTTTTTTACTCGATCTGTCCAACTTATCACCTTATCGCCTCTAAAATGTAAATAAAACACTATAAAGAGTTTATATAATGTGTCATTACATACCTATTTGAAGGTTTGTGTCGAATTTGAATCAGGGTTTTAGGGCGGTGCTTAAGTGATCTTAGAAGTAAACAGCAGCTTTGAGAATGATGATCGCATGCAATGATGACGCAAAAAATGACTAGGTATCCCCCCTTACCCCCGTCACTGTCCATTTCTTGTTTTTAAAGGATGAGAGAAGTGCTACACCTGGTGGAGAGAGATTATAAGACAGAAATAGTTGCTTTATGCGTGTACGTTACGGCATGACACGCCACGATGTAAAGGAGGGCCCGGTTTTTTCAACTTTTCTCCAATACTATAGAGCCATTACCATGTCGATCAACACTTGAATAGAAACCTAGTTCACACCCCCGATTTTGACGTCAGCACAGTCGCTACAGTCCCATTAGTTTTCTTTGTAGACTCGTTTGAAAGTTCGCAGTTACGCACATTTGTACGGAATGGGGTGAGTTTACGTTAGATGTATGGAGACTTTTGGGGGGGGGGGGGGGACTTGAGACCTTAATTTTTGATACACAAAATGGAATGTGAAAAGACTTAATACTAGTATGCAGTTGTAATGTATAATTGATTTTGCCTAAATAAAAAAAGTATCACAAACTTGGAGTATGCCTAATACTGAATCCTACTAACCTTTCTCCATCTCATCATACCACCCTGTTAATTCAGGTCAATTATCTGCTGACTACGTCTCAGTCCGAGGCATGTAACAGTAACACACCCTTAAAACACACAATCTCACAGCAATAAACACACATGCAATACACGCTAGTGCAAACACACATTCTATTTCACACGTGGTGTGTGTGTGGGACCGTATAAAATCAGATGACCCTAAAATACACTATCTGACGCACAGAAAGCGTCATTCCGCCTCTATGCAAACAGAAACACAGTGTGACGCGAGTGGGCTTTTCGAGGGTGTATTCTTCTGTGCTATCTGACACATTCTCAGTGGTAAAATGATATATTTTTTCATCTCACTGGCTTCCCCAGTATGAATAGATAAATAAATACATCATTTATGAATGCATATTCATGGTGAGTAAAGGGAAATCTAGGCCATCTCAAAACAATGGCTTTCCTCCCAGTTGCCTTTTCAAATACCTCCAGAAATAGGGGGCTGGTTAGACCCAGATAGTAGGACTCAGGATTCACTGCCGAGGAGAGCCTCCTCCCAGTAAACAATCTGGTTACTTCTGCATTCCAAGACCGTTAGTAGGGACCTTCTCAGAAAGTTAAAATTGCAACTTCTTATTTATTTCTCAAAACAATGTTTTTTTTCTCCAAATATTTCTGAATAAAATTGCCAACTTCACCAACATGTTTACCAAATTGGTATTCCATTGTAACCTTCCCTGATGTCACAGGAACGTTCACTGTTGGCTGGTCTCTTTTTTTACATCAGACTACAGATTTAATTAGTGGCAATGCAAAGAATGGCTAATTATTAAATCCAATCTGTCATAGACCACCATATCAACCTTTTTCATCATTCTACAGCTAGTTAACACTAAAAATAGCATCACCACGCTACTACTGCATAGCCTACTGAGAAAAATAAGTCATGACACAATCCAGACCATTGTATGTTTCCCAGGCTGCACCTATTGTTAAATGTGGAGGACACTGCACAGAGCAGGTCCAATAGATGTCAATTTAGAGGTGTCATGAATCGGAATGGACGATTAATTAGGGCCGATTTTACATTTTCATAACAATCGGAAATCTGTATTTTTGGAGGCTGATTTTTATATATATTTTTTTACAACTTTATTTAACGAGGCAAGTCAGTTAAGAACACATTCTTATTTTCAATGACGGACTAGGAAAGATGGGTTAACTGCCTTGTTCAGGGGCAGAACGACCGATTTTTACCTTGTCAGCTCAGGGATTCAACCTTGCAACCTTACGGTTAACTAGTCCAACGCTCTAACCACCTGCCTCACGAGGAGCCTGCCTGTTACGCGAATGCAGTAAGAAGCCAAGGTAAGTTGCTAGCTAGGATTAAGCTTATCTTATAAAAAACAATCAATCAATCATAATCACTAGTTATAACTACACACGGTTGATGATATTACTAGTTTATCTAGCGTGTCCTGCGTTGCATATAATCGATGCGGTGCGCATTCGCGAAAAAGGACTGTCGTTGCTCCAATGTGTACCTAACCATAAACATCAATGCCTTTCTTAAAATCAATACACAGAAGTATATATTTTTAAACCTACATATTAATGCTAAAAGAAAGGTTAGCAGGCAATATTAACCAGGTGAAATTGTGTCACTTCTCTTGCGTTCATTGCACGCAGAGTCAGGGTATATGCAACAGTTTGGGCCGCCTGGCTCATTGCGAACTAATTTGCCAGAATTTTACGTAATTATGACATACATTGAAGGTTGTGCAATGTAACAGCAATATTTAGACTTATGGATGCCACCCGTTAGCTAAAATACGGAACGGTTCCATATTTCACTGAAAGAATAAACGTTTTGTTTTGGAAATTATAGTTTCCGGATTCGACCATATTAATCACCTAAGGCTCGTGTTATTATGTTATAATTAAGTCTATGATTTGATAGAGCAGTCTGACTGAGCGATGGTAGGCACCAGCAGGCTCGTAAGCATTCATTCAAACAGCACTTTCGTGCGTTTTGCCAGCAGCTCTTCGCAATGCTTCAAGCATTGAGCTGTTTATGACTTCAAGCCTATCAACTCCCGAGATTAGGCTGGTGTAACCAATGTGAAATGGCTAGCTAGTTAGCGGGGTGCGCGCTAATAGCATTTCAAACGTCACTCGCTCTGAGACTTGGAGTGGTTGTTCCCCTTGTTCTGCATGGGTAACGCTGCTTCGAGGGTGGCTGTTGTCGATGTGTTCCTGGTTCGAACCCAGGTAGCGGCAAGGAGAGGGACGGAAGCTATACTGTTATACTGGTAATACTAAAGTGCCTATAAGAACTTCCAATAGTCAAAGGTATATGAAATACAAATGGTATAGAGAGAAATAGTCCTATAATTCCTATAATAACTACAACCTAAAACTTCTTACCTGGGAATATTGAAGACTCATGTTAAAAGGAACCACCAGCTTTCATATGTTCCCATGTTCTGAGCAAGGAACTTAAATGTTAGCTTTCTTACATGGCACATATTGCACTTTTACTTTCTTCTCCAACACTTTGTTTTTGCATTATTTAAACCAAATTGAACATGTTTCATTGATGTATTATATTAAGTTAAAATTTGTGTTCATTCAGTATTGTTGTAATTGTCATTATTACAAATACATTTAAAAAATAATAAATTGGCCGATTAATCGGTATCGACTTTTTTTGGGGCCTCCAATAATCGGTATCTGCGTTGAAAAATCATAATCGGTTGACCTCTAGTCATGACACCATATACAAGGTACAATACTTCACCACAGAAAGACTTCTGTCACTCTGCTCTAAGTCAGTGAGTCATTGTAGAGAGATGGAGAGAAATATAGAGAGAGGGAGAGTGAAAAAGGTCAATTCTTACCCAGCCAGCTCCTATTCAAGTAGACCGATACGAAGACAGGAGGAACAGTGAAGAAGTCCACCACTGAGTTGACCTCCAGCCAGAACCACAGCTTATCATTGGCTGCTATGAACTGAAGAAGAAATAGAACACCTCACTTAAAGCCTGGAAAACACAAAGAAGACTACACTCTAAGGTCATTTCAAAAGCTACTTTATGTCAAATGTGACATTAGGACTCTTCAATAAATAAACTCTGCTTTATGTTTTCTTTCCTTGCTTACTTCATAGTATCGCAATACTGGTATTGTGACAACCCTAATTGATGCAGTTATAATGTATCATAAGACTTATCTTTGTTTGCTATGAACTGAGGGGAGACATAGACGTAACAATTCATGTTGGTAAAACGTTCCTTTAAGTCCATGCTGCAGGTTCAATTTGTTACCAACATGAATTCTTGCTTCTATATCTCGCCTCAGTTCACAGTACAATGACTTATGATGCAATTATAATGCATTAAAACAGTTATCATGAGCATGTATGACCGCTTTGTAATGCGCTATTATCGTCTTATAAAGATCACGACTATGAAAAAAATGGCAAGTCTATCTAATCCTCGTATTATATAGAGGTCATGCATAGTTCATGTTTTATTTTTAACCTTATCAATATAGCAACATAATACATGCATTTTAATTTCATATACTGTATCTAAAGAGTACCTTGGACTCTAACATACTGAACTAAAGTTGCCACTAGCACAGTTCAGTTCTATAAAACATAACGACCAGGCTAGGGCCAACCGCTTGATCAGTTTCCCAGCATCGTCCCCTGACATACAGCATGTTGTTTGTGAATAGATCTTAGTCAGTGATGTGATTCATGTGGAGTCGTGACTGCCATAAGCAGCTTAGGACTTTATTTATTCATTGAGGGTTTCAGGCAGGCTTTTTCTCCAATGGAACGCTGCCTTTGGGAGAACACCAAGTCAGTATTATGACAATAGATCTCCTGCCTTTAGAGAGAGGTAGGTGTGTGTGTGTGTGTTTTAATAGGGCTTTAGTACATACCCGCAGCCCAAAGTAGAGGAGGAAGAAGACATTGAAGAACATGTCGATCTGTAACGTGAAATCTTTGTAGAAATTCTGACAGGATTCTATGGGACTGTGAAAGAGAGAGAAAGGGCAGAAATCGTCACATTAATAGACATACTTTATTACAATAATATATGTCACATTAATAGACATACTCTATTACAATAATATATGTCACATTAATAGACATACTCTATTACAATAATATAAGTCACATTAATAGGCATACTCTATCACAATAATATATGTCACATTAATAGACATACTCTATTACAATAATATATGTCACATTAATAGACATACTCTATCACAATAATATATGTCACATTAATAGACATACTCTATCACAATAATATATATATATCACATTAATAGACATACTCTATTACTATAATATGTCACATTATTAGACATACTCTATTACAATAATATATGTCACATTATTAGGCATACTCTATTACATGTCACATTAATAGACATACTCTATCACAATAATATATATATCACATTAATAGACATACTCTATTACAATAATATATGTCACAGTTTGGGGTACCACACATAGCCAGTGGATTTCAAATGGTGCAAACAGTAGAAACCTGCCCACTACTGTGTATTCCCAAGTGTTCACAGAACACAGGAATCATTAACAAGTCTTTACACATCTTTATTCATCCCACTGGGGCGATTAGTTTCAAGACTGCTGTGAATCAGACAACAGACAACAACAGAACAGACCGAACAGTGTGCGGGTATTGAAAATAAAACAAGTTGTGGCTTATGTCAACGGCAAAAAAATATAAAAGCCTGCAACAAAACCCATGTGTGTAGATTGTCCTGTCTTCCCTTTAGTGTACATATCCCATAAAGAAGGTACATGGCTCTTTGCAATCAGCAAGGTGGTACAGTATAGTATAGTAGCTAGCCTAGTTACAGTGCCTTGCGAAAGTATTCGGCCCCCTTGAACTTTGCGACCTTTTGCCACATTTCAGGCTTCAAACATAAATATATAAAACTGTTTTTTTTTTGTGAAGAATCAACAACAAGTGGGACACAATCATGAAGTGGAACGACATTTATTGGATATTTCAACCTTTTTTAACAAATCAAAAACTGAAAAATTGGGCGTGCAAAATTATTCAGCCCCTTTACTTTCAGTGCAGCAAACTCTCTCCAGAAGTTCAGTGAGGATCTCTGAATGATCCAATGTTGACCTAAATGACTAATGATGATAAATACAATCCACCTGTGTGTAATCAAGTCTCCGTATAAATGCACCTGCACTGTGATAGTCTCAGAGGTCCGTCAAAAGCGCAGAGAGCATCATGAAGAACAAGGAACACACCAGGCAGGTCCGAGATACTGTTGTGAAGAAGTTTAAAGCCGGATTTGGATACAAAAAGATTTCCCAAGCTTTAAACATCCCAAGAAGCACTGTGCAAGCGATAATATTGAAATGGAAGGAGTATCAGACCACTGCAAATCTACCAAGACCTGGCCGTCCCTCTAAACTTTCAGCTCATACAAGGAGAAGACTGATCAGAGATGCAGCCAAGAGGCCCATGATCACTCTGGATGAACTGCAGAGATCTACAGCTGAGGTGGGAGACTCTGTCCATAGGACAACAATCAGTTGTATATTGCACAAATCTGGCCTTTATGGAAGAGTTGCAAGAAGAAAGCCATTTCTTAAAGATATCCATAAAAAGTGTTGTTTAAAGTTTGCCACAAGCCACCTGGGAGACACACCAAACATGTGGAAGAAGGTGCTCTGGTCAGATGAAACCAAAATTGAACTTTTTGGCAACAATGCAAAACGTTATGTTTGGCGTAAAAGCAACACAGCTGAACACACCATCCCCACTGTCAAACATGGTGGTGGCAGCATCATGGTTTGGGCCTGCTTTTCTTCAGCAGGGACAGGGAAGATGGTTAAAATTGATGGGAAGATGGATGGAGCCAAATACAGGACCATTCTGGAAGAAAACCTGATGGAGTCTGCAAAAGACCTGAGACTGGGACGGAGATTTGTCTTCCAACAAGACAATGATCCAAAACATAAAGCAAAATCTACAATGGAATGGTTCAAAAATAAACATATCCAGGTGTTAGAATGGCCAAGTCAAAGTCCAGACCTGAATCCAATCGAGAATCTGTGGAAAGAACTGAAAACTGCTGTTCACAAATGCTCTCCATCCAACCTCACTGAGCTCGAGCTGTTTTGCAAGGAGGAATGGGAAAAAATGTCAGTCTCTCGATGTGCAAAACTGATAGAGACATACCCCATGCGACTTACAGCTGTAATCGCAGCAAAAGGTGGCGCTACAAAGTATTAATTTAAGGGGGCTGAATAATTTTGCACACCCAATTTTTCAGTTTTTGATTTGTTAAAAAAGTTTGAAATATCCAATAAATGTCGTTCCACTTCATGATTGTGTCCCACTTGTTGTTGATTCTTCACAAAAAAATGCAGTTTTATATCTTTATGTTTGAAGCCTGAAATGTGGCAAAAGGTCGCAAAGTTCAAGGGGGCCGAATACTTTCGCAAGGCACTGTAGCTAGCTAGCATGCTGCTTCCTCTCTCCTCAGGAGAGTCAAACAATGAATAATGAGGAATAATCCATCTCATCGGTCACATAATCCATCTTTATGTTTATATTATGATTAACCATTAAGGAAGTGGATGCTTTAAACAAAGCAATAGTAGCCAAAATGCCACTAAATTCTTCATTGTGGTAGAACAGCGTTTTTTTCATGGAACATTTGACATCAAATTCACCACAGTGGTTGTGAGGAGCAGATATTAATATTCATTATGGGAGTTGATTGCCTATGGGAATGTATAGGCTCATTTAGACAGTCAACAGTGAAGGATGGCCTCTCCTCACAGCAAAACGAATGGCTTTAAGTAGGTGTAAAGAGAGGCTCAGTGGGAGAGGGTGAATGGGGTTTGAATGGTTCCCAGGGGTGGAAGACAGAGAGAGAGAGCAGTATGATCATCATCCTCTACTTAACATAAAACATCTTAATGGGGGGTGATCCATCAGAGAAGATGACAAGTTATAACCATGAGAGAAATGTGTGAGGAATTGTTATTACATGAGAGCAAAGACGTCTTTTTCTGATAGCTGGGTGATTTCGGATTAAGTTAAGAACTGTAGGCCTGAAATGGAACAGTCTTTATCATGGCATGAATCTTGGCATGTGGCCCAACAGATTTAAATCTATGTGTATATATGGATGAAGGGTTAAAATAGCCCCTGAATGATATTATTTGGTTAAAATATATTACTTTCTCCCAGATGGCCACCCAGATTAATAAGCACCTCTCCGCACCTCTATGGTTCAGAGGGGTTGGGTTAAATGCGGAAGACACATTTCAGTTAAATGCATTCAGTTGTACAACTGACTAGGTATCCCCCTTTCCCAGTCAGTGGACGGAGGTTAATATGTCTGACCCCTCAGTGGAATTGCCATTGATCTAACCTGAATACTCTATTTACACAGTTCTAACCCTCCGATCTCCTATAAAACTAACAGTGATGTGAAAACAAACCCTGTTATGAATCATACAGCCAATCCATAAATACTTTGTGCTGGGTTGATTAAATGTCAATATCCATTTGGTCCATGTTGTGGGTTTGGTGGTGTATGGTCTGTAAGCCCCCTGTCCATCTACAGATTGGACCGTACTGGGCTGAGAAAATCACAGATCAAACCAAAAAACAACTGCATTAGCGAGTGTGTGTGTATATGTACTGTATATGTAGTGCTTAATTTGAGCCGGATCAGGAACCAGCACCTCTCTGTTTTGGACGGTTTCGTTCCGGAACCTATGTGGCCACATCTGGTACCTCTCGTGGCATGAAAAATTATTTTCACTTTTTGCAATGTACAAATTCTAATAAACGCGATAAAAGTTCATTCGAGTTGCCTTTTCGTTAATTCTCCTGTATCTCTTACCGAACTAAAATGAGATTCACGTTCTATGATCTCTCTCCCTCTATCTGCTCTGATCGACATGAGTCTGCACCTCTCACCTCTCCAGTATTGCATTTCCTTATAGAATCATAACCACACAAAGGGTTCTGGAGGAGCTGCAAAATTATAGTTACCGCTATCTGTTCTGAAAGTAATTCAATACGTTAGAATAGTCTACTACACCACGAGAAAGCAAAATCATTTGCCACAGAGGATAAATAGCTTCTTTTAAAAATAGCTTGGCTATTTCACTTGGTTGTGGAATGTAGCCCAATAACAAGGCATAGCCTACAGTTGGGAACGTGCTGCCAATCTGTCAGTGAATGCATACAAAACTGGCCTTTTGCAATATTTCAAAACTGGCCTTTTGCAATATTATTGTGGGAAAACACAGGTTGGAAAGCAAATTACTCTAATTTGTCTGCTGTAATCTGTCGGCTGTAGGCTACCAAAATCTTTTATCAACGTGAAATATTGTTTTACACAGTAAAACAAGAGAGAGAGAGGCTTTTGTCATCACCAGAGAGTGAGTTGTGCATCGTTGGATGAGTCCTTGTGAAGACTTACAGAAAACGTTTGACCTCTGTCATTGCCAACAAAGGGTATATAACAAAGTATTGAGATAAACTTTTGTTATTGACCAAATACTTATTTTCCATCATAATTTGAAAATAAATTCATTAAAAATCATACAATGTGATTTTCTGGATTTCTTTTCTCATTTTGTCTGTCATAGTTGAAGTGTACCTATGATGAAAATTACAGGCCTCTCTCATCTTTTTAAGTGGGAGAACTTGCACAATTGATGGCTGACTAAATACGTTTTTTGCCCCACTTCACACACCAAGGTCATTTTTATTGATCTCAGATTCTCAGTTTGTCAGTGTCAAAGTAGCCTGTCATTTCCATAATTTGTGCGGTATTATGGTGATTTCAAGATAACTGGGAATTCTGAAAAAAAAACAAGGTCGAATCATGACTCAGTGATCTTCAAGTCGGGAAGTCGGAGCTCTAGAAAGAGGCCTGAGTTCCCGACTTGGAATTCCGAGTTGGATGACCGTTCAAAACTAATATTCACCGTAGTCTGAGCTCGTTTTTTCCCGATTTCCCAGTTGACTTAAACGCATTATGGCAAAGTCTCCAGTCATGTAAGATGATGTAGAAACGGCATGAAATCCATTTATAAAAGGCCAACATTTTCCCGGACCCTAGGCCACAAAAAAATGTTCTCACGTGTGCAACTCCTGTAAGGGCCTCTACTCTATAGCTCTGTCGTTACACAAATGCGATGGTATGCATGCAAAGCTTTATAGTGGCCTAGGGTCCAGGAAAATGTTGGTCTTTTATAAACTAATTTCATGCAATTCTACGTCATTGTACCTCTCTCGTGCTCACATTTTGTTCCGGCTCGTCCCGATTTACTAGTTAAGCACTGTGCATGTGTATGTGTGTGTGCACGCTTACGTTTGTCTGTTAACATTGCTCCCCATGCGACACACACTCAAAAGCCTAGCAGTCTTTCCTATTGGTCCCTAATGCTTCCAGTGAAATCCTTTAGCTGTCTACCACCCTCCTCGTCTCTTATCATCAACATCATCAGCATCATCATCACAGCCTAGCAACCCAGGCAGATGCTTCGTTCTACAGAGCACACAGAGTTAAAATAACATTTAGCTACCCATGTGGCGGGCACGGTGGCACATTCCTTCCAGTGAAACTGTGCCGTCATTCTGGCTCAACACTGACCCGAAGGCTTTTCAAGAAAGTGTTAAGGACAGACCCCTTGATGTCTGGGAGCTAGGTTGTTTTATACAGGATCTGGAAATAGATAGGCCTTGCAAACCAAGTTACTTTACAAAGACAGAGTCAGCAATAACAACAACACCCCTCCCTCCCCATCATTCTAGAAACTGTCTGGGTATTGTGGCGCCAGATTTACAGGTTAGCTGAACCAAACACTGAGATGGCAATTTCAGCATCTGAAATAGAGAGATAGGATTGTGACGCAGAATTACTGGGGTACCAAAATATGTGTATATGCCACATTGAGAGCAGAAAGACAAAGGCCTGATCCCGGGCCTCAACGTCACATCACACCCTCACAATCACATGGGATCCAGCAGGCCACATGTTGTTGTTTGGCCTGGGGGGCACTGCTGGACAGAGGGAGAGAGAGAGAGAAAGAGAGGGGAGCGAGAGGGAGAGAAAGAGGGTAGAAGTAGAGAAGGAGAGAGGAGAGAGAGGTAGAGGAGGAGAGAGCTAGAGAAGGAGAGAGGAGAGGGAGCTAGAGAAGGAGAGAGGAGAGGGAGCTAGAGAAGGAGAGAGGAGAGAGAGCTAGAGAAGGAGAGAGGAGAGAGAGCTAGAGAAGGAGAGAGGACAGAGAAGGAGAGAAAGAAAGAAAAGAGAAAGGTAGAGAAGGAGAGAGGTAAAGAAGGAGAGAGGTAGAGAAGGAGAGAGAGGTAAATAAGGAGAGAGAGGTAGAGAAGGAGAGAGAGGTAGAGAAGGAGAGAGGTAGAGAAGGAGAGAGGTAAAGAAGGAGAGAGAGGTAGAGAAGGAGAGAGAGGTAGAGAAGGAGAGAGTGGTAGGGAAGGAGAGAGAGAAAGAGGTAGAGATAGAGAGAGCGAGAGAGGGACACAGACAGACATACATGTGAAAGAGAGGGGGGAGAGAGAGCAGAGAGTGAGGAGAAGGGAGAGAGAGGGACAGTGCTCGCATGGGAATTGGGACAATTTGTCTTCTTCCTCTAGCAGGGCCTTAAATAGCACACAGCACAGGGCTGCTTCTAGGCCATGTGGAAATTGCCTGAAGATGTGGGTGCCTCAGGATTGAACTCTGGTCAGCTTGTGTTTGAGTTGGAGGGTAGTTAGTTGTAGAGAGTGTGTCTGGATTTTACATGAAGCAGCTCCAGCTCCTTGGTAGCACCCTCCAATCACATGGGATCCAGCAGGCCACATGCCGTCATTTGGCCTGGTAGAAAATAGTTATTACATCTGCAGCCTCCTCCTAAAGCCTGGAGCTTGGTCAGGTGGGCACTTCTGGACAGACAGACAGAGAGAGAGAGATATGTGAGAGAGGGGGGAGAGAGCAAGAGAGCAAGCAAGAGAGTGAGCGAAGGAGAGAGCGAGAAAAACAGAAAAAGAGAGGGAAAGAAGGAGAGAGATTGAGAAAGAGAGACGGAGAGGGAAAGAGAGAGTGAAAGAGCAAGAGAGAGGAAGGTAAAGCAAGAGAGAGAGCAAGAGAGAGAAGGAGGGGGGAGACCGACATATGTGTAAGAGAGGGGGGAGAGCGAGGAGAGAGAGCAGAGAGAGCGAAGGAGAGACAGCGAGAGTGAATGAGAGTGAGAAGGAGAAGGGAGAGAGAGGGACAGTGCTCCCATGGGCATTGGGACAATTTGTCTTCTTCCTCTAGCAGGGCCTTATATAGCACACAGCACAGGGCTGCTTCTAGGCCATGTGGAAATTGCCTGAAGATGTGGGTGCCTCAGGCTTGAACTCTGGTCAGCTTGTGTATGAGTTGGAGGGTAGTTAGTTGTAGAGAGTGTGTCTGGATTTTACATGAAGTAGTTCCAGCTCCTTGGTAGAGAAGCTGCAAGCTCTGAGGATATACCGCAATATCGACACACACACACACAAACACAAACTGTCACGTTCTGACCTGTATTTCCTTTGTTGTGTATTTATTTAGAATGGTCAGGGCGTGAGTTGGGTGGGCAGTCTATGTTTGTTTTTCTATGATTTGGGTATTTCTATGTTTCGGCCTAGTATGGTTCTCAATCAGAGGCAGGTGTCATTAGTTGTCTCTGATTGAGAATCATACTTAGGTAGCCTGGGTTGCACTGTTTGTTTGTGGGTGATTGTCTATGTTAGTTGCGTGTGTCAACACAGTCCTTAGGATAGCTTCACGGTCTTTATTTGTTTATTGTTTTGTATGCAGTGTTCAGTACTTTCTTTATTAAATATTCACTATGAACACATACCACGCCGCATTTTGGTCCTCTGATCCTTCTCGCCTCTCCTCTTCAGATGAAGAGGAGGAAGACCGTGACACAAACACATACTTGCTAGTACCTACAGATAAATACAATATTTTCTGCTCATACAAGCAAATACAAATGCACACGAAAAAAACTCACACAACCCCCCCCCCCCCCCCCCCCACCACCACCACACACAGTGGTGGGAATAGAGAAGAGCGTGGTGGCCCTGCGGCTGCAGAACGGAGGTCTATTTCAGGACAGGAATGTTTCCTCACGTTAACCTCCTCTGACTAGACATTAGGCTTGGGGAAGCTCACAGAGGTAGAAACCAGCCTACAGGGGAGGAACAGGGAACGGATGAACACAAACAATAACCCAGTAACACCTTCAGTCTGCACAGCAGATCCCAGTCGTGTGTGTGTGTGTGTGTGTGTGTGTTAGCCTGCTGCCGACCTTGGCTGTCTCCTCCAGGCACAGCAAGGAACAGAGAAAACAATAACAACAGACTCCATGGTTTACTACTGGTATACTGATTTACTACTGGCATACTGGTTTACTACTGGTATACTGGTTTAGTACTGGCATACTGGTTTACTACTGGTATTCTGGTTTACTACTGGTATACTGGTTTACTACTGGTATACTGGTTTAGTACTGGTATACTGGTTTAGTACTGGTATACTGGTTTAGTACTGGTATACTGGTTTACTACTGGTATACTGGTTTACTACTGGTATACTGGTTTACTACTGGTATACTACTGGTATACTGGTTTACTACTGGTATACTGGTTTACTACTGGTATACTGGTTTACTACTGTACAGTCTGTCATGTCTTCTCATAGCTGTTTAAATTAACTACTGGAATAATCTACATGGGGATGGACAATGGAACCATACACTGTCAAAGTATATGTGGCTGTGTATCAAGAGAGCCTGGCATAAAAATATATTTAAAAAATGAAAACCGAAAGCAAATGTTGTCTTTATAAAGTCTCAGGGGAGGATTGCTGCCTGCTGAAGCAGTGTTACTTAGAACTACAGTGAAGGCATTATCTGACTACTGTGTGGTAAAAACATCCATCATCCGGTCTGTTTCCTCTGTGTGTGTGTGTCCGCGTATGTGAACACGTGTGTGCATGCATCTGCTGCGCATGTTTTCTGAGCATGTGTGACCTTTGAGTGTGTATGTGTGAACCCATCTGCTGCGCATTCCCTAACAGTGTGTGTGTGTGTGTGTGTGTGTGTGTGTGTGTGTGTGTGTGTGTGTGTGTGTGTGTGTGTGTGTGTGTGTGTGTGTGTGTGTGTGGAGGAGATAAAAGAAGGCCATGTTAGTACATCAATGATTGATTTAAGTCAAGGCACCATCACTAAAATAAGACTGATTTAGCACCTGCAAGGCACCATCACTAAAATAAGACTGATTTAGCACCTGCAAGGCACCATCACTAAAATAAGACTGATTTAGCACCTGCAAGGCACCATCACTAAAATAAGACTGATTTAGCACCTGCAAGGCACCATCACTAAAATAAGACTGATTTAGCACCTGCAAGGCACCATCACTAAAAGAAGACTGATTTAGCACCTGCAAGGCACCATCACTAAAATAAGACTGATTTAGCACCTGCAAGGCACCATCACTAAAATAAGACTGATTTAGCACCTGCAAGGGCATCAGACAAATACAACTTCCTCAGGGAGTCTAAAAACAACTAGTCCTTTTTCATTTCCCCTAGGTACACTCTGCACAGACGTCACTCACTGCAACACACACACACACACACACACAGTCTATTGTAGTGCGGACCCCGTATATGTAGTATAGATTAACAGGGAAAAGCACACAACCTGCCATCACACCCCTTTGAACGTAACAGTTATTACGTGATAAAAGCCTCCATGCTTATATAAATGCTAATACAACGACAGGCCTTTCCTTATCAATCTGCCCATTGATTCAACTAACATCGTCCTCAACTTACAATAACTCCAAGCTGCTCTGTCTGGGTGGTGTTCTAGCAGTCAAACTGTTTTACCTCGTTGAATGAACTGACTTCAAGTTGCTCTGGATTAGCTAAATGACCAAAATGGAAATGGAAGAGTTAACATACAGTGGTTACATGCAGAACCACTCCCCTGGAGGACTATACTATAGATAGGGATCATTTGTCATGGTTTTAGTTCTGATAAGGAACCATCAGTGCTGTCTGGGTTTCGTGACAGGGGGGACATATGTGGATGACAGACTGTGTTTAGACCATGCAGAGATGGGGTGAGTGTGTTGTGTGTGTGTTCGTGTTGGTGCGTTCGTGGTTGTACAGGCTAGGGGGGGAACTAGTCAATCACTAGTACTGATTCCCAGCTAGGAGTTAAATGCCTTTTCCTTCCTCTCCCAAGCTGGAAGAAAACAAGTTTCAATCACAATCCAACTGTGCTACTGATCAACTGGAAACATATAGGCTAACGCTACATTCATTTCTGCAGTGGAAATTATTTTTCTGAAGCTCTGTTGTTTTGTGAAGCCCTGTTGTTTTGTGAAGCCCTGTTGTTTTGTGTAGCCCTGTTGTTTTGTGTAGCCCTGTTGTTTTGTGAAGCCCTGTTGTTTTGTGAAGCCCTGTTGTTTTGTGTAGCCCTGTTGTTTTGTGTAGCCCTGTTGTTTTGTGAAGCCCTGTTGTTTTGTGTAGCCATGTTGTTTTGTGAAGCCCTGTTGTTTTGTGTAGCCATGTTGTTTTGTGTAGCCCTGTTGTTTTGTGAAGCCCTGTTGTTTGGTGAAGCCCTGTTGTTTGGTGAAGCCCTGTTGTTTGGTGAAGCCCTGTTGTTTTGTGTAGCCATGTTGTTTTGTGAAGCCCTGCTGTTTTGTGAAGCCCTGTTGTTTGGTGAAGCCCTGTTGTTTGGTGAAGCCCTGTTGTTTTGTGAAGCCCTGTTGTTTGGTGAAGCCCTGTTGTTTGGTGAAGCCCTGTTGTTTGGTGAAGCCCTGTTGTTTTGTGAAGCCCTGTTGTTTTGTGAAGCCCTGTTGTTTTGTGAAGCCCTGTTGTTTTGTGTAGCCATGTTGTTTTGTGAAGCCCTGCTGTTTTGTGAAGCCTTGTTGTTTTGTGAAGCCCTGTTGTTTGGTGTAGCCC
Source organism: Oncorhynchus clarkii lewisi (assembly GCF_045791955.1). NCBI lineage: Eukaryota > Metazoa > Chordata > Actinopteri > Salmoniformes > Salmonidae > Oncorhynchus > Oncorhynchus clarkii. Next base: position 23,603,539 of record NC_092169.1, read on the forward strand.
TGTTGTTTTGTGAAGCCCTGTTGTTTGGTGAAGCCCTGTTGTTTGGTGAAGCCCTGTTGTTTGGTGAAGCCCTGTTGTTTTGTGAAGCCCTGTTGTTTTGTGTAGCCATGTTGTTTTGTGTAGCCATGTTGTTTTGTGAAGCCCTGTTGTTTTGTGTAGCCCTGTTGTTTTGTGTAGCCATGTTGTTTTGTGAAGCCCTGTTGTTTTGTGTAGCCATGTTGTTTTGTGAAGCCCTGCTGTTTTGTGAAGCCTTGTTGTTTTGTGAAGCCCTGTTGTTTGGTGAAGCCATGTTGTTTTGTGTAGCCATGTTGTTTTGTGAAGCCCTGCTGTTTTGTGAAGCCTTGTTGTTTTGTGAAGCCCTGTTGTTTGGTGAAGCCATGTTGTTTTGTGTAGCCATGTTGTTTTGTGTAGCCCTGTTGTTTTGTGAAGCCCTGTTGTTTTGTGTAGCCATGTTGTTTTGTGTAGCCATGTTTTTTTGTGAAGCCCTGTTGTTTTGTGTAGCCATGTTGTTTTGTGTAGCCATGTTGTTTTGTGAAGCCCTGTTGTTTTGTGTAGCCATGTTGTTTTGTGAAGCCCTGCTGTTTTGTGAAGCCTTGTTGTTTTGTGAAGCCCTGTTGTTTGGTGAAGCCATGTTGTTTTGTGTAGCCATGTTGTTTTGTGAAGCCCTGCTGTTTTGTGAAGCCTTGTTGTTTTGTGAAGCCCTGTTGTTTGGTGAAGCCATGTTGTTTTGTGTAGCCATGTTGTTTTGTGTAGCCCTGTTGTTTTGTGAAGCCCTGTTGTTTTGTGTAGCCATGTTGTTTTGTGTAGCCATGTTGTTTTGTGAAGCCATGTTGTTTTGTGTAGCCCTGTTGTTTTGTGAAGCCCTGTTGTTTTGTGAAGCCATGTTGTTTTGTGTAGCCATGTTGTTTTGTGAAGCCCTGTTGTTTTGTGTAGCCATGTTGTTTTGTGAAGCCCTGTTGTTTTGTGTATGTGTGTGTGTTCGTGTTGGTGCGTTCGTGGTTGTACAGGCTAGGGGGGGAACTAGTCAATCACTAGTACTGATTCCCAGCTAGGAGTTAAATGCCTTTTCCTTCCTCTCCCAAGCTGGAAGAAAACAAGTTTCAATCACAATCCAACTGTGCTACTGATCAACTGGAAACATATAGGCTAACGCTACATTCATTTCTGCAGTGGAAATTATTTTTCTGAAGCTCTGTTGTTTTGTGAAGCCCTGTTGTTTTGTGTAGCCCTGTTGTTTTGTGTAGCCCTGTTGTTTTGTGTAGCCCTGTTGTTTTGTGTAGCCCTGTTGTTTTGTGAAGCCCTGTTGTTTTGTGTAGCCCTGTTGTTTTGTGTAGCCCTGTTGTTTTGTGTAGCCCTGTTGTTTTGTGAAGCCCTGTTGTTTTGTGTAGCCCTGTTGTTTTGTGTAGCCATGTTGTTTTGTGAAGCCCTGTTGTTTTGTGTAGCCATGTTGTTTTGTGTAGCCCTGTTGTTTTGTGAAGCCATGTTGTTTTGTGTAGCCATGTTGTTTTGTGAAGCCCTGTTGTTTTGTGTAGCCATGTTGTTTTGTGAAGCCCTGCTGTTTTGTGAAGCCTTGTTGTTTTGTGAAGCCCTGTTGTTTGGTGAAGCCATGTTGTTTTGTGTAGCCATGTTGTTTTGTGAAGCCCTGCTGTTTTGTGAAGCCTTGTTGTTTTGTGATTACCAGGTAGAGCTAAGTAAGCAGATTATGATTTAGTTAGAAGAACAGTTATAGGGAATATAGCTAGATGGCATAACGGGAAATGAATGATAAGTATTATGAATAGTTTATAACGGAAGCATAAGCAAAAAGTGCCTTCGCTGCGGGCTGGTATTAATAGTAGTTCATACTGTATCATTGTCAGAGAGACTGCAGACAGGGGAAGACTACAGCCCTCAAATTCAAATCTGGACATGGAAGCCAGTTCCGCTTTCTTACTTTCTTTCATTGTTCCCCTCTAATCAGGGACTGATTTAGACCTGGGACACCAGTTGGGTGCAATTAATTATTAGGTAGAACAGCAGTAGTCTGGACAGTAGTCTGGACCTCAAAGGGTAAGATCTGAATACCCCTGCTCTACAGTTATTGAACGCTTCCCAAATGGCACCCTATGGGCCCTGGTCAAAAGTAGTGCACTATAAAGAGAACGGGGTGTCATTTGGGATGCACAAACTAATATCAGGTTCCACGATTCATAAACTTAACAAACCTCAATTTCCTGGACGCCTAACTTCTGTCTCCATCTGCAGAGAATTGAGCCAGTATGGATAAGAGGTACTATATTGTTAAAAATGAGAAAGCCTCCAAAAAGCCACACACTGGGAACTAACAGTGTGGAGAGGGGGACTTGTTTTCAACGCAGCTGCAGCACTAGGCTATACCCTGAATGTACAAAATATTAAGAACACCTTAATACTAAGTTGCCCTCAGAACAGCCATAATTCGTCAGGTCATGGACTCTACAAGGCGTGGAAAGCGTTCCACAGTGATGCTGGCCCATGTTTACTTCATTGCTTCACACAGTTGTCTCAAGTTGGCTGGATGTCCTTTGGGTAGTGGACCATTCTTGATGCACACAAGAAACTGTTGAGCGTGAAAAACCCAGCAGCGTTGCAGTTCATGACCAGTGCGCCTGGCACATACTACCATACCCCGTTCAAAGGCACTTGAATATTTTTTTCTTGCCCATTCACCCTCTGAATGGCGCACATACACGATCCATGTCTCAATTGTCTCCAGGGTTAAAAATCCTTCTTTAGACAGGATCCTTCTGTCTCCTCCCCTTCATCCCCTTCATGATTGAAGTGGATTTAACAAGTGACACACTCCCAGGCACACAAGGTCTGCTCAGTCCTCTTCCCAAGGCAGCCATATTTCTCACCTTAGCCAATTAATAAGTAATTCACTATTTCTCTCTTCACTGCTGTTATTGATTGCAGCACCCTGATGATAGTATTACAGGCATGGGTCATAGGCCGCAAATGAAACCTCACACATACACAATACTTTGGCGCAGCCCACCCACACACACGGCTTTATGATAACCCCAAAACAGTATGTGTGTGTATCGGTGTGGTGTGCCCTGAGTGGTGTGTGTATGTGTGACAAGTGGGCCAGGAACAAGGGCATCCCTTATAGTAGGGCCGTCCTGCAGAGTCTCTGGGTTTACATACCTCGTATTCAGTCGTTCCCTTGTTCCACAGGAGCAGAAAAGAGAGCGAGGAGCTGAAGCATTAAAACAGACCAGGATGTGGGAGGGAGGGAGGGAGGGATAGATGAAGTATGCTCCCAATGAAAATATCACCAAAATAGCATCAGCTTTGCAACAAATGTCATATTGAAAAGAGAGATAAGGATTATGACTCCCTCTCCACAGATGCAGTATGACTGTATTCAGCGAAATGACAGTAACCCCCTCTGACTGACTGGCCGACCACCGTAATCCCACCTATTATTACTACTGTTATCTGTCGTTAGGGTTAGGAGTTTCCTTGGCCACGTGATCTGACCAGGAAAAACTCTGGGCCCTACGTATCACCTCATACGCCTTTGCATCCCGCAAAGGCGGAGGTGTTGCTAACATTTACGATAGCAAATTTCAATTGACAAAAAAAAATTCAGTTTTCGTCTTTTTTCGAGCTTCTAGTCATGAAATCTATGCAGCCTACTCAATCACTTTTTATAGCTACTGTTTACAGGCCTCCTGGGCCATATACAGCGTTCCTTATTGAGTTCCCTGAATTCCTATCGGACCTTGTAGTCATAGCAGATAATATTCTAATCTTTGGTGACTTTAATATTCACATGGAAAAGTCCACAGACCCACTCCAAAAGGCTTTCGGAGCCATCATCGACTCAGTGGGTTTTGTCCAACATGTCTCTGGACCTACTCACTGTCACAGTCATACTCTGGACCTAGTTTTGTCACATGGAATAAATGTTGTGGATCTTGAAGTTTTTCCTCATAATCCTGGACTATCGGACCACCATTTTATTACGTTTGCAATTGCAACAAATAATCTGCTCAGACCCCAACCAAGGAACATCAAAAGTTGTGCTATAAATTCACAGACAACATAAAGATTCCTTGATGTCCTTCCAGACTCCCTCTGTCTACCCAAGGACGCCAGAGGACAAAAATCAGTTAACCACCTAACTGAGGAACTCAATTTAACATTGCGCAATACCCTAGATGCAGTTGCACCCCTAAAAACTAAAAACATTTCTCATAAGAAACTAGCTCCCTGGTATACAGAAAATACCCGAGCTCTGAAGCAAGCTTCCAGAAAATTGGAAAGGAAATGGCGCCACACCAAACTGGAAGTCTTCCAACTAGCTTGGAAAGACAGTACCGTGCAGTATCGAAGAGCCCTTACTGCTGCTCAATCATCCTATTTTTCCAACTTAATTGAGGAAAATAAGAACAATCCGAAATTCCTTTTTGATACTGTCACAATGCTACATACTGGACCCTATCCCAACTAAACTACTGAAAGAGCTGCTTCCTGTGCTTGGCCCTCCTATGTTGAACATAATAAATGGCTCTCTATCCACCAGATGTGTACCAAACTCACTAAAAGTGGCAGTAATAAAGCCTCTCTTGAAAAAGCCAAACCTTGACCCAGAAAATATAAAAAACTATCGGCCTATATCGAATCTTCCATCCCTCTCAAAAATGTTTGAAAAGGCTGTTGCGCAGCAACTCACTGCCTTCCTGAAGACAAACAATGTATACGAAATGCTCCAGTCTGGTTTTAGACCCCATCATAGCACTGAGACTGCACTTGTGAAGGTGGTAAATTACCTTTTAATGGCATCAGACCGAGGCTCTGCATCTGTCCTCGTGCTCCTAGACCATAGTGCTGCTTTTGATACCATCGATCACCACATTCTTTTGGGGAGATTGGAAACCCAAATTGGTCTACACGGACAAGTTCTGGCCTGGTTTAGATCTTATCTGTCGGAAAGATATCAGTTTGCCTCTGTGAATGGTTTGTCCTCTGACAAATCAACTGTACATTTCGGTGTTCCTCAAGGTTCCGTTTTAGGACCACTATTGTTTTCACGATATATTTTACCTCTTGGGGATGTCATTCGAAAACATAATGTTAACTTTCACTGCTATGCGGATGACACACAGCTGTACATTTCAATGAAACATGGTGAAGCCCCAAAATTGCCCTCGCTAGAAGCATGTGTTTCAGACATAAGGAAGTGGATGGCTGCAAACGTTATACTTTTAAACTCAGATAAAACAGAGATGCTTGTTCTAGGTCCCAAGAAACAAAGAGATCTTCTGTTGAATCTGACAATTAATCTTAATGGTTGTACAGTCGTCTCAAATAAAACTGTGAAGGGCCTCGGTGTTACTCTGGACCCTGATCTCTCTTTTGAAGAACATATCAAGACTGTTTCAAGGACAGCTTTTTTCCATCTACGTAACATTGCAAAAATCAGAAACCTTCTGTCCAAAAATTAATCCATGCTTTTGTCACTTCTAGGTTAGACTACTGCAATGCTCTACTTTCAGGCTACCCGGATAAAGCACTAAATAAACTTCAGTTAGTGCTAAATACGGCTGCTAGAATCCTGACTAGAACCAAAAAATGTGATCATATTACTCCAGTGCTAGCCTCCCTACACTGGCTTCCTGTCAAGGCAAGGGCTGATTTCAAGGTTTTACTGCTAACCTACAAAGCATTTCATGGGCTTGCTCCTACCTATCTCTCTGATTTGGTCCTGCCGTACATACCTACACGTACGCTACGGTCACAAGACGCAGGCCTCCTAATTGTCCCTAGAATTTCTAAGCAAACAGCTGGAGGCAGGGCTTTCTCCTATAGAGCTCCATTTTTATGGAATGGTCTGCCTACCCATGTGAGAGACGCAAACTCGGTCTCAACCTTTAAGTCTTTACTGAAGACTCATCTCTTCAGTGGGTCATATGATTGAGTGTAGTCTGGCCCAGGTGTGTGAAGGTGAACAGAAAGGCTCTGGAGCAACGAACCGCCCTTGCTGTCTCTGTCTGGCCGGTTCCCCTCTTTCCACTGGGATTCTCTGCCTCTAACCCTATTACAGGGGCCGAGTCACTGGCTTACTAGGGCTCTTTCATACCGTCCCTAGGAGGGGTGCGTCACTTGAGTGGGTTGAGTCACTGATGTGATCTCCCCCCCCCCCCTCTTGGGTTGTGTCGTGGCGGAGATCTTTGTGGGCTATACTCGGCCTTGTCTCAGGATGGTAAGTTGGTGGTTGAAGATATCCCTCTAGTGATGTGGGGGCTGTGCTTTGGCAAAGTGGGTGGGGTTATATCCTTCCTGTTTGGCCCTGTCCGGGGGTGTCACTGGATGGGGCCACAATGTCTCCTGACCCCTCCTGTCTCAGCCTCCAGTATTTATGCTGCAGTAGTTTGTGTGTCGGGGGGCTAGGGTCAGTTTGTTATATCTGGAGTACTTCTCCTGTCCTAACCGGTGTCCTGTGTGAATTTAAGTATGCTCTCTCTAATTCTCTCTTTCTCTCTTTCTTTCTCTCTCTCGGAGGACCTGAGCCCTAGGACCATGCCTCAGGACTACCTGCTGCTCCAGTTTCAACTGTTCTACCTGTGATTATTATTATTTGACCATGCTGGTCATTTAGAAACATTTGAACATCTTGGCCATGTTCTGTTATAATTTCCACCCGGCACAGCCAGAAGAGGACTGGCCACCCCACATAGCCTGGTTCCTCTCTAGGTTTCTTCCTAGGTTTTGGCCTTTCTAGTGAGTTTTTCCTAGCCACCGTGCTTCTACACCTGCATTGCTTGCTGTTTGGGGTTTTAGGCTGGGTTTCTGTACAGCACTTTGAGATATCAGCTGATGTACGAAGGGCTATATAAATACATTTGATTTGATTCCTATTCCTATATAATTTATCCATTATTTCTTCATAGGGTTACAAAACTCTCCAAAAATGCCCATGTTTTCCAGAAACCCAGATTGGAGGACTACAGAATGTCGTGCATATTCCTTCCTGATTCCAGAAATCTTCCAACAAGGATTTATGAAAACCCAGGGTTTTTTTTAAGTTACCTGAATTTTAAAACCCAATTTCTTCATTTCGTTTTTCCTTTTATCCACCCATTACTTATTTTGTTACATAGAAGTTCTTAAGTCAATTTACAAAATCCCTGCTGAAGTAGGAGGTACAATAGCAGCCAATAAAACTCCCCTCTAATATTCCTTCCAGCATTCTGCTGCAGGGTATCGTAACACAGCTCCTTTAAAGACAACAGCCACCTGGAAGTGCCTGGAAAAACCAACTCTGGGGAGGATACTGGTTGGCCACCAGGGAGATGGATGTGGATGTGTTTCTTACCCACTGATCAGTGCTGTGTGTGTGTGTGTGTGTGTGTGTGTGTGTGTGTGTGTGTGTGTGTGTGTGTGTGTCTCTCCCTCTCTCTCTTGGGAGAACAGAACACTGCTCCACGGAGGCAGACATAAAAGCCCATACTATAAAGAGCTCCAGCCTCTTAGTCCCTCTCTCTCTCACACACACACACTTCTCTCTGTTACCTCAGGGAGTCACTTGCAACTCGGAAAAAACCTCTCCGTTTGAACGTCTTAGACTGCTTTTTCACAGACAATTTCAAATCTGAGGTACTCCCCCCAAGCAAGTAGCAAACGCTATAGGACTGTGTTAATATCTTCCAGAAGGAATGAACCACTCCCTTCACTACTGAAGAGCAGTTATGAAGAGCAACAGATAAACAAAACATGAGGCTAGATGTATTATGGAGATCATTAAGGCTGTGGTATTTGCTACAGTAATGACTGCCAGTAACACCTGACCTGGATGTCGCTGACCATCGATAGGATCAATCGTCAACATTTTGGAACGCCAGAGAGGAATAGGTCATGCAAAAAGCATTTGAGCTTTTTTTTTTTTTTTTGCGTTGATGGGGTGAGAACATGTGTGTGTGTGTGTGTGTGTGTGTGTGTGTGTGTGTGTGTGTGTGTGTGTGTGTGTGTGTGTGTGTGTGTGTGTGTGTGTTGGTTGGGTGAGAATGTGTGTGGGATCAGGGGGAGAGGAAGTGGAGTCTACAGCTGTTGGAGTGAAAGTATGGCTGTAACTCAAGCTAGTCAACACACACACACACACATTGAGGTATGTTGGTCCCACTGAAGTGGCACAGGAATTAAAGTGAGCAGCTAAGGCTAATGATTATGAGGAGAGGCCGGGAGGAGTAGTGGGAGTAGGGGGGAAAGACTTGTCTTAGCTTAATGAGAGCACCGAAAGAGAGAGAGAGGCTTTCCTAATATCTAGTGTCCTTCCCTAGAGCTGTCAGATATGTCTCTCTGTCCCTCATGAGTTATATCAACCTATCTGTGCATCTTAGCGTAATGAGAGAGAGAGAGAGAGAGAGAGAGAGAGAGAGAGAGAGAGAGAGAGAGAGAGAGAGAGAAAAGAGGTGAAGCAAGGGAGCGAGAGAAAAGAGAGAAATAGAGGTAGAGAAAGAAGGAAAGATAGGTAGGTAGAGGGAGATACCCATCTGTGCATCTTAGCTTAATGAGAGAGAGAGAGAGATACCAGAGCCTTATACACACACACAACTGTAAAATAATTATTTAATGAATCACACAAAACATTCCTTAATCACAGCTAACATCTTTCCCTAATACTTAGTGCCCTTCCTTAGTATCCTTCCCTAGTATCCTTCCCTAATAGCTAGTGTTCTTCCCTAGTATCCTTCCCTAATACCTAGTGTCCATCCCTAGGATTCTTCTCTAATATCTAGTGTCCTTCCCTAGGGTCTTTCCCTAAATACCTAATGTACTTCCCTAGGACCCTTTCCTAATACCTAGTGTCCTTCCCTAATACCAAGTGGCCTTTCCGAGGATCCTTCCCTAAAACCTAGTGTCCTTTCCTAGGATCCTTCCCTAATACCCAGTGTCTTCCCTAGGATACTTCCCTAATACCTAGTGTCATTCCCTAGAGCTGTCAGGTATGTCTCTCTGTTCCTCATGAGTTAGATCAACCTCTGTGTATCCATAGGCGTTCTGTCTTGTCAATCACCTCATCTAGGTGCTCTACACAGTTTTAGTGTCAGGAGCTTTCTGTCTATCCAGTGGAAGTGCTAAGTAAGGTTCTGAGTTTCAGCTACTAGTCAGTTGTCCGACAGTCTTACTATCACAAAGTCAAAGACGTTGCATTCAGGCAGTTTTCACGTTCTTTGCCCGCTTTGAGGATAACACAGTGCCACTGACACAGCCAGCTACCAAGGACTGTGGGCTTTCCTTCTCTGTGGCCGACGTGAGTAAGACATTTAAACGTCTTAACCCTCTCAAGGCTCCCAGACGCCATCCCTAGCCGTGTCCTCAGAGCATGCGCAGACAAGCTGACTGGTGTGTTTACGGACATATTCAATCTCTCCCTATCCCAGTCTGCTGTCCCCACATGCTTCAAGATGGCCACCATTGTTCCTGTACCCAAGAATGCAAAGGTAAATTAACTAAATGACTATCGCCCCATAGCACTTACTTCTGTCATCATGAAGTGCTTTGAGAGGCTAGTTAAGGATCATATCACCTCCACCTTACCTGATACCCTAGACCCACTTCAATTTGCATACCGCCCCAATAGATCCACAGACGATGCAATCTCCATCACACTGCCCTATCCCATCTGGACAAGAGGAATACCTATGTAAGAATGCTGTTCATTGACTATAGCTCAGCATTCAACACCATAGTACACTACAAGCTCATCATTAAGGTCGAGGCCCTGGGTCTGAACCGAGCCCTGTGCAATTGGGTCCTGGACTTCCTGACGGGCCGCACCCAGGTGGTGAAGATAGGAAACAACATCTCCACTTTGCTGATCCTCAACACTGGGGCCCCAGAAGGGTGTGTGCTCAGCCCCCTCCTGTACTCCCTGGTCTCCCATGACTGCGTGGCCATGCACACCCCCAACTCAATCATCAAGTTTGCAGACGACCCAACTGTAGTAGGCTTGATTACCAACAACGACGAGACAGCCTACAGGGAGGAGGTGAGAGCTCTGGGAGTGTGGTGACAGGAAAATAACCTCTCACTTGTCAACAAAACAAAGGAGGTAATTGTGGACTTCAGGAAACAGCAGAGGAAGCACCCCCCTATCCACATCGACGGGACAGCAGTGGAGAAGGTGGAAAGTTAAGTTGGCTTGTCACCTAAGACCCTCACAAACCTTTACAGATGAAACAATTGAAACCATCCTGTCGGGCTGTATCACCACCTGGTACGGCAACTGTACCGCCCACAACCGCAGGGCACTCCAGAGAGTGGTGCGGTCTGTACAACGCATCACGGGGGCAAACTACCTGCCCTCCAGGGCACCTACAGCACCCGATGTCACTGCCTGTTCACCCCACTATCATCCAGAAGGCGAGGTCAGTACAAGTGCATCAAAGCAGGGACCGAGAGACTGAAAAACAGCTTCTATCTCAAGACCATAGACTGTTAAATAGCCATCACTAGCACAGAGAGGCTGTTGCCTACATACAGACTTGAAATTATTGGCCATTTTAATAAATGGTTACTATAATAATGTCACTTTAATAATGTTTACATATCTTGCATTACTCATCTCATGTGTACAGTTGAAGTCAGAGGTTTACATACACCTTAGCCAAATACATTTAAACTTAAATTTCTTTCATCACATTCCCAGTGGGTCAGAGGTTTACATACACTCAATTAGTATTTGGTAGCATTGCCTTTAAATTGTTTAACTTGGGTCAAACGTTTCAGGTAACCTTCCACAAGCTTCCCACAATAAGTTGGGTGAATTTTGGCCCATTCCTCCTGACAGAGCTGGTGTAACTGAATCAGGTTTGTAGGCCTCCTTCCTTGCACATGCTTTTTCAGTTCTGCCCACACATTTTCTACAGGGTTGAGGTCAGGGCTTTGTGATGGCCACTCCAATGCCTTGACTTTGTTGTCCTTAATCCAATTTGCCACAACTTTGGAAGTATGCTTGGGGTCATTGTCCATTTGGAAGACCCATTTTCGACTAACCTTTAACTTCTTGACTTGAGATGAGATGTTGTTTCAATATATCCACATAATTTTCCTCCTCATGAGCCATCTATTTTGTGAAGTGCACCAGTCCCTCCTGCAGCAAAGCACCCCCACAACATGATGCTGTTCTTCATCTTGCAAGCGTCCCCCTTTTTCCTCCTAACATAACAATGGTCATTATGGCCAAATAGTTATATTTTTATTTCATCAGACCAGAGGATATTTCTCCAAAAAGTATGATCTTTGTCCCCATGTGCAGTTGCAAACCATAGTCTGGCTTTTTTATGGCAGTTTTGGAGCAGTGGCTTCTTCCTTGCTGAGCGGCCTTTCAGGTTATCTCAATATAGGGCTTGTTCTACTGTGGCTATAGATTAGGATAGAGAACACTCTAAAGTTTCCAAAACTGTCAAAATATTGTCTGTGAGTATAACAGAACTGATATGGCAGGCGAAAACCTGAGGAAAATCCATCCAGAAAGTGCTGTTTTTCTGAAACTACTCTTTTCCATTGCAAGCCTATCCTCCATTTAAAGGGATATCAACCAGATTCCTTTCCCTATGGTTTCCACAAGGTGTGAACAGTCTTTAGACATAGTTTCAGGCTTTTATTTGGAAAAATGAGCTGTCCTCAGATGTGTGCATGCGCGAAACCTTTTCTTTCTCTGTTCTATTGAAAAGGCTACAGTCCGGGTTGAAATATTATCGATTATTTATTGTAAAACAACCTGAGGATTGATTATAAAAAAACGTTTGACATGTTTCTACGAACTTTACGGATACTATTTGGAATTTTCATCTGCCTGTCGTGACCGCACGAGCCTGTGGATTACTGAACAAAATGCGCCAAATGGAGGTTTTTGGATATAAAGAGAATCTTTATCAAATAAAACAAACATTTAGTGTAACTGGGAGTCTTGTGAGTGCAAACCTACGAAGATCATCAAAGGTAAGTGATTAATTTTATTGCTTTTCTGACTTTCGTGACCAATCTACTTTGCTGCTAGCTGTTTGTAATGTTTTGTCTGCTGAGAGCTGTCCTCACATAAACGCTTGGTTTGCTTTCACTGTAAAGCCTTTTTGAAATCTGACACACCGGCTGGATTAACAACAAGTTAAGATGTGTTTTGGTGTATTGCACTTGTGATTTCATGAAAATGTAATCTTTTTAGAAATTTAATTTGAATTTGGGGCTCTGCAATTCACCGGATGTTGACGAAAACTATCCCGCTAAAGGGATCTGAGTCAATAACACAGCATTTTCTGTTTTGAACATTGATAGAAATGGACAATCTAAACATCCACAGACACTGTTAACAAACAGAGACAAATCACACAGACACTGTCTGAGACTTACACACAGGGAGACTGGCTCATGAATGGATGGAGAGAGAGAGAGAGAGAGAGAGACAGAAAGAGAGAGAGAGAGAGAGAGAGAGAGAGATAGAGAGAGAGAGAGAGAGAGAGAGAGAGAGGAGGTGAAGCAAGGGAGCGAGAGGAAAGAGAGAGAAATAGAGGGAGAGAAAGAAGGAAAGATAGGTAGGTAGAGGGAGATACAGAATTAGAGGAGAGAGATGGTTTCTCATCCTTCCCATGAAGTCCTGACCCTGGCATTAAAAAGGATTATAAACTTTCATGGCGGCAAGGATCTTTTTCTATTCCTCTCTTTTTGTCTGAAATATGCCAAGTCGAGGCAGATTAGGAAGAGAAGGGAGAGAGAGAGGGTGAGTGGGGGAGAGTAAAGGGGGGAGAGGCAGAGATAGAGGGAGGGGGATAGAGAACTAGATAGACAGGGGGAGGGAGGAAAAAGAGAGAGAGAGGAAGGGAATGAAAGAGGGAGTAAAAAGAGAGAGGGGGACACAGAGGGAAGGACTTCATCCCTTTCTGTAAACGAGGGACTGGACACATGCCAGGAATCATTTCCACACCACTGTTCCCTGCACTACTGCTCAGATTAACACTGCAGATGTTGGACATGGCATGACTTTATTCATGTTTTGCCTGTCATGCAACACCCAGAGCTATCTGTAAAACAACACATTTCACCACAACTATCTGGTGTATGTGACAATAAAACATCTGTATATATACATACAGTGGGGCAAAAAAGTATTTAGTCAGCCACCAATTGTGCAAGTTCTCCCACTTAAAACGATGAGAGAGGCCTGTAATTTTCATCATAGGTACACTTCAACTATGACAGACAAAATTAGGGAAAACAATCCAGAGAATCACATTGTAGGATTTTTAATGAATTTATTTGCAAATTATGGTGGAAAATAAGTATTTGGTCAATAACAAAAGTTAATCAAAATACTTTGATATATACCCTTTGTTGGCAATGACAGAGGTCAAAAGTCTTCACAAGGTTTTCACACACTGTTGCTGGTATTTTGGCCCATTCCTCCATGCAGATCTCCTCTAGAGCAGTGATGTTTTGGGGCTGTTGCTTGGCAACACAGACTTTCAACTCCCTCCAAAGATTTTCTATGGGGTTGAGATCTGGAGACTGGCTAGTCCACTCCAGGACCTTGAAATGCTTCTTAAGAAGTCACTCCTTCGTTGCCCGGGCGGTGTGTTTTGGATCATTTTCATGCTGAAAGACCCAGCCACGTTTCATCTTCAATGCCCTTGCTGATGGAAGGAGGTTTTCACTCAAAATCTCACAATACATGGCCCCATTCATTCTTTCCTTTACACGGATCAATCGTCCTGGTCCCTTTGCAGAAAAACAGCCCCAAAGCATGATGTTTCCACCCCCATGCTTCACAATAGGTATGGTGTTCTTTGGATGCAACTCAGCATTCTTTCTCCTCCAAACACGACGAGTTGAGTTTTTACCAAAAAGTTATATTTTGGTTCCATCTGACCATATGACATTCTCCCAATCTTCTTCTGGATCATCCAAATGCTCTCTAGAAAACTTCAGACGGGCCTGGACATGTACTGACTTAAGCAGGGGGACACGTCTGGCACTGCAGGATTTGAGTCCCTGGCGGCGTAGTGTGTTACTGATGGTAGGCTTTGTTACTTTGGTCCCAGCTCTCTGCAGGTCATTCACTAGGTCCCCCCGTGTGGTTCTGGGATTTTTGCTCACCGTTCTTGTGATCATTTTGACCCCACGGGGTGAGATCTTGCGTGGAGCCCCAGATCGAGGGAGATTATCAGTGGTCTTGTATGTCTTCCATTTCCTAATAATTGCTCCCACAGTTGATTTCTTCAAACCAAGCTGCGTACCTATTGCAGATTCAGTCTTCCCAGCCTGGTGCAGGTCTATAATTTTGTTTCTGGTGTCCTTTGACAGCTCTTTGGTCTTGGCCATAGTGGAGTTTGGAGTGTGACTGTTTGAGGTTGTGGACAGGTGTCTTTTATACTGGTAACAAGTTCAAACAGGTGCCATTAATACAGGTAACGAGTGAAGGACAGAGGAGCCTCTTAAAGAAGAAGTTACAGGTCTGTGAGAGCCAGAAATCTTGCTTGTTTGTAGGCGACCAAATACTTATTTTCCATCATAATTTGCAAATAAATTCATAAAAAATCCTACAATGTGATTTTCTGAAATGTTTTTCTCATTTTGTCTGTCATAGTTGAAGTGTACCTATGATGAAAATTACAGGCCTCTCTCATCTTTTTAAGTGGGAGAACTTGCAAAATTGGTGGCTGACTAAATACTTTTTTGCCCCACTGTACATACATACATACATACATACATACATACATACATACATAAACAGTATCAGTCTACATTGTAGAATAATAGTGAAGACATCAAAACTATGAAATAACACATATGGAATCATGTAGTAACCCTAAAAGTGTTAAACAAATCAAAGTATATTTCATATTTGAGATTCTTCAAAGTAGCCTTTTGCCTTGATGACAGCTTTGCACAGTCTTGGCATTCTCTCAACAAGCTTCATGAGGTAGTCACCTGGAATGCATTTCAATTAACAGGTGTGCCTTGTTAAAAGTGAATTTGTGGAATTTCTTTCCTTCTTAATGTGTTTGAGCCAATCAGTTGTGTTGTGACAAGGTAGGGGTGGTATATAGAAGATTGAAAGTTTTACCAAATAGGGCAAAGTCCATATTATTGCAAGAACAGCTCAAATAAGCAAAGAGAAATGACAGTCCATCATTACTATAAGACATGAAGGTCAGTCAATCTGGAAAATTTCAGTGCAATCAAAAAAAAACATCAAGCGCTATGATGAAACTGGTTCTCATGAGGACCGCCACAGAAAAGGAAGACGAAGAGTTCTCTGCTGCAGAGGATACGTTCATTAGAGTTAACTGCACCTCAGATTGCAGCCCAAATAAATGCAGAGTTCAAGTGACAGACACATCTAAAATATCAACTGTTCTGAGGAGATTGCGTGAATCATTGCTGCAAAGAAGCCACTGCTAAAGGACACCAATAAGAAGAAGAGACTTGCTTGGGCCAAGAAACACAAACAATGGACATTAGACCGGTGGAAAACTGTCCTTTGGTCTGATGACTCGAAATTTTAGATTTTTGGTTCCAACCAGTGTGTCTTTGTGAGACGCAGAGTAGGTGGTTCCCACCTTGAAGCATGGAGGAGGAGGTGGGATGGTGTGAGGGTGCTTTGCTGGTGACAGTAATTTATTTAAAATTCAAGGTACACTTAACCAGCATGGCTACCACAGCCTTCTGCAGAGATACGCCATCCCATCTGGTTTTTGCGCTTAGAGGGACTATCATTTGTTTTTCAACAGGACAATGACCCAACACACTACCAAGCTGTGTAAGGGCTATTTGACCAAGAAGGAGAGTGATTGAGTGCTGCATCAGATGACCTGGCTTCCACTATCACCGGACCTCAACCCAATTGCGATGTTTTGGAATAAGTTGGATTGCAGAGTGAAGGAAAAGCTGCCAACAAGTGCTCAGCAATAATGGAAACTCCTTCAAGACAGTTGGAAAAGCATTCCAGGTGAAGCTGGTTGAGAGAATGCCAAGAGTGTGCAAAGCTGCCATCAAGGCAAAGGGTGGCTACTTTGAAGAATCTCAAATGTAAAATATATGTTTATTTGTTTAACACTATTTTGGTTACTACATGATTCGATATGTGTCCAAACTTTTGACTGGTACTGTATATATATATATATATATATATATATATATACACACACACACTACCATTCAAAAGTTTGAGGTCACATTGAAATGAAAGCAATTTTCTGTCCATTAAAATAACATCAAATTGATTGGAAATACAGTGTAGACATTGTTAATGTTGTAAATGACTATTGTAGCTGGAAACGGCTGATTTTTAATGGAATATCTACATAGGCTTACAGAGGCCCATTATCAGCAACCAACCATCACTCTTGTGTTCCAATGGCACGTTGTGTTAGCTAATCCAAGTTTATAATGAGCAAAAGAACACAGACACTTGACAGAGGAAGATTGGAAAAGTGTTATGGACAGACAAATCTAAGTTTAAGGTGTTCGGATCACAAAGAAGAACATTCGTGAGACGCAGTAAAAATAAAAAGATGCTGGAGGAGTGCTTGATGCCATCTGACAAGCATGGTAGAGACAACGTGATGGTCTGGGGGTGCTTCGGTGGTGGTAAAGTGGGAGATTTGTACAGGGTAAGCGGGATCTTGAAGAAGGAAGGCTATCACTCCATTTTGCAACGCCATGCATGCCATACCCTGTGTACAGCGCTTAATTGGAGCCAATTTCTTCCTACAACAGCACAATGGCGCAAAGCACAGCTCCAAACTATGCAATAACTATTTACGGAAGAAGCAATCAGCTGGTATTCTGTCTATAATGGAGTGGCCAGCACAGTCACCGGCTCTCAACCCTACTGAGCTGTTGTGGGAGCAGCTTGACCGTATGGTACGTAAGAAGTGCCCATCAAGACAATCCAACTTGTGGGAGGTGCTTCAGGATTATATTTCCTATTCATTTTGCAACTCATTTCATGTATGTTTTCATGGAAAAGAAGGACATTTCTAAGTGACCCCAAACTTTTGAACAGTAGTGTATATACACACACATATACATATATATATTTTTTTGCTATCTATATTGAAGAGGAAACAAGCCGAGGGAGGATAGCAGGTTTGTATAGGAAGTGAATCATTAAAAAGCACACTTATTCATATGCAGCATTTCCCTAGATGTTGTGATAACCTACCTAACTATCTTAAAGCATGTTCATTTCCTACAGTAAATAGTCACACAAGGGACAAAACCTCACCTGAGAAGTGCACACATAAATCATGAAGTGACTGTAATAGGATTGTTCAGAAAATTCAAATACATTATATGAAGCATTATCTGCATTATTCACAATATTGTTAATTCTGCTGGTCAGGGCTCGGATGGGTGAGAGCCTGAGAATGGCGTGGGAGGGTGATTGGAAGCGTGGGATGCTACAGTAGCTTAGTTTACTGTGTGTGCATGTGTGTGTGTGCGCGCGGTGGCTCTGAGGACCAGGCAGACCTACTGATATCCTGCTTTGTCTAGGTTACCATGGAAACGAAGTGTGGCGCCAGGCCAACCGGCTTCCATTGACAAGACCATAAAGGAGGAGAGGAGAGGAGCTTTATAGTCTTTTAGATAACGCACAGAAAACCGTCAAAACCAACACATGGTTGCACTATGACACATTCTACTTCACCAACGTGGGTGACTAGGACAACACCATGTGTGGATGAATCTGTCTGAAGTACCTATTGGTCATATGAAGGGTCTAACATCTGATTCCTTTCACAGCATCACAATCACAAAGTAGTGTTCAACAGCAACTGATAGGATGACTAATCAGTCATTCAATACAGCCACGTAAATCAGTATAATAAACAATTCTACTTCACCAATGTGGGTGACTGTATGTAGCCTTCCACGTAGGATCTCACTTGTGGTGCCTACTGATCATGTGAAGAAATATCAGATCTGATATTAAATCACAAAGTAGTATTCAATAGCTTACTGTACAGTAAGGTGGTCTGCATTGCAGTCAATACAAAAGCACATACCAGCACATAAAAGGGGGATACTTACTCAGAAGAGTCTATAAAGTATATTCCAAGTGCTCCAATGCTGAGAGCGAAGACGAGCACGACCTAGAGAGAGAGAGAGAGAGGTACAGAGATTAGTTTTAGAATGCAAACATGTAACATAGAATACGATATAGCAATAATTATCATTCGGCACATTTAAGTGTCAGTCATTCTCACACACACACAAATTGCAGCCCTGTTTCCAATATTCCTGTGGTTCAACATCCAACACATACAGCAATCAGATCATGTTATAATACCTCTCCACTGCTGAACTCTGAGATTGTGGACATTCCCCATACTGTAATATTGTCCTGTATGGCTCAGTTGGTAGAGCATGGCTCTCACAACGTCAGGATTGTGGGTTCAATTCCCCGGGGACATCCATCCATAAAAACATATGCACGTATAGCTAAGTCGCTTTGGATAAAAGCGTCTGCTAAATGGCATACATTACTGTAATGTGTGTGTCATAATGAGTGCCATAATAGACAAGGTTGTTGTCATCTGTCATCAAACTGTGGCTGGTCTCACAGCCTTAAAGAATGGACATTCTTCAAAGCAAGGGCTATTGTAAATCCTGAATAATAAAAGCAGGCCAATGAATACAGTGTAAGTGAAGTTGAGTGGTATTCATACAAAAGGGAAAGGAAATACACTACACATCTGTGAACCAAACCTTAAAGGGTGATTGTATGAGAAGGAGGGTTGCGGGAAAGGCTGTTGTTGCGGGAAAGGCTGTTGTGACTGCCTTAGTTAATGCAGAGTCATGGGTTGTATTGTACCTGATGCCATTATGCCTCAGGTGTCGGCCATCACACACACGGTACCGCAGCCCCATCAACATCCCTCTACAAATCAGCTGAGTTGTAATGTGAAGACAGGGTGGGGGGGGGGGGTATATGAGGAATGGCACTTGTCATTGACATCTAACATGCTGTTCACACAGAGACCACCTCCTGAAAACAGTTCTCAAAAAATGGGTAAAAGGATAGAGGGAGACTAAGAGTGAAAAAGAGGGAAATGGGAGAGTGAAAAAGAGGGAAATGGGAGAGTGAAAAAGAGGGAAATGGGAGAGTGAAAAAGAGGGAAATGGGAGAGTGAAAAAGAGGGAAATGGGAGAGTGAAAAAGAGGGAAATGGGAGAGTGAAAAAGAGGGAAATGGGAGAGTGAAAAAGAGGGAAATGGGAGAGTGAAAAAGAGTGAAATGGGAGAGTGAAAAATAAGGCTAGAGAATTGGCTGGGCAACCGCTAAAATACTGTTCTCTTGAACAACTAGCAATCAACATTATCATCATGAAGAGGCCTGCTTTATTACACATGGCTGAACCCACTATATTAAAACAACCTGACTGAGAAAGATATACTATCGTTACCCTACTAGCCCTTCTCCCTATTCAGCCACCACACAATAGACA
This sequence comes from Oncorhynchus clarkii lewisi, assembly GCF_045791955.1. Lineage (NCBI taxonomy): Eukaryota > Metazoa > Chordata > Actinopteri > Salmoniformes > Salmonidae > Oncorhynchus > Oncorhynchus clarkii. Next base: position 23,623,019 of record NC_092169.1, read on the forward strand.
TCCCCTGTCCTGCATGATTGCACCATTCATTATAAATGACGGGGGCCTGATTATTTTCATGCTATGGCTCTTTGGATTGATCTACTACATTGTCGTTGGCCTAATGAAAAAAAATAACATGTATTTTTAATGGAGTCTCTTTGTATGGGAGATGATGGGGTCCATAGAGCGAGTCTGGTTGAGGTTAGTGATAGCCAAGCGTAGTGGTAGCTAGTGTAGTGCTGTAGTGCATGACTGGAGTGCCGTCAGGTTAGCGTAGAGTTAGAGCAGCGCTAGCAAAGGTAGAAGGGAAGCTTGATTCAATGCCAGCCACTTTGACAACATCAAGATCTCTTTACTGTGATAAGACTGAACGAATGTCATCGAGAAGGCTGCCACACATGACGTTGACAGGATCACTGTGGGAGTCAAATGTATCAGCTGATCTGATTCCAACTAAAGATTCAAACAGCTTTTAAAAAAAAAAAATATGTAATGGCTATAATTGATTGAATTTGTACATCCTACTAGCAACCCGCAACACAACTACTGTCAACGGTTGATGTCAGGATACTGTATAGGATTTTCCCCACAAGAGGGCAGAGTTAGCTAGTAGTGAGTGTGTGTTCTCTGCACACAGTGGATATCCAGGCCATGCAGGTTGGAGCTATTAACACACACAGACACACACTCAGTCTCTTCACTCAGGGAACAACCAGGGACATCACATCAGTGCGACAGCTGAAACGGTTTCCACACAAAATGAAAAGGGGAGGGATGTCAGTGTAGCCTACGTGAGTCACTGTGGGGATGCTGTCCTTGACACAGTCCTCTGATGACATACATGTAGGCAGTCCTACTGTACCAACACAGAATGCAAGTACATAAATGGAACACACACATACACGCAGGCACACACAGACGCAAATACTAATATTTCCTTGATGCTAATCTGTGACATTTCCGTGATGCTCATCTGTGTCCTCATCTGTGATGAGAGAGGGAGAGAGAGCGAGAGAGAAGAGAGAGAGACAAAGACAGAGAGAAAGAAAGGAAAGACTGAGGGGTAGTCAACCAACCAGTTGGTTGGTTGCTGGAAAGCTTGCCAGTGAGTGGTGAGCACCCAGAGATGAGATCTGAGGAGATAAGAGGAGTAGACATCTTCCACTGACCCAGTTACTCATCTGTGAATGCTGCATGGCTGCTCGCTAACACTAACTAGTGCTAGCCATCGTGTCTGTCTGAGTGTGTGTGTGTGTGTGTGTGTGTGTGTGTGTGTGTGTGTGTGTGTGTGTGTGTGTGTGTACGCGTGCACGTGTGTGCGCACTGTTTCAGATAACCAGTGCTAGCCATCAACCTCAAACCCATAAACTCCAAAGACAGGAGCACCACTGTAAATCATGACTGATTCCAAAAGACAGGGGAAACCTACAATGTGGGGACATCCCCATCGCCTACAGACTACAAATAGAAACCCAGCTGTAGGCCTGACAAGGACTGGGAAATGTAGTTTTATCAGTAGTCATAAAATATAACATTCTATGGGGTTAGTGAATGCTTGTTTTGAGAATTAAAACACTTGAATCAGAGTATGGTTATCTGAGCATTTAAAATGTTGGTTATTTTGCAGATGCTCTTATCCAGAGTGACTTACAGTTAGTATATTCATCTGAAAGCAGCTATGAGAGACAACCTTATCCAGAGTGACTTACAGTTAGTGTATTCATCTGAAAGCAGCTATGAGAGACAACCTTATCCAGAGTGACTTACAGTTAGTGTATTCATCTGAAAGCAGCTATGAGAGACAACCTTATCCAGAGTGACTTACAGTTAGTGTATTCATCTGAAAGCATCTATGAGAGACAACCGAATCTCATAGTCAGAGCAAGCACATTTTTTCCTCAATAAGTAGCTATCAGCAAAGGAAAGTGGGATACCTTTTCAGAATGTATTCAACTGAAATGTGTCTTCCGCATTTAAACCAACCCCTCTGAATCAGAGGGGAACAGTGCCTTGCTCCGGGGCAGAGCGGCAGATTATTACCTTGATTTTGATTAGATCCAGCAACCTTCCGGTTACTGACCCAACGCTCTAACCACTTGGCTACCTGCAAAGACAGTGCTAGTAAGAAAAGACAAGTGTAAGTGTTAGTTAAAGAAAGGCAAGGGTGTTCCTTTTTTTCTGTACTTCTGGTGAGGTATTGCAGATAAAGAAAACCTATGTACTGTATTTACATATATTTACAACAGTAGAAGCCAGTATTGGAGCTTTAAGCAAGACATTTTAACTCAACACAGAGAGTTTGATTCATACATCCATGTCCATGTTTACTGTGCTAAATGTGTTCCTACGTAATGTTGTTTTCCGCTAGGTTATGTCCTGACCAGTGACTGTACTATAACTCTGACTAAAGGTGTAAAAGAGCTGTTGCCACAAATTCAACATGGGGTTAGTTAGACCGTGCCCACATGTATGTGTAAGTGTGTGGTTTCAGGTTCCAGCACCGCAAGCAGCTAGCTGTCTAGAGCATATCGGACTGTTAGCTGAAGAGGCCCATCACTATACCTATTTTGCCAATTGGCCTGGACCCTTTTACTACACGGAGCACTGCTGATCCATCACGACTGGTCTGCCGACGTAACCGCACGATGGGGCTACAACAGACTTCTTCTGTCCCTCTAAGGCCCTTCTGCTAGCTTGCTATCCCCGGCCTGCTAGCTGTCTGAATCGCCGTGTCTCCATCCCGCCTAGCTACTCACTGGACCCCTATGATCACTCGGCTACACATGCCTCTCCCTAATGTCAATATGCCTTGTCCATTGCGGTTTTGGTTAGATATTATTGCCTTATTTCACTGTAGAGCCTCTAGCCCTGCTTAATACGCCTTAGCTAACCCTTGAGTTCCACCTCCCACACATGCAGTGACCTCACCTGGTTTAAATTATGTTTCTGGAGACAATATATCTCTCATCGTCACTCAATGCATAGGTTTACCTCCACTGTATTCACATCCTACCATACCTTTGTCTGTACATTATTCCTTGAATCTATTCTACCGTGCCCAGAAACATGGTCCTTTTACTCTCTGTTCCAAACATACTAGACGACCAGTTCTTATAGCCTTTAGCCAACCCTTTTATCCTACTCCTCCTCTGTTCCTCTGGTGACATAGAGGTTAATCCAGGCCGTGCAGTACCTAGCTCCATTCCCCAGGTGCTCTCATTTGTTGACTTCTGTAACTGTAAAAGCCTTGGTTTCATGCATGTTAACATTAGAAGCCTACTCCCTAAGTGTGTTTTACTCACTGTTTTAGCACATTCTGCCAAGCCCGGATGTCCTAGCCGTGTCTGAATCCTGGCTTAGGAAGACAACCAAAAACCCTGAAATTTCCATCCCTAAATATAACATTTTCCGACAAGATAGAACTACCAAAGGGGGCGGAGTTGCAATCTACTGAAGAGATAGCCTGCAGAGTTCTGTCTTACTATACAGGTCTGTGCACAAACAATTTGAGCTTCTACTTTTAAAAACCCACCTTTCCAGAAAGAAGTCTCTCACTGTTGCTGCTTGCTATAGACCACCTTCTGCCCCCAGCTGTGCCCTGGACACCATATGTGAATTGATTGCCCCCCATCTATCTTCAGAGCTCGTGCTGTTAGGTGACCTAAACTGGGACATGCTTAACACCCTGGCCATCCTACAAAATAAGCTTGATGCCCTCAATCTCACACATATTATCAATGAAACTACCAGGTACAACCCCAAATCAGTAAACACAGGCACCCTCATAGATATCATCCTAACCAACCTGCACTCCAAATACACCTCTGCTGTCTTCAACCAGGATCTCAGTGTTCACTGCCTCATTGCCTGCGTCCGTAATGGGTCGGCGGTCAAATTACCACCTCTCATCACTGTTAAACGCTCCCTAAAACACTTCAGCAAGCAGGCCTTTCTAATCGCCCTGTCCTGGGTATCCTGGAAGGATATTAACCTCATTCCATCAGTAGAGGATGCATGGCTATTCTTTAAAAGTGCTTTCCTCACTATCTTAAATAAGCATGCCCCATTCAAAAAATTTAGAACCAGGAACAGATATAGCCCCTGGATCACTCCAGACCTGACTGCCCTTGACCAGCACAAAAACATCCTGTGGCGTACTGCATTAGCATCGAATAGCTCCCGCGATATGGAATTTTTCAGGGAAGTTAGGAACCAATATACACAGGCACTTAGGAAAGCAAAGGCTAGCTTTTTCAAACAGAAATTTACCTCTTGTAGCACAAACTCCAAAAAGTTCTGGGACACTGCAAAGTCCATGGAGAATAAGAACACCTCCTCCCAGCTGCCCACTGCACTGAGGCTAGGAAACACTGTCACCACCGATAAATCCACGATAATTGAGAATTTCAATAAGCATTTTTCTACGGCTGGCCATGCTTTCCACCTGGCTACCCCTACCCCGGTCAACAGCCCTGCACCCCCCACAGCAACTTGCCCAAGCCTCCCCATTTCTCCTTCACCCAAATCCAGATAGCTGATGTTCTAAAAGAGCTGCAAAATCTGGACCCCTACAAATCAGCCGTGCTAGACAATCTGGACCCTCTCTTTCTAAAATTATCTGCCGAAATTGTTGCAACCCCTATTACTAGCCTGTTCAACCACTCTCGTATCATCTGAGATCCCCAAAGATTGAAAAGCTGCCACGGTCATCAGCCTCTTCAAAGGGGGAGACACTCTAGACCCAAACTACTACAGATATATATCTATCCTACTCTGCCTTTCTAAGGTCTTCGAAAGCAAAGTTAACAAACAGATCACAGGGCATTTCGAATCCCACCGTACCTTCTCCACTATGCAATCTGGTTTCCGAGCTGGTCATGGGTGCACCTCAGCCACGCCCAACGTCCTAAACGATATCATAACTGCATTCAATAAGAGACAATACTGTGCAGCTGTATTTATCGACCTGGCCAAGGCTTTCGACTCTGTCAATCACCACATTCTTATCGGCAGACTCAACAGCCTTGGTTTCTCAATTGACTGCCTAGCCTGGTTCACCAACTACTTCTCAGACAGAGTTCAGTGTGTCAAATCAGAGGGCCTGTTGTCCGGACCTCTGGCAGTCTCTATGGGGGTGCCACAGGGTTCAATTCTCAGGCTGACTCGCTTCTCTGTATACATCAATGACACCGCTCTTGCTGCTGGTGATTCTCTGATCCACCTCTACGCAGACGACTCCATTCTGTATAGTTCTGGCCCTTCTTTGGACACTGTGTTAACTAACCTCCAGACGAGCTTCAATGCCATGCCAAATTCCTTCTGTGGCCTCCAACTGCTCTTAAATGCAAGTAAAACTAAATGCATGCTCTTCAACCAATCGCTGCCCACACCTGCCCGCCCGTCCAGCATCACTACTCTGGACGGTTCTGACTTAGAAATACCTAGGTGTCTTGTTAGACTGTAAACTCTCCTTTCAGACTCACATTAAGCATCTCCAACCCAAAATTAAATCTAGGCTTCCTATTTTGTAACAAAGCATCCTTCACTCATGCTGCCAAACATACTCTCGTAAAACTGACTATCCTACCGATCCTTGACTTCGGCGATGTCATTTACAAAATAGCCTCCAACACTCTACTCAGCAAATTTGATGCAGTCTATCACAGTGCCATCCGTTTTGTCACCAAAGCCCAATATACTACCCACCACTGTGACCTGTATGCTCTCGTTGGCTGATCCTCACTTCATATTTGTCGCCAAACCAACTGGCTCCAAGTCATCTATAAGTCTTTGCTAGGTAAAGCCCCGCCTTATCTCAGCTCACTGGTCACCATAGCAGCACCCACTCGTAGCACGCACTCCAGCAGGTATATTTCACTGGTCACCCCCAAAGCCAATTGCTCCTTTGGTCGCCTTTCCTTCCAGCTCTCTGCTGCCAATGACTGGAACGAATTGCAAAAATCACTTAAGCTGGAGACTCATATCTCCCTCAGTAACTTTAAGCACCAGATGTCAGAGCAGCTCACAGATCACTGCACTAGCCTACCTGGTTAAATAAAGGTTAAATGAAATATAATAAAAAAATGGATCAGCTCTCACATGACACACTCATACTACATTATGCAGTACATATCGCACTCGATAACACACTCGAAACGCATACAGTTCCAGTCAACGTTTGGACACACCTACTCATTCCAGGGTTTTTCTTTATTTTTACTGTTTTCCACATTGTAGAATTAATAGTGAAGACACCAAAACTATGAAATAACACATATGGAATCATGTAATAACCAAGAAAGTGTTAAAAAAATCAACATATATTTTAGATTCTTCAAAGTATCCACCCTTTGCCTTGATGACAGCTTTGCACAAGCTTGGCACTCTCTCAACCAGTGTCACCTGATTCACTCAGTCTCCTCTGAACAGTTGATGTTGAGATGTGTCTTTTTTGGTTAAAACATGATTCCATATGTGTGATTTCATAGTTTTGATGTCTACACTATTATTCTACTATTATTCTACAATGTAGAAAATAGTACAAATAAAGAAAAACCTTGAATGAGTAGGTGTGTCCAAACTTTTGACTGGTACTGTCCATACACACACCCTTACCCTGGTTTGTTGACTGCTTGACTAGCCCATATTCATTCACTCTACGTACGATATGCAACACCCAAAGCCACCGAGCAGCAAACCAGGCTAACAAACTGCCTACCCTTCAAATAGACCACAATATAACAGGCTAAGGGTTTCAACTGCTAATACAATCCAATATAGCTGCCGAATCAACAGAACACAAGATCTTTGGTCTGAAACAAATCCACGAGCTAGCCTGGATTCTACACTAAATATCCCTTGACTATTGTTTCAATGGAGCAATATTTAGTCAGTGTGTATTCCAGGCTACAAACAAGTTATAAAGTGAGCCTGGAATCCTCACTAAATATTCCTTAGTTCCTTAATATTGTTTCAACAGAGCAATATTGAGTGTAGATTCCTTCCAGGCTACAAATGAGCGGCAGTTAGTCTTACCCAGACTCTTCCAGGCTAACAGAGAATTCGTTTAGACTTGTGATTTTCTTGACTCGTCCTAAGTGCACTTCCTGACAAAGCGCATGCAGGACCCAGCTGACAGGTGATGTGGGTTGATGTAGAAAATAATCACTTCATGTTTCGGGTGAGTCGACAGGTTGGCTAGGAAATCAAAAGGACTGTGGTGCAGAGTAGACATGTCAAAGTCAGTTCAGTTTAGTTCATGCAGATAGGCTCCTAACAGTCAGACCTACATACTAGCCCAAGCTGCACTCAAACACACACAAACAGGGCTCTGAAATAACTTTGCCTATTTTTTTTTATTTTTTTATTTTTATTTCACCTTTATTTAACCAGGTAGGCTAGTTGAGAACAAGTTCTCATTTGCAACTGCGACCTGGCCAAGATAAGGCATAGCAGTGTGAACAGACAACACAGAGTTACACATGGAGTAAACAATTAACAAGTCAATAACACAGTAGAAAAAAGGGGAGTCTATATACATTGTGTGCAAAAGGCATGAGAAGGTAGGCGAATAATTACAATTATGCAGATTAACACTGGAGTGATAAATGATCAGATGGTTATGTACAGGTAGAGATATTGGTGTGCAAAAGAGCAGAAAAATAAATAAATAAAAACAGTATGGGGATGAGGTAGGTGAAAATGGGTGGGCTATTTACCAATAGACTATGTACAGCTGCAGCGATCGGTTAGCTGCTCAGATAGCAGATGTTTGAAGTTGGTGAGGGAGATAAAAGTCTCCAACTTCAGCGATTTTTGCAATTTGTTCCAGTCACAGGCAGCAGAGAACTGGAACGAAAGGCGGCCAAATGAGGTGTTGGCTTTAGGGATGATCAGTGAGATACACCTGCTGGAGCGCGTGCTACGGATGGGTGTTGCCATCGTAACCAGTGAACTGAGATAAGGCGGAGCTTTACCTCGCATGGACTTGTAGATGACCTGGAGCCAGTGGGTCTGGCGACGAATATGTAGCGAGGGCCAGCCGACTAGAGCATACAAGTCGCAGTGGTGGGTGGTATAAGGTGCTTTAGTGACAAAACGGATGGCACTGTGATAAACTGCATCCAGTTTGCTGAGTAGAGTGTTGGAAGCAATTTTGTAGATGACATCGCCGAAGTCGAGGATCGGTAGGATAGTCAGTTTTACTAGGGTAAGTTTGGCGGCGTGAGTGAAGGAGGCTTTGTTGCGGAATAGAAAGCCGACTCTGATTTTTAACAGCTCGAGCTGTTTTGCAAGGAGGAATGGGAAAACATTTCAGTCTCTCGGTGTGCAAAACTGATAGAGACATACCCCAAGCGACTTACAGCTGTAATCGCAGCAAAAGGTGGCGCTACAAAGTATTAACTTAAGGGGGCTGAATAATTTTGCACGCCCAATTTTTCAGTTTTTGATTTGTTAAAAAAGTTTGAAATATCCAATAAATGTCGTTCCACTTCATGATTGTGCCCCACTTGTTGTTGATTCTTCACAAAAAATACAGTTTTATATCTTTATGTTTGAAGCCTGAAATGTGGCAAAAGGTCGCAAAGTTCAAGGGGGCCGGATACTTTCGCAAGGCACTGTAAAAGCCTTGGAACGGTGTTATCATTGGCTCGAAGCAGTTTCCATCATGGTTAAATCCATGACGGGTGCACGTGCAGAAGTGCACACATTATGAGAAGGGTACATAATCGGGACCATCTAGTACCAAGAAAAGTCATTCATAGGGAACATCTACTGTGATATATCCTATTCACTGGGATTGTCAATAATGTATAGAGTAGTATTGGGCATTCAATAAATCGTATTTATGTATGACTGTAAGATAATACTGATTAATTAAGGAAAATATATGCACAGTAATACACAGTAGGTGTTTACATTGTATAATGACAGGAGCATATGGAGCCACAAGCTGCCCAGTGACGCAAGCCTAGCAGACGAGCCAAAGGACTATGCTCGATTCGAGGCAAGCAACACTGAACCAGTATGAGAGCACCAGCTGTTCCAGATGACTGTGTGATCTCGCTCTCGGTAGCCGATGTGACTAAGACTTTTAAACAGGTTAACAACCACAATGCCAACTCTCTCCCGATTTCTTGGTTGGGTAGAATATCCCTCTTGAAAATGAACATTTTACCTAGACTACTTTACCCAATCCAAATGATCCCAGTATTACTCTCCAATAAGGTAATAAAGGATGTAAATGGATGGCTAAGTTCCTTTATATGGAGTAAACGCAAGCCAAGACTTAAGATGGCAATATTGCAGCTGCCAAGTTCTATGGGCGGCTTGGACCTGCCCAATATCAGGTTCTATCAATGGTGTGCCCACCTTTGTTATATTTCTGACTGGATCACAAATGATGACTCCTCTATTTGGTTAGACATTGAGACTTCTCTTTCAAAATACCCCTTACAGGATCTTTTATTTTTCAGAAGTTTCAAGTCTGTAGAAGATCACTGCAATAATCCCGTTACACTTAACACACTCAAAGTATGGAGGTCAGTTCAACGCTTCCTGGGAAGGTCCAAACTAACCTCTGCTCTTACCCCAATTCTTAACAACCCAGATTTCAGTCCTGGATTGCTGGATGCTGGCTTTAACTTTTGGCTTAATAAGGGCATACGCAGGCTAAATGACTTATTTGCTGATAAGATTTTGTTGTCATTTGAGCAGATGGTCGAGAAATATCGACTCCCAAAGCAGGACTTTTTCTGCTTCCTACAAGTAAGACATTATATTCTGAAGAGCACCACCTTAATTGGTAACCCTGATGTGTCTGTCATTGATTGAAAGAATGCTTTTTTTCCCACAAAGGAAAATGTCTGTAAGTCAGTTTTATGATACTTTAAGGTCCTTTTCTGCTGTCAACACACAGAGGGTGAAACAAGTGTGGGAGAAAGAAATGTCTGTTACTATTGACGAAGAGATGTGGGAGGACATTTGGAGATATGCAAAAACAATATCTATATGTAATCGTACTAGAGCAATCCAATTAAGAATAATACACAGATTGCATATATCCCCAAATCGCAGACATGCTTTTAGCCCCACTTCCTCTTCCCCTCAGTGTCTTAAATGCTAAATTAATACAGGCACCCTAACACATTGTTTATGGTCATGTACCAAAATACAAAGATACTGGTCTGGTGTTCTGCAAGAAATTGAAAAGATCCTAGGGGTTGATCTAGAATTGGACCCAGTTTCTTTACTGTTAGGTCTCCCTAGTAGGCATGTTACTTCTGTGGGTAAAAGGAGGCTTTACAACATCCTTACCTTCGCAGGGAGGAAAAACATCCTTTTACAGTGGATTAGTGATAAGGTTCCTTCTATTAAAGATTGGCATAAGATACTATTTGAATGGGTGCCTTTGGAATATCTGACATGTACATTGCATTCTAAAACAGACCAGTTCTACAAAGTATGGGAACCTTATCTAAATTACCTAGAACCTATATCAGGTATCAGGTATTATGCTGCAAGGATTCTGGTAGAATGGCGGGGATCTATGTATTTCAGAACTACACTGTACGTTCCATGTGTGGAACCTAACCTCTTGGTTTAAGCTGAGCTTTTTTGTTTAATTTCTGTTTGTAAGTTTGTTTAAAATGTATGTATTGAGAGACGCAATGATGGTGATGGGGTGAGAGAAGCACCGAGCGGGAAGAGGAAAATGGTGTACGTATGTATGGGTGTGTATGTATGTGTGTGCGTACGCGTATATGTGTGTATATGCATGAGTGTATGTATATGTATGGGTGTGTGTATGTATGTATGTATATGTGTGTGTGTATATATATATATATATATATATATATACACACGTGTAGATATGTGTAACTGGGTGCTGTTTTTCTTGTTTTTTTTTCTGTGTGCTTTGTCTCTGTTGTTGTATCTCTTAATATGGGTGAAAATTGTGAAATTCCAATAAAAATACTGTTACAAACAATCACAATGCCGCAGGGCCAGACGGATTACCAGGACGCGTACTCAGAGCATGCGCTGACTAGCTGGCGGGTGTCTTCATTGACATTTTCAACCTCTCCCTGACCCAGTCTGTATTACCTACATGTTTCAAGCAGACCACCATAGTCCCTGTGTCCAAGAATGCCAAGGTAACCTGTCTAAATGATTATTGCCCCATAGCACTCACATCTGTAGCCATGAAATGCTTTGAAAGGCTGGTTATGGCTCACAACACCATCATCCCAGACACCATGGACCCACTCCAATTCGGATACCGCCCCAACAGATCCACAGATGACGTAATCTCTATTGCACTCCACACTGCCCTCTACCACCTGGACAAGAGGATGTTAGAATATGTTAGAATACTGTTCATTGACTACAGCTCAGCGTTCAACACCATTGTGCCCTCCAAGCTCACCACTAAGCATAGGACCCTGGGACTGAACGCCTCCCTCTGCAACTGGATCCTGGACTTCCTGTCAGCCACCCCTCAGGTGGTGAGGGTAGGAAACAACACATCTGCCACCCTGACCCTCAACAGGCCCCTCATGGGTGCGTGCTTTGTTCCTCCTGTATATGAAATAAATGTTGTGGATCTTAATGTTTTTCCTCATAATCCTAGACTATTGGACCACCATTTTATTACGTTTGCAATTGCAACAAATAATCTGCTCAGACCCCAACCAAGGAACATCAAAAGTCGTGCTATAAATTCACAGACAACACAAAGATTCCTTGATGTCCTTCCAGATTCCCTCTGTTACCCAAGGACGCCAGAGGGAAAAAAATCACTTAACCACCTAACTGAGGAACTCAATTTAACCTTGTGCAATACCCTAGATGCAGTTGCACCCCTAAAAACTAAAAACATTTCTCATAAGAAACTAGCTCCCTGGTACACAGAAAATACCCAAGCTCTGAAGCAAGCTTCCAGAAAATTGGAACGGAAACGGCGCCACACCAAACTGGAAGTCTTCCGACTAGCTTGGAAAGACAGTACCGTAGAGTATCGAAGAGCCCTTACAGCTGCTCGATCATCCTATTTTTCCAACTTAATTGAGGAAAATAAGAACAATCCGAAATTCCTTTTTGATACTGTCGCAAAGCTAACTAAAAAGCAGCATTCCCCAAGAGAGGATGGCCTCTAAACCTTCAAGCTGCATACTGGACCCTATTCCAACTAAACTACTGAAAAAGCTGCTTCCTGTGCTTGGCCCTCCTATGTTGAACATAATAAACGGCTCTCTATCCACCGGATGTGTACCAAACTCACTAAAAAAAAAAAAAAAGTGGCAGTAATAAAGCCTCTCTTGAAAAAGCCAAACCTTGACCCAGAAAATATAAAAAACGATCGGCCTATATCGAATCTTCCATTCCTCTCAAACATTTTTGAAAAGGCTGTTGCGCAGCAACTCACTGCCTTCCTGAAGATAAACAATGTATACGAAATGCTTCAGTCTGGTTTTAGACCCCATCATAGCACTGAGACTGCTCTTGTGAAGGTGGTAAATTACCTTTTAATGGCATCAGAACGAGGCTCTGCATCTGTCCTCGTGCTCCTAGACCTTAGTGCTGCTTTTGATACCATCGATCACCACATTCTTTTGGAGAGATTGGAAACCCAAATTGGTCTACACGGACAAGTTCTGGCCTGGTTTAGATCTTATCTGTCGGAAAGATATCAGTTTGCCTCTGTGAATGGTTTGTCCTCTGACAAATCAACTGTACATTTCGGTGTTCCTCAAGGTTCCGTTTTAGGACCACTATTGTTTTCACTATATATTTTACCTCTTGGGGATGTCATTTGAAAACATAATGTTAACTTTCACTGCTATGCAGATGACACACAGCTGTACATTTCAATGAAACATGGTGAAGCCCCAAAATTGCCCTCGCTAGAAGCATGTGTTTCAGACATAAGGAGGTGGATGGCTGCAAACTTTCTACTTTTAAACTTGGACAAAATAGAGATGCTTGTTCTAGGTCCCAAGAAACAAAGAGATCTTCTGTTGAATCTGACAATTAATCTTAATGGTTGTACAGTCGTCTCAAATAAAACTGTGAAGGACATCGAAGTTACTCTGGACCCTGATCTCTCTTTTGAAGAACATATCAAGACAGCTTTTTTCCATCTATGTAACATTGCAAAAATCAGAAACTATCTGTCCAAAAATAAAAAATTAATATATGCTTTTGTCACTTCTAGATTAGACTACTGCAATGCTCTACTTTCCGGCTACCCGGATAAAGCACTAAATAAACTTAAGTTAGTGCTAAATACGGCTGCTAGAATCCTGACTAGAACCAAAAAATGTGATCATATTACTCCAGTGCTAGCCTCCCTACACTGGCTTCCTGTCAAAGCAAGGGCTGATTTCAAGGTTTTACTGCTAACCTACAAAGCATTACATGGGCTTGCTCCTACCTATCTCTCTGATTTGGTCCTGCCGTACATACCTACACGTATGCTACGGTCACAAGACGCAGGCCTTCTAATTGTCCCTAGAATTTCTAAGCAAACTGGAGGCAGGGCTTTCTCCTATAGAGCTCCATTTTTATGGAATGGTCTGCCTACCCATGTGAGAGACGCAAACTCGGTCTCAACTTTTACGTTTTTACTGAAGACTCATCTCTTCAGTGGGTCATATGATTGAGTGTAGTCTGGCCCAGGAGTGTGAAGGTGAGCGGAAAGGCTCTGGAGCAATGAACCGCCCTTGCTGTCTCTGCCTGGCCGGTTCCCCTCTTTCCACTGGGATTCTCTGCCTCTAACCCTATTACAGGGGCTGAGTCACTGGCTTACTAGGGCTCTTTCATACCATCCCTAGGAGGGGTGCGTCACTTGAGTGGGTTGAGTCACTGATGTGATCTTCCTGTCTGGGTTGGCGCCCCCCCTTGGGTTGTGCCGTGGCGGAGAACTTTGTGGGCTATACTCGGCCTTGTCTCAGGATGGTAAGTTGGTGGTTGAAGATATCCCTCTAGTGGTGTGGGGGCTGTGCTTTGGCAAAGTGGGTGGGGTTATATCCTTACTGTTTGGCCCTGTCCGGGGGTGTCCTCGGATGGAGCCACAGTGTCTCCTGACCCCTCCTGTCTCAGCCTCCAGTATTTATGCTGCAGTAGTTTATGTGTCGGGGGGCTAGGGTCAGTTTGTTATATCTGGAGTACTTCTCATGTCCTATCTGGTGTCCTGTGTGAATTTAAGTATGCTCTCTTTAATTCTCTCTTTCTCTCTTTCTTTCTCTCTCTCGGAGGACCTGAGCCCTAGGACCATGCCTCAGGACTACCTGACATGATGACTCCTTGCTGCCCCAGTCCCCCAGTCCACCTGGCCGTGCTGCTGTTCCAGTTTCAACTCTTCTGCCTGTGATTATTATTATTTGACCATGCTGGTCATTTATGAATATTTGAACATCTTGGCCATGTTCTGTTACAATCTCCACCCGGCACAGCCAGAAGAGGACTGGCCACCCCACATAGCCTGGTTCCTCTCTAGGTTTCTTCCTAGGTTTTGGCCTTTCTAGGGAGTTTTTCCTAGCCACCGTGCTTCTACACCTGCCTTGCTTGCTGTTTGGGGTTTTAGGCTGGGTTTCTGTACAGCACTTTGAGATATCAGCGGATGTACGAAGGGCTATATAAATACATTTGATTTGATTTGATATGTACTCCCTGTTCACCCACGACTGCATGACAGCGCACGACTGATCACCGACAACGATGAGAACATCTTTAGAGGGGACGTCAATGACCTGGCAGTGTGGTGCCAGGACAAGCTTTCCCTCAACATCAGCAAGACAAAAGAGCTGAAAGTGGACTACAGGAAACGGAGGGCTGAGCACTTCCCCCATTCACATCGACGGGGCTGCAATGGAGTGGATCGAGAGCTTCAAGTTCCTCGGTGTCCACATCACTAAGGAATTAACATGGTCCACACACACCAACACAGTCATGAGAGCATCTTGACTGGCTGACTCACTGCTTGGTATGGCAACTGCTTAGTTAACTAAATAGTTAACCAAATAGCTACCTGGACTATCTGCATTGACCCTATTAGCACTAACTATTTTGACTCATCACATATTCTGTGGCTACTGTTAAATATCTATCCTGTTGCCTAGTCACTTTACACCTACCTATATGTACAGTGCCTTTGCGAAAGTATTCGGCCCCCTTGAACTTTGCGACCTTTTGCCACATTTCAGGCTTCAAACATAAAGATATAAAACTGTATTTTTTGTGAAGAATCAACAACAAGTGGGACACAATCATGAAGTGGAACGACATTTATTGGATATTTCAAACTTTTTTAACAAATCAAAAACTGAAAAATTGGCCGTGCAAAATTATTCAGCCCCTTTACTTTGAGTGCAGCAAACTCTCTCCAGAAGTTCAGTGAGGATCTCTGAATGATCCAATGTTGACCTAAATGACTAATGATGATAAATACAATCCACCTGTGTGTAATCAAGTCTCCGTATAAATGCACCTGCACTGTGATAGTCTCAGAGGTCCGTTAAAAGCGCAGAGAGCATCATGAAGAACAAGGAACACACCAGGCAGGTCCGAGATACTGTTGTGAAGAAGTTTAAAGCCGGATTTGGATACAAAAGATTTCCCAAGCTTTAAACATCCCAAGGAGCACTGTGCAAGCGATAATATTGAAATGGAAGGAGTATCAGACCACTGCAAATCTACCAAGACCTGGCCGTCCCTCTAAACTTTCAGCTCATACAAGGAGAAGACTGATCAGAGATGCAGCCAAGAGGCCCATGATCACTCTGGATGAACTGCAGAGATCTACAGCTGAGGTGGGAGACTCTGTCCATAGGACAACAATCAGTCGTATATTGCACAAATCTGGCCTTTATGGAAGAGTGGCAAGAAGAAAGCCATTTCTTAAAGATATCCATAAAAAGTGTCGTTTAAAGTTTGCCACAAGCCACCTGGGAGACACACCAAACATGTGGAAGAAGGTGCTCTGGTCAGATGAAACCAAAATTGAACTTTTTGGCAACAATGCAAAACGTTATGTTTGGCGTAAAAGCAACACAGCTGAACACACCATCCCCACTGTCAAACATGGTGGTGGCAGCATCATGGTTTGGGCCTGCTTTTCTTCAGCAGGGACAGGGAAGATGGTTAAAATTGATGGGAAGATGGATGGAGCCAAATACAGGACCATTCTGGAAGAAAACCTGATGGAGTCTGCAAAAGACCTGAGACTGGGACGGAGATTTGTCTTCCAACAAGACAATGATCCAAAACATAAAGCAACATCTACAATGGAATGGTTCAAAAATAAACATATTCAGGTGTTAGAATGGCCAAGTCAAAGTCCAGACCTGAATCCAATCGAGAATCTGTGGAAAGAACTGAAAACTGCTGTTCACAAATGCTCTCCATCCAACCTCACTGAGCTCGAGCTGTTTTGCAAGGAGGAATGGGAAAACATTTCAGTCTCTCGATGTGCAAAACTGATAGAGACATACCCCAAGCGACTTACAGCTGTAATCGCAGCAAAAGGTGGCGCTACAAAGTATTAACTTAAGGGGGCTGAATAATTTTGCAATTACCTCGTACCCCTGCACATCGACTCAGTACCTGTATCCTGTGTATACAGCCAAGTTATTGTTACTCATATTGTATTTACTCCCTGTGTTATTATATATATTTTCTTATGTCTCTGTATTGTTGGGAAGGGCCCGTAAGTAAGCATTTCACTGTTAGTCTACACCTGTTGTTTAAGTATGTGACAAAAAAATTGATTTGATTTTTTTAATGACACGGACATGCTTTTGAAGACATAAGGTTACTTGACATGGTATATTCTCTATTCATAATCAGTCACACGCTCAGACTGTGCTCAGAATTTTTTTAAAGCATGTCAGCATGAAGCACCATTGTTTCCACAACACACTAATCACATCAACTTACTGAACAAGACAAGCAAACAAGACCACTTCTAAGCCGGAATGTCAAAATAAAAATGAGACAATAAAAGTTTGATGG
This sequence comes from Oncorhynchus clarkii lewisi, assembly GCF_045791955.1. NCBI lineage: Eukaryota > Metazoa > Chordata > Actinopteri > Salmoniformes > Salmonidae > Oncorhynchus > Oncorhynchus clarkii. The sequence goes on from NC_092169.1 coordinate 23,640,014, forward strand.
CAGACAGCCATACATCATCTATAGAGCATGCAGGCCCATGTTCCCTCCTTTGCCTTGAACAACCAGCTCAGCGGGAGACCTGGGTTACGTGGCGAGAATGCAGAAGATTTTTATGTGGAGACTCTCGTATCATACTGATGTCAGGGCTGCGTCTCAAACGGCACACTATATCCTATTTATGTGCCCTCTGGTGAAAAACAGTGCACTATATAGGGATACCATTTGAAAGGCAGCCCTGACATCAGTATGATTTTCAGCATAAACAACCTTAGTATTCTCTTCACATACAACCCTGCTCAGAAAGACCTTCTGACTCACACTGGGTGTCTCAACTGGGCTGGCAATGCAGACTATCACACGGGAAACGATTCAGATTCCCAATGTCTCCAAAACCACCGAACTGGTTTTGCGGTCATGATACAGAAGTCGTATGATCCAGAATGAGCAGATCGATAACTACATAGCATGCTGGCTTCTTTTGACAAATATGAGCACTGCATAATTTAACAAAAGCCTCATTCATGAAATCATGTTTAAATCAGAGAGAAAATACAAGCCCTTCAGTTCAGAATCTTCTCCTATAGTTACTATAGCTTTGGCAATACACACACACACACACACACACACACACACACACACACACACACACACACTCTCTGGCACATGGAGATAAAAAATCCATCACCATGGTAACCTTTTGATCAAATGCATTGCCTCCTACTAGATGAGATGCAACATACATAATGTATGGTGCAACATGAAAATGCGCATGATGAGGATGAGGATGATATTGAGAAGGATGAAGATGCATGTTAATGTAGGCCTAGGTTTGTTATGTCATTAATTAACACAATGTTCACACCAGATGCTGTATGTAGCGACACAACAAATGGCTAAATGCATTTCATTTCATGTCATTATTTCAATCCCTCTGCTTCGTGTCTCCACATTAAAAACATCCTATTTGGGAGGAAAGAGGATTAAACTGTTATCTGATGTATTTTTCCAGAACAGAGAAAAAAGTGATGTGAAGGGGGAGGGCAAGCCAGCTTTAAATCTCCTTCATTCCCCAAGACCGTCTCTGTCACGGTCTCGCTCTCTCTCCCCGTCTCCGTCTCAGTCTCTCTCTCTCTCCCTGTCTCCGTCTCGCTCTCTCTCCGTCTCAGTCTCGCTCTCTCTCCGTCTCAGTCTCTCTCTCTCTCCGTCTCAGTCTCTCTCTCTCTCCACGTCTCCGTCTCAGTCTCGCTCTCTCTGTCTCAGTCTCTCTCTCTCTCCCTGTCTCCGTCTCGCTCTCTCTCCGTCTCAGTCTCTCTCTCTCTCCCTGTCTCCGTCTCGCTCTCTCTCCGTCTCAGTCTCTCTCTCTCTCCGTCTCAGTATCTCTCTCTACGTCTCCGTCTCTCTCTCTACGTCTCCGTCTCTCTCTCTACGTCTCCGTCTCAGTCTCGCTCTCTCTCTGTCTGTCTCTCTCTCTCCCCGTCTCCGTCTCTCTCTCTCTCCCTGTCTCCGTCTCGCTCTCTCTCCGTCTCAGTCTCTCTCTCTCTCCGTCTCAGTATCTCTCTCTACGTCTCCGTCTCTCTCTCTACGTCTCCGTCTCTCTCTCTACGTCTCCGTCTCAGTCTCGCTCTCTCTCTGTCTGTCTCTCTCTCTCCCTGTCTCCGTCTCGCTCTCTCTCCCCGTCTCCGTCTCGCTCTCTCTCCGTCTGTCTCTCTCTCTCTCCATCTCAGTCTCTCTCTCTCTCTCCGTCTCAGTCTCTCTCTCTCTCTCCGTCTCAGTCTCTCTCTCTCTCTCCGTCTCAGTCTCTCTCTCTCTCCCCGTCTCCTTATCGCTCTCCCCGTCTCCGTCTCGCTCTCCCCGTCTCCGTCTCGCTCTCTCTCTCCCAGTCTCTCTCCCCGTCTCCGTCTCGCTCTCTCTCTCGCTCCCAGTCTCTCTCCCCGTCTCCGTCTCGCTCTCTCTCTGTCTCAGTCTCTCTCTCCCCGTCGCTCTCCCTGTCTCCGTCTCGCTCTCTCCGTCTCTCTCTCTCCCCATCTCTCTCCCCGTCTCGCTCTCCCCGTCTCTCTTGCTCTCCCAGTCTCTCTCGCTATCTCTGTCTCTCTTAATCTCTTTCCCTCTCTCCTGTCTCATATGACACACCACTGTAAACTGAAGGAAATACCCAGTTCAACATCCACCTTGACTGTTAGTTGACTAACACACATTTTATGTCAACTTAATTCATGTTGAGGACTGTCCCTGCCATTGAATGTCAAAACGAGTTAAAACTAAACAGAAATGGTTTGTGTTGATGATGATGAGATCACTTTTCTGCACTGCTGCAAACCCTTTTAAAAAATGCTTTCCTCCTGACTCAACCTAACAACAGTCTTCCCCAGTCTAGAACACTGAACAGCTCAGCATCTGATGGACTGACAACACAGACAGATTGACTTCAATGAGTCATGATGCTGTGAGCGATATGGCGCCCAGTCTCCCTCAATGCCCCCTCTGACTTCCTGTCCCTCTTCCTGCTTCCTGCCTGACAGCCAGTCAGAGCGTAGCAGGTGGTGGGGAGGGGGGGTCTGATGGACAGACTGACTGATGTCTCAGACAACTGATTTATATGAGATGAGAAGTCAGGAGGAAAACAGACAACCCACAGACAACCCACTTGGAAGTTGTGGGAACATATGTTTTTCTTTTCACATTGGCTGTGGGAATGAAGCCATACATTTCCTGACCAGTAAAATTGAACGTTTTTTAAATGTTCTGAGAACAGAAGTGAAAAAAATGTGCCTAGTCTGGGAACGTTTCTTTTTAGGTTGCAGGGAGGTTCTGTGAACTTTTTACTAAGATTCCTTGAAAGTTTTCCTGGGAGGTTTTAGTAAAGCTCTGAGAACAGAAATTATAGGTTATTTAGAGGTTTTTGAATAACTTCCTTAAAACGTTCACTGAATGTTTCAATAAGACTTTTAGTAACCCTGCTAGCTTTATTTTGGGTTCACTTTTTGAACTGTAAGCACAGATAGGACACACGGAAATTAAAGGGTAACTCTCAACCCCAATTTCAGTCATTGCCCAACCCCTTAAAATAAAATAAAAAAATGCATTCAGGTGAGAAGTTGTGTGTGGAGGGAATTGCTCATAAATATTCATTTGGGGGTGGGTGAACGTTATTGTACCTGATCAACACTTTCTCACTAAAGCATACTTACCAGAAGTCCACTGTCACACTCAAATACAGCTCAGTGGTACGGCACCGAATTCCTGACATCTAATGCCATTTGCTGTGTAAATTCTATCCCCCATGGGTGCAAAAAAAATCGTTGAAATATGGACTCACATTTATTGCGGTATTATGTTGGGAAGAAAAGTGCAATCATCACCTTGAAAAGGAAGATTAGGGCTCAATTCCATACAACCCGCATTGCAGTATTTACACAAGTAGCAATTTTTCCAACGTTCAAATTAACTCCCAGATTGGTCTTGGGTACTGTATAAAAACCTAAGACTACTACCAGAAAGAAATTTAGAAGTGTAAATAAAAACATATCTGCCCCATGTAGGGTTAGGAACTCACATCAATTGTACTATGAGCCAACTGCCATCAAATCAGTCATAGTGGTTATGGAAAAAGTACAACTTGTTGACATGACCATCATTGTCATCTATTTCTTGTTATGATGGATGTAGCTTTTAATATGAACGTATAATCCTCATAGCCTAATTGTCTTTTTTCTTCGTAAAAGCACATAGATGTGTATGAAACGGTAAGTAAAAACTAGAATTTCGTAATCTGCTTGTGAATAGTAAAAAGCAGCACAAACGCAATAATGGCATTATAATAAATATACGTGTCGATATGACTGCGGTCAAAAATGGCCTATTGTTGTCAGTTATTGGAAACATTTCTGGCCTCGCTCGTGTTTATAGTATGGTGTGCGTCTTCACACAACAGTTGGATCTCATTTAGCTGTTATCCCTTGTCCAACACTTCCCACAAACAAGTTGCTTGCAGTTTAAACCGGTGTCATTGGTTCTGTTCCGATTGCATCTGCCCACCTTGCAGTTTCTCCTCCCCGGGAGCTGTGCTTTCTGCGTTAGCTCATATGTCTCCCATATAGCCAGTCTGCCAGACTCATGATGAAGTTTCTCCTGCTCATGGTGTTGTTCATGCACTGCTTGAACAACGCATGTGTGTTAATAGCAGCTAAGTCAAGCATGTTGTAGTGTCTGATCCGAAACATTATATGACACTCACTCACCTGCTGCCCGATATGGATATTTTCCCAGATATGGAGAGCCATTCAGCATGAATCAAAAATAATAACCATCAATGATGTCACGGTCCATTTCTTCCCCGCTATCTGAGTCGTTTTTATTCCTATCTTCTAGCAACACTAATGCAGCATATGCATCCATTCCTCTTGGTCTTGCCATTGTAAATTACGCACGACCACACTGTGTAGCCTACTCCAAGTTTAGCCTAGAGAAGACTAACAACACTGCCTGGATTCGGTGGACTGATATAGGGTACACCGTATTGAGATTATATTTAGAATACATTAACAATTGGTGATTACATAATTATGCATTGTTCGCTTCCTCTCATTCAACAACTCACCCAACATACTTTACTTCATTTATTTCATCTGTTATATGTGTGAAATTAGTTTCTATATAGTTTAGGTTCAGTTTCGAAGCAATTATCGCGGTGATTATCTGGGCACGGCAGATTCAACTATCCCGAAAAAAAACGGAACAGGCCGGGGAAAATCATTCAAAAAGTTACATGTCCTCCTAAAATTGGTTTTGACTTCAGTTCTGTTTGTGATATTAAGATTCTAACAACGACTGTGTTATATAGACCCATTTAGGAAAAGTTGAGGACGAGGGGGACATGACTTTAAAAATGGCAGAGTAATTAAACATTTAAATTCGTTTTAAATCATTATGACGCTCTCTGCCTTTCTAGTGTTAATATACACTCACGTTTATCGGGTACTCCTCCCCATTCACGAAAATTGATCGTTCCTAGATACAGTAGCCTGGCTTGCTATATAAAGCAGGCAGATAGGCATCGAGTCACTCAGTTACTGTTCATTTGAACGTTACAATGGGCAAAACTAGAGACCTAAACAACTGAGCGTGGTATGATCTTCGATGCCAGGCGCGCCAGATCCAGTATCTCAGAAACTGTAGCCCTACTGGGCTTTTCACGCACGACAGTGTGTAGGGTTTTTTGAGAAAGGTGTGACAAACCAAAAATATCAAGTCAGCAGCAGGCCTGTGGGCGAAAACAGCTTGTTGATGAGAGAAGTTAGGGTTGTTGAAGTCGGAATACATTTAAACTCAGTTTTCACAATTCCTGACATTTAATCATAGTAAAAAAAATCCCTGTCTTAGGTCAGCTAGGATCACCACTTTATTTTAAGAATGTAAAATGTCAGAATAATAGTAGAGGAAATGAGTTATTTCAGTTTTTATTTCTTTCATCACATTCCCAGTGGGTCAGAAGTTTACATTCACTCAATTAGTATTCGGTAGCATTGCCTTTAAATTGTTTAACTTGGGTCAAACGTTACAGGTTGTCTTCCACACGCTTCCCGCAATAAGTTGGGTGAATTTTGGCCCATTCCTCCTGACAGAGCTGGTGTAACTGGGTCAGGTTTGTAGGCCTCCTTGCTCGCACATGCTTTTTCAGTTCTGCCCAGACATTTTATATAGGATTGAGGTCAGGGCCACTCCAATACCTTGACTTTGTTGTCCTTAAGCCATTTTGCCACAACTTTAGAAGTATGCTTGGGGTCATTGTCCATTTGGAAGACCCATTTGTGATCAAGCTTTAACTTTCTGACTGATGTCTTGAGATGTTGCTTCAATATATCCACATAATTTCCCTCCTGCAGAAAAGCACCCCCACAACATGATGCTGCCACCCCCATGCTTCACGGTTGGGATGGTGTTCTTCGGCTTGCAAGCCTCCCCCTTTTTCCTCCAAACATAACCATGGTCATTACGGCCAAACAGTTCTATTTTTGTTTCATCAGACCAGAGTGCAGTTGCAAATTGTAGTCTGGCTTTTTTATGGAGGTTTTGGAGCAGTGGCTTCTTCCTTGATGAGCGGCCTTCAAGTTATGTTGATATAGGACTCGTTTTCCTCCAGCATCTTCACAAGGTCTATTGCTGTTGTTCTGGGATTGATTTTCACTTTTTGCACAAAAGTACATTAATCTCTAGGATGAACGTACTTTGCGGTATGAAGGTATGACAGCTGCGTGGTCCCATGATGTTTATACATACGTCTTATTGTTTGTACAGATGAACGCGGTACCTTCAGGCGTTTGGAAATTGCTCCCAAGGATGAACAAGACTTGTGGAGGTCTACAATTATTTTTCTGAGGTCTTGCCTGATTTCTTTAGATTTTCCCATGATGTCAAGCAAAGAGGCACTGAGTTTGAAGGTAGGCCTTGAAATACATCCACAGGTACACCTCCAATTGACTCAACTGATATCAATTAGCCCATCAGAAGCTTCTAAAGCCATGACAACATTTTCTGGAACTTCTGACCCACTGGAATTGTTATACAGTGAATTATAAGTCAAATATTCTGTCTGTAAACAATTGTTGGAAAAATTACTTGTGTCATGCACAAAGTAGATGTCCTAACCGACTTGTTAAAAAATATAGTTTGTTAACAAGAAATGTGTGGAGTGGTTGAAAAACGAGTTTTAATGACTCCAACCTAAGTGTATGTAACTTCCGACTTCAACTGTACACAACCCGCAGAAGCAACACCAACACACGCACACGCAAAGAAAAACTGTTCAGTTCATGGCAATCTCTTCATTTTCTTCTTTGACTTTTCCCTTGAATAGATGCTCCTCCGCAGTCATTCAAAACCAAAACAAACAAGTGTCAACAACAATAGAAATACAAGCTACATAGTGCTCCTTTAAAGAGGGAAGGAGCCCGTCTGCCTCTTTCTATCTCCCTCCCTCACTCTCCCACCCTCCCTCTTCCCCTCTCGCTCTCTTCCCCTCCCTCCCTCTCTCGCTCTCTTTTCCTGCCTCTCTGTCTACCAGACGGTCAGACAGCAAGCCTCAGAGAGCAGCTCAGTAGCCATGACCTTGAGATGTGATAGCGAGTCAGCAAGGCTAATAAAGGGACATAAAGGAGAGATGGAGGTATGGAGTGGGTGGAGAGAGGAGGTGGAGGGAAGGAGGGGAGAGGAGAAGGATGTAGAAAATAGATGGAAGAATGGAGTGGATGGAGTGAGCAGATGGAGGGATAGAGGGGATGGGGAGAGGAGATGGAGGAATGGAGAGAAGAGATGGAGGAATGGAGTGGATGGAGTGAGCAGATGGAGGGATAGAGGGGATGGGGAGAGGAGATGGAGGAATGGAGTGAGCAGATAGAGGGATGAGTGGGGATGGGGAGAGGAGATGGAGGAATGGAGAGAAGAGATGGAGGAATGGAGTGGATGGAGTGAGCAGGTAGAGGGATAGAGGGGATGGGGCGAGGAGATGGAGGAATGGAGTGGATGGAGTGAGCAGATGGAGGGATAGAGTAGAGGGGATGGGGAGAAGAGTTGGAGGTATGAGTGGGTGGACAGAGGAGATGGAGGGATGAGAGAATATTAGAGGGGGCGTCCTCTGGGACATAACGAGAGCTCAAAGGTTGCAGAGAAAGAGAGGGAGAATGGGGGGGTGGATAATATTAGTGTGTCCTCTAAAGCCCAGCGAGAGCTTAAAAGCCACAGTGTGTATGGATGTATGTATGTATGTGAGTGAGTGTGAGTTTTGTGAGAGAGAGCGAGAGAGAGCGTGGCGAAGGTCCCCTGCTGTGACTTTTTCACCAGTCAGATGATGATAAGAGGGTGTGCTTGAGTACATGTGTGTGTGTGTGCGACAGACTGTAAAGTGCCAGTGACAAGCGTTATAGAAGAAAGCTTTTACCTCCACCATTATACATGATTGAATCTCATCCTGGCACATATATGAGAGCTTACACAATACTGCTTTAAATAGAAGCTGTAGTTGCCACACTAACTACTATTGAACAGCTAGCACTACCTCAGGTATAGCTCGCTATAGTATATTGTACAAGGTCATTGAAAGAAATCCTACATCAGTCTTCTTCCTTACTGATTTCACCTGGAGACAAGGAAGGAGGCGGCAAGGAGAGGAAGCCGTGTTGTACTATTAAGGAGGCAGCCTTAAGGAGGCAGGGTGTTCTGCCTGATGAACTCTGGCTATTGGGTAACGTGTGACATTTCTCTGCTCCTGAGTCTACCCCCAGCCCAGACTCTGTCCTCCTCGTGTCCCTCACTCGCTCACTTGTGTCAGTGTGCCTGTCTGCCACAGCCCCCAGCCCAGGGGACACACCCAGGAGAGGGCGGACAGGGTGAGCCATAACACAGACACTATTTTTGCATAACACAGACACAAATGTGACTCCTCAAAGAAGTAAGGAAAGGCCAGCGGAGGGCAGGTGACGATGGCATAAGGGGTGTGAGTGATCAATCCCAATACCTCTACTTAGCCCTCCGCTCCAAGTAGTGTCCCAATTCAACTTTAAGCAAGGCATAGTGTCTTGTCAGCCAACTAGATGCCCTCCAAACGGGCCCGGTTCCAGGTGGGGGCAAAAGGGGCTTGCCCTGTCAGTTGAAACTTGTGCCACCTCAGTTTTATGTCCTTATATAAAAATACAAAAAAGTTTAAATGATTGAGAGACAGGTTTGCACGAAACCTGTATTTCTGCTGCACTGTATCAGCACGATGGACAGAGCGTGCCGCTGAGTGTGTGTATGTTTGTATATAGGGGGACTATGGAAAGCCAATGGGCGGTTAGGTATGACTCCTTTGGGTTTCCATAAAAAGCAGTAAAAACGCTGCTCGTCTGTGGTCGGCTCTGTGAGTAACGTGGTCGGCTCTGTGAGTAACGTGGTAGGCTCTGTGAGTAACGTGGTAGGCTCTGTGAGTAACGTGGTCGGCTCTGTGAGTAACGTGGTCGGCTCTGTGAGTAACGTGGTAGGCTCTGTGAATAACGTGGTAGGCTCTGTGAGTAACGTGGTAGGCTCTGTGAGTAACGTGGTCGGCTCTGTGAGTAACGTGGTCGGCTCTGTGAGTAACGTGGTCGGCTCTGTGAGTAACGCGGTAGGCTACGTGAGTAACGTGGTAGGCTCTGTGAGTAACGTGGTTGGCTCTGTGAGTAACGTGGTAGGCTCTGTGAGTAACGTGGTCGGCTCTGTGAGTAACGTGGTAGGCTCTGTGAGTAACGTGGTAGGCTCTGTGAGTAACGTGGTAGGCTCTGTGAGTAACGTGGTAGGCTCTGTGAGTAACGTGGTCGGCTCTGTGAGTAACGTGGTCGGCTCTGTGAGTAACGCGGTAGGCTACGTGAGTAACGTGGTAGGCTCTGTGAGTAACGTGGTAGGCTACGTGAATCACTGTAATATTTGATTTCCAATTATAACGACAAGGACAAGTTTACAGTTTTCAGCTGCTTCACTCAACTCTGCCTCACCACTACAGAGTTTAGTTAGCTTCTTTGCTAGCTGCAAAAGGCGTTAAGTGTTAAGTCTATTTCACTAACCAGCTAATATCAGAAATCAAACCACCAAGGTCAACGCAAGCCCAGCGGCGATGAAGCAGCCGAGCTCCAGCTTGCTCCACATGAAGAGACTTCCACAAGTGCCGCCAGGATAATGGCTCCACAGCCCCTTCTACCTCTGACTGTTTCTGACGATCTTGGAACAGAGAAACCAGCCCAGGTTAGCCTATAGAATCCTACCCTAGCTGCAGGTTTTCTATCTAAACATGTTAATTGAATAGCAACTGGTTCATAGAAAGAGTGGCTGGAATACTCGGTTACTGCAGATGCGTCACTTCTTGGTAAAAGCACTCAACGGTCTCTGCATTTGAATTTTTATGTTTATTGTGGTATAGCGTGACATGAGCAGAATATAATACAATTCCAATGTAAGAACCCAAATGATGTCCCTAGGTATAGCTACATATCAGTATGTTTCATCATAGAAATAGGATAGCCTATATTCTATTTCTATGGTAGCCTATTGCTTTTTGTGGTTGTAAATGGAACTGTACATACTCATTCCAGGGTTTTTCTTTCTTTTTACTATTTACTATACATTGTAGAACAATAGTGAAGACATCAAAACTATGAAATAACACATATGGAATCATGTAGTAACCAAAAAAGTCTCAAACATTTCAAAATATATTTGAGATTCTTCAAAGTAGCCACCCTTTGCCTTGATAACAGCTTTGCACACTCTTAACCAGCATCATGAAGAATGCTTTTCCAACAGTCTTGAAGGAATTCCCACATGCTGAGCACTTGTTGGCTGTTTTTCCTTCACTCTGCGGTCCAACTCATCCCAAACCATCTCAATTGGGTTGAGGTCGGGTTATTGTGGAGGCCAGGTCATCTGACGCTGCACCATCACTCTCCTTCTTGGTCAAATAGCCCTCACACAGCCTGGATGTGTCTTTTGGGTCATTGTCACTATTTAACAAGCTATCTGATTAGCTAACATTAGCCAGCTAGCTGTGCATTTCGCTTGCTACAGTATATGAGCGTTTGACATTTGTATGACTTGTAATTTGTGTTTTAGGGACTCCTGAGCAAACCAGCAAACCAGGCTGCCATCTTGTGTAACCAAGTGGATGTAAATAATGTAGCTAAAGCATTTACTACAAATTGAAAACATTTTTTGTAAGCTTGCCTTGCTGCTCTTTAAAAAAAAGTCAATTTATCATTGTTCTTTACTGTAGTAACTTTAACGTTAGAGATTGAAGATATTTGGCATGCAATGCAGCTGAAGTAACGTAGCTAACTATTTTCTTGCTTATTGTGTAGTGGAGGATAAAAAGACCTGTATGCCTATGGATGTGTAGTTATGTAGCTGATCTGTGCATGGACCCTAAAACGTTTGGTGTAAACATTTGTTCAGAACAGTGGTTATAATTGCTTTCAGTGGTTAATCATTAATCCCCCCAAAATTGCAGAAAATGACTGAGTGAAGGAAAAGCGACCATTACATGTCAAACTGCTATTATGGAATGAAAGTCCTGCTTCAGTACGACTCCACATTGAACCACAGCCAGAAGATGGGTAGATTAAGGGCACATTGTTGTACCGCTGTTCTCATTTGTTGCTCATATGGCCAGTGTGTATATGGTGTATGAGAAATATAAGGAAAGCCATTACTGTTAAGCTTTGGCAGCTTCTGCTGTGATGTAGTGATGTCCCATTCCCTTGGGTTATTTGAGGGACACCCCCACAGAGGAACACTGGAAAATGCGGGAGAGGGTCGGGGGGATTGGGATTAAGCCGTAGTGAAAGATGAAGCTGAAGGGAATGGTGTAGCTGATATGTATTGTACAAGCATTGTATTGGTTTGCTTTACAAAACATATTTCTATATATGTATTCTAATACCTACAAATGCCTCATGAACTTGAACCCGACCTTGACAAATTGGATGTGTAACATGCTTTGTCTTATTATTGAAGATTTGCAATGTTATGATTTTCTACATTAATTATGATCTGACCTTTTCATTCTGAATTAGGTTCTTGTTATGTCCTCCTCACGTCACAATTACACAACGAAAGTTTGTAATCAATTAATAATGGTGGATTAAATGCAATTCAAAGCCAGAGGCTTCGCTCCATGGCTCTCCATGTGTTTGGGAAAGGAAAGGGAAATGAAATGTAGATTCAGAATGTGCCCTTGGGTTGCTATATTCTGGTTTTCAGGGAAATAATTGCCTTGTCAAAGCACATATTACATGTCGGTTTAATTAGAATAAATAGGGGCCAGAGGAAGTAACACATTCAACTGCCCAGAAATTAGCAGGTTTGAAAATGTGTAAAGTAAATCATTCATTTACGCTACATCGTAATGTTACTTCTAAAATGAACAGATTAGATCTAGTTAAAAATTAAAATCACAAATAGGTGTCATCTTTGATCAGTTTCCTCAAAGTGTAAAACCAATATTTTTTATCTGACCAGAAGTCGTAGTCTTCTTTGAAGTATTTATCATTAGGCAAGTCAACTTTCCACTGAGCATAATGGTTCCTATTTAACAGAATGACACATTACTGAGAAATCAGACACTTTCCCATACAGACAAATTATAATTAACCTGTTAAACAAATATGCTGCGTGTGTAAATTAGTGGCCGTCTGCTCGGGGCGTCAATAGAGAAATAGTCACTTCCACTTCACTTAATTTGTCTTGATAGAAGACTGGGTCCAATGTAGGGTCTAGTTTATGCACACTGCTAAAACACTCACTGACAATCAAAACACTGTACAGACAGGGCCGGATTAAGAAATCAGAGGCCCCGGGGCAATTGTTTTTTTAAAGTATAATTATGTAATCACCACACATTGGCAATCAAGTTTCTTGCAAAGAAAGCTACCCGGGGCAGCAGGTAGCTTAGTGGTTAGAGTGTTAGACTAGTAACGGAAATGTTGCAAGTTCGAAACCCCCAGCTGACAAGGCAGTTAAACCACTGTCCCTAGGCTGTCATTGAAAATAAGAATTTGTTCTTAACTGACTTGCCTAGTTAAAGGTAAAAGAAAACAAGTTTGGCGAGCACCATGAAGAAAGTGAGACGGGAGCTCCCTCTCTGCGCCAAATACAGCACATGCACAACCATTGTACTCCTGCTAAAGAATGACAAGACGACGGGACACAGAAAATCGGAGACTTAAGCACTACAACCAAAGGTATATCAAAGTCTATCAAGCAAGTGATAGTTACGAAAATTCGATCAACTGTTAGAATAAGATTTAAATGTGTGACTTGTATTTTCTAATTCTTTTGAACGTGTACTGAACGCACATTGTGTTGTATTTGATGTTCTGAAGTCTGCTGGCAATATGACGTTATAAGCTGTAGCCTAGCTCCACTGTGTGCTGGCTAATATTAGTTCATCTTGCGCCACATTATCAAGCTATTAGCAGGTACTCAACTATTCGGGTAGAAATTCTCATGCATATTGATGCATTTGATGTATCAAGCATGCTAATGTAAAGGTGTGTAAAAGTGTTGTTTGTGGAATGTATTGTTCATAGAGCATTTTTGGTTTGTTTCTCCGCATTAAACATCAGTTTGAGAGTTGACCATTCATTCAGCTGGGGATGCTACATAAGGGATAACAAATGTAATCCATCTGATGCCACTGCACGAAGATGCACACAAGCACAAGCTGACAATAATTGACTGCTGTCGTATCAACACCTATATTCATTATAATGGCATAATTGATTTGTGCCGAGTTTCACTATTTATCAAGGTCACACACTTATAATGATGTTTAGGCTACTGCTGTTTTCATAATTTGCCACGCACATCTTGACTGTGCGTGTTGGTGGTTCTGGTATTCTATCTATTTATATTGTATTATAAAAAGATGTTACAACACATATGCTTTCTATTTCATAGTTGTAACCAAGACACTCAATGAACACTTGAATTTTGGCGTTTTTAAACTAATTAAAATACTATTGTGTTCTTTGAAATAAAATACAAATTGTATTCTAATGTTACCCAAGGCCTTCATAAACACAACCAAATTATTATTTTTGCGACAGCATATATGAAGTATATTAATTACACTTAACATGTTGCAGTCTGAGATCCTGAGCACTCTGGACCAGGTTTTCGTCAAGAATCTCTCTGTGGCCTCCCAGGTGGTGCAGTGGTCTAGGGCACTGCATCGCAGCGCTAGCTGTGTCACCAGAAACTCTGGGTTCTTGCCCAGGCTCTGTTGCAGCCGGCCGCGACTGGGAGGTCCGTGGGGCGACGCACAATTAGCCTAGCGTCGTCCGGGTTAGGGAGGCTTTGGCCGGTAGGGATATCCTTGTCTCATCGCGCACCAGTGACTCCTGTGGCGGGCTGGGCGCAGTCCACGCTAAACAAGGTTGCCAGGTGCGCACGGTGTTTCCTCCGACACATTGGTGCGCCTGGCTTCCGGGTTGGATGCGCGCTGTGTTAAGAAGCAGTGCGGCTTGGTTGGGTTTCGGAGGACGCATTACTTTTGACCTTCATCTCTCACGAGCCCGTATGGGAGTTGTAGCGATGAGACAAGATGGATACTATGAAATTTGGGAGAAAAAGGGGGTAAAATTAAAAAATACATTTAAAAAAAGAATCTCTCTGTTAATCTTTCCCTCGATTCTGACTTGTCTCCCAGTCCCTCCCACTGAAAAACATACCCACAGCATGATGCTCAAAGTGTCACCAACAAAGCACCCCCACGCCATCACAACACCTCCTCCATGCTTCACAGTGGGAACCACACATGCAGAGATCCTCCGTTCACCTACTCTGCGTCTCACAAAGACTCAGTGATTGGAACCAAAAATCTCACATTTCGAGTCATCAGACCAAAGGACAGTTTTGCACCGGTCTAATGTCCATTGCTCGTGTTTCTTGGCCCAAGCAAGTCTCTTCTTATTATTGGAGTCCTTTCGTAGAGGTTTCTTTGCAGAAATTCAACCATGAAGACCTGATTCACGCAGTCTCCTTTGAAGAGTTGATGTTGAGATGTGTCTGTTACTTGAACACTGTGACACATTTATTTTGGCTACAATCTGATGTGCAGTTAACTCTAATGAACGTATCCTCTTCAGCAGAGGTAACCCTGGGTCTTCCTGTCCTGTGGCGGTCCTCATGAGAGCCAGTTTCATCATAGCGCTTGATGGTTTTTGCAACTGCACTTGAAGAAACGTTCAAAGTTCTTGAAATGTTCCGTATTGACTGACCTTCATGTCTTAAAGTAACGGACTGTCTTTTCTCTTTGCTTATTTGAGCTGTTCTTGCCATAATATGGACTTGGTCTTTTACCAAATAGGGCTATCTTCTATATACCACTCCTACCTAGTCACAACACAACTGCTTGGCTCAAACGCATTGAGAAGGAAAGAAATTCCACGATTTAACAGGGCACACTTGTTAATTGAAATGCATTCCAGGTGACTACCTCATGAAGCTGGTTGAGAGAATACCAAGAGTGTGCAAAGCTGTCACCAAGGCAAATTGTGGTTACTTTGAAGAATTTCAAATGTAAATATATTTTGATTTGTTTAACACTTTTTTGGTTACTACATGATTCTGTTTAATTTCATAGTGTTGATGTCTTCAGTATTATTCTACAATGTAGAAAATAGTCAAAATAATGAAAAAACCCTGGAATGAGTAGGTGTCCAAACATTTGACTGGTACTGTATGTAAATTATATATTTCTGTATTTAATTTTCAATAAATTAGCAAACATCTCTTTCACTTTGTCATTATGGTGTATTGTTTGTAGTTGGGTGATTAACTTTTTTTAATCCATTTTGAATTCAGGCTGAAACAACAAAATGTGGAATAAGTCAAGGGTATGAATACTCTCTGAAGGCCCACTGTAATACGAAATGCCTCACTTGATCATCATTCAAAGTGCCTGATCCAGTTGAGATAATCATGCACAACCAAGACATTGCGTAAATCATTCGTTGTGGTTGAAGACTTTCAGGAACACTTGAGATAAGTATGGGGATCTTGAACCAGAATACCACCCACATAAGGAGACGTTTGGAATGTGAGCTATAAGGTAATCCACAGTAGACTTCAATAGAAAGCCAGTAAGGAGTTGAGCCTAGACAGTTGATTATACTGTAATGGCCATTCATTCCACTCAGCTCTTTGTTTCTACAGACTCTAGGGCTAGATCCAAATAGCACCCTATTGCTCCCTATTTAGTTCACTACTTTTGACCAGGGCGCATAGGGGACGTAGCCGTAGTGAATTATGTTTAAATCGGAGAAGAGTAAACGGATATCTGGTTCCATGAGGAGGATCGCACTACTGATCACTTCACACACTGATTTCTACCTGTGTGTGCGTGCACTGTATCTGTAAAGGGTAGAGTGGTAGGAAAGAGTATGATGCATGATATGATGGATATCCTGTAGAGGTCAAAATGTCTCACAATTCCTCCTGTTAATTTTCCTTCCCCTAAGTGCTTTTAAACACCACCACATCTCAGAGCATTTGAAACCTTACTCCATCTAAAACCTCACTGTATTTAGAAGACTTTTAGAAAACACACAGTAAAGATCACACTATAAAGATAACTCCAAAGCAGTGGGAGAACAGCCAAATGTGTCTGCACATGGTCAACCAAGGCAGATCTCAGAACATTATCCAAGAATTCAAAACAGTCTACCAAGTAAGTAAGACGGCATCGATAGCATCAGCATAGAAGACAGTACTTAAAAAAACACCAGCATTAACAAGCTAGATTTCTGTATTGATGAACACCTTCAATGTAACTTAATGACTGGAGAAATAAGAAGTAAACCCGGTGTACCTAGCTGGCTATCTGACTAATGACCATGATAGGAAGTGTAATGAGAGACAGCTAAGAGATTGTATTGTTGCAACTGCCAGTGTGAGGAGAATATGGTCATCTACTGTATGGAGGACAGTGTGTTTCTCTTTGGACCTACTGTAGTTACTGCTACCACAAATCCATTATGTACACATAATCATAGCATGATTCATACCGGGCATCCTTAATAATGTCAAAAATGTATCACTGCAATACCATTTATATTAGAAGCCGGGTGGGTCAATTACTTTGCCTCCTGATGCCAATTTCAGAATGCGCGGTGAAACCTTTCATCCTGTGTGCGCTTAAAAATGTCAGTCAGTATTTGGCTGGAAAGAGCGAGGGCCATGCTGCCAAATATGAAATTCAAAACTTCTGTTTGGCTCCCAATAAGGCTAATGGATAGGGCCACGCTCAGTGAGTGAAGTTAGATAAAACAATAAGGCTAAAGGATAGAGCCACGCTCAGTGAGTGACGTTAGATAAAACAATAAGGCTGAAGGATAGGGCCACGCTCAGTGGGTGAAGTTAGATAAAACAATAAGGGCACTTTTGGCTGCACTGTCCACATCCTGTTGTGTTGTTCTTCATCCACTATGGCCTTTTAGATATTCTGGCTGCACTGTCCACATCCTGTTGTGTTGTTCTTCATCCACTATGGCCTTTTAGATATTCTGGCTGCACTGTCCACATCCTGTTGTGTTGTTCTTCATCCACTATGGCCTTTTAGATATTCTGGCTGCACTGTCCACATCCTGTTGTGTTGTTCTTCATCCACTATGGCCTTTTAGATATTCTGGCTGCACTGTCCACATCCTGTTGTGTTGTTCTTCATCCACTATGGCCTTTTAGATATTCTGGCTGCACTGTCCACATCCTGTTGTGTTGTTCTTCATCCACTATGGCCTTTTAGATATTCTGGCTGCACTGTCCACATCCTGTTGTGTTGTTCTTCATCCACTATGGCCTTTTAGATATTCTGGCTGCACTGTCCACATCCTGTTGTGTTGTTCTTCATCCACTATGGCCTTTTAGATATTCTGCAGTTTATTCCAGGTTCCACATAGCCTGGTCAAACCACACTGAATGCTACGCTTAACAGTGAAACTGTGATCAGTCTGGTTTCCCCAGGCTAGCTAACTCATCCATCCAACAAACCACACTGATCTTTACTAGAGGTGGATGGGTCTGAGCTCCAAGGAGACAAGATAGTGACTATTTTAAAAAAAAATCTAATTAAATCAAGGTTTCCTTTCATCTCCTCAAGGTTAATGAGAAGTGTATCACCTGTGTGATTGTAGCCCTGCTCTCACTATATAACTACACAGCTAGATACAGATGTATGACCTTAATTTGATCACTCTTGTTGCTGAGAATTTTCCTGCAACACAAGCAATGCAGATTAGCTTGTGATTTAGATAAATTCACTAAAAACCCCAAATAACACATGGTTATATTAACAGTGTTGCACTTTTCATGTAGCCTATTTTTGGCCAGCTAATTGACTAACCACCGATCAAGCAACAAAGATCTAATGGACTAAACCTTAAAATCCTGTTGCTACAGGATTATTTTGTTGTGACAATGTAGGTCAAATTAATATCCTTCATCTCACTAAATACACAACTTCCTACCTATACATTAACTCACACTCAATATAGTGTGATGAGTGTGATGAGAATAATAGGGAGGAGTGATAACAGTATTGTCAACAGAGTATCATGAACTGTACTGAGTATACAAAACATTAAGAATGATAGTAGGTGCCAGGCACACTGGTTTGTGTCAAGAACTGCAACGCTGCTGGATTTTTTACGATCAACAGTTTCCTGTGTGTATCAAGAATGGTACACCACCCAAAGGACATCCAGCCAACTTGGAGTCAACATGGGCCAGCATCCCAGTGGAGCGCTTTCTACATCTTGTAGAGTCCATGCCCTGACGAATTGAGTCTGTTCTGAGGGCAAGGGAGGGAGGGGGGGGGGGGGGGGGGGGGTATACAATGCATTCGGAAAGCATTCAGACCTCTTGACCTTTTCCATATTTTATTACGTTATAGCCTTATTCTAAAATGGATTAAATAACACATTTTCCTCATCAATCTACACACAATAGCCCATAATGACACAGTGAAAACAGGTTTAGAAAAAAAGAGAAAAAACATATTTACATAAGTATTCAGAGCGTTTGCTATGAGACTCAAAATTGAGATCACGGGGCATCCTGTTTCCATTGATCACCCTTGAAATGTTTCTACATCTTGATAGGAGTCCACCTGTGGTAAATTCAACTGATTGGACATGATTTGGAAAGGCACACACCTGTCTATATAAGGTCCCACAGTTGACAGTGCATGTAAGAGCAAAAACCAAGCCATTAGGATCGAAGGAATTGTCCGCAGAGCTCAGAGACAGGATTGTGTCGGCACAGATCTGAGAAAGGACACCAAAACATTTCTGCAGCATTGAAGGTCCCCAAGAACACAGTGGCCTCCATCATTCTTAAATGGAAGAAGTTTGGAACCACCAAGACTCTTCCTAGAGCTGGCCGCCTGGCCAAAATGAGCAATCAGGGGAGAAGGGCCTTGGTCAGGGAGGTGACGAAGAACCCGATGTTCATTCTGACAGAGCTCCAGAGTTCCTCTGTGGAGATGGAGAACCTACCAGAAGAACAACCATCTCTGCAGCACTCCACACATCAGGCCTTTATGGTAGAGTGGCCAGACAGAAGCCACTCCTCAGTAAAAGGCTCATGATAGCCCGCTTGGAGTTTGCCAAAAGGCACTTAACGACTCTCAGACCATGAGAAACAAGATTCTCTGGTCTGATGAAACCAAGATTGAACTCTTTGGCCTGAATGCCAAGCGGCACATCTGGAGGAAACCTGACACCGTCCCTACAGTGAAGCATGGTGGTGGCGGATGTTTTCCAGCAGCAGGGACTGGGAGACTAGTCAGGATCGAGGCAAAGATGAACGGAGCAAAGTACAGCAAGATCCTTGATTAAAACCTACTCCAGAGCGCTCAGGATCTCAGACTAGGAGGTTCACCTTCCAACAGGACAACGACCCTAAGCACACAACCAAGACAATGCAGGAGCGGCTTTGGGACAAGTTTCTGCATGTTCTTGAGTGGCCCAGCCAGAACCTGGAAACCGATCGAACATCTCTGGAGAGACCTGAAAATAGCTGTGCAGCGTCGCTCCCCCTCCAACCTGACAGAGCTTGAGAGGATCGGCAGAGAAGAATGGAAGAAACTCCCCAAATATAGGTGTGCCAACCTTGTAGTGTCATACCCAAGAAGACTTGAGGCTGTAATCGCTGCTAAAGGTGCTTCAACAAAGTACTGATTAAAGGGTCTGAATACTTATGTAAATGTGATAGTTTTTTATTGGTAATAAATTTGCAAAATTTCTAAAAACCTGTTTTTCCTTTGTCATTATGGGGTATTGTATGTAGATTGAAAAGAAAAAAAAGATGTAATAACTTTTAGAATAAGCCTGTAACGTAACATGTGGAAAATGTCAAGGGACCTGAATACTTTCCGAATGCACTGTACCTCGAGACTCTGTTGTGTATTGCAGAGAAGGACATTAGTAATCTGTATCAGTCTGCAGTCTATCAGTAACACTGGAGAGATGAAGCGTCTTGGAGTAACCAGCTGTGTTGTAGGGCCTCTGCCACATCTCATCCAGACCTGTACAGCCAGCCAGGTGGATCTCTGACTGGTTCCCACAAGGGCCCTTTCAACCAGGAAAAATCTTAATTACGAGCTGTCCGCCGTACCACCTTGCCTCACACTCCAGTGTAGGTCTAACATGACTCCCTCTCCTTTTCTCCTCTCCACCAGATTCTGCACTGATCTGAAATCATGCAGGATAGGTGAAAGCTTTGTGGTGACTGACCGTGACTACCTACAGTGAAGCAGAGGGGGGGGGGGACATATACATGAGAACAGGAGGAAGCCTTATGAGACGCAGCCCAAGCCTAACCCACCTGGATCCCAGCACATCAAGTTCAAACTTATTAGAAGTTCAAAAGGAAGATTGCACTGCAATCTCTACGCAGGGAATAGTTACACAACACAATAACCCTCCAGTTCTTTTAGCCTATTGTTATGCTTATTGTTCTTTCAACTGAAGAAAGAAAACATTCCTACAGCTATTCATTCATTTCAAGACAGATCATTAAGAGACATAGATTATACTATGACGATTGTGCCAGAAAAACAAATTATGAAAATATCTTGACTTTCCTCATGTCATCCTTTAAAAAAAAACTCCCTAGTGGTGTAGAATAAATAAAAGATTACCAAATGATTTACTGAACAATAGATGAAGAAGACAGTACATGCAGGACCCCAAGTGCCTCCTGGGTAAAAATAGAAATTGGCCAATCAATGAGTTCCAGGTATGATTTCCTCCCCAAGCCTTGACCCCCCATTAAACAGGAATTAGCCCAGCCCTCATTGTTTGTGTGGACATACTCTGACATAAAGCCAATGAGTGCCAACCTCCGACCTTTCAGTAGCTGATTGCCTGTATGTTTGATTGATTTATGGTTGACTAAAGTGGACACTCATATCATTATTCAATATCAGCCCCGACTGAGATGAGCACACTGCTCACAGTGAAAAGTTCAGCTCCCTCCCCGGCTGGCCAGAGGCTGAGATTGTACGTCAGTCGGTAGCCTGCATTTTCCCAAGAGACAAAGAATTTTATGGGTTTAATATCGGCAACAAGCCTTTTTACAATGCGCACCACCCCTCAAGGCAACCCGCCACCGCATCCCTGCCTCCATCACCGCCCCAGCGTGATTGAAAGTGCCACATAAAGTGGCTATATACAATCACATCTTGGACCGCTTGCATGTACAATTACATTCCCTGAGCTGACTGTCAGGGAAACAATTTAAACTGGGGGCTGAGGGCGGAACCCCCCAGGCCTAATCAATTACACAAGGAAACCATGAGTGGGAAAAACTCAGTGGCACTACTCTGTTCTGTTCCACTCAATCTCCAGTCCAAAACTCATGCAGAGAGCTAAGAGAGTGAGGGAAGAAGAGGAAAGATTAAAGGAAGATTGAAGGAGGAAGGGAGAGAGACTGAGTGAGAGAGCTGTGGAGAAGATGGAGAAAGAGATGGAAGGAGAGAGCTCTTCAATCACCCTTGTGAGTTGGAGGATGAGAGATGTGATATTGCCGTTGTGATATTCCACTAGAAATAACTAAGAAAGTAATTTGCCCGTGTGAATGCTACTGCTAACATCTGGAGCGATACTGTCTGTGCAATAAAACTAAATCACAACACACACACACACAGGTCTGGTGACAAGGGGGAGCACACCCTTTTAGCCTGGCTGTCAGGCTGAGATCTACACTTTCAATTTGATGTTTAAGTGTCCGATTGATGGAGCTGCGAGTACCAACATCCCTGGGTTCACAGTCTATCTATCAAGTAAACTACTGCTGGCTTTTTTAATAGGGAGATATTAAAAAGAGACGGCACAGATATGTTGTCGTTTTAAGTAGGAAGTTTATAAAGGTAATCTATCACCCCTCTCCATGCTGACGTGACCAGACAGCTGGTAAAGTGGGGTGCGGCAGAACTGCGTTCAAATTCTATTTGAAATCTTTCAAATAGTTTTAGTATTTGCTCTAGCCTGCCAGGAGTGCCAGATGGTTGGGGTTTACAGGTTTTGGGATTATCATATCGGTTCAACAAGCCATGTAAGGTCAATCAAGCACAGATAGAGTATTTGAACCCAGGTCTGCCAGACGGTTCAGTGGCCTTGTGGTTAGAGTGTCTGCCCTGAGACTGGGAGTCCGGTCATACTAAAGACTGTAAAAATGGGACTCTGCTTGGCACTCCGCATAAGGAGTTAGATTGGGGGTAAGGCCCTGCGTTAGACTAGCATTTTGTCTATGGGGCGTACTTGTACATCAAGCTGCATCATGCTACGAGCTGGCTCACAAAGGCCAAGGCTCATGCAAGGCTGCTAACTTCCTGGAAGACAGTTGGTAAAGTGGGGTGTGGCAGAAGAGAAAATATGTTGACGCAACCTTCAGAACAGCTATGCTCATCTGAAACACACACGTGCACATACGCATGCACACGCATACCGACCGATGTGTCCTTGACTGGTAGGATGATGCCTTAACAGCTAATTAACACGGTTAGCTCCTGTAGGTGTTTCTTGCTGACTTGTTTTAATATAGCATTTAATAGTGCAGTGACTTTCAGCACTGATGTTAGTGGAGAGGAGCGGAGAGGAGAAGAGCGGAGAGGAGAAGAGAGGAGAAGAGAAGAAGAGAGGAGGAGAAGAAGAGAAGAAGAGAGGAGGAGAAGAAGAGAATAGGAGAGGAGGAGAAGAGGAGGAGAAGAAGAGAAGAGGAGAGGAGAAGAGCAGAGAGGAGAAGAGCAGAGAAGAGAAGAGAGGAGAGGAGGAGAAGAAGAGGAGAGGAGAGGAGGAGAAGAGGAGGAGAAGAAGAGAAGAGGAGAGGAGAAGAGCAGAGAAGAGAGGAGAGGAGAAGAGAAGAAGAGAAGAGGAGAGGAGGAGAAGAAGAGAAGAGGAGAGGAGAGGAGAAGAGAGGAGAAGAGAAGAGGAGAGGAGAGGAGAAGAGCAGAGAGGAGAAGAGCGGAGAAGAGAGGAGAGGAGGAGAAGAAGAGGAGAGGAGAGGAGGAGAAGAAGAGAAGAGGAGAGGAGAAGAGCAGAGAAGAGAAGAGGAGAAGAGAAGAGGAGAGGAGAGGAGGAGAAGAGGAGGAGAAGAAGAGAAGAGGAGAGGAGAAGAGAGGAGAAGAGAGGAGCATTATAGTTTTTCAGACAACACATTAAGGCTTTGAAGTCAATACTGATACAGTTTGAAGCCAGAGGGAGGCAGATCTACCAACCATTTAATTATCAGCTTTTAACACAAGAAGACATCAATAAACAGACTCAAATGTCTCCACCTTTCGCCCTCAGCCACCGCATAGGGTAGCCGTCTGTGTGAGGGAGTAGTAATTGAAATGAAAAAGGTAGAACAGCATCAGGAGGGCAGTTTTGAGGAAATTCAAAGATAAAATAACAAATCGGTCTCTCTTTCTTTCTTCCTACCTCTTTCCTTCCCTTCATCTCATGCGTCTCTCTCTTTCCCTCCCTCCCAACCTGTCTCTCTCATATCATGCCTGATATTTGGGCTGCTACAGTACCCTGATGATCCCATGGAATCTATTAGCCAGAGGAACAGGGGGTAGAGGTGATGGTGATGGTGGTGTGTCTCTTCCCAGGAAACATTATCTCTTCAGGGGGTAAAGGGATCTGACGTCTGGCTTAGCAGATGGTTCCCCACTCTGCTGTCTCTAGTGATGGCCTATTAGAGTGTGTAAATATGACATGAGTGACAACAGCATAGTCAGTAGGAACCTGAGAACAGCCAGACCTACTGTAAAGTACTCCCTGTCAGGGCTTTCATAGACAGAGTTACAGCCAGGTCAATAAAGCCAGGTGAAATATGAGGTACATCAACCATTGGCACCCGCAGAGTCACACTATCACTATGTCCCAAATGGCACCCTATTACCAATATAGTGCACTTATTTTTACCAGAGAAGAATTGTGTGTCTAGCCCTGGTCAAAAGTAGTGCACTAGAGGCAATAGGGTGCCATTTCACAATGCAGACACTATCACCGTGCTCTACTATACAGAGGGTTCATGTGGATCAAAAATGTTATCTGACAGAGGGTTTGGTTGCCTTTTACTTTGAGGTTTGAGGGGGGAGAGGATAGTCATCATCCATCTTACAACAGGGGCCGTGTTACTGCAATAACAAGCTGTCCAACCAATAAAACAGAGGTAGACATACAGCTGTACCCATCTCCTCCTCTCATTCCTCCTCTCTTCCTCTCACTCCCACTCGCTCTGACTCAGGCCTGGCTGGTGATGGATGGAGAGAAAGACTGACAGTGGACATACTAATACTCATATAGGCACAGTACAGTATGTTGGAATAAAGCAAACTCAGCATGTTGAAAGAACATTGTTTCTGCACACAAATATGCATGTTTAAGTGTATGTTTTGTTTCACCAATTAGACCATATCAAGATCTTAGTAGAATGAGGTGGTATCCTGTCCGCTATGTGTGTCTGGGGTAGTTTTTAAAGGCAGATCTTTCAATGAGGTTTAAAGGTCCAAAGCAGCTGTTTTTATCTAAATATCAAATCATTTCTGGGCAACAATTAAGTGTAATTGTTTTCAATAACATTTCTCAAAAAGAAACAAACATAGCTTCTTAGCAAAGAGCA
This sequence comes from Oncorhynchus clarkii lewisi, assembly GCF_045791955.1. Classification (NCBI taxonomy): domain Eukaryota; kingdom Metazoa; phylum Chordata; class Actinopteri; order Salmoniformes; family Salmonidae; genus Oncorhynchus; species Oncorhynchus clarkii. Next base: position 23,664,683 of record NC_092169.1, read on the forward strand.
ATTCCTACAATTTCACAGTATTATTCAAACCTCCGTGTTGAAATATACATATAAAACAGTGTCAATCACGTTTTTTGACTGGACTGGGCCTTTAAAGGGAGGTTTTATGAAATGTGGAGTTGGTGGTGGTGGGTTGTGGATCGGTGACCATGCATGTGCAGGTTCTGGTCCATTTGCTGTGCGTCATTACTAAAGCAATGAGTCACCGCCTACTGACAGTGACCAGGCTGGCCACAGAATGTTGGTCTGTCTGACTGTCTGTTTGGCTGGCTAGCTAGCTGTCCGCCTGTCTGTTTGTATGCCCGTGTTTTGCACTAGCATGCCATCCTTGCTGAACAACAATCTCAATAAACAGGCTCTGCAGCTCCTGAGCTGGAGATTTCAGCTGCACATAAATAATAATCAAATGCAGACAGAATGTCATTCTCCAGGAAGGCCATTTTTAATGACCTCAGAGCACATGGTTTGTTTTGAAATCCACAGTTCAGTGGCCTTTCTGTAATTAGCTAAGTGTTTTGGGATAACTGTAGAATAAACCACAGAATACAAAGTCTGACAGGCATCAGAGCTACGGTATTATGTAAACGCAACTCTACCAAATAATGAAATGGTCCGATATTTAGTACAAACACAGCATACTTCCCAAGATGAGGTTTCTGCCTTTTTCTCCTTGAAAAGGATTGTCATTCATCAAAACTGCTGGTCATTAATCAACTGTGTCGTCTTTCCACTGAGTCCTTAAACAGTTTGGATTTGTGATTGTTCTCTAAAGAAAAGTCACTGTTCTCATTGTGAACTGTCTTGAACCCTTTAGTTTGAAGGAAACAATGAATGAAGATGCCACAAATGTCTCGGGCCCGGGACATCACGATAAGTCATGTGTGACCCTGATCCAATAAGAAGCCTTGAGGACAGGTAGGTAGCAAATGAAACATCACTGTCTGTCTGTCTGGTGGTCTGACCTTTCAGACCGTCGGATGGAGGGAGGAGGATGGATAGAGGGAGGAGAATAAACGAGTCTGGATAATTCTAATAACGCTCCAGGTGACAAACAGGGTGTTTAATGGAGAGAGGCGAGACAGAGGAGAGGAAAAATGAGGGAACAAGGGTGAGACTCCTTAGGTGGGGAAATAATCACGACAAGCCAGTAAAAGGGATTGCAGTGGGAATCAGTCATTGGGACAAATTGAGGACTCCCATTTTCAGATTGTAAAACCACAAGGTGTGTTACAAAACAAGGCTGTTCCCTCTGTTAACCATGGTAGAAGGTAATGGAAGAGCCACACACAGAAACTAGACCTCTAAATGATAATACAAGCCCCCAACATAGAAGTCACAGAGTAGACCTGTTGCAATGCATTTTGTTCATTAGTTGTGTAAAATGCATATTTTAGCAACATACCACAATAACAATGGTTGCATACATTTTTTTTCACGAATGACCAATGACTCAACCCAAGCCCTTCCAAAACCTAAACCATCTGGTTTGAAAAGTATTATCAGGACAACACATTTATGTCTTGTGCTCACAGTAGACATTGAGCATCATGTCTCTGCTGGCGTAGTAAGAGAACTGTTGGTGTCTTTGAATTCATACTAGGTCAAAGTATACAGCGTCAAGGTAGCCTGCCCTGTCCCTACCCTCTCCTCTAATTTTCTCCCTTCCCTATTCCCTCGACTCCTTTCCTCCCTTATCTTCTCCCTATCCCCTCGACTCCTTTTCTCCCTTCCCCCTATCCCCTCGACTCCTTTTCTCCCTTCTCTTCTCCCTATCCCCTCGACTCCTTTCCTCCCTTATCTTCTCCCTATCCCCTCGACTCCTTTCCTCCCTTCCCCCTATCCCCTCAACTCCTTTTCTCCCTTCCCCCTATCCGCTCGACTCCTTTTCTCCCTTCTCCCTTCCCCCTATCCCCTCGACTCCTTTTCTCCCTTCCCTTCTCCCTATCCCCTCGACTCTTTTCCCTGTCTTATACCTCCTCCATACCCTCCCTTCCCTCTCCGCCGGGACTCAGCAGAGCAGCAACATTTCTCAGGTGACATCAACCCGTCTTAATACCCATCAGCCCCGTGGCCTCACCTGTCAGCCTGAGATTCCCCTGGCATGTCAAATATCCGTCTACTGTACAATACCATTAAATCAGGTTACATGACATATAGTACAGTATGCCCATTAGGGTTCATTTACAGTCTGCACAGTTGGAGTTAAGGTCAGTGTCAACACTGTGTGCTCAAATACAAATAATCCTCATATTGGGTTGTAACCTCCACTCAGGTCTCCTTTGTAAGTACGTCTTGGAGGTGGTGACCTAGCTACTGGGATTCTCCCATTCAGTTAGACTAAATTAGTGTCAGTGTCCGGGAGGGAGTTCTCAATGCCTTTGATGGGCTGGTTATCTGTGTGTATTTCTTTCCGTCCGTCTCTTCGGTAGGGGGTTCTTGTTCTATGGCACTGCATTGGTCACGTCTCTCTCTGCAGTCAGACCCCTTATCCATCTATCAACTTATACACGGAGTATATAAAACACTAAGGACACCTGCTCTTTTCATGACAGACTGACCAGGTGAAAGCTATGATCCCTTATTGATGTCACCTGTTAAATCCACTTCAATCATTGTAGATGAAGGGGAGGAGACAGGTTAAAGAAGGATTTTTAAGCCTTGAGACAATTGAAACATGGATTGTGTACGTGTACCATTCAGAGGGTGAATGGGCAAGACAAAATATTGAAATGTCTTTGAACAGGGTATGGTAATAAATGCCAAGCAAACCGGTTTGCATCAAGAACTGCAACACTGCTGGGTTTTTCACGCTCAACAGTTTCTCGTGTGTATCAAGAATGGTCCACCACCCAATGGACACCCAGCCAAATTGACACAACAGTGAGAAGCACTGGAGTCAACATGGGCCAGCATCCCTGTGGAACGTTTTCAGCACCTTGTAAAGTCCATGCCCCGACGAATTGAGACTGTTCTGAGGGCAAAAAGGGGGCGTGCAACTCAATATTAGGAAAGTGTTCTTAAAGTTTTGTACACTCAGTCTACAGTGGCTTGCGAAAGTATTCACCCCCCTTGGCATTTTTCCTATTGTGTTGCTTTACAACCTGGAATTAAAATTGATTTTTTTTGGGTGTTTGTATCATTTCATTTACATAACATGCCTATCATGTAGAAGATGCAAAATATTTCTTATTGAGAAACAAACAAGAAATAAGACTAAAAAACAGAAAACTTGAGCGTGCATAACTATTCACCCCCAAAATATCAATACTTTGTAGAGCCACCTTTCTCAGTAATTACAGCTGCAAGTCTCTTGGGGTATGTCTCTATAAGCTCCATAAGCTTGGCACAGGCAGTTCCTTCAAGTTGGATGGGTTCCGCTGGTGTACAGCAATCTTTAAGTCATACCACAGATTCTCAATTGGATTGAGGTCTGGGCTTTGACTAGGCCATTCCAAGACATTTAAATGTTTCCCCTTAAACCACTCGAGTGTTGCTTTAGCAGTATGCTTAGGGTCATTGTCCTGCTGGAAGGTGAACCTCCATCCCAGTCTCAAATCTCTGGAAGACTGAAACAAGTTTCCCTCAAGGATTTCCCTGTATTTAGCGCCATCCATCATTTCTTCAATTCTGACCAGTTTCCCAGTCCCTGCTGATGAAAAACATCCCCACAGGGATGGTATTCTCAAGGTGATGAGAGGTGTTGGGTTTGTGCCCGACACATTGTTTTCCATGATGACCAAAAAGCTCATAAAGCACAGCTTTGTGGAATGTACGACTTAAAGTGGTACTATGGACAGATATTCCAATCTCCGCTGTGGAGCTTTGCAGCTCCTTCAGGGTTATCCTTGGGCTTTTTGTTGCCTCTCTGATTAATGCCCTCCTTGCCTGGTCCGTGAGTTTTTGTGGGTGGCCCTCTCTTGGCAGGTTTGTTGTGGTGCCATATCCTTTCCATTTTTTAATAATGGATTTAATGGTGCTCCTTGGGATGTTCAAAGTTTCTGATCATTTTTTTAGAACCCAACCCTGATCTGTACTTCTCCACAACTTTGTTCCTGACCTGTTTGGATAGCTCCTTTGTCTTCATGGTGCCGCTTGCTTGGTGGTGCCCCTTGCTTAGTGGTATTGCAGACTCTGGGGCATTTCAGAACATATATTGAGATCATGTGACACTTAAATAAAGTCCACCTGTGTGCAATCTATCACCAAATCTTATTTAGGGGCTTCATAGCAAAGGGGAGGAATACATATGCACGCACAACTTTTCTGTTTTTTTTTGTTTGTTTTTTTCACTTCACCAATTTGGTCTATTTTGTGTGTGTCCATTACATGAAATCCAAATAAAAATATATTTAATTTACAGGTTGTAATGCAACAAAATAGGAAAAACGCCAAGGGGGATGAATACTTTTTCAAGGCACTGTATATCCACCAGTATTGTAGAGGACTGATGCAAGCAGAAGCCACACCCATGTCTCTCTCTGCAGTTAGTCCTACAGAGCTACTGCTAGTATAGTGTATTATAAAGGACCCTTGCAGTAGGGGACTGACTCTTGAAGAAGCCACAACCATGTCTCTCTCCTTTCTGCAGTCAGTCCCCTTACCCATCTTATTGTGTTATAATTATAGAGGACTCTAGCAGAAGCCACACCCATGTCTCTCTGCACTCAGTCCGTCCATCAGTCCCCGGGTCTCAGCCTGTATAAACAATCATCCATCAACAGACCGCATGACTGAATCAATGCTGGATTGGATTGCCATCGATTCCTCTGATAAATTATGGCAAAAGACAAATAAGCTGTGTATGGCTAACTCCCATACGATTTGGCCCGGGCACGAATGCATGCACGCACACACACAAACCCTGTGCCAGCTGAGACAACGCGACAGACAGAATATGAAACTATGAGACTCTTAAACAACAAACTAGATTCAATTGAGTTGTATTATGTGAGAGCACACTCTCTGTGGCGATACATCATTACACTAGATGTGGGAAGAAGAGATGAGGAAGAGATGGATTTCCTGGATAGGCTGCTATTCTCTGAGAGATCATTTAGAGAGGACGGACGTGGCATCCACTTCTAAACCAGGCTGTCTCTATGGCTGTGGACACAGTTTCAGATATCAATTTTAGTGTGTGTTGATGACAGCAGCAGATCAGCTCCACATACAAACACGCTCCATGGGAGAAGATAATTAGCCTTTACCAGCCCAGTACACAATTAACTACACACATTGCAAAACTAACTACACAACAGTGGAAACTGTCTACAACACAGTTATCCAAGCCCCAAGTTCCAGTAGGACTTGGATAGAGACAGGATAGAGGGGGTCAGTACTGTGTGTGGAAACAGGGATAGAGGATAGAGGAGAGAGTGGTTTCAAGTTTCATTGTCAAGAGCACAAGTGCAATGAAATGCCTTTCTTGCCAGTTATTTTCCCAAATCAATATACAGTACTACAAAATAAAATAGAACAAAAATACATAATACATATAAATAAGAAGAACACAACAAAATCAGTAAGCTATTATACTGGGTTAATTCCAGTGTCAGTGCCTTAGCATATTTACAATGTGCAGGGATAAGAGGTAGATATGTATAAGGGCAAGGTGACAAGGCATTAGGATATACAGTGTCTTCGGAAAGTATTCAGACCCCTTGACTTTTTACACATTTTGTTACAGCCTCATTCTAAAATGTATTAAAATGTATGTTTCCCTCATCAATCTACACACAAAACCCAATAATGACAAAGCAAAAATAGGTTTAAAGAAATGTTGCTAATTCATAAAAAATGTAAAACTGAAATATCACATTTGCATAAGTACTCAGACCTTTTACTCAGTACTTTGTGGAAGCACCTGTGGTAGCAATTACAGCCTTGAGTCTTCTTGGGTATTGTCCCGAAGCCACTCCTGCATTGTCTTGGCTGTGTGCTTAGGGTCGTTGTCCTGTTGGAAGGTGAACCTTCACCCCTAGTCTGAGGTCTTGAGCGCTGTGGAGCAGGTTTTCATCAAGGATCTCTCTGTACTTTTCTCAGTTCATCTTTGCCTTTATCCTGACTAGTCTCCCAGTCCCTACCACTGAAAAACTTCCCCATAGCATGATGCTGCCACCACCATGCTTCACCTTAGGGATGGTGGCAGGTTTCCTCCAGACCTGACACTTAGCATTCAAAAAAGTTAAACTCAGATAGTCCATGTAGGCATTTTGTTAGCTATTTAGCAGTCTTATGGGGATAGAAGCTGTTCAGGAGGCTGTTGCTGTCAGACTTGTTGCTCAGGTACAGCTTGCCGTGCGGAAGCAGAGAGAATGGCTAGGTTGGCTGGAGTTTTCCGGGCCTTCCTCTGACACCACCTGATATCGAGGTCCTGGATGGCAGGGAACTTGGCTCCAGTGATGTACTATGCTGTCCGCACCACCCTCTGTAGCGCCATGCGATGTGGATAGAGGGATCAAGTGAGAGAGAGAGAGCGAGATGGCCACCGCCACAAGGTTGGGAAAAGGCCATGACAGCAGATGGTTACTGGTTCCCACCCAAGATCCCATAAAACAAGAAAGATGTCTGCTCTGACCCATTTCTGCCTGCAGTCTGGTCCTGCAGAGTCCAGTAATAGCAGGGAGAAGAAATAGAGGACTATATCAATAATAGAGAGGATATAATCCTTCACTGGAAGCATTCCCTTCCTCTCCACATTATGAGATTACAGTTAACCCGGAGGTCTATAGACCAGGGACATGGTGAGTGGATTAACCATTTACTGTAGTGTCACAACCTGCTGAGTCACTCAGATACTCTTCTTTTGTCTTTTCATATTGCTATAAAGCGTCTCTCACTCCGACAGACAGACAGACAGACAGACAGACAGACAGACAGACAGGCAGGCAGACAGGCAGACAGGCAGACAGGCAGACAGGCAGACAGGCAGACAGGCAGACAGGCAGACAGGCAGACAGACAGACAGACAGACAGACAGACAGACAGACAGACAGACAGACAGAGCGAGCGAGCGAGCAAGATTATTTGAATAATCTCCAAATATTCTGTCTGCAGTACTCTAATAATTCACATTTAATTTGGAACCATACATGCTTATTCTACCAACTCCATATCCGTCAGTAGAACATTTGGGTCAATTTAGTTTTTCCCTCTCTATTGGTTAAGGTTAACACATACAGGAACAGACAGAGCGATAAATGTAACTACCATTCCCTTAATGTTCCACAAGATGAGAATGATCTGGTGGAAAATGAGGACGTGTGTGTGTGTGTGCACCTGCTCACTGTTGCTTACATGGGAGATTGATGTGATGAGCTATAATGGGTTTCAGTGATTCAACCCGGGTATTGGCTCCCATTAAGACAACAACAAACACACACACAGGCTTATCTGCACCTGCTCACTGTTGCTTCCATGTGAGATCAATGTGATGAGCTGTAATGGTTTCAGTGATTCAGCCCGGGTATTGGCTCCCATTAAGACAACACACACACACAAACCTATATTGAACTATGCTGCTGGAATCTGGGGTTGTAAAGAAGCCAAGACAGGGCTAACTCTATTCAGAACAGAGCCAGAAGACGTTACTTTAGCTTGCTCCAAGCCTTGCTATTCAAGGAGACATGGGATGGGAGCCTAGTGAAAATAAGACAGAGGGGTGAAATTATTAGGTTATGAAACTGTGTTATTAATATGCCAGGGGACAGAATAACAAAACATATTTTCAACTGGGATAAAACACACAATTACCCTTGGACAAAGGATCTCAATGTCATAATTCAGGAAGCTGATCTACAACACGTATTTAGAAATAAGTTACGATGCATTGTCAACATGATAAAACACAAGTTCACCCTCAAAGAAAAATGGTCAACTGATATATGGCTAAAACCAAAACTCATAACTTCTAACCAGGTCAAATCACCTATGATCCAGAACCCTATGTCACCTCTCACCTAACAAGAAATCAAAAGATCCTTGTGGGCTCAGATGAGAACAGGGATACTGGCTCTGGAAATTGAAGGTAGGTTCAATGACATAAATGAGAAGATCAATAATTAACTGCATGTATTTTACTGTACTTTATATGATTTAAGAAACCAGACCTATTCTGGAGTAGTGATGAAGAGGAACTTGAATGGCTATTTAGTACAGAAGTGTTCCTGGTTGTGCATTTTATTTACAAAGCTTGAAAGGCAGGACAACATAAGTTCTATAACTGAAAGATTTTTGTTATGTGTGTCAATATTTTTTTGTTTCAGTAGGAATGCAATTGAGCATGTATGTATTAGAGGTCGACCGATTAATCGAAATAGCCGATTAATTAGGGCCGATTTCAAGTTTTCATAACAATCGGAAATCGGTAATTTTGGATTTTTTAATTTTATTTCATCTTTATTTAACTAGACAAGTCAGTTAAGAACGCATTCTTATTTTCAATGATGGCCTAGGAACGGTGGGGTTAACTGCCTTGTTCAGGGGCAGAACGACAGATTTTTACCTTGTCAGCTCAGGGATTCAACCTTGCAACCTTACAGTTAACTAGTCCAACGCTCTAACCACCTGTCTCATGAGGAGCCTGCCTGTTATGCAAATGCAGTAAGAAGCCAAGGTAAGTTGCTAGCTAGGATTAAACTTAATCAATCATAATCACTAGTTATCAACACATGGTTGATGATATTACTAGTTTATCTAGCGTGTCCTGCGTTGCATATAATCGATGCGGTGCGCATTCGCGAAAAAAGACTGTCGTTGCGCCAACGTGTACCTAACCATAAACATCAATGCCTTTCTTAAAATCAGTACACAGAAGTATATATTTTTAAACCTGCATATTTAGCTAAAAGAAATCCAGGTTAGCAGGCAAAATTAACCAGGTGAAATTGTGTCACTTCTCTTGCGTTCATTGCACGCAGAGTCATGATATATGCAACAGTTTGGGCCGCCTGGCTCATTGCGAACTAATTTGCCAGAATTTTACGTAATTATGACATAACATTGAAGGTTGTGCAATGTTACAGGAATATTTAGACTGATGGATGCCACCCGTTAGATAAAATAGGAACGGTTCCGGATTTCACTGAAAGGATAAACGTCTTGTTTTCGAGATGATAGTTTCCGGATTCGGCCATATTAATGACCTAAGGCTTGCATTTCTGTGTGTTATTATGTTATAATTAAGTCTATGATTTAATAGAGCAGTCTGACCGAGCGATGCGTTTTGCCAGCAGCTCTGCTGTTTATGACTTCAAGCCTATCAACTCCCAAGATGAGGCTGGTGTAACGATGTGATGTGAAATGGCTAGCTAGTTAGCGGGGTGCGTGCTAATAGCGTTTCAAACGTCACTCGCTCTGACACTTGGAGTAGTTGTTCCCCTTGCTCTGCATGGGTAACGCTGCCTCGAGCGTGGCTGTTGTCGTTGTGTTCCTGGTTCGAGCCCAGGTAGGAGCAAGGAGAGGTACGGAAGCAAAACTGTTACACTGGCAATACTAAAGTGCCTATAAGAACATTCAATAGTCAAAGGTATATGAAATTCAAATAGTATAGAGAGAAATAGTCCTATAATTCCTATAATAACTACAACCTAAAACTTCTTACCTGGGAATATTAAAGACTCATGTTAAAAGGAACCACCAGATTTCATATGTTCTCATGTTCTGAGCAAGGAACTTAAATGTTAGCTTTCTTACATAGCACATATTGCACTTTTACTTTCTTCTCCAACACTTTGTTTTTGCATTATTTAAACCACATTGAACATGTTTCATTATTTATTTGAGGCTAAATTTATTTTATTGATGTATTATAATAAATTAAAATAAGTGTTCATTCAGTATTGTTGTAATTGTCGTTATTACAAATACATTTAAAAAATAGTCCGATTAATCGGTATCGGCTTTTTTTGTCCTCCAATAATCGGTATCGGCGTTGAAAAATCATAAATCGGTCGACCTCTAGTATGTATGCATTTAAGAACTTGTCACGACTTCCGCCGAAGTTGGCTCCCCTGCCTGTTCGGGCGGTGCTCGGCGGTCGTTGTCACCGGCCTACTAGCCGCCACCGATCCCTTTTTCGTTTGTCTTTTTGTTTTGTTCAATTAGTTTCACCTGTGTCAGAACTGCTTCAATTCATCGGGGTATGGACTCTACAAGGTGTTGAAAGTAGTCCACAGGCCTATGTTGACTCAAATGCTTCTCACAGTTGTGTCAAGTTGGCTGGATGTCCTTTGGGTGGTGGACCATTTTAGATACACACGGGAAACTGTTGAGCGTGAAAAACCCAGCAGCGTTGCAGTTCCTGACACAAACCGGTGCGCCTGGCACCTACTACCATACCCCGTTCAAAAGGCACTAAAATATTTTGAATGCCACACATAATCCATGTCTCATCCTTCTTTAACCTATCTCCTCGCCTGCATCTATACTGATTGAAGTTGATTTAACAAATTACTTCAATAAGGGATCATAGCTTTCACCTGGTCAGTATGTTGTGGAAAGAGCAGGTGTTCTGTGTTGTACACTCAGTATATGTACATACACTACAGTGCCTTCGGAAAGTATTCAGACGCCATAACTTTTTCCACATTTTGTTACGTTACAGCCTTATTCAAAAATTAATTATATAGTTTTTTTCCCCACTCATCAATCGAATCACAATATCCCATAATGACAGAGCAAAAACAGGTTTTTAGAAATGTTAGCAAATTTATCACAAATAAACTGAAATATCAGATTTACATAAGTATTCAGACCCTTTACTCAGTACTTTGTTGAAGCACCTTTGGCAGCCTCAAGTCTTTTTTATTTAACTAGGCAAGTCAGTTAAGATTTGTACCTTGGGTATTGAACCTCGTCTTCTTGGGTATGACTCTACAAACTTGGCACGCCTGTAATTGGGAAGTCTCTTCCATTCTTTTTTGCAGATCTTCTCAAGCTCTATCAGGTTGGATGGGGATTGTCGCTGAACAGCTATTTTCAGGTCTCTTCAGAGATGTTCGGATCGCTCTGTACTTTGCTCTGTTAAAACTTGTTGAGGATAGGGGGCAGTATTTTCACTTTGGATGAATTGCGTGCCCATAGTGAACTGCATCCTACTCTGTCCTAGATGGCTAATATATGCATATTATTATTACTATTGGATAGAAAACACTCTAAAGTTTCTAAAACTGTTTGAATTATGTCTGTGAGTATAACAGAACTCATAGGGCAGGCAATCTTCCAAACAAGAAGTGAAATTCTGAATGTGGGTAAACTTTGACGTCATCGCCCCTTCCTTTCCCAACAAGATATGGATCTGGTAGCACTTCCTACGCCTTACACTAGATGTCCTCATTCAGTAGAAAGTGGAATGGAGCTTTTGGTGTGAACTTTGACCGAATGGGAGGGGAAATAGTCACGGTCTTAGCAGAATGCAATTTCCCTGTGGCGCATTTCTCTGTGGGTGCAACCGTCGTTCCATTTGGCTGCAGCTGAAAACGTATGATCCGGTTGGAACGTTATTGGATATATATGAAAATAACATCCTGAAGATTGATTCTCTACTTAGTTTGACCATTTAATTCGACCTGGAATATATATATTTGAAGTTTACGTGCGAGTTGTCCTGGACCGGCGTCAGCTTTTGGGCACGTGAGCTGAAAGTGGTAGCAAATGCAGCTAATTGGACACTAGTATTGGACATTATGGAACAAAACAACAATTTATTGTGGAACTAGGACTCCTTGCACTGAATTCTGATGAAAGATCATCAAAGGGAAGGGAATATTTATGATGTAATTTCGTATTTCTGTTGACTCCAACATGGCGGAGAAATACTTTCACGTCTGAGCGCTGTCTCAGATTATTGCATGGTAGGCTTTTTCCGTAACGTTTTTAAAAAATCTGACACAGCGGTTGCATTAAGAACCAGTGTATCTTTAATTATATGTAGAACATGTATCTTAAGTCAAAGTTTATGATGAATATTTCTGTTATCTGGCGTAGCTTTCTATAATTTCTCCGGATATTTTGGAGGCATTTCTGAACATGGCGTCAATGTAAACCGAGATTTGTGGATATAAATATGCATATTATTGAACAAAACATAAATGTATTGTGTAACATGTCATATGAGTGTCATCTGATGAAGATTTTCAAAAGGTTAGTGATTCATTTTATCTCTAATCCTGCTTTTGTGACTCTGTTTGGCTGGAAAAAATGGCTGCGTTTTTCCTTTGATTTGGTGGTGGTCCAACATAAATATATGTTGTGTTTTTCTGTAAAACATTTTAAAGATCGGACATGATGGGTAGATGAACAAGATGTTTATCTTTCATTTGAGGTATTGGACTTGTTAATGTGTGAAAGTTAAATATTTCAAAATAATATTTTTGAATTCCCTGCGCCACCTTTTCAGCTGAATGGGAGGGGGGGGGGGGAGTTCCCCACATAACAGGTTTTAATGTGTGATGTGATCTTCCTGTCTGGGTTGGCGCTCCCCCTTGGGTTGTGCCGTGGCGGAGATCTTTGTGGGCTATACTCGGCCTTGTCTTTGGATGGTAAGTTGGTGGTTGAAGATATCCCTCTAGTGGTGCGGGGGCTGTGCTTTGGCAAAGTGGGTGGGGTTATGTCCTTCCTGTTTGGCCCTGTCCGGGGGTATCATCGGATGGGGCCACAGTGTCTCCTGATCCCTCAAGTCTCAGCCTCCAGTATTTATGCTGCAGTAGTTTGTGTCGGTGGGCTAGTGTCAGTTTGTTATATCTGGAGTACTTCTCCTGTCTTATCCGGTGTCCTGTGTGAATTTAAGTATGCTCTCTCTAATTCTCTCTTTCTTTCTCTCTCTCGGAGGACCTGAGCCCTAGGACCATGCCTCAGGACTACCTGGCATCCCCGTAGCATGATGTGGCCACCACCATGCTTCACCGTTGTGTAGGTGCCAGGGTTCCTCCAGACATGACTCTTGGCATTCCATCCAAAGAGTTCAATCTTGGTTTCATCAGGCCAGAAAATCTTGTTTCTCATGATCTGAAAGTCTTTAGGTGTCATTTGGCAAACTCCAAGCGGGCTGTCATGTGCATTTACTGAGTGGCTTCTGTCTGGCCACTCTACCAAGGAGACCTGAGTGGTATAGTGCTGCAGAGATGGTTGTCCTTCTGGAAGGTTCTTCAATCTCCACAGAGGAACTCTGGAGCTCTGTCAGAGTGACCATTGGGTTCTTGATCACCTCCCTGACCAAGGCCCTTCTCCCCCGATTGCTCAGTTTGGAAGAGTCTTGGTGGTTCCAAACTTCTTCCATTTAAGAATGATGGAGGCCACTGTTCTTGGGGACCTTCAATACGTCAACATGTTTGGTGCCCTTCCCCAGATCTGTTTCTGAACACAATCCTGTCTCGGAGCTCTACGGACCTTTGTCCCCATGACTGTGTTTTTGCTCTGACATGGACTGTCAACTGTGGGGCCTTATATAGACAGGTGTGTGCCTTTCCAAATCATGTCCAATCAATTGAATTTACCACAGCTGGACTCCAATCAAGTTGTTGAAACATCTCCAGGATGATCAATGGAATCAGGATGCACCTGAGCTCAATTTCGAGTATCATAGCAAAGGGTCTGAATAGTTATGTAAATAAGGTAACTGTTTTATATTTTTAATAGATTTGTCATTATGGGGTATTGTGTGTAGATTAATGAGATTTGTATTTTATTTAATCCATTTTAGAATAAGGCTGTAACGTAACAACATTTTGAAAAATGCAAGCGGTCTGAATACTTTCTGAATACACTGCACATACACGTACCCCCTCGACAGAAGGCATTGGGACGAAGCTGTGATAGGTGTATTTAGATTCCTCTGGAAATTAGCTAAGCCCCAGAGCACACTTGATCTTTATTAGCAGCAAAGTCATCAAGACCAGCACATGGACAGAGACCTAGGACTCTAAGCACATACATCAGTTTCTTTATTTATCTTCCCTATGTCACTGAATCTACACGGTATACACACCACCCTGTGTGTGTGTTACCCCTGTCCTGCACAGTTCAGATGATTGAGTACGGCTACACTGTAGTTGCTATGGTAACATGGAAACAGGCTCAGTGAACACAGACGCTCCTCGCAGCTTTGATCTGCAGAAAAGGCCTGGTGGATGGCAAGAGTCCCACAACACCGCCCACACACACACTGTACATGTCAAGATGTGTGCAAACACTTGAAACATGCACACGCACACTCATTCACCTGCATACACACTTAATTGTTTAGAGTGCATTCCCATCGTATCATTACAGCGTCAGTAAGCAGGCATATGGTGCAGAAACCTAGACAATATCACAGTAGGTGAGATATTTCTATGCAGAGTACTGCACTATACAGACCTCTGCTTAATTTCTCCTCAATATCAGACAGGTGCTTTAGAGAGGACACACCCCCCCCCACACACATATTCTAAGGAGACGTGAAGAATTCACATCTCACCAAATATTAACAATTACACTTTTAGGGTTGATTGTTTTATAGTTTTGTGTGTTTGTTTTGGCCAACGCTTCGAGTTTCGTATTTATTCAGTCCCCCAAAACACCAAACATCTACGAAAAACCTAAATCAATACCTTTTTATAAGCATTTGGTACTTTTTATAAGCATTTATTCGCCTGTATGTCTTACAATCAGGCTTATCATATGTTATATGTATCAATATTTCAAAAAAGAAAACATTCTACCTTTACAAATAAAAAATATGAGTTTCTTCCCTTTGTAAAATGTAGGAGTTTCCTTTGTCTGGTTTTAAATACAGCTCATGCTGGGAGTCCAGATGCTTTATTCCAGCCGTGCCTAGCAGACAGATTTATCATCAGCTGATTACACTGCAGCAGACGCAGACAAGGGGTCCTTTGCTCCCTCCCTCCAACCCCTGTGTACCCTGTCAGTCTTTGGTCACAAACACACACCACATGTCCTACACACCCTCCAATCTAACAGTAACGTAGCTGAGAATGTATCCCAGTAAATTGACATGCTATCCCAGTGGCATGACAATTTAATAACTTAGTAACTCAGTTATACTTCTGCTAGGTCTATTATGTCTGACATCACACACATTCTGACATAATATGAACTACAGGTAGAATATCTTCAGGGGTTTGAGATTGAGAGCAGCTCAAAATAAAAGCACCAACACACCCCTACACACACACAGGCGCGCGCGCACACACACACACACACACACACACACACACACACACACACACTCACACTCACACACACACACACACATAAACATGCTTCGGGCACATACCAGGACTCTGCCGGTGAGTGTCTGTGCTGATATCATGACCCCGGCCCAGTCCTTCACAGAGGTCATCCACCCCACCTCGCTGGCAGGTACCACTTCGTCCTTCTCATCAGGACCCTTAGGTGTCCCATCTGCTGCCTGACTGTTAGCAGGGTTATTCACCTTCTGGGCCTCCTGGAAGAAAGGGGGAGAGAGAGGTGGAGGAAAAAGAAAGAGATGGAGTAGAGAGAGAGAGATGGAGGAGAGAACGAGAGAGAGATGGAGAAGCAAGAGATTGGGGAGTGAGAGATAGAGAAAGAGAGACAGACAGAGAGAGAGAAAGATTGCGTTAACATTTTGTTGATCAGACACCTAAACTCAGCAAAAAAATAAATCACGTTGATTAATGTGCACTGTCCCTGTAAAAATCAAATAATCAAATAAGTAACAGTCAGTATCTGGTGTGGCCACCAGCTGCATTAAGTACTGCAGTGCATCTCCTCCTCATGGACTGTACCAGTTCTTGCTGTGAGATGTTACCCCCCTCTTCCACCAAGGCACCTGCAAGTTCCCAGACATTTCTGGGGGGGAATGGCCCTAGCCCTCACCCTCCAATCCAACAGGTCCCAGACGCGCTGAATGTCGCAAATCCGACCATCACCCCATGTGAGACAAAACCGCGACTCGTCAGTGAAGAGCACTTTTTGCCAGTCCTGTCTGGTCCAGCAACGGTGGGTTTGTGCCTATAGGCGACGTTGTTGCCAGTGATGTATGGTGAGGACCTGCCTTACAACAGGCCTACAAGCCCTCAGTCCAGCCTCTCAGCCTATTGCGGACAGTCTGAGCACGGATGGAGGGATTGTGCGTTCCTGGTGTAACTCAGGCAGTTGTTGCTGCCATCCTGTACCTGTCCCACAGGTGTTGTTACACGTGGTCTGCCACTGCGAGGACGATCAGCTGTCCGTCCTGTCTCCCTGTAGCACTGTCTTTGGCGTCTCACAGTACGGACATTGCAATTTATTGCCCTGGCCACATCTGCAGTCCTCAAGGCACGTTCACGCAGGTGAGCAGGGACCCTGGGCATCTTTCTTTTGGTGTTTTTCAGAGTCAGTAGAAAGGCCTCTTTAGTGTCCTAAGTTTTCATAACTGTGACCTTAATTGCCTACCGTCTGTAAGCTGTTAGTGTCTTAATGACCGTTCCACAGGTGCATGTTCATTAATTGTTTATGGTTCATTGAACAAGCATGGGAAACAGTGTTTAAACCCTTTATAATGAAGAGCTGTGAAGTTTTAGGTTTTTACGAATTATCTTTCAAAGACAGGGTCCTGAAAAAGGGATGTTTCTTTTTTTGCTGAGTTTATTATTTCATATAGAAATAGGGAATCATGACAGCTGCTCTAAAGGTTATATTTCTATCTGCAATGTTCTACAAGAGTATCTAGCACCATGTGCCTGAAAGGAGAGTGGGCTTGGAGGGTACATGTACTGTATAGCTCCACAAGGTGCCATCTAAAGTATTCATAGAATCTACCTAATTAATACATGACCATATGAACCGACACAAGATCTGCATTATAGTAAGAGGTCCAAGGTAGCAATCACTTGAGTCCCTATAGACAGTGTCATGGAGAGAAAGAGCTCTAGTATGTCAATGTGAGGCTCTGGCTTGCTGATGCATAAGAGTGGAGGTAAAGACACACACTTCCATCATATCGCACACTGTCAGGGTTGTCAAACACGCCTCTGCCATATGTTGAATGTGTGTTTGTTCGTGTGTGAGTGTGTATAGTCGTCGTTGCTTTTGCCCACATGGGCCTGCCTGTAAGTTCATTCATCCTAGGGGTGTATAGTGGCATACGACTAATGTTGTCATGCAGGCCCCTCAACCCTTCATCTTGTGACTGAATGAATGAGCAGAGCACAGTTGCATTGTAATGCATTGACTCGCCATACTCTGCAGTGCTACTTACGTACGCAGCTGCTTCGACATCCACTCACTCTAATAATACTTCCTTTGACATGTTTCGCCTTCAGCCATTAAGTTGCATGGTTTGATTGCAAGCACACACACAGTGCATACCGCCTGGCGAGGTAGAGTAAAGGTCAGCGTGTCACCGCTAGGCCCTTAAACCATAGGGTGTAGCCCAGCGAATGGCGTCACAGAGAATCCCTGGCACTCCAGTAACTTTCAGAGCTCTCGACTGGGGCCCGCTCTCCCTTCCAAGGAAGCTGGGTTGTATTAACGGCAGGGTAGTGGTTCATCTTTTATTACGACCCACTGACACTGCTCGTCCACTCTGGACCAGACCTGTGTTCAAACACTATGTGAAATCTTTCATATACTTTGAGCGTTTGAGTAAGTCTGCATCGAGTGTCAAATGGCTGGAGTTTAACGTTTTGGAACTTTTCCAGTGGTTCATTAAGTCAGGCAAACTCAATCAAGTCCATATAAAGTATTTGGAACGATTTAAAATAGTGTTTGCACCCGGGTATGCTCTGGACTGGCCGACAGACGAGTCAGAACCATACCAACGGAGTCTCTGGTTAATGGACTATGTGACGTCAGCAGACTGGGACAGTAGTGTGTGTTTGGGTGACATGATACTGTGTCTGACATCCTAAGGTATTCCAACAGTCTGAATACTGAACAGGTGGAAAATACCCAGAATACAACTGACCTACATGTATTGTTTTTTTCCCCTTGGTTTGTTTGTGTATGACGCCACAGAGTCACAGCCCTGAGTTTTTCCTTGAAAGGTCATGATCATGGAAAACTCAGTGCCCTAGACATACTAATCCATCTCATTCCAAGAACTATGAAGCAAGAGAAGAAACACTATATATACACAAATGGACAGTACGCATAAAAAAAGGATACACACCTACTCATTCAAGTTTTTTTTTACTATTTTCTACATTGTAGAATAATAGTGAAGACTTCAAAACTATGAAATAATCATGTGGTTACAAAAAAAGTGTTAAACAAATCAAAATATATTTTATATTTGAGATTCATCAAAGTAGCCACCCTTTGCCTTGATGACAGCTTTGCACACTCTTGGCATTCTCTCAACCAGCTTCATGAGATAGTCACCTGGAATGCATTTCAACTAACAGATATGCCTTGTTAAAAGTTAATTTCCTTCTTAATGCATTTCAGCCAATCAGTTGTGTTGTGACAAGTTAGGGGTGGTATATAGAAGATAGCCCTATTTGGTAAAAGACCAAGTCCATATTACGGCAAGAATAGCTCAAATAAGCAAAGAGAAATTACAGTCCGTTACTTTAAGACATGAAGGTCAGTCAATCCTGAACATTTCAAGAACTTTGAAAGTTTCTTCAAGCGCAGCGGCAAAAACCATCAAGTGCTATGATGAAACTTGATCTCATGAGGACCGCCACAGGAAAGGAAGACCCAGGGTTACCTCTGCTGCAGAGGATAAGTTCATTAGAGTCAACTGCACCTCAGATTGTATCCCAAATAAGTAACAGACACATCTCAACATCAACTGTTCAAAGGAGACTGAGTGAATCAGGCCTTCATGGTCAAATTGCTGCAAAGAAACCACAACTAAAGGACACCAATAAGAAGAGACTTGCTTGGGCCAAGAAACATGAGCAATGGACATTAGACTGGTGGAAATCTGTCCTTTGGTCTGATGGTCCAAATTTGAGATTATCGGTTCCAACCAGTGTGTCTATGTGAGACGCAGAGTAGGTGAACGGATGATCTCCGCATATGTGGTTCCCACCATGAAGCAGTGAGTAGGTGGTGTTATGGTGTGGGGGTGCATTGCCGGTGACACTGTCAGTGATTTATTTAGAATTCAAGGCACACTTAACCAGCATGGCTACCACAGGATTCTGCAGCGATACGCCATCCCATCTGGTTTGCACTTAGTGGGACTATCATTTCTTTTTCAATAGGACAAAGACCCAACACACCTCCAGGCTGTGTAAAGGGCTATTTGACCGAGAAGGAGAGTGTTGGAGTGCTGCATCAAATGACCTGGGCTCCACAATAACCCGACCTCAACCCAACTGAGATGGCTTGGGATGAGTTGGACCGCAGAGTGAAGGAAAAGCAGCCAACAAGTGCTCAGCATCTGTGGGAACTCCTTCAAGACTGTTGGAAAAGCATTCCTCATGAAACTGGTTGAGCGAATGCCAAGAGTGTGCAAAGCTGTCACCAAGGCAAAGGGTGTCTACTTAAAATAATCTAAATTATAGAATATATTTTTATTTGTTTAACACTTTTTTGGCTATTACATGATTCCATATGTGTTATTTCATAGTTTGTGTCTTCACTAGTATTCTACACAGTAGAAAATAGTACAAATTAAGAAAAACCTTTGAACGGTAGTTGTGTCCAAACTTTTGACTGGTTCTATATGTGGACACCCCTTCAAATTGGTGGATTTGGCTATTTCAGCCACACCTGTTGCTGACAGGTGTATAAAATCAAGCACCAAGCCATGCAATCATTAGACAAACATTCGCAGTAGAATGGCCATCCTAAAGAGCTCAGTGACTTTCAATGTGGCACCGTCATAGGATGCCACCTTTCCAACAAGTCCGTTCATCAAATTTCTTCCCTGCTAGAGCTGCCCTGGTCAACTGTAGGCCACACAAGCTCACAGAACAGGACCGGCGAGTGCTGAAGCACGTAGCGCATACAAATTGTGTGTCCTCGGTTGCAACACTCACTACTGAGTTCCAAACGGCATCTGGAAGCATCGTTAGCACAATAACAGTTCGTCATGAGCTTTATGAAATGGGTTTTCATGGCAGAGCAGCCGCACACAAGCCTAAGATCACCATGCACAATGCCAAGCGTCAGCTGGAGTGGTGTAAAACTCTGGAGCAGTGGAAACACATTCTCTGGAGTGATGAATCACGCTTCACAATCTGGCAGTCCAACAGACAAATCTGGGTTTGGCAGATACCTACAGGAACTCTACTTACCCGAATGCGTAGTGCCAACTGTAAAGTTTAGTGGAGGAGGAATGGTCTGGGGCTGTTTTTCATGGTTCGGGCTTGGCACCTTAGTTCCAGTGAAGGGAAATATTTTATGCTACAGCACACAATGATATTTGAGACAATTCTGTGCTTCCAACTTTGTGGCAACAGTTTGGGGAAAGCCATTTCCTGTTTCAACATGACAATGCCCTCGTGCACAAAGCAAGGTCCCTACAGAAATGGTTTGTCGAGATTGGTGTGGAAGAACTGGACTGGCCTACACAGAACCCTGAACACAACCCCATCGAACACCTTTGGGATGAATTGGAAGGCCAACTGCGAGCCAGGCCTAATCGCACAACATCAGTGCCCGACCTCACTAATGCTCATGGCTGATCGGAAGCAAGTCCGCGCAGCAATATTCCAACATCTAGTGGAAAGCCTTCCATGAAGGAGTGGAGGCTGTTATAGCTGCAAAGGGGGGACCAACTCAATATTAATGCCCATGATTTTGGAATGAGATGTTCAACGAGCAGGTGTCCACATACTTTTGGTCATGTAGTGTAATCCAGCAGACCAACCCAGCCACTAGAGTCCCCAATATAGTTCCTAGGCTATCAGGGACAAAGCGACAGTAGTATTCCTTTCTGGCCGGCTGGCTGGCTGGCACACCCACGGTTTTTCCCATTACAGTCTGTTTGGAGAGGATTGTCCAATTCAAATTGGATTATATTCCTTAAATGATCCAACATGGCCACAGCTGCCATTTTCCTAATTACATTTTCTGCCATAACAAATGGCAATAACCTCCTTTTAAAAGTCTGCCTTAGATACAGTTCTAGTGGCTAACTGCTGCTGCTGCCTATAGACCCCACATAACAGGAGAGTGCCACAAATGGTAACCAGTTACCTATGGGCTCTTGTCAAAAGAAGTGCACTTCTTTTAGGGTCCCATTTGGGAAATGGGTTCAGTGGAAAATGGGTTCAGGACTGCTTCGTAGGCAAACATCCATGCTCCCATACAGGAGTCATGTGCTGTTATGAATGCTTCGCTGGATAATAATGTATGGATGGTGTGTAATGCATTATAAATGAATTAATACCTCATATTTATACAACCATTGTTATAAGGAGCCATGGTTTGTCAAGAGCGCCAATATCAAGTGTTAAAAAGCACTATTGGGTGCTAGAAGGCAATATAAGATCTTTGTAACGTCTTCACATCTTACCAGAGCTGTAACCTCACCCCTCTCCTGCCCTCTTCAGTCCTCCCTTGCCAAATACCCAGAATGCTTCATCCCTTTCACATGGTGCAAATACGGAGGGGTATGCATTTGTGGCGCTCACTATATCTGTATGTGTGTTCACTATTCGCGGGCACGGCTAATGTTTCGCTCTGGTTGGACGGCCACCTGCTTCAAAGCTCTCCAGGCATGTAGCCGTGGTAACATGTGCTTGGCAGGGGCTGAGGAATAAATCTAACTGAGATGACTGGAGGAGGACAGGCACACTAATAACCACTCACACACAGTATACGTACGTGTGTGTGTGTGCGCGCTAGTGGAGAAACCATGAATAATGGATATAAGTCAAAACTGATGTCTAGACAGATCGGAGAGGACAATGTAAACAACAAAGTGTTTCTACTTCATTTGAGCGGCTGGCCGGCGCTGGGCCTAGCTCACTACAGGGACAGAGAAAGACTCCTGCCAAGAGAGAATCCATCTGCTATATATACACACACCTGTGATGTCAAACTGAAAGAGAGAGAGATGGAGAGAGGGGGTAGATTGAGAGAGAAAGGGAGAGAGATGGAGAAAGGTAGGGAAAAAGAGAGATAGAGAAAGTGTTTGATGGAGAAGGTAATAGAGGAGAGTGAGCGAATGAGAGAACAGAGGAAGGAGAGAGAGAGAGAGCAAGAGCGAGAACGAATCAGAGAACAGCAGGAGTGCAAATATGTTCCTTTTCACGGGCCAAGAGGTTGGCCTCTGTAGTTGACACAGTTTATCTATGTAAGCAATAAGGCCCTATACAGACTGTCCTCAACCCTCCTGCCACACATCCACACATATAGATTCATAACTGAATATACACGAACTATACAAAACATTAAAATGACCCATGCCTGTAATACTATCATCAGGGCGCTGCAATCAATAACAGCAGTGAAGAGAGAAACAGTTAATGACTTATTAAAGGTGAGAAATATGGCTGCCTTGGGAAAAGGACTGAGCAGACCTTATGGTGAAGGTTATCACAGCTATATAAAGATCCATCTCGGAGTGGACAGCGGTGTAGGTGTGTGTCTGGGAGTGTGTCACTTGTTAAATCCACTTCAAATCAGTGTAGATGAAGGGGATGAGACAGGTTAAAGAAGGATTTTTAAGCCTTGAGACAATTGAGACATGGATTCTGTATTTGTGCCATTCAAAGGGTGAATGGGCAAAAAAAAATGCCAGGCGCACTGGTCATGAACTGCAACGCTGCTGGGTTTTTCAAGCTCAACAGTTTCTCGTGTGCATCAAGAATGGTCCACTACCCAAAGGACATCCAGCCAACTTGAGACAACTGTGGGAAGCATTGAAGTCAACATGGGCCAGAATCCCTGTGAAACGCTTTCCACACCTTGTAGAGCCCATGACCTGAAGAATTGAGGCTGTTCTTAGGGCAAAAGGGAGGGTGCAACTCAACATTAGGAAGGTGTCCTTAATGTTTTGTACACTCAGTCTGTATCCACCAGTATTGTAGAGGACTGATACAAGCAGAAGCCACACCCATGTCTCTCTCTGCAGTTAGTCCTACAGAGCTACTTAATTCTGCCAGTATACTGTATTATGACTGATGTGATATTCAATTTCCAAAATGTATTTTCATTGTCATCGTTTTCCTTTAAATTAAATAAATGTTTTGTCCCACATGCCATTGATTGCTACGGTCAGTGGCTACCACTTTAGCAACCAATCCGCAAATATATTCTGTGTTACACTCCATTATCCAATTAATGAAAAAAAACACAAAGCTCAGTAAAATCTGCTACAGTAGTACAAGGAGCTCAGTTGGCTTGACTGCTGGACCAATTAACATTAGGGGAGACCTGGTTATAATGGATGTTACAGAGAGGCACACAACGAGACAGACGGAGAAATAGAGACCGACGCAAAGAAGTTTAGATAGATACATCGCAGTGCTTGAGGCTTCACTACAGACCCCGGTTTCGATCCCAGGCTGTGTCACAACCGGCCGTGACCGGGTGTCCCTAAAGGCAGCGCACAATTGGCCCAGCGTCGTCTGGGTTAGGGGAGGGTTTGGCCCAGCGTCGTCTGGGTTAGGGGAGGGTTTGGCCCAGCGTTGTCTGGGTTAGGGGAGGGTTTGGCTGGGGGGGCTTTACTTGACTCATCTCACTCTAGTGACTACTTGTGGCGGGCCAGCGCCTGCAGGCTGACTTCGGTGGTCAGTTGAACGGTGTTTCCTCTGACACATTGGTGCAGCTGGCTTCCGGGTTAAGCGGGTGGGTGTTAAGAAGCGCGGATAGGCGGGTCATGTTTCGGAGGACGCATGACTCGACCTTTGTCTCTCCCGAGTGCGTTGGGAAGTTGCAGCAATGAGACAAGATCGTAATTGGATTTCACGAAATGGGGTCGAAAAAGGGGGTAAAACACAAACATTTTTATTTTATTTTTTTAAAAGAGAGAAGACAGAGAGAGAGACACCGTAAAAGACACCGACAGAGAGAGGTAGAAAGAGACTGAGCTGATCTAGGGACTTGGCTTTAGCGCAGCTGTTCTTGTGGCTTTGGTCCACATCGCTGGGGAAAACTCTATTCCAGTGTGAGGTGCTATATATAGCCTCACCCAGGGAGGGACAAGGCGAAAAACGAGTGAATCTCATAACACACTCTGTTCCCCCATTTGCTATTTTAAAGCCGGTACTGTTACCTAATGTCCCTGGGTAACATGGCCTACACTAGGTCAGGATGGTCAGACCTTCTCTCTTCAGAGACTAGTTAAAACACAGGAACTTAGAGTGAGCACGCACAGACACACACACTCAGTCTGCGCACACAGACCCGTGTGCACGCACACACGCACCCCCACACACAGCGGGGACACTAGCTAATTCCCAGATTGCCATGTGTCTCAGAACAGCAGTTATTCCTATCTCTAGGTCAGGCCTGTGGTACCATGACAACACTAGGGGGTTAATAAAATCTACATATGAACTTAAAAGGCCCTTGGAGCCAAATGTTGCTGAAGTGGGTGTCATTCCTTATCTAAATATAAATAGGTTGCTATTAACTGCATGTCTAGCATCTACAATGAAATGCTTGATTTACAGCTACATACAGGGCCATCCTATTATGAAGTATTGCAACTGCAGGACTAACTATCCAGTACTAGAATGTATTGGGAACCCTGTAGCTAGTTACGATATGGCATTGTGAATTGGTTTGGTTCTAAGGTTCTCACTTTAAATGACCCTCCCTACTATACCTAGCTATGTTATTGTATGATGTTACATTATTTTTCAATGAATAACTTTGACAGTTATATAGGCCCAAAGCACGTTGGAGGATAACGATTGAAGGGATTAGGATGGGTGCCATTATGCCATGTGTTTGATTTAGGGATTACACAGGTACAGTACTGTCGGTATGGATCCTAATCTAGCCTTGTTGTCTGACACAAACATCTGGGACATTGGAATATTTATATTACAATTCTGTGACAAATACATTCACAAACAAACACGTATGCATGAACGTGCATATGTGCACATGTACACTCACATCTAACTATTCCCCAGTTGCTGTAAAGGAGAATGTGTTTAGTCTATTTACCTGGTAAAATAAGAAAAAAAAGGTAATGAGAACCAGAAGGAAAGACAGACAGAGAGGGAGGAAGGAAGGAAGGCAGGCAAGGAGGGACGGACTCCACCTCTTGCCACCAGTGTTACATCATAGGGTTACTCTTGGTCATTAAATGTTCTCATCAAGGTGTGACAAAGCTATCAACGGCACACAGAGGTTGTCCAGCGCCACATTAACTCTCCCCTTATAACACAGGCCTATTTTGAGGGCCTCCGGTCTAAAGAGGATTAGTCTTAGATTTGAGCACACCAAACTAAATAGGTGACATCCATTCCCAACGACAGAAAGCAGGACGAGCTGACAGACATGCCAACTTCTTAGAACAAATGCCAAGAAGAGACACGTATAGGATATTGTTACTGTTGAGAGGTACTCTATCCCAGAGTTGCTAATTTTTCTCTGAGCATTTCTGAATAAGTACGTTCATATCCAAAGCCCAAGGGGTTACTATAGCACGGGAATTAGACAAGCTGACATTCGCCGCTGTATCTGTTGCTGAACACACCCACTAGCCCTGTGGTGGAGGAACCATAGAAGGTAGATCAGGGTCATGATAGGTAGGGCACAATGTAGCAAAACATTTTGCAACAGAAAACTAAAGGTAGTACCTCATGTTTTACTCTATTTGAAAATGTTGTCTCCAGTTTGGTGCCTACTGAACACAATCCAGGCCATCTAGGGACAACTAACCAAGCAACCCCCCGTGTCTCTGTGACATTAGAGGATGCCAGGAATATCACCCTTACACCCCCGCAGCCCTGACACACACACACACACACAAACGACAAGGTGAAGTCCCTCGGCTGTCAATCACTCTGCATCCGTCGGAACCTCTCCTGAGCCGCTTCCAGCCACTTCTTATTTCAGCATCAAGCTGTGCCAATTGGCCCCCTTAATCATCTTGGCAACAGGACACAAGGGAGATCGTTAGAAAACACAAACCACGGGGCCAGCTAAAACACCAAATCCTCATTACTGGGCTATCGATGAGAACCTGGAATGTTCAAGGAATAACTCTCCCACTTAAAAAGTAAGTAAGGATGTTTCAAAGTCATTAGACCCAGACACACACACACACACACACAGGGTAACGCATGCATGCAAATACACTCACATAAGATAATCAGGCCATTACATTTTCAACTTGACGCGTGTTGAATCTATTTCCTGACTCTGAACACGGCTTGTTTCTATGGTGATACACGAGGACTAACTTTCCAGGGGAATCATTGGCTCCCCTGTGTTTCATCTATGCAAATGAAGTCAAGCTTGAAAAGGGCCACTTGCAAATGGCCATTTATTATAAAAACTCTACCAGGTTCTCAAACCTAATGCTGCTGGTATGATATGCATCGTTTCAAATGACACATTCAAACAACAATCTAGATTCTAGACTGAAATAACTAAATGTATTTTTTGGGGTGTTTTTTCTTTATTTTATAGGCAGGGGGAATATAGTACACCTTGTTTGATAAATATATACACGTATACATTTATTTGCAATATTGATTGTTTATTTTTGCCTATTTCATATTCCTTGTGTCAAATGTGTACAGTATTCTCTTATGGAGAGCAGCTCCAGTAAGAGTCATAGCCAGAGGGAGCTTCCTCTTAACCAATCAGAAAGTAGGTGGAATGAGAAGAAAAGAGCATGCTTGAGTGACAGCCTTCACTCTGCCCCAGCCATCAGAGACACAATTACCTGAGGCTCTTTACTTCCACCATTTTGTATGTAGCCTACATGGCTGACATTATGAATTGTTCATTGTAATTGAAGAACATATGAAACTGTTGTACCCTTGAAATTATAAAAGCAGAAACTATCATATTGCTTTGAAAATGACATTGCAATGGTCTCCTTATAGAAAAATATTATCATCTTCACCAAACAGTATCCTCAACAATCTTTGGAATAATGCTCATGCTAACACCATATTTCCAATATTCTTTGGAATAACACTTTCTTGCCCTTTTCTACAATGTCTTTTGGAATAACGCTGTCCTCCCTTTGCCTCCACTGTTCCTTACAACAACATGTTCTTGTCATTGTGTGCTCTGGCTGGTTTAGCTCCAGAGCCTACTGTATATGCATTGAGTCACCTTGAAGTCTTAATCATCTCTTATTGCTATAACACACAGGGTGTGTGTGAGTGCGTGCCTGTTTGTGTGTGCATGCCTTTGTGTGTGTGCGTGTGTGTGTGTATGTGGGTGTTAGAACGAGGATTGATTCCCATTTCATCTGAGGGTAGGTTTGTGTCGGCACTGGTTACTTCACCAATGAATCACAAGGTAATAGTATGTCTCTTAGCACACAGGCTGTCTAGATGTGCTAACCACTGAGCCTCCAGCTCCACTCATATCTCCCATAGCAGCATGCACACACACACACCTTCTCTCTCGGTCTCGCCATCTCAAAAACCTTTAAGCACATTAACGTGCACGGCTTAACATGATCTTACCATTATAGATATAGCCTGCACACCCTACCGCACAGCAGTACATCAGTACAGTGTGAGGATTTTACATTGCATTTATACAGAAAACCTGTAGCCAACAACGATTTACACTCATTAGCTCCGTAGCGCAAGGTAATGGCAGCCATTTGATATGAAATTGAAGTGCTGTTTGCTTATATTCTAGTGGTAAACTACAGTGTCACATCTTTAAACACGTTACAACATATATATACAACAACTACCATAATTGGTGCTACTATAAGTGTTAATACCACTACCAATAAAAATCGTAATACTACTACTACAACTACTAGCAGTGTTTGGGTCCGCTAATGACAGTGGCCAGTGGCCACACTTTAAATTAATCTGTGATTAAGGAGTATTACAGTATCTGTGATTAACGTCAGAGCCTGCAGCCCAGCCTAGCAGTGCCTTTGATGCAGATGGAAAGCCTTGAAAGAGAGAAAAATATCCCTCTTCTCTGTTTTTCATGATGGGGCACTTCCTCACATACCCCGGGCAAAGAGTGTGTGAAACTCTAAGAGATAAGCTTGGTGCCCGCTTCCCCACACACACACACTTTGCAACTGCATGAATGACAAATTCATACCGCTGTCCCAGTATGAGAGCCAGCTATGGAGCAGATTGTAGGGAACAGGCTTTTGGAGAGCTAGCCAAAAACTCTTAGCATTAGTCGGTGAGCAGCCTGTCTATGGGACAACCCACAGATTTACACTCATTAGCTCCGTAGCGCAAGGTAATGGCAGCCATTTGATAGCTAGCTAGAATGCTAACATCCCATGATTTACAGACTTCAGTTAGCCTAAACTATAGCTGACCGTGATGAGAAACTTCTTTGGGGACCAAAATAAAAAGTGACTTATTACCACAAACATGATTTCTCTAGGTCTGACCTCCTCTTTGACTGAACAAGACTTCCTATATTAACTAAAAACATTGGAGGTATATCAGTTCTCCTGTGACTGACCCAGTCTGATCTTCTGATCGCCTCACTAACCAACAACAACAGCCTCATCTTACAACCAGTCAGAGAGCTTGGCCTAAGGCCCATATCAGCCTCAGCTGCCCTTAATGAGCTTTTCTCATAATGACAGACATCTAGCTTACATCTAGCTCTCTTTCTCACTCCATCTCTTTCCCGACATCGCTTTATCTTTCTTTCACTCTCCCTCCATCTCTGTCTCTGTGAGTCCTTTAGGAGTCTGACCAGACATAGACAGGTGAAAACAGGCCCTATTACCATCCTCAGAAGACCAGACCTGGCCACTAAATGTAAACACCACAGAGGGAGGGGGAAAATGAACGAAGAAGACACCTAATTGGCTGCATGCTGTCTGACCTGTTCAGATCAAGGACCTGAAGGCCAATGCTGATATCCCTCTAGTGGTGTGGGGGCTGTGCTTTGGCAAAGTGGGTGGGGTTATATCCTTCCTGTTTGGCCCTGTCCGGGGGTATCATCGGATGGGGCCACAGTGTCTCCTGACCCCTCCTGTCTCAGCCTCCAGTATTTATGCTGCAGTAGTTTATGTGTCGGGGGGCTAGGGTCTGGAGTACTTATCCTGTCTTATCCGGTGTCCTGTGTGAATTTAAGTATGCTCTCTCTAATTCTCTCTCTCTCGGAGGAGGACCTGAGCCCTAGGACCATGTCTCAGGACTACCTGGCATGATGACTCCTTGCTGTCCCCAGTTCACCTGGCCGTGCTGCTGCTCCAGTTTCAACTGTTCTGCCTGCGGCTATGGAATCCTGACCTGTTCACCGGACGTTCTACCTGTCCCAGACCTGCTGTTTTCAACACTCTAGAGACAGCAGGAGTGGTAGAGATACTTTTAATGATCGGCTATGAAAAGCCAACTGACATTTACTCCTGAGGTGCTGACTTGTTGCACCCTCGACAACTACTGTGATTATTATTATTTGACCATGCTGGTAATTTATGAACATTTGAACATCTTGGCCATGTTCTGTTATAATCTCCACCCGGCACAGCCAGAAGAGGACTGGCCACCCCTCATAGCCTGGTTCCTCTATACGTTTCTTCCTAGGTTTTGGCCTTTCTAGGGAGTTTTTCCTAGCCAACGTGCTTCAACACCTGCATTGCTTGCTGTTTGGGGTTTTGGGCTGGGTTTCTGTACAGCACTTTGAGATATCAGCCGATGTACGAAGGGCTATATAAATACATTTGATTTGAATGCCCGGAAACCGCCCAGAAACGACGACAATCGCAGATTTTTAAACACAGCGGCAACAAGTTGCTGGGACTGATACAATGAATGACTTGCTGTGATTTAATTTCTTTCTATCTTCCCATCCATCCTTGGCCTAATGAACTCTCAAAAGCAGAACTGACCTGGTTAGTACGATCAGATCAATGTGGTTTCATATTCAATGGACGGAGAGAGAATATCGAGAACGTTGTGATCTACACAGAGCATATGTTATTTTTGGTGATGTGTCGTCATGTTGTTTGCTGAGGATGCGCACATTAGATCTGAGCTCCCTCCATATTTTTTATATCTGAAAACAGACGGCCAAGTCAGTGCGCTCGAGTCGGTCCACGAGAACATGCTTTGTTTCAAACAGCAAGCCATCTGCTCACCGGTAGTTCATTCATTAGCAAAATGTATATGAATTACTTCAGGTTCAGCCAACCAAACATTCAGGTCGGCAGCTAGTCCAGGTGAAAGTCTAACCAGGCAAAAGCAGCTGTGTGAGTAAAGACCCACTGGGACAGAGGTGGAATCACAGGTCCCAGAGCGGTGTGGTTAAAAAAGGAATCTGCCGGCTGAAGGTTTTCCTGATCAGGTAACCTAACCAGGTAAAACTCTGGACCTTATACGGTTTGATGAGGTTAATTTGTTGTAAAAATGTTTATTATGGGCTATGTTGGGACTATAGTATTTTTAATCATGTCAAATTGTTCAAAAATAACTACTGGAAAAACTCCTGGCTTGGGGAGGATGAAAACCCAGTCAAACTGCAGGAACCTTGTACTTGTGGGGGGTTTCCTATACACAGACACAGAAAGCAACATGATTAGACAAAACTGACAGGGCTGAGCTTCCATTATGCAGGTTTGCATCATATAGTCCTGACCAAAGCAAATGTAGGCCTTGTAAAACATTTACTCAGTCTGTCAGCTAGTATTTATTGTTTAATTCCAGTGAATCATTTTGGAATTAAAAGGTCTAGGGAGCCTAGACAGCCAAAGTTTTAATATAAACCAAATTGGATCCCATTCACATTTTCTCACAAACAAATGGGCTATAAAATACACAACGTTACCATTTTGTTTACCCTAGAGTCACAGGGAGCATAGTAGGCTAGACTATGCAGCTTGGTTTCCGGGTATTTTCCAAACTGTACACCATCAGTGAAAATGGGAGTTTGCGGGAGGTGTGCGGCAATTTCTCAAATATGTGCACAGATCGCTGCACACTCCTGATCACGTACTGACACACGTATTTCCGGGATGGTACACTTCCGATTATGCATTAACAAGGATTTCTGGGATTGTACACTCCCGATTATTATGCATTAACATAATCAGACTTTTTCGGGTGTGTAAACTACGTGACACTCGCACTTGGAAAGGGTTGTCAGTTAACACAGTCAAAGTCAAAATGCGGTATTTATGAACACAAATTTGCTTTTTGGTCTTAATTTAAGGTTAGGGTTAGGCATAAGGTTATAGCAGTGTAGTTACAGCTAGGGTTAAGGTTAGGTTTAAAGTAATATTTTCTGAAGATACATTTTTTAAATAGGCGGTTTTAGCCATTTGTGGCTGAGGTAACTAGAGACGACCCTTGGAAAGAGGAGACGTTATAGCGTCTAACTAGTACACAGTAGGTAGATGTTTGTGTAGTGTGTGAACATCAATTGTCTGCTGTGCATTTCAATTATTTACTAGCTAGCATTAGTCAGCTGAATGAAGTACCAGGGATTAATAAATATATTTTATCAGGCAAGCTACTGTAGCCAGCTACTTTGAGTGAAGCAAGTAGGAGTTTAGGGGTTAAACTTGTTGCTATCTTGCTAATGTTAGCTAGCTAACTTCGTTAATGTTCGTTATGGAGTCGTTTTAATTGCTACCTAGCTAGATAAGCAAGTTAGCGATAACAACCATGACTAGCTAACTAGCTATGTTCTTTGGTGGCATGTACCTGCTGGCTAACTAGCTAGCTGGAGATGCCTGACAAATAATGCCTAATGAATCATGTGGAAATTGAACAGGTTGAGGTGACTAAACTGTCATGGTCAAAACATATTGATATAACAGTAGGTAAAATGGAGAGAAGTCTATCCAAAACAAAGCTCTGCTCTGCCTTCTTAACCACACTATCAACAAGGCAGGTCCTACAGGCCCTAGTTGTCGCTACAGTTAAGTCATGTGGTCAGGTGCCACAAAGAGGAACTTGGGAAAATTGCAGGTGGCTCAGAACAGGGCAGCACAGCTGGCCCTTAAAAGTACACGGGGAGCTAACAATGATATGCATGTGAATCACTCATGGCTCAACATGGAAGAGAGTTTGAGTTCATCACTACTTGTTTTTGTAAGAAGTGTTGACAAGCTGAATGTACCGAGCTGTCTGTTTAAACTACTAGAACACAGCTAGAACTACTAGAACACAGCTCGGACACCCATCCATACCCCACAAGACATCTT
Source organism: Oncorhynchus clarkii lewisi (assembly GCF_045791955.1). Lineage (NCBI taxonomy): Eukaryota > Metazoa > Chordata > Actinopteri > Salmoniformes > Salmonidae > Oncorhynchus > Oncorhynchus clarkii. The sequence goes on from NC_092169.1 coordinate 23,696,901, forward strand.
CACAATCCCCAAGTCCAGAACAGACTGGACCATGGGAGGTGCACAGTACTACATAGAGACATGATTACATGGAACTATACTCCACATCAGGTAACTGATGCAACAGTAGAATCAGATTTTTAAAACACAGGTAAAAATATACCTTATGGAACCGCGGGGACTGTGAAGAGACACAAAGGTACAGACAACCGGCATACACACACAAACGCTAGCACACACGCGCTACACACACACGTACATTGTAATATTGTTGTATGGTGGGATTATACACTGCTCCAAAAAATTAAGGGAACACTTAAACACAATGTAACTCCAAGTCAATCACACTTCTGTGGAATCAAACTGTCCACTTAGGAAGCAACACTGATTGACAATAAATTTCACATGCTGTTGTGCAAATGGAATAGACAACAGGTGGAAATTATAGGCAATTAGCAAGACACCCCCAATAAAGGAGTGGTTCTATAGGGGGTGACCACAGACCACTTCTCAGTTCCTATGCTTCCTGGCTGATGTTTTGGTCACTTTTGAATGCTGGTGGTGCTTTCACTCTAGTGGTAGCATGAGACGGAGTCTACAACCCACACAAGTGGCTCAGGTAGTGCAGCTCATCCAGGATGGCACATCAATGCGAGCTGTGGCAAGAAGGTTTGCTGTGTCTGTCAGCGTAGTGTCCAGAGCATGGAGGCGCTACCAGGAGAGTAGCAGTACATCAGGAGGAGACGTTGAAGAGGCCGTAGGAGGGCAACAACCCAGCAGCAGGACCGCTACCTCCGCCTTTGTGCAAGGGGGAGCAGGAGGAGCACTGCCAGAGCCCTGCAAAATGACCTCCAGCAGGCCACAAATGTGCATGTGTCTGCTCAAACGGTCAGAAACAGACTCCATGAGGGTGGTATGAGAGCCCGACATCCACAGATGGGGGTTGTGCTTACAGCCCAACACCGTACAGGACGTTTGGCATTTGCCAGAGAACACCAAGATTGGCAAATTCGCCACTGGCACCCTGTGCTCTTCACAGATGAAAGCAGGTTCACACTGAGCACATGACAGACGTGACAAGAGTCTGGAGATGCCGTGGAGAACGTTCTTCTGCCTGCAACATCCTCCAGCATGACCGGTTTGGCGGTGGGTCAGTCATGGTGTGGGGTGGCATTTCTTTGAGGGGTCGCACAGCCCTCCATGTGCTCGCCAGAGGTAGCCTGACTGCCATTAGGTACCGAGATGAGATCCTCAGACCCCTTGTGAGACCATATGCTGGTGTGGTTGGCCCTGGGTTCCTCCTAATGCAAGACCTCATGTGGCTGGAGTGTGTCAGCAGTTCCTGCAAGAGGAAGGTGTTGATGCTATGGACTGGCCCGCCCGTTCCCCAGACCTGAATCCAATTGAGCACATCTGGGACATCATGTCTTTAGTCCAGGTCTGGGAGGAGATCCCTCAGGAGACCATCCGCCACCTCATCAGGAGCATGCCCAGGCGTTGTAGGGAGGTCATACAGGCACGTGGAGGCCACACACACTACTGAGCCTCATTTTTACTTGTATTAAGGACATTACATCAAATTTGGATCAGCCTGTAGTGTGGTTTTCCACTTTAATTTTGAGTGTGACTCCAAATCCAGAACTCCATGGGTTGATAAATTTGATTTCCATTGATAATTTTTGTGTGATTTTGTTGTCAGCACATTCAACTATGTAAAGAAAAAAGTATTTAATAAGCATCATCTAGGATGTGTTATTTTAGTGTTCCCTTTATTTTTTTGAGCAGTGTACATTTTGTACTGTAGATATGTAGTGGTGTAATAATGTTATAATGATGTACTGTTTTATATGTAATGTAAGTGCCTTAATGTGTTTGGACCCCAGGAAGAGTAGCTGTTGCCTTGGCAGCAGCTAATGGGCATTCCTAATAAATACATATAGCTAGCTAACGTATGCTTTGTGTGTTCACCGGCTTCTCTGTAGTGCTGCCTTGCTAACTAGCTAGCTGGCTAACATTTCCCAAGCAGTTCCATTAGCCACTACTAGCTAGTTTATTCTTGACTAATGTTATAGTTTGTTGACGATGTGAGCATGCTTTTGCAATATGACATATTAGCTAGCTAGCTAGGTGAATAAATTATTATAATATATGGGTCATTCTTGGGCTGCGGTATTATTTTTTTAACTTTTTTTTTTTACTAGAATAAATGCATTTTCTGAACACCCTACAACATTAAGTACATATTAAAACTTAAAGAAAACAGTTTCCCACCTCAGGCATTAAATCCCTTTTATTATTGTCTGATTTGGACACCATTTATCTTCAACCCTGTCACAGACAACATGGAAGTTGTCTGAATATGATTATAAAAGATACTTGTCCCCCAAACCAATTAAATTGTAATAAATATAAAGTGTGAAAAATCTGAGAATTTTGCTATATTAAACCCTGAAATAGACAGATTGTGTGTCAGTGGGCTCATCATTTAAATAAAAGAATGCTTTCAAGTCAGAATTTGAACATGAATCTAATCTTCTTGAGATTGTCCTTAACATTTCACACTGAGCTCAGAAAACATGAAATTCATATTTATTCATCTTTACCATTTAATTTAACAAATATTGTCATGTGACAGGGTTGAATACTGTAACGTGGTTGACAAGACACGTCGGTTTCCATATAAACTAGTTAGTTTACCATCAAAATCCCTCCAAGATGTACCCCAAAACATTGCATTTCATTGTATGCAACCATGTAATAAGGACATTAGATATATTTAGAATAATCTGGGTTTTATTAACTAAACTGCAGTAAATATTGAAACATAAACACCAGGCATTAAGGTAATTAATAACGTTCAACAGGTTTCATCAGAAAAGTTCAACATGTCATCAAACTGTAGGAACATTTTACAAGGGCATTTAGAAGGCTAGAACAGCTGTAACTACAGCACTAGTGTCAGCATGACTATCCTTCTTCTCAGGAGCACCATTCAGTATTCATTCATTCATGGTTTTCTTCCTGAGAGTCTTGCCCACACATCTCTCTCAACCGCTACGTGGCGGGATGTCACACGCTGTGGGGGTGGAATCACCTCAAGAACTTCATCAAACTGATACTAGTGGATGTCGTCTCGGGAAGGCCAGAAAAATCTGTTCGGTCCTACACGATGCATACATTTCACTTGTACACTCATTTCATCCGTGCCGAGGATGATTCCTGGATAAAAGTCATCATATTCCACTACACACCACTGCCCAAGAAGACCTGCATTTCTCCACTGGATTTCGTCCACAGGTTATGGATATTTCTCAAAATGCTGGCTTTTCGGGAGCAGCCAGGACTTTCTGCCTGAAACTGAAGTGCTGTGTGTTAAAGCATGTAAAGTTTAGGTCCTTCTTTGTTGAACAAAGGCAGCTGACATCACAATACATCAGCTCACCAGGAGCAAGGGTGATGACCTGGTGTATTCTCATAGTGGAGGGCACCGCTTTTATCGGGCTTGGCATCATCTCCATCGCACGTTCAACATCTGGACTTTGTGTGTGTGAGTGGTCAAGTTCCTCAGTGCTGCTTTCCTCTCCTTGCTTCTTTTGTATGCTGTTCTCCACTGTTTACACTTCTGACGCTGGTCTCTCTCACTTAAAATCACTGATCTTTTTCCCTGCATCAACATTTATTTTCCATATCTGACGCTCTCAAGGTATTTATTGTTCCTTTTTTCCCTCGACACTGCCTTTGTCTTTCTGCTGCTGATGTGGGTGCCATCATTTCCTAGATGTTTCAATGGATAACGTTAAATCAAAGATTCTTAGAATATATACATGTATACACTATAATCCTTGAGTAATTTAGGATCTAGAGCGACTTAAAGGAACAACTGAAGTTAAGAGCCTTGCCCAACTCTCCTACCACTAGGCTACCTGCCTTAAAATATATTTTTTGCTCACAGGGAACACATTACAGCATGTTTCATAAGTGAATGAACAATATATAATGTATAATATATTGAATCATTCATTTCTTTAGATGCAATATTCATAAATAAAGTAAATAACTCAACCCTGTCACAGATTTACAACCCTGTTACAATGAAACGTGACGTGGTTGAGTTTTTTGTCTCAAAAAGGCCTCTGCTCCTCATGTGGTGAAGGACAGGAGACCACATGGTGTGCATGAAATTGATATTGTAAATTTTTACGGTTAAAGTATAATTTTGATAAGTATTAGTTTTCCATATTTATTTCATGTAACGGGGTTGAGTTGGTCAGCTCGACGATCACCACCTGACTTAAAAAATAAAATACAGATATAAAATAATGTGATTACTTGCCTGTTTCTGTACCATACAGTTGAAAATGTTGAATGATGTAACTTCCTGATGGCACATAAGAATGGAATGACCATTTTTATTGGTTGGCATGACGGGGTTGAGTGTAGGCTGAGGGACAGAGCTAAATTGTGTGATTTTTAATCAATAATCATGCATTTATTTGATAAAAATACTTCCTCAACAAAATAACACAAATATATGTTTGCATTAATGGCAAAAGTTATTAATTATGTGCACATTTTAATATTAATTTCCCAAGTACACATTTTGTGAAACGCCTGGGGGACATGGCACAATTCATAGTGTCAGTTGAAAAATACGATTTTGAATAATAATAGTTAAAATTAATGCTAGATTTATTTCAATTCATTATACTGGATATTTCAATTCATATACAAAATCTTTTAACATTTTATTTTGGTAACCCAATACTTGAAATATAGTAGGAAAAAAAGAGAGGGACTGAAATATTTCCAGAGCCCAAGAATGACCCGTATAATGAACAAAAATAAATGCAACAATTTCAAAGATTCTCAGAGCTCTGATGCTGCTGGTCATTAGTAGCCTACCAAACTTGCTAACTGCCTGGTCCTCAGCACTTTATTGTCCCTCTAATCATTCTGACATCAATACAAATGTATTCGAAAATCTAATCAAACACTTCATGAGAGCCCATGAGCACAACATTTCTCTAGGCTATGCAATTGCGGGAGAAAACCGAGGGATGGCCGCTAATAAAAAGAAGAGTATTCCATCAGATTTCTAAAGGCTGGGTCTACTATATTTATTTATCCTTTCCTAATATTAAGCACATTGCTTATATTTACAACAGGAGTATAGTCCACTTGGCTGGCATGAAAATAAACCATGGGGGAAAGCGTCCTCTATTCGCTATTTAAAACCTCTTGAAGCAAGGGGGCAGTATTTGATGTATGGGAAAACAAAGTTCCCAAAGTAAACTGCCTATTTCTCAGGCCCAGAAGCTACAATATGCATATAATTGTCAGATTATGATAGAAAACACTCTAAAGTTTCCAAAACATTCAAAATATTGTCTGTGAGAATAACAGAACTGATATTGGAGGCAAAAAAATCCAACCAGGAAGTGCTGTTTTTCTGAAACTACTCTGTTCCATTGCAAGCCTATCCTCCATTTAAAGGGATAGGAACCAGATTCCTTTCCCTATGGCTTCCACAGGGTGAGAACAGTCTTTAGGCATAGTTTCAGGCTTTTATTCTGAAGAATTAGCGAGAATGATCACATCGCGTCACTGGATAGCTAAGTGTCCCCAGATTTGTTCATGCGCGCGACACAGGAACGAGACCTTTTCATTCTCTCTTGTATTGAAAAGTTTACCGTCCGGTTGAAATATTATCTATTATTTATTGTAAAAACAACTGAGGATTGATTATAAAAAACGTTTGACATGTTTCTATGAACTTTACGGAAAGTATTTGGAATTTTCATCTGCCCGTCGTGGCCTGCACGAGCCTGTGGATTACTCAACAAAACGCGCCAACAAAATTGAGTTTTTTGGATATAAAAATAATCTTTATCGAACAAAATGAACATTTATTGTGTAACTGGGAGTCTTGTGAGTGCAAACATATGAAGATCAAAGGTATGCAATTCATTTTATTGCTTTTCTGACTTTCGTGACCAATCTGCTAACTGTTTGTAATGTTTTGTCTGCTGAAAGCTGTTCTCACATAAATGCTTCGTTTGCTTTCGCTGTAAAGCTTTTTGTAATCTGACACACCAGGTGGATTAACAACAATCTAAACTGTGTTTTGGTATATTGCACTTGTGATTTCATGAAAATTAAATATTTTTAGTAGTTTAATTAGAATTTGGTGCTCTGCAATTCAGCGGATGTTGACGAAAATGATCCCGCTAAAGGGATCGGTGCGCCAAGAGGCTAAGTGCATAGATGATATTTTTCCCCCGCTGCCCCAGTTTTGAAAGAGGTGCATAATAAATGGTCCATTCTAAGTCAAAACAAATGTCACATATATTATTTAGTATATATAAAGACAAGACTAAATCAAGAATAGTCTGATGGGTGACAATATTACCCTATCAATTGTGAATTATATTATCATAAATTGTGAATGAAGCCCATCTTAATAAGAAACAATGGATTTTTTTGTGAGTTGCTCGAATCATAGTCACACACCTCATGTAGCCTAGCCCATAGGCCTATATGTTTTAATTAAGGTTTGTATAACAACTAAAGTGGCCAAAGAACTTGTTAAAATTAAGCACATTAATCCACTTTACAAGGGGTGTAGAGCCTAACTGGCATATATAAGCAGCTCGTGAGTTTCAAGTTTGGGGAAGATAATTTTCACCATAAAAATGCACCTTTAAAATAAAAGCATAACATGCATAATTGCATTTGCGGTCACTTTTTGATAATGGTGTTTTCCGCTAATGGAAAATTTGCACTTATAGCCTGCTACCATGTGCGCATTGCTGCGCTTATAATGTGAATAAATTGCCGCCATCTGTTGCTTCAGCCACATTGCTATCACATCCCACAACTGCCCCAGACTATGTTTGGAATATTTATTTGTTGCACAGAATGTCATTCGATCATTTATACAAACAATAGTACACAAGTATAAACACCATGGGACCACACAGCCGTCATACAGCTCAGGAAGGAGACTTCTCTTTGAGATGAACGTACCTTGGTGCAAAAAGTGCAAATCAATCCCAGAACAACAGCAAAGGACCTTGTGAAGATGCTGGAGGAAACAGGTACAAGTGTATCTATACCCACAGTAAAACGAGTCCTATATCGACATAACCTGAAAGGCCGTACAGCAAGGAAGAAGCCACTGCTCCAAAACCACCATAAAAAGCCAGACTACGGTTTACAACTGCACATGGGGACAAAGATTGTACTTTTTGGGGAAATGTCCTCTTGTCTGATGAAACAAAAGTAGAACTGTTTGGCCATAATGACCATTGTTATATTTGGAGGAAAAAGGGGGCGGCTTGCAAGCTGAAGAACAACATCCCAACCGTGAAGCGCGGGGGTAGCAGCATCATGTTGTGGGGGTGCTTTGCTGCAGGAGGGACTGGTGCACTTCACAAAATAGATGGCATCACGAGGAGGAAAATTATTTGGATATATTGAAGCAACATTTCAAGACATCAGTCAGGAAGTTAAAGCTTGGTCGCAAATGGGTCTTCCAAATGGACAATGAACCCAAGCATACATCCAAAGTTGTGGGAAAATGGCTTAAGAATAACAAAGTCAAGGTATTGGAGTGGTCATCACAAAGCCCTGACCTCAATCCTATAGAAGATTTGTGGGCAGAACTGAAAAGTGTGTGCGAGCAAGAAGGCCTACAAACCTGACTCAGTTACACCAGTTCTGTCTGGAGGAATGGGACAGAATTCACCCTACTTATTGTGGGAAGCTTGTGGAAGGCTACCCAAAACGTTTGACCCAAGTTAAACAATTTAAAGGCAATACTACCAAATACTAATTGAGTGTATGTCAACTTCTGACCCACTGGGAATGTGATGAAAGAAATAAAAACTGAATTAAATAATTCTCTCTACTATTATTCTGACATTTCACATTCTTAAAATAAAAGTGATGATCCTAACTGATGTAAGACAGGGAATTTTTACTAGGATTAAATGTCAGGAATTGTGAAAAGCTGATTTTAAATACATTTGGACACGCGTGTGTAAACTTCCGACTTCAACTATATATATTTGTGATGTGCAGTACATCAATTAAATTGCATGTGCTCTATTGCTCTGAATTTGCTCTCAATTGATAATATTGGAAGAAAAAGTACAACCAATTAAAGATCTGTGCGGCCTTCTGAATGATTGTTTCAACTCAAAGTTGCCCCCTTACAAAAAATAGTGAGTAACACTGGTTTAGCTCCTTGCAGGAAAGCAAATGTGTGTTTCACCAGTTTGTCCAGTATGGGCAGCCATAGTTTGGCAAGTAGATTTTTGATAGTAACACAGAGTAACAGTATATTTTGTAAATAAGTCTAAAGATGTTTTTAGTGTTGACTACTGCAGCTGGGATAGCAAATTAACAATAATATCAGCTAGCATTTTCACCTGATGCCTTCCTCATGCCAAGGTTTCCGGGGATTTATATGGAGGTGGGAGAGTTTTATAGGTTTGGAAGAGTTTCAAACCGGTGTGGAGTTCTCACTCTCACTCTCACACTCACACTCACACTCTCTCACACACACACACACACACACACACACACACACACACACGTGCGTTTCCTGCAATATGCATTGTCAGGAAACCCGAGAGACGCTCATGACGTGTTTATTGACCCGTTCATGTCGTCTGAACACCAACCTGTTCCTTTCCCAATGTTCATGCAGGGAGTGCCAAAGCCGTGTACGTGTGACACGCCATTGATAACTCCCGAGAACTGTGCGTTTGCGCGAAAGTGATCTGGAATTTTAAACCCAGAAACATGTATTTTCATAAAGTGATGTTGTTAGTAGCCTACAGTTGATCAAACTAAAAAATAGTATTGATTCCATGCAATAGAGCATGTCAGATGTTTAGGTGTATAGGCTGCTACATTTATCTAAGAGTTTTTGCTTGTGTCTGACGGGAGTGAAGTGTTATCACACTTGCTAAATAAATGGTCAGTGCTATACAGGAGGAGCCTTAGGACGTCCCTGTCCTAAACATAACTTTAACCCCTACCATTTTACATTTCAACTTCAATGGGGTAGGGACGTCCCAAGGACCCTCGATTGCAAGGACCTTAAATAAATACTAGAGGAAAGTGGAGAGTGCGCATTGAGCTTTGTGCCCGGCTCACGTGACCTGCAATTTCTGTGAATCTGATTGGTCAAGACACGCAAAGATCCTGCAACAGCACTCTAATGTGAAGGACAAATTGTGCATGAGTTGACAAATCATGAGGCAAATCGGTCTAAAAAACAGCACTTTGCCCCCTCTTTTTAATGCTTTGCATCGATATATATCTTATTAAACGAAATCAAAAGTACCTGGTTGAAAAGTGCTGTGGCAAATGCCGCCTCACGACACGTTTTCCGACGGCCTTGTACAGGGAGCACTCACCTTGCAGACTATTACCCAGGATGCAACAGCAGTGTCAGTAAACATGCAGTTGATAAAGTTGATGGATGTGGCGCTGGTTTAAATGGCCTCTATTTTCTCAGCTTTTGCTCATCCTCAACTTTTACTCAAAGTTTAGAGCAGTGGTCTAAAGGTAGATCACGAGATACCAGGTAGATCACGAGATACCAATAGCTCACAGCCCACTTATGACTAGCTCGCCAAGCAATTCTGAATGTACATCCATTTTATTCCATCGGAAACTGTCAAACCTAAAGCTCCCGGCTACTATCCAATCAAAGCTGCATTGACATTATCCCACCCCTGGTTAGACACTATTGGTTTAAAAAGGCAAATGTAACACAACATCTGCCAAATCATTTCGAGCAGTATTGACCCGGTCTGTCTCTTTGGTGCGTGCGTTTGTTAACCACTCCGTATGTAGCCAGTTACAGATACTGATGATAACAGTCTTGTGGGGAGACAGTCTTTCCCCATAACCCTTTATTTGTTAACTGCAAAGTAGGCTTACCTGACAGAACTGTATCATGATTATTTGTATCAATTGGGTGGCCATTGTTTTACAAACTCTGCCATGACATGTGTTGCAGCATTAGGCCTAACAGAAACATCACTAGACCAACGCATTCCTCTCTTGCTAGACGCGCAATTAAATGAAAAAAGAAATAAATCTACATTCATTATTTTTTTCAGACCTCAAAAATGGTCTTCTGATGTGACTCAGAACCTCCATTTGCATTGTTTATATATGAATAATTGTAATATTGAGTAGGAAAAAAATAAGAAAAAAACAGGACAAATAAAAACAGGCAATATTTGGGGAAATACCACATACTGTTAATTAGCCCTTATTTTAAAAAGGTATATTGACAGAAAACCCATCTCTTTTACACCAAGGACACAGGGATGAGTTTCAGGGTAGTGGAGAAGAGAAGAACGTGCCTATTTAAAAGCTATGTATATATTTAAAAAATATTAAGTCGCTGGCGAAGTTACATTTTTTTGCTCTAATACTACAAAAGGTTTGAGACCCCTGGTTTAGAGGAATTAGTGAAATATCATTATTAATACCAGAGACCAGTGTTGGAAAATAGGATTTGCTGCTTTACCAGATCCTCATTCCTTATCCCCTTGGTGTTTTAAAGAGGCTGCATCTCAATAGTCTAAGTGGCTTGCTTTTCTTGTCACCTCTCCTTCATCTGCACTGATCTGAAACTACCTGACAGGTGTAAGCAACATGGCAGGAGGCACATCATTGGACAGAATATTCACATGTTCAGCTCTTTCAGATCAGTACAGATGGTTAAGTTGGATCTGACAGGACTATTCTGTGGTACATTTACAGTCCACTACAGAGACACTGAACTCTCTTCCTGTTAGTATTGCCCCATGCTATACGGAGCCCCCTGTTAAAACACACTAACACTGTCACCCTCTCTTCACCCGTAAAATATTATCTTCTTTGATGTTGCTTCCCCTCCCCATCCATCACCTCTTATCCCTCTTTACTGTTGGCCCACCATAAATCAATCCTAGGACTGGGAGAAAGGCACAATTAAAGAGGTAGGCCAAAGTACACAGCCCTTCTTCTCTTCTCCATATCCTCTTTTCTCCTCTATTCTCTTTCCCTGTCCTCCTCCACTACTCCAATTTCTCCTCGGCTCAGTCTTCTCCTCCCCTCCATCATTTTCTCCTCCCTCCCCTCCACATGTTGCCTATCCCTTCCTCTCCTCCACCCCATCTCTCTTTTCTCCTTCTCTCTCCTGAGTCCTCTGCTGAGCAGGAGATTACACCCCCCCATCTCAATCTCTCCTCACCTCTAAGGCATACAGTAGGAGAAGGCTGGGAAGGAGATTACTCTGTTTGAGAGACAGGCCTCATTACCGTTATCTACTCCTGATGCAATAACGCTCTTACTGCCCCCCCCCCCCCCCCCCCCTCGATCTCTCTTTCTCCATCTCCCGCTCACCTCCCTCACGTCCCACTCTTGGTCTCTCTCCCTATCCCGCTATCTTTCTTTCTGACTGATGCTATGGATTTGACACATAGGAGCATGCTATGGCTGTTGAGGCCATACATTAGATATGGCACATGCAGGGTCATGGAAGCATATTGCATTGGAATGTTATCAGCAGTTTGAGGTTATTGGCTACAGTAGCTGGTGTGGGGGGAATATATTATCTTAGACTACAGTCCTATTTATTTATTTATTTATTTATTTATACGATTGCTTGGATTGAGATGATTCCTCTGTAAAAATATAAAAAGGATATTGTAAAATATTAAAAAATATGTGCTAGATGGAAAAATGTCCAAGGTACAAATAGTATGATAGAATGTTTTGTGAAATTCCAAAATAAAATGTCAGTAAGACTATTTTTAAATGTGTCTTAGTGTGTAACCAAGTGTTGATAATGTACTGTACAGCTAAGCCAGTCATCAGAGCAGAATTAATCAGAGTCTTGCCCTTGGTCTGGTAACAGCAGTTGGGCTAACAAATGAAAGTCAAAAATTATTTTTAACTCGAGGCTCATTTAATCATTTTAAATTTAGATCTCCACTCTTCCACTAGGGAAAATAAATCTGTTTTCTTCAGACAGAATCTGCATGTTTTCCCCCTACAGTGAAACAGAAGAAACTAAATGAAAAGCAAAATAAAAGAGAGAACAGACTGGGGTGTGCACTCTGCTCACACAGCGTATACCAGCCCCAGCCTGTATTGGTATGCAAATGGTACCCTATTCCCCAAAGAGTGATTAGTACCACTACAAAGGTAGTGCACTATATAGGGAATAGTGTGCCCTTTGGGACATACTCTGTCACCGGAAAGACCATGCTCCTCTCCACTCTGACCCAGGAGAGGAAAAAGGAAAACAGTTGACTGAGGCTTCAGCTAACAAGAATAATTAGGGGGAGGAAGGCAGATAAAGCCACTAAAGCAGAAGACAGAGCAAAGGAGCTACAGTCGGGGACATTTCATTCGACATCTCATCCATCCAAAACACAGAGAATCCCTGCAATCATGCAGGACAGTGAAGCAGAGCAGCAAAGCCAGTCTATGAGTTATTGTCAAGGTCATTGCCTTCAGTGGAGACACTGGACCATATTCCACAGCATTAAATCGCCATGTTATGTCAAGTGAAAACCGGGCCACTGGGGAGGCCACTGGGGAGTCTGCAGGGAGACTCCAGAGAGAGAGAGAGAGAGAGAGAGGGCTGGACTGGCCAGGAGGGAGGGACTGCACCATATATTAGAGGAGTTTCCATCCAGAGACACATGCGCACGCAGTGGTGGAAAAAGTTCCCAATTGTCATACTTGAGTAAAAGTAAATATACCTTAATATAAAATTCCTCAAGTACAAGTGAAAGTGACACAGGTAAAATACTTCTTGAGTAAAAGACTAAAAGTATTTGGTTTGAAATATACTTACGTTTCAAAAATAAATGTAATTGCTCAAATGTACTTAAGTATCAAAAGTACACACACACGCTCCCTTCTCCCTCCTGCAATCCCCAGTCAGCTTGGTTGCCATATACGTTTTTGTCACAAACAGAACAGCGCTCTGATGGGGTTTCTGCTGTGGTAGCTAGCTTGTTGTTGTCGTCTTCGTGGGAGCTGGTTAGGACTGGGCTGGACTGGGATTGCCTGGCTGTATTCTGGGGTGGGCGTGATGTTCCCTGTGGCAGGGCATGAGGAGGCGGGTATTGAACACCCCAAGAGTCAGCACTACAACACACACACACACACATCAGGCTCAGCACAGTGTGCCCTATTACTGTGAGGCTCAACAACATGGAGAACAGTGAATCAGCACAAAATAAGACTCTGTGGTGTCAGGCCAGATTAGGGAGAGAGGTGGTGGTGACAGCCTTGACATGCGATGATGTGAGCACTGAAATCAGCTCTCCTCTTCTCTCCTCCACTCTGCTGCTAAAATACTGCTCTGCTCCCACTGTGGATGTACGCATCATCAGCCTAGTGCCACAGGGAGGGAGGGCTCCCAAGGGCGGGTCATCGGGGGTGACACTCAGATGTGCCGCGGACAGGTTTTTTGAAAAGGGTGGAGTGTGTGAGATGGGGAGGTCCTTACCGAACATGCTGAAACAACATTGTGAGAAAACAACAGGGAGAGGATAGAAGCGTTATAAACATAATTATAATGCACTAGTAGTGGATTACAGTAATGCATCGTCACTCTGCAGACAAATAGAGTTTTAGGAAGAACCCTTCACTCCGTATAGAGGACAGCAGATTCCCAGTCATGGTTTCAATAAAACACATATATCACCATTTACAGTGCATCCCCTTTCCCGAACGTCTATGATCTCCAACACGTGGTCAAAGTGGTGGGATATGCGTTGTTCCCATCATCTCACCAGCCATGGTTGGTTTCCAGTCTGGAGCCATTATGTGTATGTCTCTACCTTTTCTTGCCCAGCCTTGCCACAATCGGTTTTCCAACCCATAGTCTAGAGGACCAGAGCCTAGAGTTAGCCTCGAGTGATCTAGAAGCCCCTAGCCCTACTCTGGTGGCAGCTAAGTAAACTCAATCTCCATTTTAAAGGAGAAGTTAGATTTTTTACAACCAAATCTCAATTTGTTATTAAAATGGCATGTTATAGAAGGGTCCGGACACTTTTTTTTGCAATTTCACTTGTTTGAGAAACTTACCGCGACACCCAAATACCTCCTTTTATAAGCGGAAACACTGTCAGTATAGTGATGCAGGTGCCTTGGCATAGATTCTACAAGTGTCAAACTTACTGTGTGTAAGCACCTACTTTCAATATACTTTGTATCCCTCATTTATTCAAGTGAGTCCTTTATTTTGGCAGTTACCTGTATAATTTCCAAAAAGTTTGGACTTAGGCAATTTCATGTGTACCTAAATCAATATACTTTTCAGTTTCTAAACGGATGTTTTTGGAGCCTTTGTTCATGCTTTTTCAGAGCCCCCATACTGCACAATGAGGAAATTAAATTGGTGGTTGGGGTTGTTTCTCAAGGGAAATTGCAACAAAAAAAAACAACAAAAAAAACATTCTATAGCAGGACATTTACACAAAAAAAAATAGATTTGGTTGTAAAAAAAACCCAAACAATTCAACTTAAGCTTTCCCCTCTCTCCCCCTCTTCGAATGCGGCGGTGAGGAAATCCGCATCGCTAATCCCCTGGTCTTATAGGCTCTTCTTTAACAGGCTCTTGTTAGACAGTAAAGGTTTACTGTAAGCATGTCTTCTTCTCCCTCACCTGTTAATAGCCACCATTGATCAATGCAGGGGTAAGTGCTCTTTAGTGATCACCATCACACCCATTTGTCTAAATGAAAGCCCCTCAGGCCTCCAGGGACCAATAGGAAATGGATCATATGATCACAGGCTGGATCACAGAGTAGGAGATGTGGGTGGCTGGGTGTTGGTAGGAGGAGGAGGCCATTTTGTATGGATACTCTAGTTACAGCAGGTGGAGAATGGAGGCGTGCTCCAGGTCACTGTTTTATGAAGGTTTGCCATATCTCTACTCTACTGTGGGATGTGTGTTTGTCACTCTCGCTCTCTATAATAGTTTTCATTTCAGTTATCGTTTCATACTTTTCATAATTGTAGTGTGTGTGTGAGAATAAACCGCTGGGGACGACGAGTTCATGGTGGACAAACGCTGCTCGCTTGGTAGCAGTCCATCCCTGTCTCCTAGCAACAGAGACCTGCCGGGCAGACGGTAGGTGTGTGAGACAGTGTGTGGGAGGGGAAGAAGGGAGGGAGGAGGAAATGTTTCTCCAACAGAGGGAGAGATGGAGCGAGAGAGAGATGGAAAGAGGGGGAGGGATGAGGACAGAAACAGAGCACCAGAGAGAGGGAGAGAGAGGGAGTGAGAAATGAAGCTGATGTGTGTTTATATCAGCTGAAGAGAAATACAGCTAGTCCTAGCTTCTATGGCTGGTCAAACAAAGCACAGTAAAATGTCCATGAATGTATAAATCAAAATCACATTTTATTTGTCACATGTGCCGAATACAACAGGTGAAACCGTACAGTGAAATGCTTACTGACAAGCCCTTAACCAACAATGTAGTTAAGAAAAATAAGTGTTAAGTAAAAAATTGAAAATAAAAGTAAAAAAATAATTAAACAGCAGCAGTAAAATAACAATAGCGAGGCTATATACAGGGGGTACCGGTACAGAGTCAAAGTGCAGGGGCAGGTAGCATTCTCCTATAATTTCTCCACCTTCAAAACCAATTCATAAAAAAACAAATTACCATTTCAATGGGATTTGTTCATATGGACCACAATGCTATTTGAAATGTGCTTCTTTCATTAGTAAGTGATGAGAAGTGCCTGGCAATGTGACAGCGAGGGTTCGGTGAGGTTGCCATGTGCGAGATAATTAAACGCCAAGGCCAGGAGAGGTGATTAAGACAACACAAACTGGCCTTCAGCTCAGACCTGCCTGGCCAGGCTTACCAAAGGCAACATCTGGCAACCCTAATTACACTTCTCTCGAAAAACAAAATCAACTCTAAGACACAAAGTCTACATCACCCCCTTCCACAACACATTACTGATCATCCCCCATACCCCCATCCACACTAGCCTGGCTGATCCGCAACCCACGTTACTACACAGCGAGCTGTGACTCTCTGGTCTGTTATCTTGGGCTTGTAAAAGGGGAGGTGAGCTCAAATGTTAAGCAACTTTTTAATTTGTTCATATATGCTCGCTATTTGCATGCACGATGCCCCTCACGTCCTCATCAATTTGCTACACCCCCACTAGAGAGGTAAACAAGCCAAGCTGAAACTAACTAAAGCTGTGTGGAGAAAAAAACTATTTCTGAAAAGGAAATAGAGATGCCACTGTCACATAGTAATGACCAACATCGGGACTGAATTAAAATAGGAGCAACTTGAAGCATTTGGAGCTTTTGTGGGAGGGGAGGCTGTATTAGTGGATTTGCCAACAGGATTTGGGGAAAAGCCTAAATTTACCATCTACACTATATATATATATATACACAAAAGTATGTGGACACCCCTTCAAATTAATGTATTTGGCAAGTTGCTGACAAGTGTATAAAATCCTAGCACACTTACTGAAGAGTTCAGTGACTTTCAACGTGGCACCGTCATAGGATACCACCTTTCCAACAAGTCAGTTTGTCAAATGTTCTGCCCAGCTAGAGCTACCCTGGTCAACTGTAAGTGCTGTTATTGTGAAGTGGAAACGTCCTCGATTGCAACGCTCACTACCGAGTTCCAAACCGCCTCTGGACGCAACGTCAGCACAAGAACTGTTGGTCGGGAGCTTTGTGAAAATGGTTTTCCATGGCCGAGCAGCAGCACACATGCCTAAGACCACAATGCGCAATGCCAAGCGTCGGCTGGAGTGGTGTAAAGCTTGCTGCCATTGGACTCTGGAGCAGTGGAAACGCATTCTCTGGAGTGATGAATCATGCTTCACCATCTGGCAGTGTGAGGGACAAATCTGGGTTTGGCGGATGCCAGGAAAACGCTACCTGCCCCAATGGATAGTGCCAACTGTAAAGTTTGGTGGATGAGGAATAATGGTCTGAGGCGGTTTTTCATGGTTCGGGCTAGGCCACTTAGTTCCAGTGAAGGGAAATCGTAATGCTACAGCATACAATCAAATCAAAGTTTATTTGTCACGTGCACCAAATACAACAGGTGTAGATCTTACAGTGAAATGCTTGCTTACAAGCCCTAACCAAGAGTGCAATTTTTAAGTAAAAAAAGAGGTATTAGGTAAACAATAGATAAGTAAAGAAAAAAAATAAGTAAAATGACAGTGAAAATAACAGTAGCGAGGCAATATATACCGGTATACCGATACAGAGTCAATGTGCGGGGGCACCGGTTAGACGGGCTAATTGAGGTAAAATGAATATGAATGTATAGTTAAAATGACTATGCAAAGATGATAAAGTAGCAGCAGCGTAAAAAGAGTAGCAGCAGCGTAAAAAGAGTAGCAGCAGCGTAAAAAGAGGGGGGACACAATGCAAATAGTCCGGGTAGCCATTTCATTACCAGTTCAGGAGGCTTATGGCTTGGGGGTAAAAGCTGTTGAGAAGGCTTTTTGGACCTAGACTTGGCGATCCGGTACCACTTGCCATGCGGTAGCAGAGAGAACAGTCTATGACTGGCCTGGTTGGGGTCTTTGACAATTTTTAGGGCCTTTCTCTGACACCGCCTGGTGTAGAGGTCCTGGATGGCAGGCAGCTTAGCTCCAGTGACGTACTGGGCCGTATGCACTACCCTCTGTAGTTCCTTGCGGTCAGAGGCAGAGCAGTTGCCGTACCAGGCAGTGCAGTGATGCAACTGTAGAACCTTTTGAGGATCTGAGGACCAATGCCAAATATTTTCAGTCTCCTGAGGGGGAATAGGTTTTGTTGTGCCCTCTTCTTCACGACTGTCGTGGTGTGTTTGGGCAATTTTAGTTTGCTGGTGATGTGGACACCAAGGAACTTGAAGCTCTCATCCTGCTCCACTACAGCCCCATCGATGAGAATGGGGGCGTGCTCGGTCCCCCTGCTCCTGTAGTCCACAATCATTTCCTTCATCTTGATTACGTTGAGGGATAGGTTGTTATTCTGGCACTACCTGGCCAGGTCTCTGACCTCCTCCCTATAGGCTGTCTCATCGTTGTCGGTGATCAGGCCTAGCACTGTTGTTTCGTCTGCAAACTTAATGATGGTGTTGGAGTCGTGCCTGGCCACGCAGTCGTGGGTGAACAGGGAGTACAGGAGGGGACTGAGCACGCACCCGATGGGCTCCAGTGTTGAGGAACAGCGTGGCAGATGTGTTGCTACCTACCCTCACCACCTGGGGACAGCCCATCAGGAAGTCCAGGATCCAGTTGCAGAGGGAGGTGTTCAGTCCCAGGATCCTTAGCTTAGTGATACGCTTTGAGGGCCCTATGGTGTTGAACGCTGAGCTGTAATCAATGAATAGCATTCTCACATAGGTGTTTCTTTTGTCCAGTGTGGAGTGCAATAGCGTTTGCATCATCTGTGGATCTGTTTGAGCAGTATACAAATTGGAGTGGGTCTAGGGTTTCTGGGATAATGGTGTTAATGTGAGCCATTACCGGCCTTTCTAAGCACTTCATGACTACAGACGAGTGCTACAGGTCTGTATTCATTTAGGCAGGTTACCTTAGTGTTCTTGGGCACAGGGACTATGGTGTTCTGCTTGAAGCATGTTGGTATTACAGACTCAATCAGGGATATGTTGATAATATCAGTGAAGACACCTGCCAGTTGGTCAGCACATGCCCGGAGCACACGTCCTGGTAATCCGTCTGGCCCAGTGGCCTTGTGAATGTTGACCTGTTTAAAGGTCTTACTCACGTCGGCTACGGAGAGTGTGATCACACAGTCATCTGGAACAGCTGATGCTCTCATGCATTCCTTAGTGTTGCTTGCCTCGAAGCGAGCATTGAAGTGATTTAGCATGTCTGGTAGGCTTGTTTCACTGGGCAGCTCGCGGCTGTGCTTCCCTTTGTAGTCTGTAATAGTTTGCAGGCCCTGCCAAGCCGGTGTAGTACAATTTGATCTTTGTCTTGTATTGATGCTTTGCCTGTTTGATGGTTTGTCGGAGGGCATAGCGGGCATTTCTAATAAGCTTCCGGGTTAGAGTCCCACAGGTTGAAAGCAACAGCTCTACCCTTTAGCTCAGTTCAGTGCGAATGTTGCCTGTACCATGGCTTCTGGTTTGGGTATGTACGTACCCACACTGTGGGGATGACGTCCTCGATGCACTCATTGATAAAGCCAGTGACTGATGTTGTGTACTCCTCAATGCCATCAGAAGAATCCCGGAACATATTCCAGTCTGTGCTAGCAAAACAGTCCTGTAGTGTAGCATCTGCTTCATCTGACCACTTTGTTTTTAAAGACCGAGTCACTGGTGCTTCCTGCTTTAATATTTGCTTGTAAGCAGGAATCAGGAGGATAGAATTATGATTAGATTTGCCAAATGGAGGGCGAGGGAGAGCTTTGTATGCGTCTGTTTGTGGAATAAAGGTGATCTATAATTTGTTTCCCTCTGATTGTGCATTTACCATGCTGATAGAAATTAGGTAAAACTGATTTAAGTTTCCTTGCATAAAAGTCCCTGGCCACTAGGAGCGCCGCCTCTGGGTGAGCGGTTTCCTGTTTGCTTATTGACTTATACAGCTGACTCAGTGCGGTCTTAGTGCCAGCGTCCGTCTGTGGTGGTAAATAAACAGTCACACATTTTTTTAATGAAAACTCTCTTGGCAAATAGTGTGGTCTACAGCTTATGAGATACTCTACTTCAGGTGAGCAACATCTAGACTTCCTTAGATTTCGTGCACCAGCTGTTGTTTACAAATATACACATACCACCCCACCTCGTCTTACCGGACAGAGTGTGCAGCGTATATCCCTCCAGCTGAATGTTTTCCATATCGTCCTTCAGCCAGGATTCGGTGAAACATAAGATATTACGGTTTTTGATGTCCCGTTGGTAGGATATTCTTGATCGTACCTCATCTAATTTATTGTCCAATGATTGTATGTTGGCAAGTAATATTGATGTTAAGGGCAGATTTCCCACTAGCTGTCAGCGGATCCTCACGAGGCACCCTGCCCTGTGTCCTCTATACCTGCGTCTCTTTCTCTTGCCAATGACTTGAATTGTGGCCTTGTTAGGTGTCTGAAGTACATCCTGTACCTCGGATTAGACAAATAAAAAATCTGTCTAATCCGAGGTCAGTGATTGCTGTCCTGATATCCAGAAGCTCTTTTTGCCGTAAGATACATTGGCAGAAACATTATGTACAAAAAAGTTACAAATAATGCAAAAAAAAACGACATAATAGCACAATTGGTTAAGCGCCAGTAACATTGTAGTCGATTCTGTGCTTCCAACTTTGTGGCAACAGTTTGGGGAAGGCTCTTTCCTGTTTCAGCATGACAATGCCCCCGTGCACAAAGCGAGGTCTATAAAGAAATAGTTAGCCGAGATTGGTGTGGAAGAACTTGATTGGCCTCGAACACCTTTGGGATGAATTGGAATGCCCGACCTCACTAATGCTCTTGTGGTTGAATGTAAGTCCCCACAGCAATGTTCCAACATCTTGTGGGAAGCCTTTCCAGAAAAGTGGAGGCTCTTATAGCAGCAAAGGGGGAGACCAACTCCATATTCATGCTCATGATTTTGGAATGAGATGTTCGACGAGCAGGTGTCGACATACTTTTGGTCATGTAGGAGCTATGAGAGGGTGCATGCAACCCTGATAGTTGGTTGGGGAAGACTGGGAGAGATGTGTTGGTCTCAGTCCAATATAGCTCAAAAATCATAAGTCAATGTGGATGAAGTCCATATGACCTACATATTGTATGCACAATTACCTAGAACTGTACTTCGATGGTATAGAATGGCACTGCGATGAATACTTATTTTCCCCCATAATTTGCAAATAAATTCATAAAAAATCCTACAATGTGATTTTCTTTTCTCATTTTGTCTGTCATAGTTGAAGTGTACCTATGATGAAAATTACAGGCCTCTCATCTTTTTAAGTGGGAGAACTTGCACAATTGGTGGCTGACTAAATACTTTTTTGCTCCACTGTATGAGCACATGATGTTCAAAGGTAGTATCAGGCAACATCATTTGAGTGGCAGAGAGAGTTAAACATGAGGAGCCATGTTGAGAAGGCATCACTTACTTTAGCAATAAGGCCCGAGACGGTGCGGTGTACGGCCAATATGTGACTTGTTTCTAGGCATATGTTGCACATCACTACGTCACAGGAGAGGCATTTTAACGTAAACATTTTTTTTAATCAAAATGCCTATTTTTTTGGCAGAAATGCCTTCTGGAACATATGAACTTTCATGTGCATTATTAACAAACGTGTATGCCATCTGTAAATACGGATAAAATTGGTAAAATGATGAGCCTAGTTGGTTTAGCCACAGAAAAAGACAGGAACATTTCCGCTAGCCATGATTGGCTGAGATAATGGATGGGCTGGACATGCCGAGAGAGGAGTTCGGATTGGTCTGCCATGTAGCACAATTCTGTCTATAACATGAGCTGCTCAGTATGTGTAGGTAATCCTTTCTAACGCAGCTTTTTTGAAAGATATCATGAAGAACTGCAAAAGTGTTACTACAGCCCTCCAACTTCTGGAGGACAATCATGCCATGCTAATTCTCTCCGACTCTGAAAATGAATCAGACAACGGGGAAATCTCTGATTTAGGTGAAACCATTTTCATTGAACCAGACATTGACATTGTAGTCTTCTGAAACGGCGATCAACAGAGTTATTGTCATGGAAGAAGTTGAATGAGTTTTGAAATCATTGGAATGCCTGGTGGAAGCAGAGTATAATATCTAAGGACAAAACTCTGGATTTTGATTGCAAATATGTTTAGAGAGTCAAAAAGAGAACACACAGAAGGCTGTTGTATAAAACACCTGTCTCCGGATTGTATACGGGTAAGAGTCTAGTTAGTTACATTTTCAGATATTATACATTTCAAATTTTGTAAGAAAGTTATTTTCAATGCAAGCTTACTGTTAGCTAGATAGCTAACAATAGCTAACAATAGCTGGCTGGCTCACTAGCTAACATTACGTGTATGATTTGTATCTCAAAGCCATTTACATTGCTAAATAGCTGACATTGAACCTTAGCTTTAGCTACCTTCAGATTCATGCATGGTGGCTAGCTATGACAATCAGTTTGTATTACTAGTAGTATGGGTTGGGATTACTGCCACATTCAAAACAACTGGGAACTCTCCAACTTCCAATTCAGTGTGTTCAAGACAACTGGGAAACTCTGGATAACAATTAGCTCCGGTCATCCAACTCGGAATTCCAACTCGGGAACTCAGGCCTCTTTCTAGAGCCCCAACTTTCCAAACTGAAGATCACTGCCATCATGATTTAAACTCGTATTTTTCCAAGTTCCCAGTTGTCTTGAAAGCACCATTAGGTTACTTGCTTGACTCCACTTCCCCAGATGATTACATGACCCATCAAGTTAGCCAGGTGTGTCTGAGGGTGATTACAGTCATCTATTGTATTTCATGAACATGTGTGAATGTCTAGACAACAGTGACCCATCCACTTAGCTAGATGTGGCTGGGGGTGGTTGAAGTGTTTCTTTCACATCAATTTAGACATGTGTGTCTGGGTAAGAATCATCTAATAATTATAAAATATTTATACAATTTTTATCTGGACATTTTTGATATTGTTACTATGCAAGTAACCATTTAACTGTATCGTTTACACCTTCTGTCTCCTGTGCATGTGACAAATACACATTTGATATAGTGGTGTGTTTACCAGATAAGTAACAACATGACCTGCACCAAAGTCAGATTAGGATATAGGCAAAGGACTAGATACAGTATAGTGTATTTTTACCTTCCTTATTGTAGGCTACTACTTTTAGACTTCAAATCTTTGGTTGTTTACTACACTACTCACTCTGTTTAGCACATGCCCTCACAAGTGAATCCTTAAATAGATGAGGGGGGCTAAGGCTTAAGAGGGTGTGAACAATGATGAATGTGTGTATTGATGTGTGTAATGATGAACATTCAAGAGCCATTTTCTCAAAAGTGTGGTTACAAGTTTATCAATTCAAAGTATATTTCCCATTGTTCCTCAACTGCAGTGCATGATATACTGATAAAAGTTGATACTTTTATCCAATGTAAAAAATTAAAAATAAAAAATTCAAATGTTACTACATTAGGACCGGATTGAGCCGGTCGGTCACATATACCACGGCTAGTGGTTGTTCTTACGCACGACGAAACACGGAGTGCCTGGATAGAGCCCGTAGCCATATACCATAGGGGGCCATCGCCACTCATAGACAGTGTCTTCAGAGTGAAACACAACGTAAAACAAAAGCTATAGGTCTTTTAATGTGCCATTAATTTTGTATTATTTCACAATTCCAACAAATTATACTGTTGGTAAAAGATGTCTTCTTAGTGCCAGCATGAGAGAGACAGAGACAGAGACAGACAGAGAGAGTTTTTGCAAACAAGATGTTCCTCAAGTACTGCAAGAAGTAGTGGCAGGAGTGGTTTAACTTAACCGAAGCCCATGTAGTTCGTCTGTGGCGATGCCTGCCCATTTGCCCTTAAGCACAGGCATCATGACCCCCCAGCACAACCTGTAAATGTACTCTCCCCCTCTCTCTCCTCTCCACTCCTCCTGGTGTAGGACACAGAGAAGATGAAGGTGAAGATGAAGGTAATACCCACAAGAGGTTGTTGTGGATGACAAAAGAAAAGCTCAGAGACCCAAGCCAGCCGTCCGCCACTGACATACCGGATCAGTCCCGGGTTTTTCTTTATTTTTTACAATTTTCTACATTGTAGAATAATAGTGAAGACATCAAAACTATGAAATAACACATATGGATTCATGTAGTAACCAAAAAGTGTTAAACATGAGATTCTTCAAAGTAGCCACCCTTTGCCTGATGACTGCTTTGCACACAAAATGTCAAGGTAGGGTGCTGTCTAATGGCACAGCCCCTTCATTACTGTTGTGTCCTGTTAACACATCAAAGCAGCTGTTCCAGACTCTCAATTCAAGGACGTAGAGAGGCTGGTGTTACCAAGACTACATCCACACTACTGATCATCCCCCAGACCACATCCACACTACTGATCATCCCCCAGACCACATCCACACTACTGTTCATTCCCCAGACCACATCCACACTACTGATCACATCCTCCAGAACACATCCACACTACTGATCACATCCTCCAGACCGCATCCACACTACTGATTATCCTCAAGACCACATCCACACTACTGATTATCCTCCAGACCACATCCACACTACTGATCACATCCCCCAGACCGCATCCACACGACACTACTGAACATCCCCCAGACCGCATCCACACGACACTACTGAACATCCCCCAGACCGCATCCACACTACACTACTGAACATCCCCCAGACCGCATCCACACTACACTACTGATCATCCCCCAGACCGCACCCACACTACACTACTGAACATCCCCCAGACCGTATCCACACTACACTATTGATCATCCCCCAGACCGCATCCATACTACACAACTGATCATCCCCCAGACCGCAATCATACTGCTGATCATCCCCCAGACCACATCCACACTACTGAACATCCCCCAGACCACATCCACACGACACAACTGATCATCCCCCAGACCGCAATCATACTGCTGATCATCCCCCAGACCACATCCACACTGCTGATCATCCCCCAGAACGCATCCACACTGCTGATCATCCCCCAGACTGCATCCACACTACTGATCATCCCCCAGACCGCATCCACACTACTGATCATCCTCTAGACCGCATCCACACTGCTGATCATCCCCCAGACCGCATCCACACTACTGATCATCCCCCAGACCACATCCACACTGCTGATCATCCCCCAGACCACATCCACACTGCTGATCATCCCCCAGACCACATCCACACTGCTGATCATCCCCCAGACCACATCCACACTGCTGATCATCCCCCAGACCACATCCACACTACTGATCACATCCTCCAGAACGCATCCACACTACTGTTCATCCCCCAGACCACATCCACACTACTGATCACATCCTCCAGACCGCATCCACACTACATGCATCCACACTACACTACTGATCATCCCCCAGACCGCACCCACACTACACTACTGAACATCCCCCAGAACGTATCCACACTACACTACTGATCATCCCCCAGACCGCATCCAAACTACACTATTGATCATCCCCCAGACCGCATCCATACTACACAACTGATCATCCCCCAGACCGCAATCATACTGCTGATCATCCCCCAGACCACATCCACACTACTGAACATCCCCCAGACAACATCCACACGACACAACTGATCATCCCCCAGACCGCAATCATACTGCTGATCCACCCCCAGACCACATCCACACTGCTGATCATCCCCCAGACCGCATCCACACTGCTGATCATCCCCCAGACCGCATCCACACTACTGATCATCCCCCAGACCGCATCCACACTGCTGATCATCCCCCAGACCACATCCACACTACTGAACATCCCCCAGACCACATCCACACTACTGAACATCCCCCAGACAACATCCACACGACACAACTGATCATCCCCCAGACCGCAATCATACTGCTGATCCACCCCCAGACCACATCCACACTGCTGATCATCCCCCAGACCGCATCCACACTGCTGATCATCCCCCAGACCGCATCCACACTACTGATCATCCCCCAGACCGCATCCCCACTGCTGATCATCCCCCAGACCACATCCACACTACTGATCACATCCTCCAGAACGCATCCACACTACTGTTCATCCCCCAGACCACATCCACACTAATGATCACATCCTCCAGAATGCATCCACACTACGGATCACATCCCCCAGACCACATCTACACGACACTACTGAACATCCCCCAGACCGCATCCACACGACACTACTGAACATCCCCCAGACCGCATCCAAACTACACTACTGATCATCCCCCAGACCGCATCCACACTACACTACTGATCATCCCCCAGACCGCACCCACACTACACTACTGAACATCCCCCAGACCGCATCCACACTACACTACTGATCATCCCCCAGACCGCACCCACACTACACTACTGATCATCCCCCAGACCGCACCCACACGACACTACTGAATATCCCCCAGACCGCATCCACACTACACTATTGATCATCCCCCAGACCGCATCCATACTACACAACTGATCATCCCCCAGACCACATCCACACTACTGATCACATCCTCCAGAACGCATCCACACTACTGTTCATCCCCCAGACCACATCCACACTACTGATCACATCCTCCAGAATGCATCCACACTACGGATCACATCCTCCAGACCGCATCCACACTACTGATTATCCTCCAGACCACATCCACACTACTGATCACATCCCCCAGACCACATCTACACGACACTACTGAACATCCCCCAGACCGCATCCACACTACACTACTGATCATCCCCCAGACCGCACCCACACTACACTATTGATCACCCCCCAGACCGCATCCATACTACACAACTGATCATCCCCCAGACCGCAATCATACTGCTGATCATCCCCCAGACCACATCCACACTGCTGATCATCCCCCAGACCGCATCCACACTGCTGATCATCCCCCAGACCGCATCCACACTACTGATCATCCCCCAGACCGCATCCACACTGCTGATCATCCCCCAGACCACATCCACACTACTGAACATCCCCGAGACCACATCCACACGACACTACTGATCATCCCCCAGACCGCATCCCCACTGCTGATCATCCCCCAGACCACATCCACACTGCTGATCATCCCCCAGACCACATCCACACTGCTGATCATCCCCCAGACCGCATCCACACTACTGATCATCCTCCAGACCGCATCCACACTGCTGATCATCCCCCAGACCACATCCACATTACTGAACATCCCCCAGACCACATCCACACTGCTGATCATCCCCCAGACCACATCCACACTGCTGATCATCCCCCAGACCGCATCCACACTACTGATCATCCTCCAGACCGCATCCACACTGCTGATCATCCCCCAGACCACATCCACATTACTGAACATCCCCCAGACCACATCCACACGACACTACTGATAATCCCCCAGACCGCATCCACACTGCTGATCATCCCCCAGACCACATCCACACTACTGATCATCCCCCAGACCACATCCACACTGCTGATCATCCCCCAGACCGCATCCACACTGCTGATCATCCCCCAGACCACATCCACACTACTGAACATCCCCCAGACCGCATCCACACTACTGATCATCCCCCAGACTGTATCCACACTACTGATCATCCCCCAGACCACATCCACACTACACTACTGATCATCCCCCAGACCGCATCCACACTACACTACTGATCATCCCCCAGACCGCATCCACACTACACTACTGATCATCCCCCAGACCGCATCCACACTACACTACTGATCATCCCCCAGACCGCATCCACACTACACTACTGATCATCCCCCAGACCGCATCCACACTACACTACTGATCATCCCCCAGACCGCATCCACACTACACTATTGATCATCCCCCAGACCGCATCCAGTCTACTGATCATCGCCCAGACCGCATCCACACTACACTACTGATCATCCCCCAGACTGTATCCAGTCTACTGATCATCCCCCAGACCGTATCCAGTCTACTGATCATCGCCCAGACCGCATCCACACTACACTACTGATCATCCCCCAGACCGCATCCACACTACACTATTTATCATCCCCCAGACCGCATCCAAACTACACTATTGATCATCCCCCAGACCGCATCCAGTCTACTGATCATCCCCCAGACTGCATCCAGTCTACTGATCATCTCCCAGACCGCATCCAGTATACTGATCATCCCCCAGACCGCATCCACACTACACTATTGATCATCCCCCAGACCGCATCCACACTACTGATCACATCCCCCAGACCGCATCCACACTACACTACTGATCATCTCCCAGACCGCATCCAGTATACTGATCATCGCCCAGACCGCATCCACACTATACTACTGATCATCCCCCAGACCGCATCCACACTACACTATTGATCATCCCCCAGACCGCATCCACACTACTGATCACATCCCCCAGACCGCATCCACACTACACTACTGAACATCCCCCAGACCGCATCCACACTACACTACTGATCATCCCCCAGACCGCACCCACACTACACTATTGATCACCCCCCAGACCGCATCCATACTACACAACTGATCATCCCCCAGACCGCAATCATACTGCTGATCATCCCCCAGACCACATCCGCACTGCTGATCATCCCCCAGACCGCATCCACACTGCTGCTCATCCCCCAGACCGCATCCACACTACTGATCATCCCCCAGACCGCATCCACACTACTGATCATCCCCCAGACCGCATCCACACTGCTGATCATCCCCCAGACCACATCCACACTACTGAACATCCCCGAGACCACATCCACACAACACTACTGATCATCCCCCAGACCGCATCCCCACTGCTGATCATCCCCCAGACCACATCCACACTGCTGATCATCCCCCAGACCACATCCACACTGCTGATCATCCCCCAGACCGCATCCACACTACTGATCATCCCCCAGACCACATCCACACTGCTGATCATCCCCCAGACCGCATCCACACTACTGATCATCCTCCAGACCGCATCCACACTGCTGATCATCCCCCAGACCACATCCATATTACTGATTATCCCCCAGACCACATCCGCACTACTGATCATCCCCCAGACCACATCCACACTGCTGATCATCCCCCAGACCGCATCCACACTGCTGATCATCCCCCAGACCACATCCACACTACTGAACATCCCCCAGACCGCATCCACACTACTGATCATCCCCCAGACTGTATCCACACTACTGATCATCCCCCAGACCACATCCACACTACACTACTGATCATCCCCCAGACCGCATCCACACTACACTACTGATCATCCCCCAGACCGCATCCACACTACACTACTGATCATCCCCCAGACCGCATCCACACTACACTACTGATCATCCCCCAGACCGCATCCACACTACACTACTGATCATCCCCCAGACCGCATCCACACTACACTACTGATCATCCCCCAGACCGCATCCAGTCTACTGATCATCGCCCAGACCGCATCCACACTACACTACTGATCATCCCCCAGACTGTATCCAGTCTACTGATCATCCCCCAGACCGTATCCAGTCTACTGATCATCGCCCAGACCGCATCCACACTACACTACTGATCATCCCCCAGACCGCATCCACACTACACTATTGATCGTCCCCCAGACCGCATCCACACTACACTACTGATCATCCCCCAGACTGTATCCAGTCTACTGATCATCCCCCAGACCGCATCCAAACTACACTATTGATCATCCCCCAGACCCCATCCAAACTACACTATTGATCATCCTCCAGACCGCATCCAGTCTACTGATCATCCCCCAGACTGCATCCAGTCTACTGATCATCTCCCAGACCGCATCCAGTATACTGATCATCGCCCAGACCGCATCCACACTACACTACTGATCATCCCCCAGACCGCATCCACACTACACTATTGATCATCCCCCAGACCGCATCCAAACTACACTATTGATCATCCCCCAGACCGCATCCAAACTACACTATTGATCATCCCCCAGACCCCATCCAGTCTACTGATCATCCCCCAGACTGCATCCAGTCTACTGATCATCTCCCAGACCGCATCCAGTATACTGATCATCGCCCAGACCGCATCCACACTACACTACTGATCATCCCCCAGACCGCATCCACACTACACTATTGATCATCCCCCAGACCGCATCCAAACTACACTACTGATCATCCCCCAGACTGCATCCAGTCTACTGATCATCGCCCAGACCGCATCCACACTACACTACTGATCATCCCCCAGACTGCATGCACACTACACATCATCCCTCAGACCACATCTACAGCACACTCCTGATCAGGACAGGGTTATTGATACATTGTGTGGCTTAGTTGGGAAGAGTGATGTGCTAGCAACGCCAAGGTTGTGAGTTCAATTCCCGTATAGACACGTATGCGCATATATACAGTAAAAGTTTAAAATGAGTGCATTTGTATGTGGGACCCTAAACTGTAGCATACATCAGTCAGAAAAATATATTTAAAGTAGGAGAAGCGTCTGTCAAACTTCCAAATAGTCTAAACCATTTGATTATGAGACTGGGGTGCAATCCAAAGTTGTGCTATATATTCATTGCCTATGTCATAGCTTATCTTTTTAAATAAATACTAGCTAGCTCTAACGCTTTTAATCTGCAGAAATTACAAATTAATTAGTGGGTGATGGTGATTTCAGAGCAAACGTAGGAGGAACAAAAAGCAAACATTGCCCCCTCTGATAGTGAGATGCCCAGTTTCCCTTTTGGCTCATCTCGCACATGCACACAATTGAAAGGGAAAGATGCACATCCCTAACACATACAAAAAATGTATGCACTCACAGTACTGCAGGTTGCTTTGTAGAAAAGCATCTGCTTGGTGAGATTTATTTACACCGAACAAAAATATAAATGCAACATGTAAAGAGTTGGTCCCATGTTTCATGAGATGAAATGAAAGATCCCATAAATGTTCCATACGCACAAAAAAAAACGTATTTCTCTAAAATGCTGAGCACAAATTTGTTGACATCCCTGTTAGTCAGCATTTCTTATTTTCCAAGATAATCCATAGACCTGACAGGTGTAACATATCAAGAAGCTGAATAAACAGCATGATCATTACACAAGTGCACCTTATGCTGAGGATGATAAAAGGCCACTAAAATGTGCAGTTGTCACACAACACAATGCCATACAGGTCTCAAATTGAGGGAGTGTGGAATTGGCATGCGGACTGCAGCAATGTACACCAGAGGTGTTGTCAGAAAATGTAATGTTAATTTCTCCATAAGCTGGCTCCATGTGGTTTGAGAAAGTTTGGCAGTACGCCCAACCAGCCACACAACCGCAGACCATGTGTAACCACGCCAGCCTAGGACCTCCACATCCAGCTTCTTCGCCTGCGGGATCGTCTGAGACCAGCCACCCGGACCGCTGAGGAGTATTTCTGTTTGTAATAAAGTCACTCTGATTGGCTGGACCTGGCTCCCCAGTGTGTGGGCCTGACTCCCAAGTGGGTGGGTCTATGCCCTCCCAGGCCCACCCATGGCTGCACCACTGTCCAGTCATGTGAAATCCATAGATTACAGCCTAATACATTTATTTCAATTGACTGATTTCCTTATTTGATCTGTAACTCAGTAACATTTTTGAAATTGTTGCATGTTGCGTTTATATTTTTGTTCAGTATATTTATTAGCTGTGAGCCTGTTTGGATAAAAGACTCAGCTAAATGACCATACTATTATACTAGAACCCTATTACTACATGACTATACTACTATCACCCTATTACAATATTATACTGGTACACTATTACTACTAACCTATTACTAGATTATACTACTACCCTATTACTACATGACTATACTACTATCACCCTATTACAATATTATACTGGTACACGATTACTACATTATACTACTACCCTATTACTACATTATACTACTACCCTATTAACGTTAATACATTATACTACTACCCTATTACTACACAATTGCTACATTACTATATCACTACATTACTATACTAGTACACTTACTGCTATATTACTACATTATACTGTTACTACTACCCTGTTACTACGTTATACTAATACCCTGTTACTACTACACTATTGCAACATTACTATAATATACTACTAAACTATTGCTACATTATACTAGTACCACCATGTTACTACATTATACTACTACCCTGTTACTACTACCCTGTTGCTACATTATACTAATACCCTGTTACTACTACACTATTGCTACATTACTATAATATACTACTAAACTATTGCTACATTATACTAGTACCACCATGTTACTACATTATACTACTACTCTGTTCCTACATTATACTACTACACTATTGCTACATTACTATAACATACTACATTTTACTACATTACTATATTATACTTCTAAACTATTGCTACATTACTATACTACTACATTACTGCTACATTAGTATCCTACTACATTACTACCCTATTACTACTACATTAGACTACTACCCTATTACTACTACATTAGCCTACTACCCTATTACTACTACATTAGCCTACTACCCTATTACTACTACATTATACTACTACCCTATTACTACTACATTATACTACTACCCTATTACTACATTATACTACTACCCTATTACTACATTATACAACTACCCTATTACTACATGACTTTACCATACTACTACAACAGACACCTCCTCCTCCGGTATCTGGTCCAAGTAATAGTTGAAGGTGCACCGGGCTAGGGAAGGACGTTCTGAAAATGCAGGTGGCTGAAAAACATCAGGTTATTTTCAGCCGTGGTGGAGAGAGAAACACTAAGTGAAACCTTGTAAACTCTAGCCTCCGGCCTGGACTTTACATGACGTATCCTACTGCAGTGGAGGTGTGATGTCACCTTAACCGGCCATCAACAGCCCTGTCCCAGAGAAATGTCAGTGTCAGAGACAGAGCTGG
This sequence comes from Oncorhynchus clarkii lewisi, assembly GCF_045791955.1. Lineage (NCBI taxonomy): Eukaryota > Metazoa > Chordata > Actinopteri > Salmoniformes > Salmonidae > Oncorhynchus > Oncorhynchus clarkii. The sequence goes on from NC_092169.1 coordinate 23,729,592, forward strand.
GACAGGAACATTTAAGATTCCTCTTGTATACATATATTGTAAAGGAATTTGCACTGTACTATGTATTAGACCTATATAGTGTGAATGTAATAATATGTAGGCTGTGTGTGACATTTAAAATGTATGTATTCCAGTCCTGGACTAATAATGTTCTGTACTATGTATTATGTATTAGACCTAGATAGTGTGTATGTACTGATATGTAGGCTGTGTGTAACATTTTAAATGTATGTATTCGAGTCCTTGACTAATAATGTTCTGTACTATGTATTAGGTCATGTTTCATGTGGACCCCAGGATGAGTAGCTGCTGCTTTTACAGCAGTGAATGGGGATCTTAATAAATACCAAATACTCACATTTAGATTGGATTATTATATGTGGATGACTTTGTAATGACCCTAGCCTCGGTAACTGCAGTAGGAGCACTTCCGAGGGTGTTAACGGTCTTGGGACAGTGGATAGGGTGTCATCCGAGGGTTGAGACCATCAGGTTTGAGTCCTGGCAGGTTGAGTATGGCTTAGGCTTACTCACATTCCTGTAGCAGAAGGTTGGGTTGAAGGGGAAGCATGGTGTATGTATTTATACAGTACATGGTGACAGTATGGTTTCCTAGACTAGATTTATTACACTGACACAAATTAACAGAATATAGTTAGAGATTCAGTGAATCGAGCGACTTGTCAACAGCTCGCACAATTAAATTCTACAGTACGGCCTATTAAATCGATGATCCACAAATGGATAAATACACACACAGATGAAGAGACAGAGACAGTCAGAGACGGTAAACTACAAACACTGGCTCAACTAACTTCATGATGGAAAATATCCAGGGACCTCTAGAATGGCCCAAACTGACAGCCACTAATTAAATCACGTGTGTTTCACTTGCAACTAAGCTGTTTCAAATACCCAGTGTCTATTTAAAACCGCGCTCAACAATGACAGAATGGGAAGACTCTGGCATGCCTGAAAAAACATTACGCAGAAGGAAAGTAACCAGACACTGCAAGGGCCTAGTACTGTGTGTGTGTGTGTCTGTGTGTGTGTGTGTGTTCTACGGGTCAGTACCCACCCGTGACCATGTCTGGCTGTGAGACAGTACAACTGACATGTAGTCTTAACCTGCTCAATTAGAACTATGTACCCATAGTCACATCATGCAGGTCAATCTGCCGAAGGAAACCCTCTCTCTCTGAGGGATGACTGCGGATGGTTGACTGTGGGGAGGGATGACTGCGGATGGTTGACTGTGGGGAGGGATGACTGCGGATGGTTGACTGTGGGGAGGGATGACTGCGGATGGTTGACTGTGGGGAGGGATGACTGCGGATGGTTGACTGTGGGGAGGGATGACTGCGGATGGTTGACTGTGGGGAGGGATGACTGCGGATGGTTGACTGTGGGGAGGGATGACTGCGGATGGTTGACTGTGGGGAGGGATGACTGCGGATGGTTGACTGTGGGGAGGGATGACTGCGGATGGTTGACTGTGGGGAGGGATGACTGCGGATGGTTGACTGTGGGGAGGGATGACTGCGGATGGTTGACTGTGGGGAGGGATGACTGCAGATGGTTGACTGTGGGCAGGGATGACTGCAGATGGTTGACTGCGGGGAGGGATGACTGCGGATGGTTGACTGTGGGGAGGGATGACTGCGGATGGTTGACTGTATGGGGGGGTGCAGGATACAAAAAAAGAAAATACAAAAAAAATGGCTTATCTGTCTGTTTTCCTCTTAATTAGAATATCCTGGTCCTCCCAAATCGACAGTTGTTTACTACGGGGTGGGATTAGGGCCAAAATACAGGACTTTAGCAGGAGACAACGGATCTGTCCCAAATGGCACTCTATTCCCTATGTAGTGGATGGGCCCTAGTCAAAAGTAGTGCACTACATAGGGAATATGGTGCCATATGGGACACATCCAACAACTGGTCAAGTGTAAGGTATAGTAGGGAAAGGGAGACAGACACTGACACACGCAGACTCTCACAAATACATGGGCGCACACACAGTCTCACACAAAACACACGGGATTATCTGCTTCCACAGCAATGTTCAGTGTTATTATTTTTAGCCAACACTATGTGTCATTGCCAACGTTAAGCTGTGAACAGCAGTTGATTGAGACAGTCGTATACTTCGAATTATTGTCCAGCAAAGGCTAAAAGCTGACAGTTGTGATGGACATACTAAATGTTCAGTAACCACGCACACACACACACACACACACACACACACAGAGTTATCGACAGGCGGAGGAAGACCAAGGGATGCTAAAATGTACTTATGTATCAAATAAAAAAGTATAAACCATTTCAAATTCCTTATATTAAGCAAACCAGACAGCACAATGTTCTAGTTTTTTTACTGACTGATAGCCAGGGCCACACTTCAACACTAAGACATCATTTAAAAACAAAGCATTTGTGTTTAGTGAGTCCGCCAGATCAGAGGCAGCAGGGATGACCAGGGATGTTTTCTTGATAAGTGTGTGATTTGGACCATTTTCCTGTCCAAATGGGTGTCAGGGGAAATGTATGGAGTTAAAAGTACATTATTTTCTATAGTAATGTAGTGAAGTAGGCAAAAATATAAATAGTAAAGTACAGATACCCCAAAAAACAACTTAAGTAGTACTTTAAATGTATTTGTACTTAAGAACCTTACACCGCTGCCTCTCCCTTCTTCGATTCATCCTCTCAGCCCAGTTATAAATGCACCAATAACACATCAATAACACAGATGTCTGTCTGCCTGCCTTCCATAACAAAACAACACACTACCTGCAGACTTATTCATTGGGTATTCCACGTGTAGTGCCAGTGCACCACCACTACTAATTCTACTAGAACATTCTTCAGGTCAGATGCACACAATCATACATTATTTAAGTGTAAACTATGTATATAAACATTAATATTTATTAATAGAATGTTGTGGATACACAGTTAAAGTCAGAAGTTTACATCCACTTAGGTTAGAGTCATTTAAAACTCGTTTTTCAACCACTCCACAAATTTCTTGTTAACAAACTATAGTTTTGGCAAGTCGGTTAGGACATCTACTTTGTGCATGACACAAGTCATTTTTCCAACAATTGTTTACAGACAGATTATTTCACTTATAATTCCCAGTATCACAATTCCAGTGGGTCAGAAGTTTACATACACTAAGTACACTGTGCCTTCAAACAGCTTGGAAAATTCCAGAAAATTATGTAATAGCTTTAAAAGCTTCTGATAGGCTAATTTACATTATTTTAGTCAATTGGAGTGGATGTGGATGTATTTGAAGGCCTACCTTCAAACTCGGTGCCTCTTTGCTTGACATCATGGGAAAATCTAAAGAAAATCAGGCAAGACCTCCACAACTCTGGTTCATCCTTGGAAGCAATTTCCAAACGCCTGAAACCCGAAATGTTTGACCCAAGTTAAACCATTTAAAAGGCAATGCTACCAAATACTAATTGAGTGTATGTAAACTTCTGACCCACTTGGAATGTGATGAAAGAAATAAAAGCTGAAATAAATCACTCTCACTGACATTTCACATTCTTAAAATAAAGTGGTGATCCTAACTGACCTGACAGAGAATTTGTACTAGGATTAAATGTCAGGAATGTTTAATGAGTTTAAATGTATTTGGCTAAGGTGTACGTTAACTTCCGACTTCAACTGTTTTCTACCATCCAAAAGTTTGGGGTCACTTAGAAATGTCCTTGTTTTTGAAAGAAAAGCATATTTTTGTCCAACCATTTTGAGCCTGTAATTGAACACACAAATACAAATGCTCCTGATTTTTTATTTATTTTTTATTTCACCTTTATTTAATCAGGTAGGCTAGTTGAGAACAAGTTCTCATTTGCAACTGCGACCTGGCCAAGATAAAGCATAGCAATGTGAACAGACAACAACACAGAGTTACACATGGAGTAAACAATAAACAAGTCAATAACATAGTAGAAAAAAAAATCTATATACACATTGTGTGCAAAAGGCATGAGGAGGTAGGCAATAAATAGGCTATAGGAGCGAATAATTACAATTATGCAGATTAACACTGGAGTGATAAATGATCAGATGTGCAGGTAGAGATACTGGTGTGCAAAAGAGGAGAAAAGTAAATAAAATAAAAAACAGTATGGGTGGGCTATTTACAGATGGACTATGTACAGCTGCAGCGATCGGTTAGCTGCTCAGATAGCAGATGTTTGAAGTTGGTGAGGGAGATAAAAGTCTTCAACTTCAGAGATGTTTGCAATTCGTTCCAGTCGCAGGCAGCAGAGAACTGGAAGAAAAGGCGGCCAAATGAGGTTTTGGCTTTAGGGATGATCAGTGAGATACACCTGCTGGAGCGCGTGCTACGGGTGGGTGTTGCCATCGTGACCAATGAACTGAGATAAAGCAGAGCTTTACCTAGCATAGACTTGTAGATGACCTGGAGCCAGTGGGTCTGGCGACAAACATGTAGCGAGGGCCAGCAGACTACAGCATACAGGTCGCAGTGGTGGGTGGTATAAGGTGCTTTAGTAACAAAACGGATGGCACTGTGATAAACTGCATCCAGTTTGCTGAGTAGAGTATTGGAAGCTATTTTGTAGATGACATCGCCGAAGTCGAGGATCGGTAGGATAGTCAGTTTTACTAGGGTAAGTTTTGCGGCGTGAGTGAAGGAGGCTTTGTTGCGAAATAGAAAGCCGACACTAGATTTGATTTTGGATTGGCGATGTTTGATATGCGTCTGGAAGGAGAGTTTGCAGTCTAGCCATACACCTAGGTATTTATAGTTGTCCACATATTCTAGGTCGGAACCATCCAGGGTGGTGATGCTGCCTGCACCCGCACGCCCGACTAGCGAATGGTTGAAAAGCATGCATTTGGTTTTACTAGCGTTTAAGAGCAGTTGGAGGCCACGGAAGGAGTGCTGTATGGCATTGAAGCTTGTTTGGAGGTTAAATAGCACAGTGTCCAAGGAAGGGCCAGAAGTATACAGAATGGTGTCGTCTGCGTAGAGGTGAATCAGGGAATCGCCCGCAGCAAGAGCAACATCATTGATATATACCGAGAAAAGAGTCGACCCGAGAATTGAACCCTGTGGTACCCCCATAGAGACTGCCAGAGGACCGGACAACATGCCCTCCGATTTGACACACTGAACTCTGTCTGCAAAGTAGTTGGTGAACCAGGCAAGGCAGTCATTAGAAAAACCGAGGCTACGGAGTCTGCCGATAAGAATATGGTGATTGACAGAGTCGAAAGCCTTGGCCTGGTTGATGAAGGCGGCTGCACAGTACTGTCTTTTATCGATGGCGGTTATGATATCGTTTAGTACCTTGAGCGTGGCTGAGGTGCACCCGTGACCGGCTCGGAAACCGGATTGCACAGCGGAGAAGGTACGGTGGGATTCGAGATGGTCAGTGATCTGTTTGTTGACTTGGCTTTCGAAGACCATAGATATGCAGGGCGGGATGGATATAGGTCTGTAACAGTTTGGGTCCAGGGTGTCTCCCCCTTTGAAGAGGGGGATGACCGCGGCAGCTTTCCAAACCTTGGGGATCTCAGATGATACGAAGGAGAGGTTGAACAGGCTGGTAATAGGGGTTGCGACAATGGCGGCGGACAGTTTCAGAAATAGAGGGTCCAGATTGTCAAGCCCAGCTGATTTGTACGGGTCCAGGTTTTGCAGCTCTTTCAGAACATCTGCTATCTGGATTTGGGTAAAGGAGAAGCTGGGGAGGAGTGGGCGAGTAGCTGAGGGGGGGAGGGGGGGGGGGGGGGCTGTTGGCTGAGGTTGGAGTAGCCAGGAGGAAGGCATGGCCAGCCGTTGATACTCAACTACTCTAAAGAAGGCCAGTTTTATTGCTTCTTTAAATCAGGACAACAGTTTTCAGCTCTGCTAACATAATTGCATAAGGGTTTTCTAATGATCAATTAGTCTTTTAAATTATTAACTTGGATTAGCTAACACAACATGCCATTGGAACACAGGAGTGATGTTTGCTGATAATGGGCCTCTGTACGCCTATGTAGATATTCAATAAAAAAAAAACCTGCTGTTTCCAGCTACAATAGTCATTTACAACATTAACAATGTTTACACTGTATTTCTGATCAATTTTATGTTATTTTAAACGGACAAAAATTGTGCAAAAACAAGGAAATGTCTAAGTGACCCCAAACTTTTGAACGGTAGTGTATATCTATGGTGTAAACGGAAAAGGGTGTCCTCTAACATGGTTTACATTCTTTCATGTACACGCGCGCAAAGTCATCATTTATTCATTACCATTTCAACTTGCAATATGTGTGGGATGAAACACATTGAGATGAATCAGCTTGTTTCCAAGAGGGTCTCATGTCAAAAGCAGTTATCCTACAAATCAAATTAAAAACAAAAACAACTGGTCCAATCATTAGGATGCTAAGTTAGCAGCAGCATCATCACCAGATACAGTGTGACTGGTTTGGAATGGAGCTGCGTGAGTTAACATGGAAATGACCAAATCATCTCAGGTACTAAGATTAGCGCTACGTCATACTATCATGTATGCCTAAGGTCAAAGGTGAGGACTTTTTACTAGACTCCACATCAGAGAGATCTAACCATTGAATAAAGATAGTTAAGAACCTGTTTACAAGCATTTTGTTACACCCGCAATAACATCTGCTAAATATATGTCTGCGACCAATACAATGTGATTTGATTTGAATATCCCTCGGTTTCAGACACAAATTTGCTTTTAAAATGAGGTAATTTTCCATTTATTGTGTTGTTCAATATTGCCTGAGTTAATGTTGAGAGCAAAGAGAGCTCTGGCTGGCTGTGTGTTTCTCTCCCCAGTAGAGAGAGAGAAAGCGTCCGACTCTGTGGTAATTGGAATGACAAAACAACAAATGCAATTTGCCTCTGAACACAAACATCTCATCAGAGTTGCTACTGGAAACAGTCAGCCATGATACTCATTAGCTATCAACCGCCACAGAATGGAACTTCATGGGGAGGATTTTAATTGCTGGTTTGTTGTTGATCACTCTCTCTTTATTTACCCCTCTCTATTGACCTGCGTGTGTGTGTGTCTGTCTGTCTGTCTGTCTGTCTGTCTGTCTGTCTGTCTGTCTGTCTGTCTGTCTGTCTGTCTGTCTGTCTGTCTGTGTCTCTCTCTCTGTATGTGTAGCTATCTCTCTCTCTCTCTCGCTCTCTCTCTCTCGCTCTCTGTGTGTGTGTGTGTGGCTTTGTCTCTCACTGTGTGTGTGTGGCCCTCTCTCTCACTCTGTGTGTGTGTGTGGCTATCTCTCTCACTCCGTGTGTCTGTCTGTCTGTCTGTCTGTCTGTGTGTGTCTCTGTCTCTCTGTGTGTGTCTGTGTATGTGTGTGTGTGTGTGTGTCGGTCTGTGTCTGTATGTGTGTGTCTCTGTCTGTCTGTGTGGCTCTCTCTCTCTGTGTGTGTGTGTGGCTAGCTCTCTCACTCTGTGTGTGTGTGACTCTCTCTCTCGCTCTGTGTGTGTGTGTGGCTCTGTCTCTCACTCTCTGTGTGGCTCTGTCTCTCACTCTGTGTGTGTGTGTGTGTGTCTGTCAGTCTCTGTCGGTCTCTGTGTGTCTGTCTGTCTGTCAGTGTCTCTGTCTGTGTGTGTGTGTATGTCTGTCTGTGTGTCTCTCTGTGTCTGTGTGTGTGTCTGTCTGTGTGTGTGGCTCTCTCTCTCACTCTGTGTGTGTGTGTGGCTCTCTCTCTGTGTGTGTGTGTGTCTCCGCCTCTGTGTGTGTGTGTGTCTCTCTGTCTGTCTCTGTCGGTCTCTGTGTGTGTGTGTGTGCGTGTCTGTCTGTGTGTGTGTGCGTGTCTGTCTGTCTGTGTGTGAGTGAGAGTGTTTATGTCTGTGTGTGAGTGAGAGTGTTTCTGTCTGTGTGTGAGTGAGAGTGTTTCTGTCTGTGTGTGAGTGAGAGTGTTTCTGTCTGTGTGTGAGTGAGAGAGTGTTTCTGTCTGTGTGTGAGTGAGAGTGTTTCTGTCTGTGTGTGAGTGTCTGTGTGTTTGTGTGAGTGTGAGTGTCTGTGTGTGAGTGTGAGTCTCTGTCTCTGTCTCTGTGTGAGAGTGTATGTCTCTGTGTGAGAGTGTGTGTGTCTCTGGGTGTGTGGGTGGGTGTGTGGGTGTGTCTCTGTGGGTGGGTGGGTGTCTCTGTGGGTGGGCGGGTGTCTCTGTGGGTGGGTGGGTGTGTCTCGCTGTGGGTGTGTGTGTCTCTGTGGGTGGGTGGGTGTGTCTCGCTGTGGGTGGGTGGGTGTGTCTCGCTGTGGGTGTGTGTGTCTCGCTGTGGGTGTGTGTGTCTCTGTGGGTGTGTGTGTCTCTGTGGGTGTGTGTGTCTCTGTGGGTGTGTGTGTCTCTGTGGGTGTGTGTGTCTCTGTGGGTGTGTGTGTCTCTGTGGGTGGGTGGGTGTGTCTCTGTGGGTGGGTGGGTGTGTCTCTGTGGGTGGGTGGGTGCCTCTCTGTGGGTGGGTCTCTCGCTGTGAGTGTGTGTGTCTATGTGGGTGTGTGGCTGTGTGTGCCTCTCTGTGGGTGTATGTGTGTCGCTGTGAGTGTGTGTGTGTGTGTGTCTCTCTGTGGGTGCGTGTGTGTGTGTCTCTGTGGGTGGGGGTGTGTGTGTTTCTCTGTGTGTATGTGTGTGTGTGCTAAGGTGTGGAGAGTCATTGCAGGTGGTCAGTCCACTTCAAGTGTTCAGCAGTCTGATGGATTGTAGATAGAAAGTGTCTGAGCCTACAGAAAGGTGCAGCTCATTGATGGCTGTAAGAATAATTTGGCCAAAGGCTGTATACCACAAAGTACTTGATCCAGGGTGCCAATCATTTTTACATTTATTTTTTCTAAAATGGTAAAAATGTCAGTTTACAAAAATAAAATTGGTTCTGCAATGTTGAAAGTTCATTAAAGTGAGGAGATACCTTTTTTTTCAATTTCAACTTACTTTCAAGTATTTTTGGAGAAATAGGGAATTATTTAAAAACAGTTCCAATATATTTGGCAGCAAGTGACATAACATTGAATGGCCAAGCACTTTATCTTAGTCACACTTCTTGGGTAGTATTATTTAGTGCAAGGGGTATAGTTAAGTTTAGAGCAAGATACTTTTTATTTGGGACTATCCAAATAAAGTGTAACCACACTTTGTTTCCAGTGTAAGTCGATCATCTTGTGGAAACAGGCCTTATGACGTTCCATCCTCTCCCTCAGTCCAGACAGCCATGGTCAACAAGACCAATCCTCTCCATTTATATATAATGAGATGTATCTGCCACCTTGTTTATCGCAACTCCTGATCACCACACATGCATTTTTAACTGGAATATCACACACACACACACACACACACACACACACACACACACACACACACACACACACACACACACACACACACACACACACACACACACACACACACACACACACACACACACACACACACACACACACACACACACACGAGAAAATGTTGCTTTGATGGACAGAGAGCAAGGCTGAGACAATGTGAGGCAGAATGATGGGTGTGAGCAGGTCATGGCTGTGTAATTACAGATTGGCTTAGCACAGTGTGTTGCTAGCAGGGCTTTGAGTTGCCTAGAATAGATACACAGGGCTACTGGTGGCTAGCCCCAGGGGAAGATACACAGGGCTACTGGTGGCTAGCCCCAGGGGAAGATACACAGGGCTACTGGTGGCTAGCCCCAGGGGAAGATACACAGGGCTACTGGTGGCTAGCCCCAGGGGAAGATACACAGGGCTACTGGTGGCTAGCCCCAGGGGAAGATACACAGGGCTACTGGTGGCTAGCCCCAGGGGAAGATACACAGGGCTACTGGTGGCTAGCCCCAGGGGAAGATACACAGGGCTACTGGTGGCTAGCCCCAGGGGAAGATACACAGGGCTACTGGTGGCTAGCCCCAGGGGAAGATACACAGGGCTACTGGTGGCTAGCCCCAGGGGAAGATACACAGGGCTACTGGTGGCTAGCCCCAGGGGAAGATACACAGGGCTACTGGTGGCTAGCCCCAGGGGAAGATACACAGGGCTACTGGTGGCTAGCCCCAGGGGAAGATACACAGGGCTATTGGTGTCGGGCAGCTAATGGAGAGTGTAGCTAAGGTTACATTTTTAAAAATCCCTCCCGTCTCAGTTCTGTTGGCAGGCTGTCATTCGAGAGCGGCGAGACGGCTAATTTCCCCTGTGACCGCTGTCACCTCTGACCCTGACCCATTTGAAGGAAGAGAAAGGTCGCTGCTGGGGATGCCACCTCAAGGCTCACGACGCGAAGCTTGCCATTTCTGGAGCCCTGACTAGGTTGACACCTGACTAGGTTGACACCAAAGAGTGAGCTATGGTTGGACAGGACCCTTTACTCCCAGATGTCCTTCTATGGATTCTCAATGACATCATCTCTGTCCAATCCACGGAATTAAATAGTACATATTGTATCTATATAGTACCATCCTTGTTCATGTCATTGTGTTGGGGACCTCCAGGGCAGGAGGCCAGATGAACACCATAGCATGCCCAGCAGAGAACAGCCTGGTCTGGCTACAGGCTACACAAACCACTGCCTCTGTGGCTCACTGGCTGCCTGGACAACCATGAAGGAGATCTGAAGGACAGATGGAGGAAGATAATTCTGGTAGAGAGAAATGAGGAGAAAAAAAAGAGAGGGAGGGGGAAAAGGAGGAAATGAGAGAGATAGGGACAGAGGAGAGAGAGATAGAGAGGAGGGAGATAGCATGTGGCTTTTGAGAGCGTGCCAGCGCACATCTCGCGGTTGTGCAGCTGCAGAGCAATGCTCAGTGTTCTATCTATCATGCCCTAGCAGAACCGAGCAGAGCTGCCTACAGCCTTACTACGCCCACTGTGTCATCTAATACACAGAGAGGCGGGGGGGGGGGGAGAAGAGGGAGACAGAGAAAGAGGAAAAAGTGAGAGAAACAGAGAGAGATGCCCACAGCAATCCAACACTCAGTGTCACTCACAGAGCAAAAACGCCATCATTATATTCATCACCACCCAATGTGAGCAGAGAGTAAGATTAGAATACACTGTTATATCTTCTGTAGCTAGGTTTCCTCTGGCGACAGACTTTCATGCGACTATTCTAAAAACAATATGCACATTTTTCCACCGGAGGTGTGTCTCCATCAAACTGACTTGTTGTGGATATAAATAACTGTGCGTAATGACTTAATGCACACAAACAGCACTTTAGCGCTTCAATTTTCATGTACCGAATAAAACAGAAGTTCACTACCACATGTGCTTATGACAACGGAATAGCCCATACAGAAGGACATAAACAAAAGGGGAAATGGGTATGTGACCTATCCCTATACAGTCCATCTTAAATAAAGGTGACATAAAGAAATACAAATCTTCCTGTTTATGTAATAAAACCCTGTAGCTGATGACCACAAAACATTCAGGGAAAACAGCAAAGAAACTGTATTGCATGACAATGCCAGTGTTTCTAAATGACCCTATGATGTGTGGTACGACAGGGGTACTGCAGGAGCAGTGTGTTTCTAAATGACCCTATGATGTGTGGTACGACAGGGGTACTGCAGGAGCAGTGTGTGATATTGTTCAGAGACATCTGGGGGTTGGGGAGCTAGGCCTACTTTAGCTCGCTCTTCCTCCTTTCTCTATTTCTCTCTCTCCACCCATCTCCCTCTCCCCCTTTCTCCTCTTTTCTCCCCCTTTATCCCTCTTGGCGCTCTCCATGGTTCTGAAATTAAAATGTCCATTTGAGCAGAATAGCAGAGGCCCGGTGGCCATCATGTTTTATGCATCCAATCCAAACACTGAGATTCAAACAAGTGCTGCCGTTGCTCGAGCATGGCAAATTGATTGTGCATCGGAGATGAGCTGGAGACTGCGCCTGAATCTTAACCATCCCCTGCCATTTCCAGGGCCTCAACCCCTAATCAATGAACCACAGGTTTTAACAGGCACCCGGAACAGCACTGTGGCGCGTTCAGAATTCAGATGCATAACGTCGCCATTCACATCCAGAGGTGGTGAACAAAGAGATGACTACAGATGAGGACGGCTTGATGTGCCTCAAGACTTGTGTACGTTTACAAGAATAGTGGTCTGCGGTTTGTGTGTTTGTGGAAGTGGAAGAAAGGCACACAGTACAAGTTTGTTTAGCACAAACATTCCCAAGCCGCTGGGCAGCAGCAACACATTGTGTTGGATACTATTTTTGAGTACCAGTGAAATTATGCACATGCAAATGACTATATGCATGACTTGCTAGTTGCTATTCAGTCAGACAAGATGCATTCCCTTGTATTATATGACAAACGGGGGGGGGGGGGTTAAATACAAGCAAATCTATTGATTAGTCACCTTGTCCTAGAGAGATTTACACAGTTATCAAGACGTGTCACACCAGGGTGATCCTACACAATTCACAGCCCTTGTGTTTCTAAAATCCCCTGTGGGAAAAATCAATGGTGTAAAAAATGATTGGAACCATTTCCTTGTTTGACCACTAGGTTTTATGGGTATTATGACTCATACTGTGGTACTCTATAAAGGCTCCATATAAACGGTCCTTCAGAAATAGAATCTATCAAATCTATACAGTTATGAGTGGGAGAGAATGCGCATATTCCCAGGCACTCCACTCCCTCAGCCAGGCCTTATGTAAACCCATCTATAGAGCAGTCAACAACGAGGCAGGCCCGGCCTGCAGAATAACACATTCTATTAAGTGGCATTGGGAGGCATAAAGACATCTTTATAACAGGCCGCTCTAAGAGATATGGATTTAGCCTTCATGATTAAAGCCATATAAGATAGACTAATTATCAGCAATGATGGAAGTAGGCTGAATGGCCCTGAGAAAAGAAAAAAAAACATATTGATTGCATCATCACCTAGTTACCGAGATGGATCAAGTATACTCTTGTTCGATACGCTTGTCAAATCTAGAATGCACTTCAAAATGGCTGACAATCCCCAGTTGGTCTTGCAACAGTTAGTGATCCATCGGCTAAAGAAAAAGCTTTCTACGCCCAAAGTGTTCCCTTGGGGGGCAGGCGAGCAACTTAATTGCATTGAAGCTATCAATCCGATGAATGCTTTGTCTTCTCTTAATAGGCTGGGGCTGTTGCTAAAAACACAGCTCTGCATTATCATCCATCTTTAATGAGTTCAGGGCCGTGAACCTGGCGCTAAGGATCATACAGGGTGTCATACACACGCTGCCATACAGCCCTCAACACAATACAGTTCATATTACAAAGCCCGACATCTCACCATCTCGCTCGCTCTCATTTCAGTGAGGCGTCGGCAGTCTGGGCAGGCTGCAACGAAGCAGGCAGGCGAAGGAGGAACTGTCGGACCTCCTGTAATATCACTTCTCTCCGGCACCCAGCAAGGCTTTAATTGACAGGTGGTGTGTCGGCTCTGTGTAGCCACTTTGGAGAATGTCAGAAGAAGTCAAGGGGTAAATCACCGTCCATGCGGTGGTGCAGTGGTTAGCGTCAACGCCGCCTGAGCAGGGCTCCTCTGGTTGCGAGCCGTCCATCACTGTCAGTCACCTGAGCTCCCCCATAACAATCACTCCATCTCATCAGGCTAACAACACTTAGCTAACAACACACACCGACTCGGCTGGCTGCCAAACGAGGTAACTATTAGTATTTCGCTGGGAAGTTAACTTAGCCACATTGCCGGACACAATTAGCATAGATGTGCTAACAGCATCCTTAACGGTTTACATGACAGCCGCTAGGATAATTCTATAAGGGTTAAATGGAGAAACAGTCAATTCTCAATCCTCTCAAAAATGTATATTTTTGCCCAACATTATTATTTGGAAACAGTTTTTACACTGCTGCTACTCGCTGTTTATTATCTAAGCATAATCACTTTACAAATTACCTCGACTAACCTGTACCCCCACACAATGACTCAGTACAGGTACCCCCTGTATATAGCCTCGTTATTGTTATGTAATTTTCTTGTGTTACTTTTAGATCATATTTATAAATTACATAGTTGAAGTCAGAAGTTTACATACACCTTAGCCAAATACATTTAAACTCAGTTTTTCACAATTCCTGACGTTTCATCCTAATAAATATTCCCTGTCTTAGGTCAGCTAGGATCACCACTTTGTTTTAAGAATGTGAAATGTCAGAATAATAGTAGTGAGAATGATGTATTTCAGCTTGTATTTCTTTCATCACATTCCCAGTGGGTCAGAAGTTTAAATACACTCAATTAGTATTTGGTAGCATTGCCTTTAAATTGTTTAACTTGGGTCAAACGTATCGGGTAGCCTTCCACAAGCTTCCCACAATAAGTAGGGTGAATTTTAGCCCATTCCTCCTAACAGAGCTTGAGGTCAGGGCTTTGTGATGGCTACTCCAATACCTTGACTTGCTACAACTTTGGAAGTATGTTTGGGGTCATTGTCCATGTGGAAGACCCATTTGCGACCAAGCTTTAACTTCCTGACTGATGTCTTGAGGTGTTGCTTCAATATATCCACATAATTTTCCTCCTTCATGATGCCATCTATTTTGTGACGTGCACCAGTCCCTCCTGCAGCAAAGCACCCCCACAACATGATGCTGCCACCCCCGTGCTTCACGGTTGGGATGGTGTTCTTTGGCCTTTTAAGCCTCCCCCTTCTTCCTCTAAACAGTTCTATTTTTGTTTCATCAGACAAGAGGACATTTCTCCAAAAAGTGCGATCTTTGTCCCCATGTGCAGATGCAAACCGTAGTCTGACTTTTTTAATGGCGGTTTTGGAGCAGTGGCTTCTTCCTTGCTGAGCATGTTGATATAGGACTTGTTTTACTGTGGATATACTGTAGATACTTTGTACCTGTTTCCTCCAGCATCTTCACAAGGTCCTTTGCTGTTGTTCTGGGATTGATTTGCACTTTTCGCACCAAAGTACGCTCATCTCTAGGAGACAGACCGCGTCTCCTTCCTGAGCGGTATTACGGCTGTGTGGTCCCATGTTGTTTATACTATTGTTTGTACAGATGAATGTGGTACCTTCAGGCGTTTGGAAATTGCTCCCAAGGTTGAACCAGACTTGTGGAGGTCTTGGCTGATTGCTTTTGATTTTCCCATGATGTCAAGCAAAGAGGCACTGAGTTTGAAGGTAGACCTTGAAATATATCCACAGGTACACCTCCAATTGACGTCAATTAGCCTATCAGAAGCTTCTAAAGCCATGACACATATTCTGGAATTTTAAAGGCACAGTCAACTTAGTGTATGTAATCTGGAATTGGAATTGTGATACAGTGAATTTATACGTGAAATAATCTGTCTGTAAACAATTGTTGGAAAAATGACTTGTGTCATGCACAAAGTAGATGTCCTAACCGACTTGCCAAAACGATAGTTTGTTAACAAGAAATTTGTGGAGTGGTTGAAAAATGAATTTGAATGACTCCAACCTAAGTGTATGTAAACTTCCAACTTCAACTGTGTGTGTGTGTGTATATATATATACACATACATACACACACAGAGACACACACACACTTTGTTCACTAGTTTATTTAGTAAATATTATCTTAACTCTGTTTCTTGTTGGTTAAGGGCTTGTAAGTAAACATTTCATGGTGAAGTCAACACCTGTTGTATTCGGCGCAAGTGACAAAATATTTAATTATATTTTTATTCTATGCAATGGTGACGGTGAACAGCTCCAGGCGTTCCAAGACGTTCTTAAATCTTATTCTGAGCACCTGAGATTCACTATGCAATTCACTATGCAAACGCTGATGAAGAAATTATTGCATTGGAGCCACTAGAGTGAAGCTTTTCCTTTTCTTTTTCCATGACAGCCCAGCCTGCATGTTAACCCTCTGGGGCTAACTAGAGAGCCCAGCCTGCATGTTAACCCTCTGGGGCTAACTAGAGAGCCCAGCCTGCATGTTAACCCTCTGGGGCTAACTAGAGAGCCCAGCCTGCATGTTAACCCTCTGGGGCTAACTAGAGAGCCCAGCCTGCATGTTAACCCTCTGGGGCTAACTAGATATCCCAGCCTGCATGTTAACCCTCTGGGGCTAACTAGATAGCCCAGCCTGCATGTTAACCCTCTGGGGCTAACTAGAGAGCCCAGCCTGCATATTAACCCTCTGGGGCTAACTAGACAGCCCAGCCTGCATGTTAACCCTCTGGGGCTAACTAGACAGCCCAGCCTGCATGTTAACCCTCTGGGGCTAACTAGACAGCCCAGCCTGCATGTTAACCCTCTGGGGCTAACTAGATAGCCCAGCCTGCATGTTAACCCTCTGGGGCTAACTAGACAGCCCAGCCTGCATGTTAACCCTCTGGGGCTAACTAGATAGCCCAGCCTGCATGTTAACCCTCTGGGGCTAACTAGAGAGCCCAGCCTGCATGTTAACCCTCTGGGGCTAACTAGATAGCCCAGCCTGCATGTTAACCCTCTGGGGCTAACTAGATAGCCCAGCCTGCATGTTAACCCTCTGGGGCTAACTAGATAGCCCAGCCTGCATGTTTACCCTCTGGGGCTAACTAGAGAGCCCAGCCTGCATGTTAACCCTCTGGGGCTAACTAGACAACCCAGCCTGCATGTTAACCCTCTGGGGCTAACTAGATAGCCCAGCCTGCATGTTAACCCTCTGGGGCTAACTAGATAGCCCAGCCTGCATGTTTACCCTCTGGGGCTAACTAGAGAGCCCAGCCTGCATGTTAACCCTCTGGGGCTAACTAGATAGCCCAGCCTGCATGTTAACCCTCTGGGGCTAACTAGATAACCCAGCCTGCATGTTAATCCTCTGGGGCTAACTAGAGAGCCCAGCCTGCATGTTAACCCTCTGGGGCTAACTAGATAGCCCAGCCTGCATGTTAACCCTCTGGGGCTAACTAGATAGCCCAGCCTGCATGTTAACCCTCTGGGGCTAACTAGAGAGCCCAGCCTGCATGTTAACCCTCTGGGGCTAACTAGATAGCCCAGCCTGCATGTTAACCCTCTGGGGCTAACTAGATAACCCAGCCTGCATGTTAACCCTCTGGGGCTAACTAGAGAGCCCAGCCTGCATGTTAACCCTCTGGGGCTAACTAGATAGCCCAGCCTGCATGTTAACCCTCTGGGGCTAACTAGATAGCCCAGCCTGCATGTTAACCCTCTGGGGCTAACTAGATAGCCCAGCCTGCATGTTAACCCTCTGGGGCTAACTAGATAGCCCAGCCTGCATGTTAACCCTCTGAGGCTAACTAGATAACCCAGCCTGCATGTTAACCCTCTGGGGCTAACTAGATAGCCCAGCCTGCATGTTAACCCTCTGGAGCTAACTAGATAGCCCAGCCTGCATGTTAACCCTCTGGGGCTAACTAGATAGCCCAGCCTGCATGTTTACCCTCTGGGGCTAACTAGAGAGCCCAGCCTGCATGTTAACCCTCTGGGGCTAACTAGATAGCCCAGCCTGCATGTTAACCCTCTGGGGCTAACTAGAGAGCCCAGCCTGCATGTTAACCCTCTGGGGCTAACTAGATAGCTAACAGAGCCCTGTTGTTATCACACTGCTAGTCTGATCTCTGAGAAAACAGAGCAGAGGAGGCACCACTGAGATCCCTGAAGGTCACAGCCATGTCCTCTACACTGCCT
This sequence comes from Oncorhynchus clarkii lewisi, assembly GCF_045791955.1. NCBI lineage: Eukaryota > Metazoa > Chordata > Actinopteri > Salmoniformes > Salmonidae > Oncorhynchus > Oncorhynchus clarkii. The sequence goes on from NC_092169.1 coordinate 23,747,233, forward strand.
CTCCATATCCCTCCGTCTTTCTCTCACCTCTCACAGCATTACCGCACACAGCACCAGTTATGACGTTAAGCACGTTTTGATGTCTGCAGATCACTGGTTCACTGCCATTTCCTTCCCGGGCTGCTAGGGGGTTTGGAATGGGGGAGACTGGGGGGAGGATGATGGCTGGCTATGCCTTTGTAATAATAAGCAGCAGTAGAGCCAGAAGAGAGCAGCTGTAGCTTTGCGTGTCCCAGCAGTGGGGCGGCAGGGTAGCCTAGTGGTTAGAGCGTTGGACTAGTAACCGGAAGGTTGCGAGTTCAAACCCCCGAGCTGACAAGGTACAAATCTGTCGTTCTGCCCCTGAACAGGCAGTTAACCCACTGTTCCCAGGCCGTCATTGAAAATAAGAATTTGTTCTTAACTGACTTGCCTGGTTAAATAAAGGTAAAATAAAAAATAAAAAAGTGTCTGGTCACTGTGTTCCCGTGCGATAGCATTGAGAGATGGGAAATTTTCATGGACACATTGTTCCAACAAGACCAAACTGGCACTCCGAATAGCATTTTGGATGATGTGTTTCTACTGTTCTAGTCAGCTTGCAGTCAGGGTTGATCTGTGCTGACATAATAGAGGAGCTTATATATAAACAGTAAATACACTTAAATATGTACACACACACACACACACACACACACACCCCAAATTAATATACCTGCATATGCACACATCCAGGCACACCCACACAAAGATGCATTCAAACGAACTCACACAAATTTGCATGAGAGGCTTCTGAGAGTGTGAAAAATGGGGCTTATATCCTAAGCCCTGACAGACAATGCAGAGTCCATATTTTTCCCTTGTGATATTTAGAGCAGGACACTCTAGCCAATATCACTTCCCGACACTGGCGCTGCTATAGTGGCAAACACAACAGTGACTGATAATACCAAACCCATATATCCACATTCCATTGAAATGACCTCCAATCTCCATACAAGACACCCTTTCAGCTGTCTCCCCCAACAGTGGAGTGTGTCTACTCATAGGATGAGCCCCCTCCTCACATTGAGTGCTTCAGGACAACAGCTGAAGAGGCGTGTGTGCGTGTGTGCGTAGATCCCACTGCTATCCTCATATCTTTGGCCAGCCCAGGCGTTATAAGCTGCATATCGCCCTCCTACAGCCCTCTCCAACCAGAGATGCTGGTATGCTAAAGGTTTTCCGGGGAATCGGAATGCCGGCGCTCTAGAGCTTTTCATTGGAGCCAGGTATACCTTCCAGCCTGACCCCTGACCCTTGGAATATTTCCTGTCGAGCTCATTTTAATAGTCCGTTGACAGCAGGAAGAAGACATAACAGCAGGGAGGAGTGGCGGAGGGGAAGAGGGAGGGAGAGAGGAGGAGGAGAGATTGGGGCGGCAGGTAGTGGTTAGAGCGTTGGGCCAGTAACTAGTTGTCAGCTCGGGGATTCGATCCAAGGTAAAAATCTGTTGTTCTTCCCCTGAACAAGGCAGTTAACCCACTGTTCCCCGGTAGGCCGTCATTGCAAATAAGAATTTGTTCTTAACTGACTTGCCTAGTAAAATAAAGGTTACATTTAAAATAGGGGAGAAGGGGAAAGAGAGGAGTGGGAAGACTGAGGAGGAAGGGTAGGAGAGGAGGGTGAGAGAGTAGAGGAAAGGGGAGACGGCTCTGAACTGTCTACTATCTCATGGTATACATAGTTGTGACTGACATATGACCACTGTGGATTATCGTGCATCAGAAGTGACAAACCACGGTTCTCTGCATCTCTCTACAAGGCCAATGGATTAGAATCCAACAAAAGAGGATATACGTGTTGAAGAATAGGTTTGGAATGCCATTGACATTTGTCTTTCTCTATAGAGATAGAGGAGCTCAGAAGCACTTTATTCTACAATGGTTACTTTCAGGTATGACAATAAGCACCAGGTAGCACATTGGTAGTCTACTGTATGAACTGCTCGTTTCAATAGAATCCAAAACAATTACAGGATTAAGAAATGATCTGGTAATTAACATTTGGCCACATGTTTTCTAAAACACAAAATAAACAGTGGAGTATGAAATAAAGTGAAACCAGAAGTCCCAACACACAGTTTCTGCTTGCCTATATTTGTCTGAACCATATAGGTGTCCATATCCGGCCATACACAATTTGTCTTGTTTTCCTGTATTTTGGTACTTGAGCTCGCCAGACAGCAGAGTTATTCCCAGTACATCAGAGAAGGAGAGAAGAAGGTTTGTGAATCAGTAGAAACTGGTCACGCTCTGCTTCGGGATGGATGGTTGGGAGGCACGCTGCTCACTCCATGCCAGTATCAATGATACATGACATGACGCATTGAAGTCAACCACTGGCAGGCCACAACACATAGGCTACAGCGGACAGGACAGGAGACTGCCAAATGCTTATACACACAGCTTACATTAATGGGCCATTGCACATTGTGAAATGGTCCTTCCCGGTCTGTATGTGATCGTCTGAGCTTCTTATTGGAAGCCATTGATAACTGACAAGAAGCTAAACTGAGCTGGGTTGAGGCTGGGGTTGAGGCTGGGGCTAAACAATACTAGGCTAGTCAGGCGTTATTTAGAGTGACAGTGTGCTGGGCTAAACTGGGGTGTGCTGGGCCTTGTTTAGGCTGGTCTATGTTGCGGCTGATCTATGCTAGGCTAGTCAGGCGTTATTTAGAGTGGCAGTGTGCTGGGCTAAACTGGGGTGTGCTGGGCCTTGGTTAGGCTGGTCTATGTTGCGGCTGATCTATATGCTAGGCTAGTCAGGGGTTAGAGAGCGACAGCTGAAGGCAGGGTGTATGCTCTCTGCCGCTCTGGCGAAATACAGCCGGCTGGTTGCCAAGCACAGAGGATACACAGCCACACAACAGTTCCTCTGCAGGGTAGGGACCTCCACAATCCACATTAACCCTTTACACTCGTACCCATATACGGATTGAAAATGGCTGATTTGGGCACTGATAAGCGAAAACAATTGTAACGCAGTGGCTGTACAGTAATTGTCAGAGCTTCAGGCTTTTCAGTGCTTTATGGGTTTTGACTGACAGCCGTTCTGAACTTGAGCACCTCGCGAGACAAGAAGTTACCCCCGTCCCTGCCGCTAATTGGGCAACTTTTGCACATTTTGTGTTGCCCGAGCGAGGGAATTGCTGTAAATTAAAGAGAAAAGCACTTCAGGGTAGTAAGCACAACAAATGTGTGAATTGGATTCGTAACATATTATTTGAAATGGATGACGTAGTATATGACTTGATGATGTAGTACACAAAAAAACTGGAACATTTTTGGCTCGTGAGCACCACTTTCAAAACGTCAAAAATTCTCTTAAAGTTCAAGAGTGCATCGTTAAGAGGACTCAATGCATCTTGAAATATGAGACGTTGAGGAGTAAATACAGCTGTGATGCCAAACACCAGCGAGTCCAAATGTGCACTACACATGATCATAAAACCATGATGTATACAGTCAACGTTTATGATCACTATGCTTGATGTACAGTCACAAGATGACATGAGTCATACACAGGGTTGTTCTGATCATCATTCTCTATTCTCTCGCAGAACACGCATGACTCCAATGCGCACCAAAATTACTAAATCGGTGAATCGCCCTGTGAAAGCCTAACACTAAGATCATATTTTATAACTTAGCTAGTCATGTTGGCAATAGAACAAGCTTTTAAACGATGCCCACCTGACCCACATTAAGATTTACAATAGGGCCTTTTCGGATTGTGTAAAACAACAGTAATTGTATTCCAAACAAAACAACTACAAGTGTGCTTGCTTAGGGCTGTGGCGGTCATGACATTTTGTCAGCTGATTGTTGTCATGTAAATGACTGCCGGTAATTAACAAACATGTTTGCATTCAAGCCACTGATTGGCTCCTTTGGAACATCTACATATTTTTCTTCAAATAAATCCATTTAATATACACCATTACAATAAATCCATTATATTTTAGGCAGGTCTAAAAAAACATAAGTAGGAAGAAAATGTATTTCAGTAGAATAGAATATGAGTCACTATGTTATCCGGCTATGCACCATGCCATAGGCTGTAGGCTAGTGCCACAGAGTTTCTAAACCCAGTGGCGCAACATCGCAAGACTTCTGGGATCACTTGCGAGACAGACGAAACAGACGAGGTCGGGGGGTTGGGGTTTAAGAAATCCTTCTTTCGTTGTTAAGATTGTGGCGAAATCTGCACGGAGCCTTCACCGTGCACTGCCACTTTAAGAGCGCATGAGCAGTAAGGAAGGAGATAATAAAGAGAGCTCGTTCAGCTCTTTGGGGAGGGGCTCTTTGGTGGCGCGACAGTTTGATTGTGTGTGCTGTGCTGCAGAAGTTTTGTTTGGTTTCAGCGTGTGTAGTTTATAGAGTGTTTAACTCAATCATCGGTGTAATCGCTCTAGGTCGTGGTTGTTTTCGTTTGGGACCGCGCCCGTTATGGATCGCATGGATTAGTAGCAACATTGTTGCGAAGCTTTAACATACAAACCATCGGACAGTCAGACAGTACACCTGCACGCCTGAAGACCACAGCTAAGATCTCTCTTGTTCTCTTTCTCTTTTTCTCTTCCCTCTATCGTTCCAGTGCTTTACCCTGCAACAGACTCTCTATTTTTCCAATGCACTTCCTATTGAAGTTCATTAGAGCTGGACTATTATTGCCCTGCCAGAAGTATTTGGACATTTTAGTTAAAAGGGAGGTTGCTTGCAAATTGGGTATTGTTATGTGAACTGTATTGAGATGTACTAATGACATGTGGCCGAGAAGACTGGACATTTTTAAGGCCTTTGTTGTGTCGATGAACACCCCCCACATTCATACCCTCTGCACTCATCCACTAGACAATAATACAGATTATTGCAAATCCTATGTTGATGACTGGGTTCATTCTTGTATGAAGTTGCTGTTGAATTGCTCTGCCATTATTAGTATTAGTATTATTGTATGAGGTATTCTTGTTTGGGTTACCCCTGTGCTGTGATGTGGGTTTTATATGGTGTGTATTCTCTTTTCTCTCCACTGGCTATCTGGTAAACAGGCTACACTCTAGGCAGTCTCTTCTGCTGATGTGTGTGGGTCTGGTAGTGGTTCTCTCTATTCTACTCTTTTCCTTTCGGCATGGTTAATACCTGCCTGGCGCCCGAACAAAAGCTTTCTTTACCCCTCTCTAATAAATACCGCTACAGAATTGGCGCCCGAACAGGGACTTGAAGAGAAACACCCATGACACCATCCACACAAGGTTGAATCATGTCTTTTGTTGGAACCCCATACTGTGTCAATGTGGACACACCTGATGGTAATCATGTTCGGGATTCTTTCATTGTGGAAGGACTTAATGAACTAATGGAGTTGGATAGCACTGACTCTAATCCCCAGGTTTCTGGCTCACCTATAACATCTCCACCATTACCCTCCCCTCAAACCCTTCCGGTTACCCTGTCCAGAGAGACTGGGAGAGGTGTCTCTGTGATCACTGGACAACTGGAACATCAATGGACACACACCAATCATAGTTTGACAATGCAGGAGAATGCCATTCGCAAACTCAGTGAATGTGTGGAGGCTCATCAGACAGATATGCAGAGGAGGTTGGATTACCTTCCCTGTCAAATGGAGGAAAACCAACAACAAATTGTTCAGAGACAGAAATATTCACAAGATTCTCTGAAGCAGGATATTCAAGGAAAACTGCACCGGTTCAAAACACAAATGGAAACTAACCATCATCAAGTCATACTCTTTCTTGAGGACGAACAAAAACGGAGAGCAGAGGAGTCAGCCTCTGTTGTGAAGGGAGTGTGTTCTTATCTGAAGGAAGTTATGGAGGACATGAAGAACTCTCTCACAGGGGAACTACGATTTTTGATTGAACAGACTCAAAAGGACACCGTTAATGAGATGGAAAAAGCACAGAAGGCCACAGACCTTCAACTGGAAGGGCTGCACCAGGAGGTAATGCAGTGCTTTTCCCTTCTGGACAAATCTTCTGCACCGCCCTCAGGTTTTACCTCTGCCACTGGCTTGGCCAGTAAGGTAATAGGAACAGGTAGTACTACAAAAACCCCTCTGAAGATACTGTTAAACAACAGAACTCCCGCTGCCACTGTCATGCCTCCTCTAGAGCGCTCCCTCCCTATCAAACTACTTTTCCCCACTTTTGGCAGCCCAGAAGATGATGTTGATCCACTGTTTTTCTTATCTAAGTGTAATGATTTTCTTTCTATCCGGCCCCTTACTGACTTGGAGGTTCTGTCCACCCTCCGCAGTGTTCTCCATGGTACAGCAAGAGACTGGTGGGAGATAGCCCGTGAACATGTGTCAACCTGGGAGGAGTTTCAAAAAATATTCCTCTTAGCCTTCCTCTCAGAGGACTATGGGGATGAACTGGCGGAACGTGTTCGTAACAGAGTCCAGGGTGAAGCAGAGCCAATACGGGACTTTGCCTTCTCCTATCGAGTTCTATGTAGGAGATGGAAGGCTGACATTACTGAGCAGGAGATGGTCAAACTCCTTCTTAAGAACATGGTTCCCCGCCTTGCTAGTCAACTTCGAGAACGTGTGCAAAATGTGGATGATCTGGTGCGGCTTGGGACTCAGTTTGAGAAGGACTGGAAGCGCCACCTCCAAACTAAAAACCCGGTTCCCTCATCCCAGTATACCAATAACTCTCCTGGGGCTAAACCGTCTCAGATATTTGTACCCAAGATCCAGGACAAAAGTCCAGTTATGTGTTGGAGGTGTAAAGTTCAACATCCTCCAGATTCTTGCCCGCTCTATGTCCAGCGTCAGGATTCAGGAAAAGGTCAGAAAGGACCGAAGACTGAAAGTCTAGACAGGCGTGGTGGCTTGCATACAATTGGGTCAGCCTTAATGCCCACCATGAAGCCTTTAGACAGCACAGCTAGCGGTCTTATTCCTATTCCGCAACAACTATTGGTTCCTCTGACTGTTAGGAACTGGAGAGGGAAGGCCATAATCGACACAGGGGCATCTTACACCCTGATGCAAGAGGCCCTGTGGCAGAACATGGCATTACCTCATGAGGAGCTACGAACATGGGAGGAGGGACCATTGTACTTGGCCAATGGAGAACCTACCACTCCCTTGGGCTGGATTAGTATAATAATAAAACTGCATGGTGAGACTATTAACCTTCCTGTGGCTATTCTTGCAGATTCAAGCCTTGCATTTGCTGTAGTCCTTGGCCTAGACTTCCTGTTCTTCAGTGGACTGACCATCTCGATGTCCGAACCCTCCTATCGGCTGCACTCTGACTATTCTCAGCCTCATCCATTTCAACCTGGTAATGCACTGATTTCAGGTTGGAGCCTGCTACATTATGCAGAGTCCGGACAAGGTCAAGTTAGAAACAGAGAAAATATAAAGAGACAAAGACAAAAACATGTTCCACCAGTGAAGTCTGAGAACCCAACTATCACCCTGATTACCGCCGTACCCCCCCTTCTATCCGAGAGCAAAAGCGAACCTGATGCTGATTTCTACATCAAACAAGCGGTGGAACAGGCATGTGTGTCGGATGATGAAAGGTGGCAGCTATCCCAGATGTTGGACGTGAACAGTGAGGTCTGTACTCTTACACTCGGCCGTACAACCGTCTTCAAACACAAAATCTATACCCGGCATGAGGTCCCTATTAAGCAGCGTCCCTACAGGCTGTCCCCCGCCAAACTGGCAATTCTCAATGAACAGCTCAAAAGCATGTTGGAGAATGGAATTGTGGAACCTTCTTTTTCCGGATGGGCTTCTCCGGTTGTCCTGATTCCTAAGAAAGATGGTGGATATCGATTCTGTGTGGACTACAGGAAGCCGAATGCCATAACAGAAAGTGATGCCTACCCTCTACCAAACATAAATGACATACTGGAATCTCTGGCAGGAGCATCCATCTTTAGTAATCTGGATCTGAACAGTGGCTATTGGCAGGTGTCAATGGATCCCGCTAGTCAGGACAAGACTGCCTTTGTCACCCCTGCTGGTTTGTACTCCTTCAAAGTCATGCCTTTTGGTTTGAAGAATGCTCCAGCAACCTTCCAAAGGTTGATGGAGACTGTCCTGGGAGATCTGAGGGGTAGAAATTGTCTTGTGTATCTGGATGACATCATAATCTACTCCTCCTCTGTCGCGGAACATCTGCAAGACATTCAGTCCGTCTTCGACAGACTAAAAGCTGCAGGTTTGACCTTGAACTTGAAGAAGTGTCGTTTCTGTCTGCCAGAACTCAAGTTCCTTGGTCATGTGGTTAATGCTGAAGGTATCCATGCAGATCCAGCCAAAGTTGCAGCCGTGCAGGAATTCCCAATTCCCACATCCCTCAAGGCTGTTCAGCGGTTTCTGGGTATGGCTGGATGGTACCACAGGTTTGTGCCTGACTTTTCAAAGGTAGCCGAACCCCTCAATCACCTTAAGAAGAAAGGTGTGAAATTCCAATGGACCCCTGCATGCCAAGGTGCATTTGAAGCACTCAAAAACAGTCTAATTACTCCTCCAGTGCTTGGACATCCTAACCTGAATGCTCATTTCATTGTGTACACGGATGCAAGTCAAACAGGACTTGGAGCAGTCTTGGCTCAACAAACAGGACTTGGAACAGAAGAAGTTCTTGCCTATGCAAGTCGCACCCTTAATTCAGCCGAGAGGAATTATTCAACGACTGAAAGGGAATGCCTCGCTGTGGTCTGGGCTTTGGAGAAATGGAGCTACTACTTGGAGGCAAAGATCTTCACCGTTGTCACAGACCACGCTGCTCTGCAGTGGGTTCTGGCATCAGGCAAGACCAACAGCCGTCTTATTCGCTGGTCTATCAGACTGCAGAAGTTTGACTTCATCATTGAGTATCGCAAAGGAAAACTGAACGTTGTACCAGATGCCCTTTCTCGGATTACAGAGACTGCCAATGTTTGTCCTCCCTTGTGCAGTACCTATACTACCGCTAAATGTCTGGATGATTCCTTTCCTCTGGATGATGAGAGTGTATGGAGAGCACAGCAGAAGGATGCTGCCATCATGGCGATCCACAAGAGTCTGTCTGAAGAAGACTCCAAGAGTCGCTTCAATGATAAGTATAGCATAATTCAGGATAAAGTGTATCGAAAAACTCCAAGAGGAGATGGAATACACAGCACCCATTATCGCGTCTTCATTCCCTCTACATTGTGTGACCAGATAATCCAAGCTTATCATGCCAATCCCATGAGTGGCCATCTTGGAGTTTTTAAAACTTATCGAAGACTACAAGAGGTGGTTTACTGGCCAGGCATGTGGGTTGATACCCGGAAGTTTGTACAGCAGTGTGAAGTCTGCCAGAAATACAAACCAGACATTGGCAGACCTGCCGGGAAAATGCAGCAGACCGTGGTGAACCATCCAAATGAAATGTTGGGAATTGACCTCATGGGACCTTTTCCTCCCAGCCGGGGGACACGGAATGAATTTTTATTGGTGGTAGTGGACTACTACACACACTGGGTGGAGTTGTTTCCCCTCCGCAAAGCCACTGCATCAGCCATTGCTCTAATTCTGCGAAGGGAGGTTTTTACCAGATTCGGAATTCCGGACCAAATCCTCTCTGACCGAGGTCCGCAGTTCATATCAGGAATATACAAAGAGCTCTGTACCTACTGGGGTGTAATTGCCAAGTTGACCACAGCCTACCATCCTCAGACCAACCTGACCGAGAGGGTAAACCGAACCCTGAAGGGGATGATTGCTTCATTCGTGGGGGATCAGCACACAAGGTGGGATCAGCATCTTCCAGAATTTCGCTTTGCACTGAACTCTGCCGTGCAGGAGACTTCTGGGGTCACTCCCGCCGAACTCCACCTGGGAAGACCACTAAAAGGACCGATGGACAGGGTCTTGCAAAGTTCGAATGTTTCACCTGACTGCCCAGCGTTTGATGCCGTACAACACCACCACACCTTGCTAGCCAGAGTGGAGGCCAGCAAAACCAAAGCCAAACAGCGACAGCTGAGAAACTATGACAAACATAGACGAGACGTGTGTTTTCCACCCCAGTCTCGTGTCTGGGTACGTTCACATCATCTGTCAAAGGCATCTAAGAAGTTCACTGCCAAGCTAGCTTCGAGATGGAAAGGTCCATACCGTGTAGTGCAGCAGTTGGGACCAGTGAACTACTTGGTCTGTTTGGAGGACACTGGGGAAGATGTCAGGACAGTGCATGTTGTTGACCTAAAGCCCTGCTACCCTACGGCAGAAGAGCTGGATCGCAGGCAAAAGCAACACCTGCAGGACCTCTTCGTAGAGGACTCTGATGAGGAGGACTTCCCTGGTTTTGTGTAGCAGGAACATGAGCCTGTCAAAGCCTGCATCCTCTCTGTTTCTACAGGCATTGTTTTTTCATGGGGGGAGGAGTGTGGCGAAATCTGCACGGAGCCTTCACCGTGCACTGCCACTTTAAGAGCGCATGAGCAGTAAGGAAGGAGATAATAAAGAGAGCTCGTTCAGCTCTTTGGGGAGGGGCTCTTTGGTGGCGCGACAGTTTGATTGTGTGTGCTGTGCTGCAGAAGTTTTGTTTGGTTTCAGCGTGTGTAGTTTATAGTGTTTAACTCAATCATCGGTGTAATCGCTCTAGGTCGTGGTTGTTTTCGTTTGGGACCGCGCCCGTTATGGATCGCATGGATTAGTAGCAACATTGTTGCGAAGCTTTAACATACAAACCATCGGACAGTCAGACAGTACACCTGCACGCCTGAAGACCACAGCTAAGATCTCTCTTGTTCTCTTTCTCTTTTTCTCTTCCCTCTATCGTTCCAGTGCTTTACCCTGCAACAGACTCTCTATTTTTCCAATGCACTTCCTATTGAAGTTCATTAGAGCTGGACTATTATTGCCCTGCCAGAAGTATTTGGACATTTTAGTTAAAAGGGAGGTTGCTTGCAAATTGGGTATTGTTATGTGAACTGTATTGAGATGTACTAATGACATGTGGCCGAGAAGACTGGACATTTTTAAGGCCTTTGTTGTGTCGATGAACACCCCCCACATTCATACCCTCTGCACTCATCCACTAGACAATAATACAGATTATTGCAAATCCTATGTTGATGACTGGGTTCATTCTTGTATGAAGTTGCTGTTGAATTGCTCTGCCATTATTAGTATTAGTATTATTGTATGAGGTATTCTTGTTTGGGTTACCCCTGTGCTGTGATGTGGGTTTTATATGGTGTGTATTCTCTTTTCTCTCCACTGGCTATCTGGTAAACAGGCTACACTCTAGGCAGTCTCTTCTGCTGATGTGTGTGGGTCTGGTAGTGGTTCTCTCTATTCTACTCTTTTCCTTTCGGCATGGTTAATACCTGCCTGGCGCCCGAACAAAAGCTTTCTTTACCCCTCTCTAATAAATACCGCTACAAGATTTCTGGAAATCTAAAGGCACAACGTAGATCCGAGCCAATGTCTTGAACATGTTACTACTCCAACCTTGTGAAAGTGACAAACTGACTCATTTTCGTCAAAAACAACTTCATATCGAAGGAGTGCCTTTGATTAGATAGTCTGCACATGGGTAGTTCGGCGTGAGAACCTTTAGACTCTACAAACTGTTTCTGCACAGATAGCCAACATTGCCATGACATCGCCTACAAGTGTGATCGGGGATTTCTATGGAGAAACAGTTTTAACCCATTTTCATACTGTACGGTCTTTGCTAGTTCATTTAGAAGACAATATATGCTTATACAGTGCATTAAGAAACTATTCAGACCCCTTGACCTTTTCCACATTTATTCTAAAATGGATTAAAATTGTTATTTTTTATATCCATTTTAGAATAAAGGCTCTAACTTAACAAAAATGTGGAAAAAGTCGAGGGGTCTGAATACACTAAGTCCAGTGCCATTATTTTATAGTAAGAAGAATAGAATTGAACTTAGCTGATTACAATAGAAAGGAGATTATCATCATTCCTGAGCGAGTGCACATATGAAGTAGCTATGTTGAGAGTAAAAGGGATCATTTGAAACAGGTCCTATACCCTAGATCTAGAAGTTCTTTGGCAACTTTAGTTGTGAATGATACAAACCTTAGAATGTCATAGAAATCAAAACCTATATGGACTGCATGATGTGGGGCGGCAGGGTAGCCTAGTGGTTAGAGCGTTAGAGCGTTGGACTAGTAACCGGAAGGTTGCGAGTTCAAACCCCCGAGCTGACAAGGTACAAATCTGTCGTTCTGCCCCTGAACAGGCAGTTAACCCACTGTTCCCAGGCCGTCATTGAAAATAAGAATTTGTTCTTAACTGACTTGCCTGGTTAAATAAAGGTAAAATAAAAAAAAAAAAAAAAAAAAATATAGGCTATTGATCATTTGAAAAAGGTCGCAAAAAAGTTTGCTTGTTCCTTGCCTCAGGTTGCACAGCTGTTCTCTCATCAAGTGATCATATTTTCACCCATCAGACTATTCTCAATTTAATCTCGTCTTTACTAATATGTAAAATGAGTTTAGATTTAGAATGGCCCATTATCAAATGGGCAGGAACAGGGGCAGGGGATAAAAAAAGATGATCATCGATATCAACTCAATTAGCTAATGGAGGTTGCTTTCCCTCAGTCCAGGTAGGCTACTCCGGTTTTAAAGCACAGCTGAGAAATGAATAAAGTAGCAGCTGGGATCCTCCTCTTTTTAGTGTTAGCCATCAAAACGTTGCTTCACACAGGATTGCATATAGAAATGTCTGGCCTTATTACAAGACTTATGTATTTTTTTATTTCATAATAAATAAATGTGTCACAGGTGATATTCCATCCAAATTCTGTATGCCACAGGCTCTCCGACCCTGTTCCTGCAGCTGCCCAGTGCTTCATTTGGGAAACCAGTTCCAATCTATTCAGGAACATCGATAGTAACATGTTTTCACAACTATCCATATTTCATTAAAGTGTCTCTCTCTCTGTGCGCTTGAGAAAGGAATAAAGGAGAGATGGAAACACACAGTGGTGAGATATTCTCTAGCTAAAAGGTCATGTGTCAGCTTATTAATTATGAAAATATAAAAAAGTGCTATTACTAGGCATAAGCTCTAATATGTGGATGGATGTTGTGAATGAATCATCACTTTTGAAAGCACTGTCCATTTCATTGTGTTTGGCTTTGAAACAAAATCCACCATGACCATGTTTTACACTCTGTTTCAACCTGCTGTTGAACTTCTTTCTTCAAATTGATCGATCACAGTGAGGTGAGTTTTAAAAAGCATGACACTGTTTTGATAAATGCTTGATGTGATTTTCCATTGCATTTGCATTGATGTCAGAGTGGTTAAAGGGACAATAGAGCCCTGAGTACCAGGCCATTAGCGACCTGATGGTCATTAGTGAGTTAGGTACTACCAACGCATGTCCAGAGTGCAATAGAGGAGATCACGGTGACTCAATGGTCACGTGGAATTTGACTACGGTCATGACTCATTACTGTTGGTGTGGCGGTAATATGGTCACCGCAACAGCCCTATTCTTGTTGTAGTTCCTCAACCGCACAGCTAGGAGAGCTCAAAAAAGCACCTTATAGTTGAACTCTTCTTTGAGTCATAACAGTGCATTGAAATGACTTAGGAACTGTGTACACTTGAGAGGTGTGACCCCTTGGAGACACCAGCTAGTCCTCTCACTAAAACCTTTGTCGTTATTTTGTCTTATGTTGCCCATACACCCCACCCCCCACAACCAAAAAAATAAATAGATATATTTATTTTAGGAACTCAGTCCAGCTATAAACTTACTCTTGAAAGTTGTAAAAACAGAATGCACAAGTTTCAATTTTGGGTAGTGCATCATCAGTTCCTCTTGTCATGTTCGTCATTGCAGACCTTAGAGAGATATTTAGAACTTGTCAGAAATGTCCAGATCAACACTGTCAGCCAACGTTTTTTTATCTCGTTTTTTTAGCCCATAGATTGCTTTACTTTTTTGACACTCAAATAGCACATGAATGCACATTACACATGGCAAAAGTATAGAATTTCAAGAAAATGTTATTTAAAACTGCAAACTTTGCTTTGCACCCAATTACAAAATGTGTAAAATTGCAGGAAATACGATTTAAACCGGCTAAACTCTCCACCAACAAGAGGGGTGTAAACAGTGTGTGTCATGAACAGTGCTTGTACTTGGGGGGGGGTACAGGTTGTTCCCCAATGCTGGAAGGGGGGCTCCCCCAAGTGAAAAAAAGTTTGAGAACCCCTGCACTACAGTGAGGCAGCACTAGTAGGAAGTGCAAGTCATCAGCACTGGGACTAAGACACCTTTCACATCAGATTTACAGTATGTTGCCTGTAAAAAAAACAAAAAGGGTATTGTTTATATGACCCCATTTCAAACAGGCCCACTTTTACCACATGCTTGCTGACATACGCCTTTTACACATCCTATGGTATGCCAGCGATGTATGCAGATGTGGGTTGGTGTCTATTTTAATAAATCCATTGAATGTACATCGTCACGAAAAAATATATTATTAATTAGTTTAGGCAGAACCTAAGAAATATTTGAAGACTACTAAAATGTATTTCTAAATAATAGAATAGCATATTTTGAGATTAATATTTGTCCATTAAAAACAGACAACACACTTATTCCACTGCCCTGATCACAGTAAACACACATAATATAGTAAGAATATAACATAATAAAATATAAATAATATTTTTACCACACAAATTGAGTGTCACAGGATCGTGTTAAACCACACTCATACAGTACAACAAAAAAGTTGTATTTTGAAACAGACCTCAAGCCCATCGCCAGGGTTTGCGTTTTAGTGATGTCCAGTTGGCCGTTTTTTGTTGTTAAAACTCTAAAAGGCTATTTGGAGAAGAGCAAAAACATCACCTTGGCTGCTGTGGCTTCATTCACCCTAGTGAATCTACAAACACATAGCTTATTAGCTAGACAATTAGCCACTACACATGAACTCACATTAACTCAGTACTGGGATTAAAAAATGATAATTTAATACGTACAGAGGGATGTTAGCAGAAAAAAATATTTCGGAAACAAAAGGTTAAACATATAAGTTCTTTACAGAAAAAAAGTGTGCAGTTGTACAGCTAATTTCCTGCAATTCTACACATTTTGCCATCCATTACTTATGCCATGTTAAAATGGAAATTTCAAACATGTTAAAACTTCATATTCATCATCTCCAGCACCACCCCAACATATGTGAAATGGTGTTTCTGAGTTGTAGTAAAAAATAAAAATTACATCATAAACCAATTAGTGGACAATTAGGAGGCAATGCCTACTCATAACTGGTTAGTATCACATGATGCAGACCGATGATGTTGTTATCTTCCTCTATATTTTTTACTACAAAGCACATAAAACACCATTTTCACATATGTTCATGTTAGGTGCTGGAGATGAATATAAAGTTTAACAATTTTGAAATGTCCCTTTAATATGATATCTGACTGAAAATAACTAAAGAAATCAAAACAATGTAGTTGAACTCTTCTTTGAGTCATAAAAGTGCATTGAAATTACGTAGGAACTGTGCACACTTTGAAGAGACCAATTTTTGCAATTTTACACATTTTGCAGTGGAGCTGAGAGAGAACGTTGGAGTTTTAAAGCTAATTTACAGGGATTCTACATATTCTGCCGTGCTGAAAGAAAATGTAGCTGTTTTTAAGAATATTTCCTGAAATTCTATTCTCACTTTTTTAAATCCACATTAGCTTTTTTTCCTACAACATTGTAGCAAAATGTTCTGATTAGTGCTAATAAATGAGAAAACTAGATTAAGATGATTATGAGTAGCACTCACCTCAGCTAGCATTAACCCCAGCCTAATTGTAGCCTAAGTAACATACAAACAAAGACACAGTAAAAACAAACCTGACATTGATTGATTTATTAACACGAGTCTCCACGCTTTTCTCAAAGCAGTGAGATGGCGTTGTCCCAATCAAATGGTGCAGAAATTATAATGTAGTAGTTGACCACATGCTTTCGCTTCAAATGTATTATAACAATTGGATGACTTGGAGAATCAGCAAGTCACAATTTCATACATGCCTTCAATTGCATTAGCCTACTTTATTCCAATATTTTTGTCATTCAGTGCTTAATTCCCACACTAATTATTTATGGCCTAGTAACAGTGCGCAGACTAGCCACCATCAACAGTGTAAGAGCGTAGTGTGTGCCCATGCAGCGTCAGCATTATGGCTATGTTCCATACTAATCTTTAGACAGAACTTTACCGCAATCATGACCAGGTCAGTTGGTGGAAATAAAAGTACAGGCATTGTTACCGGCAATACATTTCAGATATAAAGAAAAGGCGGCAAAAAGTTGGCGGCATGGTAAAGTTTGCGGCTAAACGTCTTGGCATGTAAGGGGTATAAGAGAGAAAATAGGACAGGAGCATACTAATAAGGCTCACAGCAACAACAGTGTTCCCCACTCTACTGCATCAATGTGTAGCTTAGCCTACTGTATGCTAGAACCCCTCTGTGTTAGATATGCATATAGCTACATTAGCATGGTTTTGGATTGGAGATTTTACTCTTCTGCAGAAAACACCTGGAGGAGTGAATGTGAGAGGCAGAGGCTCCAATTATCTGGATTGGAATACTTTACTTTCCTCATCTCCTTTCCTATGTGAACCCTGAGTTGAGTACAATTAGGTGGGCAGCCCATACAGTGATTAGGAGGGGAAGGAGACAAGGTGAGGAGATTAAATAAGATGAGGTTAAAGGAGAGGAAGTCATTTTAAAATATTGGGACATAACCCAGGGATGGTAGAGAGAAGCCTCACGCCCGCAGCCCCTCTTTTTCCACCCCCTCCTAACTCTCACCCGACCCGTCAGTTTCCAGCTCCAGTTTTGTCACCCTCGATTCCCCGTTCCCAGTATCCCCAGGACTAAGCCCTGTGGGCCCGCATCACGTTACTAATACCATGCCAACGGAGCCGGCCTCGCCATTCAGCTGAACACAGATCTGGTTTCCCTCCTTAATACTCCTAACAAGCTTGTTCCCTCTGTTGCCAAGTGTCAAATCAACCCCCTCCTACCAAAGTCACCCCCGAAGGACTAACATGGAGGTCTGGAGCTCTAACAGTGGGGACCTTCTTATAGCAGTTCTACTCATTTAGAGGAAACTGGATACGGAGGGATACACACGATGGATGCTTCATTATGCCGTGTGTGGGTTGATGTGTATGAGCATATTTGAAGCTGTACGAGAAGACATATGATGATGCCATTTTAGATCAGCCGAGCCATGGATAAATAAACTCACAATGAATTGACAGCCAGCTAAATGACAGTCTAAATAGCATGGGTACATCCTGCAGCATATAAAAGTGCCATTATCTAACACATATGACTGACTCCTTTTTTACACAAATAGAATAGCACACTTATAAAGAGGAGAACCTGATTATTACACTATTGCAACTTCAAACAAGCAACACAAACTAAATTGCACAACTAATTGCATTAGTACTGTACAAAGATAGAGGTGCGCTATTTGATAGATTCCCTCTGCTCCCCCTACCTCGGGTTTCCAGTGGGGAGACCTGAGGTCAACCTACCCCCGCCACCCTCCCCATCTTGTACTTCTGAGTGGGAGACCTTACCATGCAGTAGCCTGCTTAGCTCACAAACTAGAATCAGGGCGTCCACTCCGACAAGGTTAATTGACCCACAGTCCCACACGGTGACATGATATCATGGACGTGACGTGCAAATGAGCGATAGAAAACCAATCACGCAAATGTCACCATTCGGATTAATATTATTTGTACATTTTTTTAAATTTGTATTTTATTATTTAACTTTTTGTTTTGTGCGCCCCATGCCGTTCCCGGCAAGATGCTGCCCTGGGCGGCTGCCCATGTTGCCTATGCCTAAATTCGCCACTGGTTAAGGTCACTACATTATTAATTAGGGCTGGAAATTGCCAGGGACCTCACAATACGATACGATATGTATTGCGATGCTCACGATTCTATATGTATTGCAATTTGATACTGTAATTTTATTGCGATTCAATGTCCTTAACCGAGAATTTGTTTCTATCAGTCATAGAAATAAGTGCTTAAAGCCAACTCACTCCTTCATTGCCCGGGCGGTGTGTTTGGGATCATTGTCATGCTGAAAGACCCAGCCACGTTTCATCTTCAATGCCCTTGCTGATGGAAGGAGGTTTTCACTCAAAATCTCACGATACATAGCCCCATTCATTCTTTCCTTTACACGGATCAGTCGTCCTGGTCCCTTTGCAGAAAACAGCCCCAAAGCATGATGTTTCCACCCCCATGCTTCACAGTTGGTATGGTGTTCTTTGGATGCAACTCAGCATTCTTTGTCCTCCAAACACGACGAGTTGAGTTTTTACCAAAAAGTTATATTTTGGTTTCATCTGACCATATGACATTCTCCCAATCTTCTTCTGGATCATCCAAATGCTCTCTAGCAAACTTCAGACGGGCCTGGCCATGTACTGGCTTAAGCAGGGGGACACGTCTGGCACTGCAGGATTTGAGTCCCTGGCGGCGTAGTGTGTTACTGATGGTAGGCTTTGTTACTTTGGTCCCAGCTCTCTGCAGGTCATTCACTAGGTCCCCCCGTGTGGTTCTGGGATTTTTGCTCACCGTTCTTGTGATCATTTTGACCCCACGGGGTGAGGTCTTGTGTGGAGCCCCAGATCGAGGGAGATTATCAGTGGTCTTGTATGTCTTCCATTTCCTAATAATTGCTCCCACAGTTGATTTCTTCAAACCAAGCTGCTTACCTATTGCAGATTCAGTCTTCCCAGCCTGGTGCAGGTCTACAATTTAGTTTCTGGTGTCCTTTGACAGCTCTTTGGTCTTGGCCATAGTGGAGTTTGGAGTGTGACTGTTTGAGGTTGTGGACAGGTGTCTTTTATACTGATAACAAGTTCAAACAGGTGCCATTAATACAGGTAACGAGTGGAGGACAGAGGAGCCTCTTAAAAGAAGAAGTTACAGGTCTGTGAGTGCCAGAAATCTTGCTTGTTTGTAGGTGACCAAATACTTATTTTCCACCATAATTTGCAGATAAATTCATAAAAAATCCTACAATGTGATTTTCTGGACTTTTTTTTCTAATTTTGTCTGTCATAGTTGAAGTGTACCTATTATGAAAATTACAGGCCTCTCATCTTTTTAAGTGGGAGAACTTGCACAATTGGTGGCTGACTAAATACTTTTTTGCCCCACTGTATATATAATAGTTTTAAATGTTATGATTATTTATTTGTGTTGTTCCAAATGTCTGAATAAAAATGACAGTGCAGAAGTGTGTTTTTGGGGCGGTAGGGGGGGGGGGGTTGACCAGGGAGCCATACAAGCTAGAACCGCCACTGACCTTAACACAAGATGTTCGGACATCTTGGAGTAACGGTTAAAACCCTCCACAGACTAAGCCCCATCTGAACCGGTGTTCATATCAAGGATCATCAAATCAAATTTTATTTGTCACATACACATGGTTAGCAGATGTTAATGCGAGTGTAGCGAAATGCTTGTGCTTCTAGTTCCGACAATGCAGTAATAACCAACGAGTAATCTAACCTAACAATTCCACAACTACTACCGTATACACACACAAGTGTAAAGGGATAAACAATATGTACATAAAGATATATGAATGACTGATGGTACAGAATGGCATAGGCAAGATGCAGTAGATGGTATCGAGTACAGTACATACCCTACATTACTCATCTCATATGTATGTAAACAAAGTGGCATAGTTTAAAGTGGCTTGTGATACATGTATTACATAAAGGTGCAGTAGATGATAGAGTACAGTATATACACATACATATGAGATGAGTAATGTAGGGTATGTAAACATTATATTAAGTGGCATTGTTTAAAGTGGCTAGTGATACATTTTTTTACATCAATTTCCATTATTAAAGTGGCTGGAGTTGAGTCAGTATGTTGGTGGTGGCTGTTTAACAGTCTGATGGCCTTGAGATAGAAGCTATTTTTCAGTCTCTCGGTCCCTGCTTTGATGCACCTGTACTGGCCTCTTCTTCTGGATGATAATGGGGTGATCAGGCAGTGGCTCGGGTGGTTGTTGTCCTAGATTATCTTTATGGCCTTCCTGTGACATCGGGTGGTGTAGGTGTCCTGGAGGGCAGGTAGTTTGCCCCCGCTGATGCGTTGTGCAGACCTCACTACCCTCTGGAGAGCCTTGCGGAGCAGTTGCCGTACCAGGCGGTGATACAGCCCGACAGGATGCTCTCGATTGTGCATCTGTAGAGGTTTGTGAGTGCTTTTGGTGACAAGCCAAACTTCTTCAGCCTCCTGAAGAGGCTGAAGCTGCTGCTGCGCCTTCTTCACCACGCTGTCTGTGTGGGTGGACCAATTCAGTTTGTCCGTGATGTGTATGCCGAGGAACTTAAAACTTACTACCCTCTCCACTACTGTCCCATCGATGTGGACATGGGGGTGCTCCCTCTGCTGTTTCCTGAAATCCACAATCATCTCCTTTGTTTGTTGACGTTGAGTGTGAGGTTATTTTCCTGACACCACACTCCGAGGGCCATCACCTCCTCCCTGTAGGCCGTCTCGTCGTTGCTGGTAATCAAGCCTACCACTGTAGTATTGTCCGCAAACTTGATGATTGAGTCGGAGGCGTGCATGGCCACGCAGTCGTGGGTGAACAGGGAGTACAGGAGAGGGCTCAGAACGCACCCTTGTGGGGCCCCAGTGTTGAGGATCAGCGGGGTGGAGATGTTGTTACCTACCCTCACCACCTGGGGGCGGCCTGTCAGAAAGTCCAGTACCCAGTTGCACAGGGTGGGGTCGAGACCCAGGGTTTGACGAGTTTGGAGGGTACTATGGTGTTAAATGCTGAGCTGTAGTTGATGAACAGCATTCTCACATAGGTATTTCTCTTGTCCAGATAGGTTAGGGCAGGGTGGTTCCGATTGCGTCGTCTGTGGACCTATTGGGGCGGTAAGCAAATTGGAGTGGGTCTAGGGTGTCAGGTCAGGTGGAGGTGATATGGTCCTTGACTAGTCTCTCAAAGCACTTCATGATGACGGAAGTGAGTGCTACGGGGCGGTAGTCGTTTAGCTCAGTTACCTTAGCTTTCTTGGAAACAGGAACAATGGTGGCCATCTTGAAGCATGTGGGAACAGCAGACTGGGATAAGGATTGATTGAATATGTCCGTAAACACACCAGCCAACTGGTCTGCGCATGCTCTGAGGACATGGCTGGGGATGCCATCTGGGCCTGCAGCCTTGCGAGGGTTAACACGTTAAAATGTTTGCAGTGAAGGAGAGCCCGCAGGTTTTGGTAGCGGGTCGTGTCAGTTACACTGTATTGTCCTCAAAGCGAGCAAAAAAAGTTATTTAGTCTGTCTGGGAGCAAGTCATCCTGGTCCGCGACGGGGCTGGTTTTCTTTATGTAATCTGTGATTGACTGTAGACCCTGCCACATACCTCTTGTGTCTGAGCCGTTGAATTGCGACTATACTTTGTCTCTACACTGACGCTTAGCTTGTTTGATTGCCTTGCTACCCTGTTTGTAATCGGTCATGTTTCCGGTCTCCTTGTCCTGGTTAAAAGCAGTGGTTCGCGCTTTCAGTTTCGCGCGAATGCTGCCATCAATCCACGGTTTCTGTTTTGGGAATGTTTTAATCGTTGCTGTGGGTATAACATCGCCGATGCACTTTCTAATGAACTCGCTCACCGAATCAGCGTATTCGTCAATGTTGTTGTTGGATGCGAACATATCACAATCCACGTGATCGAAGCAGTCTTGAAGCGTGGAATCAGATTGGTCGGACCAGCGTTGAACAGACCTGAGCGCGGGAGCTTCTTGTAGCTATTTGAGTTAGAAATATATACAATAATTATTTTATGAAACAAGTGTCTGACCTAGATCTGCGATATAAACTCAGCAACAACAACAAAAAACGTCCTCACTGTCAACTGCGTTTATTTTCAGCAAACTTAACGTGTAAATATTTGTATGAACATAACAAGGTTCAACAACTGAGACATAAACTGAACAAATTCCACAGACATGTGACAAACAGAAATGTAATGTGTCCCTGAACAAAGGGGGGGTTCAAAATCAAAAGTAACCATCAGTATCTGGTGTGGCCACCAGCTGCATTAAGTACAGTGCATCTCCTCACGGACTGCACCAGATTTGCCAGTTCTTGCTGTGAGATGTTACCCCCCTCTTCCACCAAGGCACCTGCAAGTTCCCAGACATTTCTGGGGCGAATGGCCCTAGCCCTCACCCTCCGATCCAACAGGTCCCAGACGTGCTCAATGGGATTGAGATCCGGGCTCTTCGCTGGCCATGGCAGAACACTGACATTCCTGTCCTGCAGGAATTCGCACACAGAACGAGCAGTATGGCTGGTGGCATTGCAATGCTGGAGGTTCATGTCAGGATGAGCCTGCAGGAAGGGTACCACATGAGGGAGGATGATGTCTTCCCTGTAATGCACAGTGTTGAGATTGCCTGCAATGACAACAAGCTCAGTCAGATGATGCTGTGACACACTGCCCCAGACCATGACGGATCCTCCACCTCCAAATCGATCCCGCTCCACAGTACAGGCCTCGGTGTAACGCTCATTCCTTCAAAGACTAACGCGAATCCGACCATCATCCTTGGTGAGACATACCCGCGACTCGTCAGTGAAGAGCACTTTTTGCCAGTCCTGTCTGGTCCAGCGACGGTGGGTTTGTGCCCTTAGGCGACATTGTTGCCTGTGATGTCTGGTGAGGACCTGCCTTACAACAGGCCTACAAGCCCTCAGTCCAGCCTCTCTCAGCCTATTGCTGACAGTCTGAGCACTGATGGAGGGATTGTGCGTTCCTGGTGTGACTCGGGCAGTTGTTGTTGCCATCCTGTACCTATCCTGTGCAGGTGTTGTTACACGTGGTCTGCCACTGCGAAGACGATCAGCTGTCCGTCCTGTCTCCCTGTAAGTTTTCATAACTGTGACCTTAATTACCTGTAAGCTGTTAGTGTCTTAACGACCGTTCCACAGGTGCATGTTCATTAATTGTTTATGGTTCATTGAACAAGCATGTGAAAGAGTGTATAAACCCTTTACAATGAAGATTTGTGAAGTCCTTTGGATTTTTACAAATTATCTTTGAAAGACAGGGTCCTGAAAAAGGGACGTTTCTTTTTTTGCTGAGTTTGTAAGAAAGATCAGGAAACATTAGTTTGTTTTATTTACAAGTATTTAACCCGTTATTTTGGCACTAAACTGTCTCCATATGTACCGTGCAGTCGGAAAGTATTCAGACCTTCACTTTTTCAAAATGTTACATTACAGCCTTATTCTAAAATGTATCAAATTGTTTCCCCCCCATCATCAATCTACACACAATACTCTATAATGACAAAGCAAATAACTGGTTTAGATTTTTTTTTTCAAATGTAAAGTAAATTAACTGAATTATAACATTTGCATAACTACTCAGACCCTCTAGCCAGTACTTTCTTGAAGCATCTTTTGCAGCTCTGTCAAGTTGGATGGGGAGCGTCACTGCACTGCTATTTTCAGGTCTCTCCAGAGATGTTCGATTGGGTTCTGGCTGGGCCACTCAAGGACATTCAGAGACTTGTCCCGAAGCCACTCCTGCATTGTCTTGGCTGTGTGCTTAGGGTTGTTGACCTGTTGTAAGGTGAACCTTCACCCCAGTCTGAAGTCCTGAGCATTCTGAAGTCCTGAGCATTCTCAAGTATCTCTCGGTACTTTGCTCAGTTCATCTTTCCCTCAATCCTGACTAGTCTCCCAGTCCCTGCCGCTGAAAAACATCCAAACAGCATGATGATGCCAGGTGATGAGAGGTGCCTGGTTCTCCAGACATGAACCTTGGCATTCAGGCCAGAGTTCAAACTTGGTTTCATCAGACCAGAGAATCTTGTTTCTCATGGTCTGAGTGTCCTTTAGGTGCCTTTTGGCAAACACCAAGCAAGCTGTCATGTGCCTTTTACTGAGGAGTGGCTTCCGTCTGGCCACTCTACCATA
Source organism: Oncorhynchus clarkii lewisi (assembly GCF_045791955.1). Lineage (NCBI taxonomy): Eukaryota > Metazoa > Chordata > Actinopteri > Salmoniformes > Salmonidae > Oncorhynchus > Oncorhynchus clarkii. The sequence continues at coordinate 23,771,305 of NC_092169.1, forward strand.
AAAGGCCTGATTGGTGGAGTGCTGCAGACATGGGAGAACCTTCCAGAAGGACAACCATCTCCACAGAGGAACTCTGGAGCTCTGTCAGAGTGCCATCAGGTTGTTAGTCACCTCCATGACCAAGGCCTTTCTCCCCCGATAGCTCAGTTTGCCCTGGGCAGCCAGTTCTAGAATCAGCTCAGTTCTAGAATAAGGCTGTAACGTAACAAAACATGGAAAAAGTGAAGTGGTCTAAATACTTTCTGAATTCACTGTACTTCCATTCAGTTTTTCAACTTGTACCGGGGGACTTTCAGACCTGCATGTGAGGCCTGTGGGCATCAGAGAAAAACGTGTTCGTGAGAGTCTCACCTTTCCACAGAGGGGTCATACCAGGTTGTAAATCAAACTGTTTCGGACACTCCAGACTGAAGTTGGCAGATCGGCTGTACCGACTTCAGACGAGTCCCAAGACGCTTGTGGGGGTCGTAGAGCAAAACGGAGAACACCAGCGTGTTCACTTTTTTCCTTAGAGGGTCATAATAGTCAATGGTAGATGATTTTGTGAGAAGACCACATTTTGGGATGTCTCATGGTCTGACAATCGCCGCTCTAGCCCTGGCACCTTTCACTGCAGACTCAGAAGTGCGACATCAGTGGATGTGGTGCAAAAAACACATCTGTAACTTAAACTGACAGATTTTTATGTGGATTTTTTTACTCGGGTTCGAGTCCCGGTCAGGGCTTCCTCCCGAATTCACTACAATAAACACACCAACTCAGACCATTGGTTAACAATAAAATCATTAATTATTTTTCTAGTCAAATTCTATTCCCCTAAAAGTTGCTGAATATCTGTATACATTATACTGAGAAAGGCAGGTGATCCATTCAGAGACCCAGGTCAGGCCTGGTTGTGTTAGAACCTCTCCCCAGGTTTCAGCAGGGCTGCCTGGTTGGCTCGCTGGCCTGGGTGATGTGTTCATAATTAAGACATAATGAAGGAAAGAAACTTTGGAGATCCTGTTAACGCTTTAGATCTCCCTGGCCTCATCCTAATTTGATAAGCAGACAAACGCATGCAACTCAAATCTTAGCATAAATTTCCCATTGAGATCAACGGTCGATTTAAATGTGAAGTAGTTTCATTTGCGCGTTTCTCGAATTTGGATTCAGTCTTTAAATTACTCAGAACCAGAGGGGCCATTGTCACATCAACAACAATCAACATAATGCCCAGTTTCACATCGCCCCCAAATCGGCTTTAGGGGTGCAATGCAATCTGCCATGATCTACCTAAGAGTGATCTGGCTCTTTGCTTTCCCTACTATTATATAACCCAGAAACAGGACACAGTAGAGGGAGGATAGAGGGATGGTGGACGAAAGATGGAGGGTGTAGGATGGAGGGAAGATGGGAAGAGAGCCCTCTGCCTGCCCTGCCGTCCTCCCTCTGATGCCCCTGGCTGTCACGATACAATGCTCAACATAGATGGGCAGTAACGGGCCGTTGCTCGCACTATGCCAGGAGGACTTTGCAGAGAGGCAGAAAGAGAGAGAGGCACATGACTCAGCCCTATTTGAACTGGAAGCGACCCAAACAGCATCAAGGGTGAGCAAGGTCATGCTCTCAGGTCTCTCTCTGATTTTCTCTGTCCATCTCTTGATACTAAGTATGGATGGATAACTACACAGCCACAGTCTGTCTACTAATGTATTCTCACATGTCCATCTGATTGGGTCAAAGTGTCACATGATTCTTAGAACAATTTCCTCATAGGTCTCCCGAGTGGCGCAGCAGTCTAAGGCACTGCATATCAGTGCTTGAGGCATCACTACAGACACCCTGGTTCAATTCCAGGTAATATCACAGCACAATTGGCCCAGCATCGCCCGGGTTTGGCCAGTGAGGCAGTCACCGTAAATAAGAATTTGTTCTTAACTGGCATGCCTTGTTAAATAAATAAAAATACAAAAAATCTTAATAATTAAAATAAATTAATAGGAGCAAGAATTTGTCAGATTGAACCATAATGCTAGACAGTAGGGGTTCTGTCCTGGTGTATTTCACCCAACTAAACTAGACATTTTGAATAGAATGACTTTATTTAACCAACGGCATCATCTGTGCAAAGACTGGAGAAAACATCAACAGCGATTACTATGAAATGCTCTTTGAGTTTCAGGGTATGTTATGGTTACGATGTGATGTGCATGTTGTGTGTGCAATTTATCTGCGACGTGCCCACCTCTGAGTTCTCTATAACTAGCCGGTTCAACCAACCAGATGACCATTTGTGCCCTATAGAACACAGTGAGTCATAACAAACTGAAGCAGGCTTTAACCCAAAGGTGATTCATACATGATTCATGTTTTATGTGGGCCACCCCTAGCCTACTGTAGCACTGGGACAAACCAACTAGTCAGTCAGCACAGCAGGGACATCCATACAGTCTATTTCTAGATCAACCATTCAGGTTACATTACTCAAGCAACACAACCAGGCATTTCACAGATAAAGAATATTGAAATATACCAAGCATTGATTACCCTGAAATAAGAACTCCTCCCTCGGCAACTGGGTCCAAGACATCCTGACTGGCCGACCCCAGATGGTGAGGGTAGGCAACAACACCTCCACCACGTTGATCCTCAACACCGGGGCCCCCACAGGGGTGTGTGCTCAGCCCCCTGTTCACCCATGACTGTGGCTACGCACGACTCCAGCACAATCATCAAGTTTGCTGACGTCACAACAGTGGTAGGTCTGATTACAAACAACAACAACAACGAGACAACCTACAGGGACAACGTTAGCGCCCTGCTGGAGTGGTGACAGGAAAATAACCTCTCAACGTCAAAAAACAAAACAAAAAAAGGAGCTGATCGTACACTACAGGAAAAAGAAGAGGGAGGAACCCCTCATCCATGGGGCAACAGTGGAGAGAGTCAAAAGATTCAAGTTCCTTGGTGTGCACATCAATGAGGACCTGAATTGATCCCACCACACAGACATCGGGGTGAAGAAAGTGCAACAGCACCTCAAACCACAGGCGGCTGAAGAAATTTGGCATGGCCTCTAAGACCCTCACAAACTTCTACAGATGCACTATTGAGAGCATTATGTTGGGCTACATCACCGCATGGTACGGCAACTGCACCACTCTCAACCGCAAGGTTCTCCAGAGGGTGGTGCAGTCAGCCCAATGCGTCACTGGGGGCACGCTGCCCTCCATTTACAGCACTCGGTATCAAAGGAAGGCCAAGAATCTCATTAAAAGGACCTCAGCCACCCGAGCCACACTCTGTTCACTCTGCTACCATCTAGTAGAGACGGTACAAGTGCATCAGAGCCGGGACCAGGAGACTGTGAAGCAGCTTCTATCACTTGGCCATCAGACTGTTGAACAGCACATCACTAGCCAGCTACCTGCCCAGTACTCATCCCTGCACCTTGAGACTAATGCCCCATATATATACACAGTTATTGAATGCTAGTCACTTCCTATTCTGTTTATATACTGTTGTTTACACAATGTGTATGCATATACTGTATTCTGGACATAGCTCATCCTAATATACCTACTGCTGTACATACCATTTTCAAAAGTATATACTGTCTATACACACCAGTTATTTATATTCTAGATTCTCACTCTAATATATCTACTTTGGATTGTTATTTCAGTTTTTTGGAATTCTACTGCACTGTTGGAGCTAGTAACTTAAGCATTTCGATGCACCTGATATAACACCTGCAGATGTGTACTCAACCCATAAACGTTGATTTGAATACTGAAATATACCAAGCACAGATTCTACTGAATTTCTGAAATATACCAAGTATTGATACTACCGAAAAACGGACATGTACCAAGCATTGATTCTACTGAAATACTGATATATACAAAGCATTGATTCTACTGAAGAAAAAAACATGTAATAACGGGTAGACCACGGGTCTGGAACATAACCATAGATGAAGATACAATAGAGAAGTTGGTAGCCTATATTCTGTGTACTCCCTTACCACATAGACTGGCCTGTTGTTGCAGGTGGGTGACAGTTGTTCTAGGTATGGGGCAGCTCCTCGTACTGTGTAAGTAATGGTGAGTCACTTTCACAGTGAAGGCCAATGCAACACAACACGAACTGGACTCAAGTCAATATGCCATGATAAATCAACCGCCCAGGCTGGTAAACTCGTATAAACAATGGATGACAACGTCGGGTCGGTCATAGGGTATACAGTATAAATGTGTAAAGAAAGACAGTGGCGCAATATTTGTCCCCATAAAGGTTGAATTACGCACGAGATAACGTTTATGTTATGAGCGTCACATCAACAACCAACGGTTTATGTGTTTGTCATTAGCCTACCTTCTTTTTGGTGTTGCAGTGGCAGCACACGGTCCACAGGTATTTAAGGGTCCTCCAAAGGAGAATGATGAAGAGACCCCCGAAAAACGTCACCATAGAGGAGGCGAGGAATGCCCACCACATGCGTTGGCCATTATTGTCGCAGGGCACGTCTGGCGAGAAGGGGATGATCACGTCCATCTTGGATATAGAGATCGAGGAGTCCTGATTTTTATTATGATAGATATTTCTACTCATCATAGAGTTGCCGCTTCCATGGAGAACGGTGGCATCCGGCTCAGCTAGCATCTAGGAGCCTTGGAGAGCCTGTGCCAGCGTCCCCAGCCCCACTCACCAGCCATATTGCTTGAAACAAAAATACCCCCCTTCGCGTTCTATATTATTGTCACCCGCACTTAACTGTTTATTGCAATCTAGTTCAGATTTCCGCTACAGTGGAAAACGCCGCACGCACAAACTGGAGCGAAATAGCGGGTCGGTGTCCATTCGCGAGAAGCATTTAAATCCGCAGTAATGATGAACGTTGAGCGTTTTTCATTTGTAGGGGTTTTCCAAGTCTTTCAGGACAAATGCCATGGCAAAGATGGTCTCATCTAGCAGGCATCGAGGCTGCCAATGTTTCAGATTATGATAGGCGCAGCGACATTAAACCAAGGCTGTTTTCTTCAACCACCTTCTGTCCGGTCTCTCAAGCCGTCTTCCGTCCAGTGATTCCGTCGATTAACCGCGGACAATCGATTTCACTTTTCTAAACGTCAATTTAATTGATAGCCTATATGGTTTTCGAATGGCTGAATATATTTCAAGTCCCCAAACGGTTGCCACGATGCGAAAACACAAAATACATAATCTAACGGTGTTTCCACTAAATTCAGCAAACAATGATAAGCTCTCGGGTAAATGTAGTCTTCCGCCACTGTTCCTCTGCTCCCGCTCAGGCTGATTGCGCCTGTCAGATCCGCTCGCTCCAGAGAACGGTAGAGAGATGAACAGGTAGGAGGGGCGGGGCGTTGCTCTAATAATAAAGATGGGCATAAAGAGCGCAGTAATACGGCTGAGCGCGGATATTTATACGAAGTGCCAAGCAGCCCCTTGTCTCAGTCAGTACTTAGGCAACAGCCTACATTGCGTTCTTTCCGTGTAATATAGTTGTGTTTAAAATGACGCATGTCTCTGAGCTGCATATGTGACTGTCGTGCTGCGCTCTGCCTCTGTTCATTTGAGCAGCAGCCCACTATAACTCTCCTACTGTGATGCAACAGCAGCTTCGGCGTGAAATGCCAAGGCTTCCATTTTAAAACCATTATTAGCTTGGCCACAGATGATTCCATCGAGCGCCTGGAACACAGCAGTTGTCCCCATTTTTATTCTCAGAACTGAATCCGATAGGAATTCCCTTGCCACACAGCCACTGACACTATGATGAAGATGTTCTCTTATTCTCTGCGATCTGTAAATGACATTAGCTTATTTTCATCTGCATTTGAAGAAGGCTCCTTCAATCATTCACCAACAACAGGTGTTTCCATTGCCAAAGACCTTATTCTGCCCCCAGTCAATTAGTCTTTAGATTCTGAAGACAATTAGACACAGGATAAGACAGGAACCCGGTGCATGAATAGCCTATGGAAGGACATGGCTGTGTCCCAGGACAGGATGTCACAGAGGGCATGGGAATCCACAGCTGGGACTGGAACCAGACATGTCAACATTCCAGGGCAAGTGCACTAGGCCTACCATGTGTCATAAAGGTCCAGACCTCTTGTCTTGTCAGAGGTCATAGTGTGCTACACTGTTTTAACACCTCCCTTATTATCTCTGTCCTTTGATGAGTTTTCACCAGGTTATTCACTAACTACACTGTTAAACTGGTCTCAGATCAGTGTTGATGAAACCAAGGATACGCATATCAAATATATCTCACTAAATCAACAGGGAGATGTGTAGCCTACTTGTTAAGGTGATAGCTAAGCCAACAAAATTACTATATCCATGTTATATTACTGGTTAATCACGTAATTAATGAATCTACTCGTTCACCCATCCCACCATTCCATAATTTATTCATCCCTCCTCTCATTCATTCCTTCTTTCATTCATTTGTTAATTCATTCATTCATACACTCCATGTTTTTCTTGGCGTCTGAGAGTATGTTGGTCTTAGTTAGGGTGGTCGTTACTAGGACACAGGATCTCCTGGTCAGACCATTTATATTTAGAATGTAAACATACATCCAGTTTAACTGAGGTGTAAAGAAGATATACTGTGGAGTCAGTGGGAGCTATATGCTGCTGATTTATAGTGTTAGGAAGATTATTCCCTCAACCGAAATAGCTGTCATAACCAAATCTGCACTCTGGTGGATGGGCTTTGAAAGGCGAGCCTATTGGAGGAATATAGCTTTGATGTATGTCTTTATAAGCAGTTTGATTTCATTGTAAATGGAGACAAAATGCCACAAGTTAGTGTTAATGATCTTCTGTAGTGTAGTGACACTAAGGAGGAAGGGGTAAAGGGTTGTACTGCTGAAAGTAGAAACCCTTTCACTTGCCACATCTTTACTGAACTTTTGTCTCTTTAAAGACATTGAATCTTTGTCAAATCAAATTCCATATCAATTAATGAAATGTTAAACCTCTTTTATTTTTGATTCAGTGTTTTGTACTGTTATACTTGAAATGAGCCCAACGTGTCTTGCCGAACTATACTAATCAGTATTGATGTTACAGATGTATACATGGGTTTATTTAGTGCTTTAAATGATATACTGATGTTACACTCGATAGTAACCTATGAGAGGTTATGAATGCAACCTCTGCTGTTCTCTCTCAGTATAGTACTGCTTGAAGACATGCTAGTTGTCCTCCTGCTGGACATTTAAAGAACTGCAAGATTAAGTCAATATAGCGTCAACACATCATGAATCACTATTCCAACAAGACAAGGGAAACCCACTCTGATCAAAGCATTGTTGATTTGCTGGTATATGTTGACTTTTTTACTGCACCTGGATTTTATGATGGTCTGGTCTGCATTTATTTCACATTCTCTTATTTTGGAAAAAAAATTATATTACAAATGTTGATGAAATTCGCCTTATCGGAACAGTGACTCATATGCTGCAGTAGGTGTCCTCCTTACACGCTAAGGCAGGTTTCATACATCAGTAGGTGTCCTCCTTACACGCTAAGGCAGGTTTCATACATCTATAAATAACAAATATTGAAATAAATGTAGATCAAAGAAATACAACGCTCCAAGCGGCACTCTGAAGGGCCTCCCTCTGGTGGGCTGAGGAGTGTGTGTGTATAGTCCCCATCAGAGACCTAGTTTGGCCCAACATGAGAGGAAGCAACCAGTTGTATGCAAATCAACCAAGCTTTGGTCAGTTTGGTATTTTATTAGGATCCCCATTAGCTGTTGCAGAAGCTACTCTTCCTGGGGTCCACACAAAACATAATACAGAACATCAATAGACAAGAACAGCTCAAGAACAGAACTACATGCATTTTAAAAGAAAGGCACATGTAGCCTACATATCAATCTATACACACAAACTATCTAGGTCAAGTAAGGGAGAGGCGTTGTGCCGCGAGGTGTTGCTTTATCCGTTTTTTGAAACCAGGTTTGCTGTTTATTTGAGCAATATGAGATGGAAGGAAGTTCCATGCAATAAGGGTCTATATAATACTGTACGTTTTCTTGAATTTGTTCTGGATTCGGGGACTGTGAAAAGATCCCTGGTGGCATGTCTGGTGGGATAAGTGTGTGTGTCAGAGCTGTGTGTAAGTTGACTATGCAAACAGTTTGGGATTTTCAACACATTGTTTTTTATAAAAAGAAGAAGTGTGCAGTCAGTCTCTCCTCAACTCTTAGCCAAGAGAGACTGGAATGTATAGTTTTATATCAACCCTCTGATTACAATTAAGAGCTAAATGTGCCACTCTGTTCTGGACCAGCCTCAGCTTAACTAGGTCTTTCCTTGCAGCACTGAACCACACGACTGGACAATAATCAAGATTAGACCAAACTAGAGCCTATAGAACTTGCTTTTTGGAGTGTGGTGTCAAAAAAAGGTTCCAAGTAGCCAAAGGCCCATGTAAGCCATTCATGGGTAATCTACTAGATAATATGGATAGTAGTATAAATCCCCTGGCACAGTTCCTGCAGCCGGACAACTTTCTCACGGTTTCTGTTAGGAAATGCTGTAGGAACGCTCAACCCGTGTCGCTCATTCAGCCGACAGAAACTTTCAACCAGTTTTCGCCATTAAGCAGCGGGTCGGAGTCAGAGGCCGAGTCTTCTCTGGTCTCTACTCCTCCCGTTACGGGGTCGGAGACGCCGAAGCTTCCCACCATTAGCTCTGACAAATTGAAAACTCTAGTCATTGGCGACTCCATTACCCGCAGTATTAGACTTAAAACGAATCATCCAGCGATCATATACTGTTTACCGGGGGGCAGGGCTACTGACGTTAAGGCTAATCTGAAGATGGTGCTGGCTCAAGCTAAAACTGGCGAGTGTAAAGAGTATAGAGATATTGTTATCCACGTCGGCACCAACGATGTTAGGATGAAACAGTCAGAGATCACCAAGCGCAACATAGCTTCTGCGTGTAAATCAGCTAGAAAGATGTGTCGGCATCGAGTAATTGTCTCTGGCCCCCTCCCAGTTAGGGGGAGTGATAAGCTCTACAGCAGTCTCACAACTCAATCGCTGGTTGAAAACTGTTTTCTGCCCCTCCCAAATGATAGAATTTGTAGATAATTGGCCCTCTTTCTGGGACTCACCCACAAACAGGACCAAGCCTGACCTGCTGAGGAGTGACGGACTCCAACCTAGCTGGAGGGGTGCTCTCATTTTATCTACCAACATAGACAGGGCTCTAACTCCTCTAGCTCCACAATGAAATAGGGTGCAGGCCAGGCAGCAGGCTGTTAGCCAGCCTGCCAGCATAGTGGAGTCTGCCACTAGCACAGTCAGTGTAGTCAGCTCAGCTATCACCATTGAGACCGTGTCTGTGCCTCGACCTAGGTTGGGCAAAACTAAACATGGCGGTGTTCGCCTTAGCAATCTCACTAGGATAAAGACCACCTCCATTCCTGTCATTATTGAAAGAGATCATGATACCTCACATCTCAAAATAGGGCTACTTAATGTTAGATCCCTTACTTCAAAGGCAATTATAGTCAATGAACTAATCACTGATCATAATCTTGATGTGATTGGCCTGACTGAAACATGGCTTAAGCCTGATGAATTTACTGTGTTAAATGAGGCCTCACCTCCTGGCTACACTAGTGACCATATCCCCCGTGCATCCCGCAAAGGCGGAGGTATTGCTAACATTTACGATAGCAAATTTCAATTTACAAAAAAAAATAATGCAGTTTTCGTCTTTTGAGCTTCTAGTCATGAAATCTATGCAGCCTACTCAATCACTTTTTATAGCTACTGTTTACAGGCCTCCTGGGCCATATACAGCGTTCCTCACTGAGTTCCCTGAATTCCTATCGGACCTTGTAGTCATAGCAGATAATATTCTAATCTTTGGTGACTTTAATATTCACATGGAAATGTCCACAGACCCACTCCAAAAGGCTTTCGGAGCCATCATCGACTCAGTGGGTTTTGTCCAACATGTCTCTGGACCCACTCACTGTCACAGTCATACGCTGGACCTAGTTTTGTCCCATGGAATAAATGTTGTGGATCTTAATGTTTTTCCTCATAATCCTGGACTATCGGACCACCATTTTATTACGTTTGCAATTGCAACAAATAATCTGCTCAGACCCCAACCAAGGAACATCAAAAGTCGTGCTATAAATTCACAGACAACACAAAGATTCCTTGATGTCCTTCCAGATTCCCTCTGTCTACCCAAGGACGCCAGAGGACAAAAATCAGTTAACCACCTAACTGAAGAACCAATTTAACCTTGCGCAATACCCTAGATGCAGTTGCACCCCTAAAAACTAAAAACATTTCTCATAAGAAGCATGTGTTTCAGACATAAGGAAGTGGATGGCTGCAAACTTTCTACTTTTAAACTCAGACAAAACAGAGATGCTTGTTCTAGGTCCCAAGAAACAAAGAGATCTTCTGTTGAATCTGACAATTAATCTTAATGGTTGTACAGTCGTCTCAAATAAAACTGTGAAGGACCTCGGCATTACTCTGGACCCTGATCTCTCTTTTGAAAAACATATCAAGACCATTTCAAGGACAGCTTTTTTCCATCTACGTAACATTGCAAAAATCAGAAACTTTCTGTCCAAAAATGATGCAGAAAAATTAATCCATGCTTTTGTCACTTCTAGGTTAGACTACTGCAATGCTCTACTTTCCGACTACCCGGATAAAGCACTAAATAAACTTCAGTTAGTGCTAAATACGGCTGCTAGAATCCTGACTAGAACCCAAAAATTTGATCATATTACTCCAGTGCTAGCCTCTCTACACTGGCTTCCTGTCAAAGCAAGGGCTGATTTCAAGGTTTTACTGCTAACCTACAAAGCATTACATGGGCTTGCTCCTACCTATCTCTGATTTGGTCCTGCCGTACATACCTACACGTACGCTACGGTCACAAGACGCAGGCCTCCTCATTGTCCCTAGAATTTCTAAGCAAACAGCTGGAGGCAGGGCTTTCTCCTATAGAGCTCCATTTTTATGGAACGGTCTGCCTACCCATGTCAGAGACGCAAACTCGGTCTCAACCTTTAAGTCTTTACTGAAGACTCATCTCTTCAGTGGGTCATATGATTGAGTGTAGTCTGGCCCAGGAGTGTGAAGGTGAGCGGAAAGGCTCTGGAGCAACGAACCGCCCTTGCTGTCTCTGCCTGGCCGGTTCCCCTCTTTCCACTGGGATTCTCTGCCTCTAACCCTATTACAGGGGCTGAGTCACTGGCTTACTGGGGCTCTCTCATGCCGTCCCTGGAGGGGGTGCGTCACCTGAGTGGGTTGATTCACTGATGTGGTCATCCTGTCTGGGTTGGCGCCCCCCCGGGTTGTGCCGTGGCGGAGGTCTTTGTGGGCTATACTCAGCCTTGTCTCAGGATGGTAAGTTGGTGGTTGAAGATATCCCTCTAGTGGTGTGGGGGCTGTGCTTTGGCAAAGTGGGTGGGGTTATATCCTTCCTGTTTGGCCCTGTCCGGGGGTGTCCTCGGTTGGGGCCACAGTGTCTCCTGACCCCTCCTGTTTCAGCCTCCAGTATTTATGCTGCAGTAGTTTATGTGTCGGGGGGCTAGGGTCAGTTTGTTATATCTGGAGTACTTCTCCTGTCCTATTCGGTGTCCTGTGTGAATCTAAGTGTGCGTTCTCTAATTCTCTCCTCTCTTTCTTTCTCTCTCTCGGAGGACCTGAGCCCTAGGACCATGCCCCAGGACTACCTGACATGATGACTCCTTGCTGTCCCCAATCCACCTGGCCGTGCTGCTGCTCCAGTTTCAACTGACCTGAGCCCTAGGACCATGCCCCAGGACTACCTGACATGATGACTCCTTGCTGTCCCCAGTCCACCTGACCGTGCTGCTGCTCCAGTTTCAACTGTTCTGCCTTATTATTATTCGACCATGCTGGCCATTTATGAACATCTTGGCCATGTTCTGTTATAATCTCCACCCAGCACAGCCAAAAGAGGACTCGCCACCCCACATAGCCTGGTTCCTCTCTAGGTTTCTTCCTGAGTTTTTCCTATCCACCGTGCTTCTACACCTGCATTGCTTGCTGTTTGGGGTTTTAGGCTGGGTTTCTGTACAGCACTTTGAGATATCAGCTGATGTACGAAGGGCTATATAAATACATTTGATTTGGAACCATCATCATATAATGGATTCCAGTGTCATTCTTTAAGCAATTTTTATTGAGATCTAATGTAGCTAGTGGGTAATATCATATCTACACAAATCATCTGTAGGCAATAATATTTAACAGGATCCAATGCAGTGTCCATAACATATGATAAATGGTCTACTAATTATCAGACTACAGGCGCTGTATGACTAGAGGGCCCAGAGTTTTTCATAGCCCAGTCACTTGCTTAGGGAAAACTCCTGTCCCTAAATAGTAAATTGTCCGTAGTGTTCAGTGTGTTTATTAGTGGACAGGCCATAGGATCCTGGACTGATCATGTACCAGGAAAGCATGTGTATGTCACGGCTGGCCAGCTGTCGTGGCAAGGTGCCAGCTGAGGAGTCAGTTCCTGTAGGGCCCAGAGAGATGAGGAAGGGTAGAGCCACCCGGCTTAGCCCTGGGACATATTAATTTGGGCATTTTGCACATTTTGCAACAGAAAACAATAACAATCTTTTGTTATTGGACAAGTTCAGCTGGTCCTGTTTGTGTCATCTTCCGTTTAGTGCCTAATGAATATGACCCAGTGTGGACCAGTGAAGAGATGAAGGGTTCACCATCAGCCAGGTGATAATCCTACAGGCCATTTCGAAAGGGTGGGACTGGAAGTCATCAGTTACGTCCCCAAATGGCACCCTATTTCCTATAAAGTGCACTACTTTTGGAGAGAGCCTTATGGGCCCTGGTCAAAAGTAGTGCACTATAAAGGGAATCGGGTGCCATTTTGGATGCAACCATCATGATGGAAGACCTCAATCATGGGGTGCTGAAAACTTAACCGGATAGAAAGATGAAAATACAAATATACATTACCTCTCACCATGGCAACGTGGTTGGAGGGAATGTTAAGCTGAGAAAGGCTGCGGCTTGGGCCAGGGCTGACAACAACAAAGATCACTGGCCGTAAGACGTGAGTTTTCTCAAGTTAAGATGAGCTGTCAGCAGCTGTCTTGAAACAGACACCACAGAAGGCAGGCATAAGCAGCCTAACCTTTTCTAAAACAGGCAAGACAGGAGGAGACTTGGAAGACAAGGTGGTACAGAATACACATCGGGAACTTTGTCATTCTTCCTCCTTAAAGTCATGTCTCAACCCTGTAGTTGTAAAATGTTACCCTACCTCCTTTACCTCACCCATACATTTTTATGATATGTTACATCCTTGTCAGTGAGCATTTCTCCTTTAAGATAATCCATCCACCTGACAAGTGTGGTATATCAAGAAGCTGATTAAGTCGGTCTGTAATAAATCCCTTTTGTGAAAAAAAGTCTACCAGTCCCTGAAAAACATCCCCACAGCATGATGCTACCACCACCATGCTTCACCGTAGGGATGGTGCCAGGTTTCCTCCAGACGTGACACTTGGCATTCAGGCCAAAGAGTTCAATCTTGGTTTCATCAGACCTTTTGGCCTGCATGGTGTCATCACCAGGCAGTAAATTAGACCAATAAGAATGACTTTCAAACAGCTAATTTTCAGTTTTCCCCTCCCCACTCAGACAACTCCTGAAATTCTAGCTTGAGCAATTGCTCTTAGCTAAGAAGCCATTTTGGTTTATTTTTTAATTGAAAACAATCACAGTATGGTACTTCACTGTTACCAAGAAAATATTTTATATTGAGATAAAAACAGCTGCATTGGACCTTTAAACAGTCTAAATTCTAATTTTCCTAGCACTGAATGAAAAAAGGTTGCTAACTAACTCATTCAAGGACAGGGAGAGAGTGAAAGAGACGAATAACTGGGGACTCAGACTTGCCGAGATAATCAGCGATCAAGTCAGGGAGATCTCCCCTGGTGGGTGTATCCTTCAAACAGTATGCATGATGGCAGTTTGGTTGTTAGCCAATATCAAAGCTTGCTTGCAAGAGCTGGGGTCTCCTAATTGACTGTTGTGCAGTCACATTGCTGAAATCTTTATAAATTTGTGAAATGTTGAACATTGGTTTCTAGCTCTAGTTGCCAAACGTTAAGTCGCTGTGTCTCATGTCTTCTTCTATTGAAAATGACTGGTTGCTGATAGTCTCACCATTGTCGCCAAGTGTGAATCCCCACTAAAGAGTCTGGCACAGAAGCCATGTCGTCGTGATAAAGAAAAAGACTTTTATTCTCATGTTAATGTCTCAACATTTGATACAAATCATTATTTTTAATAAAGAAAACCGCAATCAGAATAGTACCTGGCAGCTAGTCGTTCCTCCTAAAAATAAAACCATGTTACGTGGCATTCCTCTTCTAATTTTAAACCATCTCAATCTACTCAGAAAATGGGTTACATTACAATTTTACTTACTATGCCTAATCATATAGCCCAATAGTCAAACTTCATGTCCGATTTTCATTTGATAAACTGTGCAAGAAATCCCTTTTTCATCGAGAATGCAACTAAGGAGGAGCAATCTGTCAGTTTTCTAATCAAGGTTAAAGAATAAAAAGGCCATCAATGAAATGTAAGGAACTGACGCGATACATTTAAAATGTGAATTAGTTACAGTAAAAATGATAATATAGTACCTATTTATAAAGTCTACTGGGAAACAGCTATTTGTTTTAAGGTCCACAGAATAACAAGTGCAAAACAGAAGTAAAAAGATAAAACTGACGTACTGGATTTTGGCACATTAGGATACAGGAGAATGGGGTTCAAGGATGACAGAAGAATGAGGGACAATAGCAATATTTTTGTGCCTCTTGGATAAAAAAAATAAAGAAATTAAATAATGAAAAACCTAACATTTCAACGGATTTAAGGAAGAGAAAAAAAGTATTTTCTTTAAGAAAGATTTTCCCCTGCACATTTGCTCCATGGTGTCTTTCTGGTTTGTGAGTACATTTAAAAAGTGACTTGACAACAAACCACAAAACAAGACGAAAATAAAACCGTTAAAAAAACATGCTAATACCTGCTAAGACATGACTTAACTGTTTGAACTTCCCTAGGCCTGAGACCTAGTCAAAATACATCTAATATAAGATCTCAGATGCATCTGCATACTGTACATACAGGTACTCAAGTGCCTGTGAGTTTGTATGTATACTCCTACACACATATATTTGTTATATTCTATAGCGTCTTTAAATATGTGACCAAGAGATAGCATGTGATAGAGACACAGTGGTCTGTCTAGCACTGGAGTGCATTCTGAGGTGGTCGCCCTCACAACCTTACCATTGTCATATGCTCTGTACTGCCCCGCCCCAAAACAAGCCCGAGCATTGCAGATCTATAGCGTTTACGCTCTATAGTGTTTATTTGTAGATCTTTAGTGTTAACACTTAACATTGTAAGTGGATCTATAGTGATAACACTATGGTGTTTGCAGATTTAGTGTTAACACTATGGTGTTTACAGATCTGAAGGTACCAGATAGGTGTAAACAACATGGTGATGGCTCCACCTAGCCTTCCAATGGGCAGTGGGGAGGTTCTACCTCCATATTGCTTCTACTTATCCTGTTCCATTAGATCTGAATGGGTAAGGGCTGGGGGTCTGTTTTTGGACCAAGTCTACGACAGAAGGCACTTCTGATAGGCCTGTAAACTGTCCACTCACATACAGTGACCATAGAAACATAACGAGTAGAACAGACACCATTCGCTACTGCCATGTCTGATTTTCATGGCTTTTTCTTTCTTATAGAAACACAATTGAATTGATTGATACACTGTTGCACACATGGTGCACATAGAAGTTTGGTCTGAAGCCAGAATTGATTGACCGATCCAAAAATCGACTTTCGGATTACATTTTCTTTTTTTACAGATAAGAAATGTCGCTTGGAGAGCTTTATATCTGTTCTGCAGGTTTAGTTTCTATGGCGTCAACTTCAAAACATCAAAATCCATGTTTCAATCCAACCAACAAAGTCATTCGTTCATCAATAATATAACTATCACTCGTACACACAAACTCTCATACACACACGCAGACATTATTCTTCCACATTATTAGTTGTCAGTCATTGAACGTGGTGTGTAAAACAGGTTGATGTCATTTGGTACACAGGTTTGTTTGGGGCCGATTCTGGGTCAGGGTTCTTTACTTCATCTGGGGGGGGTGTAATGCACATTCAAGCAGAACATTTAACACCAATACTCAAGACTCGTTTAAAAAAAAACTGTAAACAGATGCATACAACGCAACATTACAAAAACACAACCATAAAACCCTTAAGGAAGACCGAATTAACTTTAACATCAACTGTCAGTGCTACCAACCTGCTCCAGAATACACAGAAAAATAAGAGGTACGAATCAACATCATAATAAAACTATATAACAAAAATATCACTAGTTTACATGTGTAATAGCTCACTGTAGTGTACCTATTGGTATAGTGTGGAAGGTTTTTTAGTGTTTGTTGTGAGTGGAGATGAGGCGCAGTGACGCAGGGTGCAGTGGTGGCCTCCACCCCCTAGGAGCAGCCAAGGGGAGTCCACAGGACCTTACTCTGTTCCTGATCAACTATTGTCATGATCTGAGTGCAAATGTAGGGAAGAGTGCCGCCCTGGACAATACCTGTAAAGATACAGCAGACAAACGGTTAATAAGGTAGGAAGATGCCACACATAAAAAGAAAAGCTGCACACTTAAGCTGTCTTCATCAGGGAAGATGCCACACAGCCACATATGCAGACACTCATCTACCCACATACACACACGGGCATAACCAAAGGCAAACACACAGACAGACAACACAGTACAGTGCAATATGCCAACCTGTAAAGAATTTGCTATACTCCTGCTCAATCTTCTGTGCGACCTCAAACTGCTCCTTGGAATGTTTTTGAGAGACCTTGTCCCGCAGATACACTGGATCCTTCTGTTCCCTGAGGAGAGGAAACCAGCACAAAGTATTAGGACACAGGCTCGCTACTAACACACAGACAAACCTCTTCTCCCAGAAGTTGGCAGAGTACAAGAGGAAAGGAAGCCTGTTTAGAGTATTAAAACACAGCCTCTGGGCATGACATTTGTGGTAATTAGCCATTTAAATTATTTACTAAAGTGTTACGATGATTAATTTAGCTCACAGTATCATTTCCAATCATTTAAGTAAGACCAATGCCACTTTTTTTATTTAGATAAATGATCAATGGAATCTTCAGATGTTTGACATACTAATAGGGTGTGATTAGCTAACAATGTTCTTTAATATAGACCATTCCCCTGATAATAGTTTGCCACTGGAGAATGCTCAAGGTCCTTATATACAGTTGAAGTCGTAAGTTTACATACACTTAGGTTGGAGTCTTTAAAACTCGATTTTCAAACACTGCACAAATTTCTTGTTAAACTATAGTTTTAGCAAGTCGGTTAGGACATCTACTTTGTGCATGACAAGTCATTTTTCCAACAATTGTTTACAGACAGAATATTTCACTTATAATTCATTGTATCACAATTCCAATGGGTCAGAAGTCTACATACACTAAGTTGACTGTGCCTTTAAGCAGCTTGGGAAAATTCCAGAAAATGATTTCATGGATTTAGAAGTTTTTATAGGCTAATTGACATCCTTTTAGTCAATTGGAGGTGTACCTGTGGATGTATTTCAAGGCCTACCTTCAAACTCAGTGCTTCTTTGCTTGACATCATGGGGAAATAAAAATAAATCAGCCAAGACCTCAGACAAAAAAATTGTAGACCTCCACAAGTCTGGTTCATCCTTGGGAGCAATTTCCAAATGCCTGAAGGTACCACGTTCATCTGTACAAACAATAGTACGCAAGTATAAACACCATGGAACCACACAGCCGTCATACCGCTCAGGAAGGAGACGCGTTCTGTCTCCTAGAAATGAACGTACTTTGGTGTGAAAAGTGCAAGTCAATCCCAGAACAATAGCAAAGGACCTTGTGAAGATGCTGGAGGAAACAGGTAGAAAAGTATCTACATCCACAGTAAAACAAGTCCTATATCGACATAACCTGAAAGGCCACTCAGCAAGGAAGAAGCCACTGTTCCAAAACCTCCACAAAAAAGCAAGACTACGGTTTGCAACTGCACATGGGGACAAAGCTCGTACTTTTTGGAGAAATGTCAGGTCTGATGAAACAAAAATAGAACTGTTTGGCCATAATGACCATGGTTATGTTTGGAGGAAAAACTTGCAAGCCGAAGAACACCATCCCAACCGTGAAGCACGGGGTTGGCTGCATCATGTTGTGGGGGTGCTTTGCTCTAGGAGGGATTGGTGCACTTCACAAAATAGATGGCATCATGAGGAGGAAAAGTATGTGGATGTATTGAAGCAACATCTCAAGACATCAGTCAGGAAGCTAAAGCTTGGTCGCAAATGAGTCTTCCAAATGGACAATGACCCCAAGCATACTTCCAAAGTTGTGGCAAAATGGCTTAAGGACAACAAAGTCAAGATATTGGAGCGGCCATCACAAAGCCCTGACCTCATCCTATAGAAAAGTTGTGGGCAGAACGGAAAAAGCATGTGTGAGCATACAAACCTGACTCAGTTACACCAGCTCTGTCAGGAGGAATGGGCCAAAATTCACCCAACTTATTGTGGGAAGCTTTTGGAAGGCTACCTGTAACATTTGACCCAAGTTAAACATTTTAAAGGCAATACTACCAAACACTAATTGAGTATGTAAACTTCTGACCCAGTGAGGGAATGTGATGAAAGAAATAAAAGCTGAAATAAATCACTACTATTATTCTGACATTTCACATTCTTAAAATAAAGTGGGGATCCTAACTGACCTAAGACAGGGACTTTCTACTAGGATCAAATGTCAGGAATTGTGAAAAACTGAGTTTAAAGGTATCTGGCTAAATTCCGACTTCAACTGTATCTTTGTAATGATAAAACTTAGGGCCACATACTATACAGTATATGTACAAATACTAATAATAATAAAAAAGTACCCCTATTTTCATAGCCTTTGTATTTATTGATCTATACAATATTTGTATATATATTTTCTAAATAATAGACTGATCTCTCTAAGTCCCCAAAACATGGCACTACAACTCAACTCACTACTGGGACAAGCCTATTAGTGCTGAGTGATTAATGGTACCATGGTATAGAGGATATCTATCCAATCTCTTCATTACTGACCGGTCAAGAAGTAGAGTAAGTTATCAAAGAACATTGAGATACAGCCAGGAGATTTCTGTGTGTGTGTGTGTGTGTGGGGGGGGGGGGGGGGGTTGTCGAGAAGAAAAGGAGCCTGGGGATTATAACGCTATTATACTGTAGCACTATTTAAAACTAAACACCCTTACATCCCATTCATTTCTCCAATGAGTTACTGACCCATGGGAACATCCCACACACAAAAGCTTTCTGTGAACTCAACCACCAAGTAGAAATGGAGAAAACACACTAAAGATCACATTTAAAAGATCTAGAATGTTTTAACACTAAAGGTCTTTGAAGATGATGGGTTTGGCTGGCTTCTTACTTTATCTGCTTGGAGTTTTTGTAGCGGATGAAGATGACGATTGGGTAAATGTGGACGCTGTGCAGCCTCTCAATGGCATGGGGTGCGATGTCTAGCAGACAGTGACAGTCCTGGGAGAGGAGGACATCTTAGATCAGTTCTGTTTAAGGTACAACAAGCAACATGATCATACTACATTCAGAATGGATCACACGAAAGAGACTTCACTTCCGGTACCACAGAACGTTGTTAATTGTGATAATCCAAAAACCCAAGGAATTCTTTTGAGGTGGCATAAAATCTGCTATTAATTGACCACATCTTTAAAATGCTACATTTATAAATTGACCCACCTTTCACAAATTCTGAAATATCAAAGGGGAACACTTGTATCTGACAAAAGAGAAGAGGATGTAACGAAGAAGGAATGTTTATCTAGGATCAGGTCCCCCAGTTCATATAATCTTATTCACTATTATCTTAAAAAAGGTCAAACTTATCCTAGACCAGCCCTGACGCTGTACCTTCTCTGTTATCTCCTTGATGGAGGCCACGGTGGTCACGTCAAAATGGCCACTCCTGCGTTTGTAGTCGATGAAGAGGCAGTCTTTGACGCCACGCTCTATAGCCTGCTGGGACGCCTTCATCACCTCTGAGGAAACCACACACGTCAGAACCACAGAACACCAGGATCATATTCATTAGGCACCAAACAGCAGAAAACAGACTGAAACAGGGAGGGACTACCTCAACTTCTCCAATAAGAAATTCTCATTTCCATTGCAAAAATGTCTATACACACACACACACACTACTCCATAATGACAAAGTGAAAACATATTTATAGAAATGTTTGCACATTTATTGAAAATGGAATACAGAGAGCCTCCCTAACGGTGTAGTGGTCTCAGGCACTGCAGCGCAAAGCTTGAGGTGTCACTATAAACCCGGGTTAGATCCCAGGCTGTCACAACTGGCCGTGACCGGGAGTATCATAGGGCGGCGCACAATTGGCCCAGTCGAAGCGCCCATCCACTACAAGACCATGGTACAAAAAAGATTTTCGTAAACTAACACTCGCACTTGAATTGACTTTGCTGATAGCTACTTTGAGGAAAAATGTACTTACTATGACTAAGAAATGTGGTTTTCCCACCCAGCTATCTTAAGATGAATACACTAACTAAGTTCCTCTGGATAAGAGCATCTGCTAAATGATTACATTTTCTTATTTTCTAATTATTTTAAGACAAAGGGTGGCTTTTGGAGTCCAAGCAAGACAATGTCTGTCAGAAATGGCAGCCTATCCCCAGGGCCCGGTCAAAAGTAGTGCACTATATAGGGAATAGGGTGCCATTTGGAACATAATCTCTAGGACTTGAGCTCAGTCAGCAAGTTGGGGTAGGCCTATTTTGTAGATACTTGTGTACGCTGTTGTAATGTATTATTAGAACTGTTGTACTTTACTCACCCAGGACACATCTGCAAAACTTCCCGGGGGACTCTTTGACCAGCATGTCCTTGACGGGGTCTGAGAGAGGACCGAGGATCAGAACCGGCCTGGGAGACACACACTCTACCTTCTGGACCCGCTGGTACGCCATGCTCACACAGTCTGAGAGGGAGTGAGACACACATTACCATGGTCAAACACACACAAATGCCCAATACCAAAATCAAATTAGTTGCACCTAGCCTGTAGGTAGTTACACTCCAGCCCAATTCTCTATCCATGTAAAGGTGTGTGTGTCCCCTCACCCTCTAGGAATGGTATAGAGTCTGTGCTAATGGCGTCCAGAGCCACCAGTTCCTTGCCATCTTTGGAGCCGCTGCGTTTGTGTTTGTGCTTCCTCCTGAAGAAGGATCGCCTGGCGGCGGCAGAGAGGCTCTTACTGTCCTTGTCGTCTTTCAGCTCTGTCATACTGTGTCTACGGTACAACTCCTGGTCCATCCTACACAGACACACAATATAATTACACAAGAGCCATGACGCGTGTGTGTGTGTGTGTGTGTATGCGTCTGCATGCGTCTCACATGTATTTGCTGGGTATCTGTCCTCTCTGGATCTGCTGTGCATTCTCATCCAGCTGCCAGGCCATCCAGGTGCCAAAGCTGCCCTTTGGTAGAGTATCATCCACATACAGGATGTCATCCTTCTTAAAACTAAGGTCCAGCTCTGCCTCCACTGTCCGCTCATAAAGTGCTCTGGAGAGATGGAGGTAAGGAGGGTAGGAAGAAAGAATGGAGGGAGAGAAAGGAAGAGAGGGTTAGTGTGTGTGCGCGCATGCGTGTTCAGTGTCCGTGTGTGCAACCCTGCACCCAGTATGGTTGGAGCCCCATAACTCTTTCGAAGTATATCTGTGGGGCTGTGTGCAGAGTTAGTGCCAATGACATCACGACCCAGCCTGTATGACTAGTGACTGCGGCTGCCATGCAGAAACTCCGACTAAGTCCCAAATGGCACCATATTCCTTATATAGTGCACTACCTTTGACCAGATCCCAATGAGGTCTGGTTTATAAAAAAAAAGAAAATGGGTACTGTATAGGGAATAAGGTGCCATTTGGGACACAACCTCTCAGCTTTCTACAGACTTCTAACAACAAACAGCTGCACTTACCAACAGACTTCCCCCTCTTCATTCACAGCCTTTATTTACTGTATGGTCTGTCTCAGTCTGTCTTGAGCCTACATAGATGCAAAGTGACAGACATGCGCTCACGCAGACACTTGCTACAAGGGCATTTAGTCTTGTAGTCTAGGCATTTAGTCTCCCCAGTCTGTCCGCAGGTAAACCAACCCTGCTGAATATATGATAGATAGTATCTCTAGGGAGTTAGATGGTGGATGGGATGGTCCTCCTGGATGTGGGACCTAATTGCTTTAGATGAAGAGAAAGTGCATCTTTCCCTTATCAATCTACACACAATACACCATATTGACAAAGCAAAAACAGATTAACAATTCTGCAAATGTATTGAAAATTAAAATCTGAATTAACCCATTTACATAAGTATTCAGACCCTTTACTCAGTACTTTGTTGAAGCACCATAAGCAGCAATTACAACCTCGAGTTTTCTTGGGTATGACGTGACAAGCTTGGCACGCCTGTATTTGGGGAGTTTCTCCTGCATCGTCTTGCCTGTGCTTAGGGTCATTGTCCTATTGGAAGGTGAACCTTCGCCCCAGTCTGAGGTCCTGAGTGCTCTGGAGCAGGACCTCAATTGTCAAGTAAAGATAACTTAATAGAAAATCACCCAGTAAAATCCTACTTGAGTAAACGTAATTGCTAAAAAATACTGAAGTATCCAAGTAAAAGTACAAATAAAAAAATACTGATAGTAAGCAAACCAGATGGCACAATTTAGACATAATTTACAAACAAAGCATGTGTTTAGTGAGTCCGCCAGATCAGAGGCAGTAGGGATGACCAGGGATGTTCTCTTGATAAGCTTGTGAATTGAATCATTTTCTGTCCTTCTAAGCATTCAAAATGTAACGAGTACTTTTGGGTGTCATGGAAAATGTATGGAGTAAAAATACAATTTTCTTTAGGCATGTAGTGAAGTAAAAGTAGTCAAAAATATACATAGTAAGTACAGATACCCCAAAAAACTACTTAAGTAGTACTTTATAGTATTTTTACTTAAGTACTTTACACCACTGGTTGTCATCAAGGATCTTTCTGTACTTTGCTCCATTCATCTTTCCCTCGATCCTGTCTCCCAGTCCCTGCCGCTGAAAAACATGATAGCATGATGCTGCTGCCACAACTATGCTTCACCGTAGGGATTGTGCAAGGTTTCCTCTAGATGTGACGCTTGTCATTCAGGCCAAAAAGTTCAACCTTAGTTTCATCAGACCAGATAATCTGGTTTCTCATGGTCTGAGAGTCCTTTTGGCAAACTCCAAGTGGGCTGTCATATGTCTTTTACTGAGGAGTGGCTTCCGTCTGGCCACTCTACTATAAAGTCCTGATTGGTGAAGTGCTACAGAGATGGTTGTCCTTCTGGAACATTCTCCCATCTCCACAGAGAACAGAGGGTTCTTGGTTAACTTCCCGATTGCTCAGTTTGGCCGGGTGGCCCAGCTCTAGGAAGAGTGTTGGTGGTTCCAAACTTCTTCCACTTAAGAATGATGGAGGCCACTGTGTTCTTGGGGACCTTCAATGCTTCAGAAATGTTATGGTACCTTTCCCCAGATCTGTGCCTCGACACAATCCTGTCTTGGCACTATACAGAGAATTCCTTCGACCTCATGGCTTGGTTTTTGCTCTGACATGCACTATCAACAGTGGGACCTGATATAGACATGTGTGTCTTTCCAAATCATGTCCAATCAATTGATTTACTAAAAGGTGGACTCCAATCAAGTCGTAGAAACATCTCAAGAATGATCAATGGAAACAAGATGCACCTGAGATCAATTTCAAGTCTCATAGCAAAAGGTCTAAATACTTAAATACAAAAACTACCTTTTTTATGTATTACATTTTTTTTTTTAGATCATGTTTTCGCTTTGTCATTATGGGGTATTATTTCAATTGAATCCATTTAAAATTCAGGCTGTAAAGAATGCACTGTATGTGCTCAGAAAGTATTCACACCCCTCAACTTTGTCCACATTTTGTTGTGTTACAGCCTGAATTTCAAATGGATTAAATTGAGATTGTGGAACTTAACATTTCTAACAAATTCATAAAAAAATGTAAAGCTGAATATCTTGAGTCAATAAGCATTCAACCCCTTTTATGTGCTCAACAATTCACAAGTTGCACGTGTGCAATAATAGTGTATACCATGATTTTTAAATGACTACCCCATCTCTGTACCCACATATACAATTATCGACAAGGTCCTCAGTCAAGCAGTGAATTTCAAGCACATTTCAAAGCACCTATTGGTAGATGTGTAAAAATAATAAATAAAAAAAAAGCTGAGAGAATATTCCTTTCAGCGTGGTTAACTTGTTAATTACACAGTCACCACAAAAATACAGGCGTCCTTCCTAACTCAGTTGCCGGAGAGGAAGGAAACCGCTCAGGGAGTACACCATGAGCTCAGTGTTAATTTTAAAACAAGTTAGAGCTTAATGGCAGTGATAGGAGATAACTGAGGATGGATCAACAACATTGTAGTTATGCCAAAATACTAACATAAATGACAGTGTGAAAAGGAAGCCTGTAAAAGACAATATTCCAAAACATGCATCCTGTTTGCAATCAGGCACTAAATATATTGCTTAAAAAATTGCTTAGAAATGAACTCTTTGTCCTGAATACAAAGCGTTATGTTTGGGGCAAATTCAACACATCAGAGTACCACCCTCATCATATTTCAAGCATGGTGGTGGCTGCATCATGTTGTGGGTATGCTTGTCATCGGCAAGGACTAGGGAGTTTTTTTGGATAAAAATAAACTGAACAGATCTAAGCACAGGCTAAATCCTTGAGGAAAACTTGGTTCAGCCACTGGGAGACAAATTCACCTTTCAGCATGACAATAACCTAAAACAAAAGGCCAAATATACACTGGATTTGCTTACCAAGACTACATTGACTGATAATCACTGCCAAAGGTGATTCGAACATGTATTGACTCAGGGGGTTGAATATTCATCTAATCAAGATACGGTGTTAAATTGTTCATCACAAAAAAAAAAATGGAAAAATATACTATTTTTTGTAGTTTGGTGACAACACATTTCAATGAAATCCAAAATGTGGAAAAGGGGGTGTGAATGTTTTTTTTAAATTATATATATATAAAAGCAGTTAACCCACTGTTCCTAGGCCGTCATTGAAAATAAGAATTTGTTCTAAACTGATTTGCCTAGTTAAATAAAGGTGTGTGTGTATATGTATGTATGTATGTATGTATGTATGTATGTATGTATGTATGTATGTATGTGTATATATATATATATATATACACATACATACATACATACATACATACATACATACATACACATATACACACACACCTTTATTTAACTAGGCAAATCAGTTTAGAACAAATTCTTATTTATATATATAAATATATATATATATATACACATACATACATACATACATACATACATACATACATACATACATACATACATACATACATACATATACATATACACACACACCTTTATTTAACTAGGCAAATCAGTTTAGAACAAATTCTTATTTTCAATGACGGCCTAGGAACAGTGGGTTAACTGCTTTGTTCAGGGGCAGAATGACAGATTTTTACCTTGTCAGTTCGGGGATTCGATCTTGCAACCTTTCGGTTACTAGTCCAACGCTCTAACCACTAGGCTACATGCCGCCCCACAGAATACTTTCTGAAGGCATAGAAGTGGAGGTGCATGAGGTACAGATCGCATTGAGGGTATCATGAAAAACAGGCACTTTGGGGACAGGATATGTGTGTGTACCTGATATAGAAGCCGTCCCCCGGTGTGTCTTTGACAATGTTGAAGTCGTCCTGTCGTTGTTGGACTTTGAGTGTGACCGTCTCGGCTGGCTTCAGCATCTCTACATACACCTCCTCCACTGTCTTGTTCTTCATGTTTACTGACCCACACTGAGAGAGAGAATTTGAATTTAAAATGGCCTTTACTGGGTCAACACCATACATTACACAAACAAATGAAAACAAACATTCAAATTTCAACCGTAACAAATTATAACGAAAAGAGGGAGATCAAGAGTGTGGGCGTGCACAAGAGAGAGAGAGAAGAGGAAAGGAGGAGGGAAATCCCTTGGCTGTATGAAGTGTCCGTCTATTGATTCATTCTGGGGGGGAGGAGGATGATGACAGAAGATGAGAATTGCCAGGGGGATGAAAGGTGAAAGCTTTACTGCGTGTTCTGTCCTGATGAAAAAGCTCTAGGTCTGTTTGGAGAACAGAGCTTATAGGGACAGGGAGGGAGCATGCCAGGAATGGGATAGTATGAGTTAGATCGACCACAGTATGTCATGATAGAGAAAGAGGGGGGCAATCGATGAAGGAACAAAGACAGGCAGGAGGAATGGTAATGAGCTATGGAAAAGATACTGCAGGGTGCAAACTGTTCACTTAGAAAAAAGTTATTATACAATCTGTGTGTGTGTGTGTGTGTGTGTGTGTGTGTGTGTGTGTGTGTGTGTGTGTGTGTGTGTGTGTGAAGGATGTGCAGGATTATTCAAAATATCTGAACATTTAAACTGATTTTAACACAAAAGGCTTTATCTAAATTAAATGAAGATATCCATGTGATATTGTTACATACAAGGATATACCATGACATTTCAAATCTTTCATTTAATGAAACAAACTGTTCAAAGTTGTTTTTATGACGTGCACCTTTCGCCCCATAAATAAAGAACGGCAACCTTCACGTGAGTAGCTTGTTGTTAATGTTGGCCAATCAGAGGCTCAATGCTTTGCAAGTTGAGTGAGCGTTCACTAATGCAATGCAATATGGAATAAAATAACAGAATTAAAAGTTAGGGTAATGAAGAGTAGGCTATAAAGAGAAACCGGTAGGCTGTTTTATTTGAATTGGGTTGGGGAGAAAGTGTAGCATATGGCCTTAATTAGCCTACCTAGCTATAGTTGGAGAAAAACTATTTTCTTGCCACTTTGATACTAAAGTTACTTTTTCGTAGCAGATTAGGAGACTGAGGTTATGGTTAGGAAAAGGGTTTGGGTTAGTGAAAATGCAAAAAAAGTATGTAGCTAGCTTCTATAGGCTACTCCAGTCAAGACAGGCACTGTTATAAAATAACATAGTGAATGCTTCAAGTGACTGCTTTAGCTAGTCTTGGCTGTAGCAAAATGTCCTTTGTGTCTCACTCTCTCCCTCTGTCTGCTCGCAACACACACCGCCCCATATAAACTCTGCAGGCCGCTGAAGCAATAGAGCCAGCCTCTCCCCCGCGCAGCAGTGCTCAAGTACGTATTTTTTTAATATCCGGATATCCAACAAAAATAAATACTATTCGAATAGCGCCATTTTTTCAAAACACCATCCCTAGTGTCTCAAATCAAATCTGCACACATGCTGGTTTATGTAAAAACCTACCTCCAGTATGAGGTCCCCAGGCTGCAGACCCTCTGTTCCCCTAGCAGGGCTGTCCTCTTCCAGACTCTCTACATAGACCCCGCGGAGGTTCCCTCCACATAGCCCCAGCCCCAGTTCTGCCCCCTGGGCTCTGCGCACCGTCACCACCCGTGGTTCACACACCTTACGACTACCCTCTGACAACATCCTGGATGGGGAGGGAAGAAGAAAACTTTACTAATCCTTACGAAACGGAAATGTGTCTGCTGCTGTATCCAACCCTTGCAGTACAAACACACATTAGGTTAGAGAGGCTGGAGCAGTCAGAGGTGTGTTTGTTACCTGATGAAACTATGAGGACTAGTTGTAGGGGTGGTCTGTTTGGAGGAGGGGGTGAGTGTTCCTTCGTCTTGTTCACTCAGAGTGTCTATAGTAGAGTGGTTGTCAGGGGTGGTGGCTCCACTGCCATGGGGAGTTGACTGGCTGCTCACCGGCTCCAGACGAGAACTACACACGCAAAGAGAGAGAAACAAAAACCTTAATACCTCAGTCAAATGAATGGGAGAGATTGGTGCCATCTATTTAAATTGGATAGAGGTGCCAAATGATGCCTGTATATTTCTCCAGATGATTACTTTGGGATTTACATAATAAATGGCATGGTCGGAGGTCAACTTTACACCACTTTTGAACTATGAATAACATTTGGTCTTTGATTACCTTTCATTTAAAAAACTAACCTCTGGGAAGATTATATATTTTTTTTTAAATGTGGATTTTGAATGGTTTTCCAGCTGTGTGTGTGTGTATGACCTGGAGCGTGAGTGGTTTCCCAGCTGGTACATGTGGGGGTTGTACTGAGCCATGATGGTGATGGTGTCACACTGCTGACCAATTATCAGCCTGGCTTGCTGCTCTGTGGCATTACGCAAGTTAATACCATTATACTGGAGGAGGGGAGATGAAACAGAGGAAAGAAAAGGTAAGATGTTATTGAAATAAACCTCACTGAAAATAAATAGCACTTCTCAATTGTCATTCTCAGGCATGAACGGCTGACTAGGTAACTCTAGATAAGAACAACTGCTAAATGACAAAAATGCTAAATGTAATGTTTTATTCCATGAGGGGGAACTGGAGTATGTGTAGTCTAGATGTTGACTGCAGCCAGCGCAGTCGCTTGCACATCGTCACATTTATAATTTCCTCTTGAGCTGAAACGGATATGACCCTTAACCCTGGCAGGAAGGAGCAATGAAACAGGAAAGTTACCTCGAGGAGTTGGTCGCCGTACTCCAGCCCGGCCTGATGGGCGATGCTGCCTCCGGTTACCTTGGAGACGA
The DNA here is from genome assembly GCF_045791955.1 of Oncorhynchus clarkii lewisi. Taxonomy (NCBI): domain Eukaryota; kingdom Metazoa; phylum Chordata; class Actinopteri; order Salmoniformes; family Salmonidae; genus Oncorhynchus; species Oncorhynchus clarkii. Next base: position 23,800,314 of record NC_092169.1, read on the forward strand.
AGATACCGCCGTTCTCGCCGCTGACGATAGAAATGCCCAGAGGCTCCGCCCCTTTGTGAACGATCACATTACGAGGTTCCTCCAGGTACGGCCTGACGGGAGGGAGGGATGAGAAACTTCAGAGCTGCATCTCATCTCCCCTATGAGGGTATTGCCAAAAGTTGTGCACTACATAGGGATTAGGGTGCTATGAAACTCTCATATTGATTTTCACAAGACAGAGACATATTACATATCACATGAAAAACCAACAGATAGAAATAACAGAGAGACTGTGTGCTACAAGGAGAAGACAAGTAAAAGATCCAGAGGTTGTGAGGTGGACAGAGTTATCGTCACATTCAGCCTGGTGACTAGCATTGGGCCCAAACACACTCAGAATGCCATCCCATCTGCAAAAGGGCACGGACATTCAGTATCATGCAGCCTCAGTGAGGACTTCACACATGAAACTGGCCACATCATTTCAACAATTCCAACCATACAAACACAAAACCGTCAGTGACAATTGAGACGCAGCACACGTCTATCTATCTTCTCCGGTTCAAGAGGAATAGTTGAGATGTTTTCTGGATCTTTTCCATGAAACGCAGGCTAATGTAAACCTGGCGTGCACTGACCTGTTCAACAGAGAAGTGGGATGTAGGCCTAGCTGCTGTTCAGGGGTGAGAAATACCACACAGCACATGCTCTACACATTCCAAGTCTCTATGGGCTCTGCCTGGAAACAACTCCTGGCTCCTAATTACAAGACGGGGGGGGGGGGGGGCAAGGAGTTGTTTCTGAAGTGGGCCTGTGTCTACATCTTAATTTCAGTATTTCTATCCAACACTCAAGCAAGGTAACAGTAAGACCATCAGTCAGTCAGTCAACAAACCTGAGGCTCCTGAGAGAGGAGAACCTCGGCCTAGCAGCCAAAGGGATCCTCAGAAAAGACCTGTTACGGTGCAGAGACCTGGAGACATTTACACACACGGCAGATGGAAGAGAAGAAACGAGAGAGGAGATGGACGAGAGAAAAAACAGACACGAAGTGGACAGGAAGGACAGACAGTAAAAGAAAACAGACGGAAATGCAGAGGCCAAACAGGTCTGGTGTGAGAAGAAGAAACGAAATATTACAGAAGGAAAATAGCCTGGTTCCTTCTGCATGTGTTTAGCAAACCCTTCTAACACACAAACATGCATACGTACACATCACACACACTTTTACACCCATGTGCTACTGCTACTACTCTTTTCTTTATTTAATTCTTATCATCATAAATCATGATGACTAGTCACTTTATCCTGCCTTCATGTACATATCTACTTCAAATATCTGGTACCTCTGCACATTGATCTGGTACTCCCTGTATATAGCTCCACATTGATCTGGTACTGGTGCTCCCTCTATATAGCTCCACATTGATCTGGTACAGGTGCTCCCTGTATATAGCTCCACATTGATCTGGTGCTGGTACTCCCTGTATATAGCTCCACGCTGATCTGGTACTGGTGCTCCCTGTATATAGCTCCACATTGATCTGGTACTGGTACTCCCTGTATATAGCTCCACACTGATCTGGTACTGGTACTCCCTGTATATAGCTCCACACTGATCTGGTACTGGTACTCCCTGTATATAGCTCCATTCTTATGTATTTTATTTTACTATTTTTACTATTTTATTTTTAAACTTTGCATAGTTGGGAAGGGCTCGTAAGCATGCATTTGATGGTAAAGTCTACACCAGTTGTATTCGGCGCATGTGACAAATTTGATCATTCCACTGGCATGGTCAGAGGAGTTGGCTAAAGCACAAACAGATCTGGGACCAGGCTACAAGGAGAAACGACAGCAACACTCAACTGACCTTAATGCTGCATATACCAAGAGCATTATAGCTGATATATAATCTACGCATCACACACTTCCTACCTGTACTCCTTTAGACCAGTGTTATTTAATATATTCTAGTACTAGTCCACCTGAGTTAGCTTTAATTGAACCTTTATTTAACGAGGCAAGTCAGTTAAGAACAAATTCTTATTTACAATGACGGTCTACCCAGAAGACGCTGGGCCAATTCTGTGTCGCCCTATGGGACTCCCAATCACGGCCAGTTGTGATACAGCCAGCTAACAAAGAGCTTGGTGATTATTTGACCAATTGAATGAGGATTGCTAGTAGTGGAAAAGAGCAAATAAATAAAACTGCTGGGGATACTCCATTCCACACCATGTTTTAGACTGTCCAGCCCTATCTCACGTTTGTCATCTTTCCCATCCTACCGGTCTTTCCTCCGCTCTCCAATTGGCACAGGGCTGACGGAGATTCTGGGCAGGGTGGATATGGAGCTCTGTGATTGGCTGCTGGCGAAGGAGGAAGTCTCCAGGTTCAGAGGTGATTGGGGGGGAGTGATGAGGCTGGGACTGCTGCACTCTGAATGTGACAGGGAGCCTGGAGAGGGGTGGCGGGGAGAGAGGATAAGAGACTTTAAATGAGATATTAAGATGAGATCGTACTTTATTAATTCCCAAGGGAAAATTTGTTTGTCATTCTTACAACCATAGTAAAAACAATTAAAGTACTCACAACAGTTAAAACATGGTAGTAGAGCGAAAGCGAGAGTGAGAAAGGGAAAGAATTGGTCCATAGTTACAGTGTCATTTCTCAGACAGGTAACCAGGTTGTAAATATCCTGACACAAGCATATTAACACCCAGCTTTAATGGCCCAGGACACAAAATCTATATGGTTAAAGTGTTTCCCTGTGTTTGGTGTTTTTTCAACAGTAGATTAGTGTTTCCCTGTGTCCAACTTTTTCAGCAGTAGATTACAGAACAGCACCTTTAAATGACCTGCTAACAGGGGTATCACATCTCAGAGAAAAAACAAGTGTAGTCAGCTGTTTGATTTGGAATAATATTCTTTAGTTGAGTGGAAAATGAGCATTCTAAAGTCCCCTTGGGACCAGAGTCAGGTAATATTGGTTGAGAGGTACAGTATTCAGGGAATAGGCATCTTAATACGTGTTCATTCATCCATCCACTCATTTGTTAATTCATTAATTTGTCTATCCACCCACTAAACTAATTTGTTTGTTCAATTATGCATCAATCCATCCATGCACGTACCTCTGTCAGAGCCCAGCATAGATCGAGGGTAGCGGGGAGTGGAGGGGATCTTAATCCTCTCGTTCCGGTACTGGACGTTACTGGAAGAATCTGATGCAATAGAGGAAAAGTCCATCAGTGTGTGTGTGTGTGCGCGCGCGCGTATATAATACAATTAGTGTGTGTGGCATGGGTATAATAAGTATTTTTTGTGTGTGCGCAAGCATGTATAATATGAGCGCGTGTATGTGGCGTGCGTGCATGGGTGACTGACCAAGGCCCAGGCGAGCACTGGAGGGTAGTGAGTTGGTACCATGGGAGGTGCGGCTGCTGCGTGACGAGGACTCGGAGTAGTCTGCTGCTGGACGCTTTTGGCTCAGGTCCAGGCTCAGACGCCCCTGGTGCTGCGGACTGACACACACACACTCTTCCTACATAATTCATGGGTTGAACATAGCGCCACTAACGCCTTTTTATGAAAGTCATCTTAGGGACTGGTACACGACTGAATCTGCTACTCAATGCATTCTCAAACAGCACGACATCTCCAAAGGAGGCAACTATTTAGTAGGTGTCGTGGAAAATTCAGAATTTGTTGGTAACATAGGTAAGATGTTTTATATTCATCAAATGTGTGTAAGTTACTTCTCATCAAGAATGTTATTTTTGTATAATACTGTGGCGAGGTTGCAGTTATCTGTTCTATGTCAAGACTAAGTTGCATGGGCCGCAGAGAGGGGAGAGGTCAAAGTATCATCATGTGTAAACATATCTTTTGCTCCACTGTGTGTGTGCCAGTTCACTCCCTAGTTTTCCCATCGGAGATGGCAGTGTCTGGAATCATTCTCCTCTCCGTGAGCTTGTCCAGGATTGGTTGTATTTAGAATTGGTTGTATCTAAATGACAATTTGATATATGCCTGTTGATATGGAGGGTTGGTTTATGGTTCTGGGGTTTGAGTAAGGAGACAAAGCTGAACGATTTATTATGTCTATGCTGTCTTATCCTGTGTGCGTGTCTTTACTATAAAGGACCTCATTTGAAATGTGGAAGGGGCTCTCAGAGAATTAATGGTTAGACACTGAATCGATCTGAGAGTCACAGGGTTGTGATAGAGCTCATATAATTAAAGATGGACTTTGATAACTAACTCTGACTTGTGTGTGTGGTTTGCTCCCATGATTTGGTAAATAGAGGAAATTTCCACGACATAGGATAAACTTGTCATCATTGTAATGTTGTCAGATTGACTTTAGATGTAGTATAACATTAGCTAGCTAGCTAAGATTGAGGGGAGAGAACCGGATTTCAGCTAGCTAACGTTAGCATTGCAAGGTATTTTTAACCAACTAACCTAACTGAAGGCAACATTGCCATAAAGAAAAATTGCCTTCATCATAATGATGACCAAGTTGTTTCCTACTAAATATTTGCCTACTTAAGCAATGTCATATTTTCAAGCCAATAATTTAGACTAAACAATAATTTGCCCCCTTGAGGAATGACTGGGCTCCACTTTTCGGGGTAGTTATTCTGTCGGGGTAGTTATTCTGTCTGGGGTAATTACCTGGGGTGTTGGTTGTTGTGCTGGTGTTGGCAGATCTGGGAGGAGACAGAGGGACAGTTGTTGGTGTGGACTCTGTGGCTGCGGACTGTGTAGACTGGGTTCCTCATCACTGCGGTCACCGCTGGACACGGGGCCAGGCCACGATGGGCCGAGTCTGATAGAACACACACAAACACTGATTAGAGAACAACAACAACCACCACACCGGTTAAATAGGAGGAACACACACTGGCTAGAGAGGCTCCAGATAGGAATGTGTTATGGGTCCTCCTGAGTGGTGCAGCGGTCTAAGGCACTGCATCGCAGTGTTAAAGGCGTCACTACAGACCAGAGTTCGATCCCGGGCAGTGTCACAACCGGCCGTGATCGGGAGTCCCATAGGGCGGATCACAATTGTCTCAGCATCATCCGTGTTAGGGGAGGGTTTGGCAGGGGGACTACTTGGCTCATTGCACTTTCAGCGAATCCTTGTGGCGGGCCGGGGGATGCAGGCTGACCTTGGTCATCAGGTGAAAGGTGTTTCCTCCGACACACTGGTGCGGCTGGTTTCTGGGTTAAGTGGGCGGGTGTTAACTTCTCTAGGGTAGGGGGCAGGATTTTGAATTTTGGATGAAAAGCAGGCCCAGAAGATAGGATATGCATATAATATAATAGTAGATATGGATAGAAAACACTAAAGTTTCCAAAACTGTTAAAATAGTGTCTATGAGTATTAACAGAACTGATTTGGCAGGCGAAAACCTGAGAAAAATCCATTCCGGAAGTAGGATTTTTTTGTTGTAGTTTTCTATTCAATGCCATTACAGTGTCCATTGACTTAGGGCTTAAATTGCAGTTCCTATGCCTTCCACTAGACGTCAGTCTTTAGAAATTGTTTCAGGCTTGTATTTTGAAAAATGAGGGAGTAAGAGCAGTCTGAATGAGTGGACCCTGCAGTGTTACAGAGCTTTTTCATGGGCGCGACAGAGAGAGTGCCTTTCTTGTTTACCTTTTATATTGACAACGTTATTGTCTGGTTGAAATATTATCAATTATCGAAAACGCAAACAAAACTTAGGTTTTCGGATATAAAGAGAGACTTTATCGAACAAAAGGAACATTTATTGAATAAATGAATGTCTTCTGAGTGCCACCATATGAAGATCGTCAAAGGTAAGTGATTCATTTTATCTATATTTCTGACTTGTGTAACTTCTACTTGGCTGGTTACTGTTTGTAATGATTTGTCTGCTGGGCTATGTTCTCAAATAATCGTAAGGTATGCTTTCGATGTAAAGCATTTTTGAAATCTGAACAGTGGTTGGATTCACAAGGAGTTAATCTTTAAACCCATGTAAAATAGTCATATCTTTTCTGAATTGTTTTAATGAGTATTTTTGTATTTGAATTTGGCGCTCTGCAATCTCACTGGATGTTGGCCAGGTGGGACGCTAGCGTCCCACATACCCTAGAGAGATTAAGAAGCGCGGTTGGGCTGGTCATGTTTCTGAGGACACATGACTCGACCTTCGGCCCCTGAACCCATTAGGGAGTTGCAGCGATGAGAAGATCGAAATTGAAGAGGAAAAGAGGCTAAATTATTTATTATTTTTATTAAAAAGGAGGGAAAAAAAAGAAAAGTGTGTGTGTGTGTGTGTGTGTGTGAGAGAGAGTGACTCACTTGCAGGCAGGGTACTGTTGTAGACGGTGGAGACGAAGCCCACACTGTGTCTGTGAGAGCGGTTGGGAGAGGAGCGAAGCATCTCTCTGGGCTCTGGGGAGTGATCGTCATTGGAGTAGCTCTGATGGTTGACAGATACAGAAATCATTGGGTTTAATGATGAGGAACAGAAAGAGTAGGAGAATAAGGAGAAGGACCCATTTCAGAGTGGGACCCCAGTCACAGTCCAATGACCAGAAACAGAAAGAAGAGAACGACAGGAAGTAAACTGAAGGAGCTGTTTAAGAGTGCTGGGATGAGACCACAGCCCCCGGACTCAGCACTTTGAGCCCTGGGCTGCATATCGCCTGGAGCTCTGTACAGAGGCATCAATCACCATTGAGGCAGCCTGGTGGTGAGGCACACACAGAAAGGGCTGTAAATACTGCCACAAAAAGGCTGCCGTGTATCACCCTGGAGTACTGGCTGGGTGCGAGGCCACGCAGTGCTGGTGTTTCTCTTTTTCAATTAAGTGTTTTGAGACATAAGTTGCATCTCAGTAGTCTTAAGTGGCATGCACGTCTTGTCTCCTATGTACCTATGATGAAAATTACAGGCCTCTCTCATCTTTTTAAGTGGGAGAACTTGCACAATTGATGGCTGACTAAATACTTGTTTGCCCCACTGTATGTGAACACAACATATTAGAGGATGACTTCACCTGTTCAGTTCTTTAATGTTAATGCATATGGAGAGGAGAAGCGAGGAAGCCACTTCAGACTATTGTAATCAGCCTTAGGGAAAAGCACTCCACATTAACATCAAACAGACCTGGAAGGAGGGCAGAGTGATGGACTGGGGGGTCATCCTGCGTCGGAGAGCTGGTGCTGATTTAGGACGGGGCCTCTTCACATCAGGCTCCTCCCCCCTGGTGCGTCCAATGTCCTCATCACATGACTTCCTCGATGTCAGCACTTTCCCGTCCAGGAAGTAGTGGTTCCCGTTTCTGTCTCTTTCCCTCTCCCTTTCTCGTTCCATCTCGTGCTCCCCGTGGCCCTCCCCGGTAACCATGGAAACAGCCTCCCCCTTGCCACCTTTCCCGTCGGAGGTGAGCGTGCAGTCAGAGGCGGAATTGCTCTGCTGTTTGTGTTTGAATTTGAACGAATCACTGCGGGTAGGCGGCAGAGGGGGGGTGGGTGTGGCCGTAGAGGAGGAGGAGAGAGATTCCGTCTTGGAGGTCTGCGGGGAGTGGGCCACCAGCTGACTGGGCAACAGGTACTCTATCTTGGAAGATGGGGGAGCCATCTCAGGCCGTGGTTTGAAGGCGTCCGTGTCGAAGATGGACTTCCTCTGTTTGGGTGACTTGAAGATGGACAGCTGGGTCGGAGTCGTCGCTGTGGTCGTATCCACGGCGACAGACATCCCGCCGACGATCATCTTCGGCCAGGTACCGCCGCTGTGTTTCTTCTCCAGGGTGGTCTCCATGGTGATGCAGTCGGGGGGGCTAGAGGGGTCATAGGTCATGGGGGGTGGAGGGGGCTTGGCGTAGGGGGACCCAGAGCAGCACTCCTGGAAGGCGCTGGGGCCGTAGCGGCTCGGGGGACCCAGACCAAGGTCAGAGGACGGCCGGAGGCTGGTGGCATGGAGAGACCCCGTGGAGAAGGGCTTCCTGACGTCCCCGTAGGGGCCCATCCCCTCCTCGGCCTCCCCACCCCTGCTTTTCCTCCTCTCTCCTTGGACATTGACACTACCACCTCCCCCACTCCCACCTGTGTCGGGGCAGAAGATGTCTGTCTGTGTGGAGCTGTTGTGTTTGAGGTTACGACTGTTCCTGGAGTGGACCTCGGAGAGACGGCTGTTGGACGATGACTCGCGCAGGCTGTCGAAGATGTTCTGGCCCGACGAACTGTGAGGGAAGAACTGGGAACATAAAAGGATAGAGGACAGCGATAAAGGGGGTGTTAGGAATAGCACTAGACGAGTAAAAACTAATTTCCTTTTTTCCTAAACTCTAAACTTTCCGCCAAAAATAAAGTTCACACTATCCAGGAATCTAGTCACTGCAGTGCAGTAATATCTAGCATGTTTGTTCTTGAGAAAGTCAGTCGCTGTCCTAAAAAAAAGAGTGCCCGCTATAGCATCAAATAAGGGTGTTGCAGTGTATGGCACTACATGGACTTCAGGAGAACTTGAGTCTAAATTAAGGCTGATTTGAGGCCAGCGGGCGGTGAAGTTCAGATTCACCTTCAAGTCAAAGCCCTATGTTTAAAATAAGGCTGTTATGTGGCACCACATTGACTGGAGGAGAACTTGTCTTTAGTCTAATTTGAGGCTAGTGTGCATTCAAGGAGCTTAGTAGAGGAGCTAGTTTAGATTCACCTTCATGAGAGAGAGGCTAAGAGAGTCCCTACAGTTCCTCAGCAGTGTCTCACACTCCGTCACCGACTTGTTGTCCAGAGCGATGCCGTTGATCTGGGGGAAACAGAAGCCACATAAAAAAGTGGACACACACTACTCACTTCCCACACATCCTTCTAAAACACACATACAGTTTTGCTAGGTGGTATTGCTTTCAAGGGAGATTGAGAATTCAACTACCCTAACCCCAAATAGAGATCCCCTGCACCTGAAGAACTCAGTGCCAGAGCTTTGAGTCTGCCTGCTGCTGCAGTGGGATACTTTAGAAAATCTAGGCCAGTGATTCTTCTTAGAACTTTAACACCCCCACACTCCTTTCTCAATCCCCACATTTCCATGACAATAGGCCTGAGATGAATTATGAAATACTGCAGCAAGGAGAGGTGCGCAGGGAGAGGAAACAGGAAAGTAGGTAATGTATTCAAGCCTGAGCAAAAATATTTGTCATATATACCGATAGGTGTAGTGAAATGTGTTGTTTTACAGGGTCAGCCTTGCTAATTAGGGTTAAGTGCCTTTCTCAAGGGCACATCGGCAGATTTTTTCACCTTGTCGGCTTGGGTATTCGAACCAGCGACCTTTCAGTTACTGGCCCAACACTAGGCTACCTGCCGCCCACCCCCCAAAAAGAGTAGAGATCAGACTAGTGAACTTTTAACATCTAAAATGAAACAGTACTCTTTGAAGCATGTTATTCCATCTGGGGAGTCCAGTCTAAGTCGGAGTAATGAGCATTAAGAGTGCAGCTGTGACATATGCAAAATTGTGCACTGACTGCATATGTCGCTGTTGGTTCAGCATTTTCAAGTCCTTCGCTTACTAACATAATTAAACATATCTGTATATGTGAAATATAACCTACTACATTAAGTTATTAACGACTACAAGGACATGGTATAAGACGATACACAACCATGATTGACATCTGCAGGCATCTGGTCAAATGTTTGCTAATCACCAACACTTAGCTATCATGTCCCATATCAGCTAGCCAGGCTTCACTATTAAAGTTGAGGGTGTCAACAGGGGTGTGTCCGAACTGGCACCCCATTTCATATATTGCGCATTAGTCTCGACCTTGGCCGTATGGGCTCTGGTCAAAAACAGTACTCTGTGTAGGGAATAGGGTGCAATTTGAGACAAGCCTTGGTCTGCCATTAAAAGGTGAGTGGGGAGATATCTATGCCCAGTGGTTTTACTAAGCAGAAGAACTTCACAGTACGGACCTGGAGGATTATGACAGCAGATTCAGTAGGTGGATCATGATTAGAGAGAAGGTAATTTTGCCAGGTAGAGTGATGACTGGCTAACATTGTTTCTGTCACCAAATCACTAGAGACTAAAATGGAACAGGGGTCAAATCAGGTGGAGGAGGTGGTAGAGGTTGGAAGAGAGGAGTAGAAACAGGAGGAAGATAAGGAGGTCAGGAGGAAGATAAGGAGGTGAGGTGGAGAAGGAGGGGGCGATGGAGGAAGAACAGGAATGAAGAGTATAAGGAAAATGAGGAGGAGAAACAGAGGTGGTGGAGGAGGACTCACAGCGATAAGTCTGTCTCCAACAGTCAGAGATCCCTCCCTGGAAGCAGGACTCCCCTGGACGAGGGCTGTCACAAACACACCATTCTCCAGACCTATACCACTGTCTGGAGTAGAGAGGAGAATACAATATGTATTACATACTTCAGACCTATACCACTGTCTGGGGTAGAGAGGAGAATACAATATGTATTACACACTTCAGACCTATACCACTGTCTGGAGTAGAGAGGAGAATACAATATGTATTACACACTTCAGACCTATACCACTGTCTGGGGTAGAGAGGAGAATACAATATGTATTACACACTTCAGACCTATACCACTGTCTGGGGTAGAGAGGAGAATACAATATGTATTACACACTTCAGACCTATACCACTGTCTGGGGTAGAGAGGAGAATACAATATGTATTACACACTTCAGACCTATACCACTGTCTGGGGTAGAGAGGAGAATACAATATGTATTACACACTTCAGACCTATACCACTGTCTGGGGTAGAGAGGAGAATACAATATGTATTACACACTTCAGACCTATACCACTGTCTGGGGTAGAGAGGAGACCTATAACACTGACGTTAGAATACCAGTGAAGACATCAAAACTATGAAATAACACATATGTAGTAACCAAAAAAACAAAAAAAGTGTTAAATAAATCCAAATATATTTTATATTTGAGATTTTTCAAAGTAGCCACTCTTTGCCTTGATGACGGCATTCTCTCAACCAGTTTCGTGAAGTAATCACCTGGAATGCATTTCAATTAACCTCTTGGGTAGGGGGCAGTATTTTCACATCCGGATGAAAAGCGTGCCTAAAGTAAACTCCCTGTTACTCAGGCCCAGAAGCTACGATATGCATATAATTGGTAGATTTGGATAGAAAACACAAAAGTTTCTAAAACTGTTAAAATTATGTATGAGTATAACAGAACTGATGGCAGGAGAAACTGAGAGGACAAACATTCCCCCCCCCCCCCCCCCACCACCACTGTTTTTAATGGCTGTCACTTTTTATAAGGCGAAATCCTCCCAGATTGCAGTTTCTTTGGCTTCCACTAGATGACAGTCTTTAGAAAGAGTTTCATGCTGGTTTTTTGAAAAATTAGCCACCGTTTCTAGGTGGCTGATATAATACAACCATGCACTGAATCAATAAATCAAATCAATCACCCAATCAATCATTCAACAGAATATTAAAACAAGAACAGGGGTGAATTCATTAGTCGAATTCCGATGCAAACCGTTTTGAGACAGACCAAACATTTTTGCAACATAATCCGACTGATGAATAGACCTGTTCTAGTTTTGTTGAATGATTGCGTGATTTACAATTTATTCTAAGAACCAGACGGAAGCAAACAGAAAGAAAGGGGATGGACCAACCTGAATTTGTCGAATAGGAACTTGTTTTCTTTGCAAAACATTTTACATTTGGAGTAAATGGTTTCCTAATGAATACACACCAGGAGTGCCACAAGTGTTACCTTTGTGTCCGATCAGGTTGATGTGTACAGGGGTGACCAGCCTTCCTCCCAGGGACTTTCTCCTGCGAACCACCATGTTGATCAGCCCACCTCTGTTAAGCACTGCCTTTACCACCTGCTTCCTGTCCTTGTTGGTCAGGTCCATGTCATTTATCTTCAGCAACCAATCGTTCACTCTGAAAAGCAGGAAGTAAAAACGTGATATTGGGGATGATGAAGATGAGGAACGAACAGGGGTTTCTGAACTTGAACCTCAAGAAATTTTACAAATCAGAGAATTACCTTAACCTTCCATCTGCAATACTTCCTTTGTCCACTCTTGTCACAAATATTCCACAATCTCCTGGTAAATATGGGTCGTTTACCCCCTCTGCTATGTCAAACCCAAGTGCCTTTAAATCCATGTCATCCTGCAGGAAAACAGCTAAATTAAACATACTGGTTATCTACATACATATCAGTTCTGAGCCCCTTTATTAAGCTGGATTTTAACATTTGCTGGAAATGAATTCATCTGATCAATCAGTCAATCCATCCATTCACCCATCCAATCAATACATCAACAGTAAGTCAAATAAGCATTCAATCAAATCAATGAAAGTATTGTCTCTCCAGAATCACCCTGTCCTTCTCAAACTCCACAACCTCCGTCTCCCACTCCAGAGAGTCTGTGTCGATGGCGGAGTCATGGGAGCTGTGGGCCATCAGCTGACAAAACCTGGCCTCCTTGTCCAGCTGGCTCTCCATCTTCTCTCTGACCACAGGAAGTGATGTCACAGGTCAGAACACATCACAACAGTGTGCAGGATATATCTACATGTCACTGAGTGCATGTACACTATCTGCTAAATGAGGAAACATGTGCCTTGTAGCATTTTCATAGAGTTTCTAAATGCTGCACAACTACATCTATAGGGCACCATAGACAGACCTGCCAACCTTTTTAGAATACCAGACACATGCAGCAAATTGGAGATTCAACTTGCATGTAACTGCCGACCGGTCTGTTTCCCTCAGTCTCCTCACTCTCATCATCTGGCATAGATTTACTGACTGGCTGAAATAACAATGACTTTCTAAATTAGCTGCTAATTTTGTTATTGCACAACCTAAGCTAACTTTTTTTTCATGAGCACATGCTTAGACAAACATTATGGATCACACCTGGTTCAGTTCAGTCCTCTGAAAAGGTATTTACATAACATAAATAAAAGATTCATACTGATAAGTACAGAACATATAAAATAAATACATGTTTTGTGGAATTAGCACAGATTGTCTGCATGTTTATGCCATTACATGTAGAGCGTAGAACGGAGTTAATTATCTATAATGTTTTTCTTAGCACATGCCCCCAAGTTCAGTCTCTATAGTAGAGGAACGCTTGTCAACTCTCAAACAGGGCCAATCACTTGGACCAGCTAACAAGTATTGGCTTTTTAGACACAGTTCCAAATCAACACTAAAATAAAAATCTATTTGAAAACATAAAAACAAAAACAGGTGATCGAATTGAAACAGACCACAAACTGGCTACGCAAAGCTTAAGTAAGCTACCGCAAAGGGAATCTGAATGCTGTTCGCGAGAAGAGTCCGCTGTTTCAGTCTATGTAAAAGGTGCCTATTGTACTTATTTGCAGCACAGAGATCATTTCAGATTTTCTAAAATTCATAAAATCTCAAATCTAGTGCAGCCATTTTAGAAGCATTGCCTATATAGCCAATCCCAGACACTCATTCATTCTTCATCTAAACTCCCGACCCCATTTAATGCCAAGATGTAAATATTATATATATATTTATTTTTAATTATACTTTTGTAAAGCTTTTTGTGACGTGGATCATACTTACAGGTACAGTCCATCGGGTTGCGTGATCCTCGTAATGTTTTGTGGAATATACAACTAATGGGACGCAGAATTAAATGTATATCACGTCGCACAAATGCGACCAGTTATTTTTCGTAATTGCATTTAACTATTTCACGAGCAAATGCGAGTGAACTGCTGGCATTTTAGAGCTCACCGAATGTCTATCTTATGTTCGCTAACGTTAGCTTGAAACAATTAGAGTGTACCTTTCCACAACACGCAGAGTCAAAAGGGGATTTTGTCCATGTGTTCACGTACAGCTGACAGCCGGCAAACTCAGCATCACAACAAACAGGAGGGGCAGACACCCGGTTGATACATCGAATAATGATGCATTAATCGCCATGTCCGTTGACAAAAACTCAGAACATGTCTGTGTTGCAGAGCGATTATCGGGATGTTAAATTTACTCAGTGGAGTTATTTTGTATTAAAATGTTTTTTCATTTTTAATAATCAGGCCCTATCAATTTCTGCGTACTTTGAACTCAGATCTCGTACATGCATACATGGACAGAGAATTGCATAGTTGGTACGCAAAATGAGTGCATATTGGCAGGTCTGCATAGATATCTATAGAGCACCATAGATACAGTGCCTTGCGAAAGTATTCGGCCCCCTTGAACTTTGCGACCTTTTGCCACATTTCAGGCTTCAAACATAAAGATATAAAACTGTATTTTTTGTGAAGAATCAACAACAAGCGGGACACAATCATGAAGTGGAACGACATTTATTGGATATTTCAAACTTTTTTAACAAATCAAAAACTGAAAAATTGGGCGTGCAAAATTATTCAGCCCCCTTAAGTTAATACTTTGTAGCGCCACCTTTTGCTGCGATTACAGCTGTAAGTCGCTTGGGGTATGTCTATCAGTTTTGCACATCGAGAGACTGAAATTTTTTCCCATTCCTCCTTGCAAAACAGCTCGAGCTCAGTGAGGTTGGATGGAGAGCATTTGTGAACAGCAGTTTTCAGTTCTTTCCACAGATTCTCGATTGGATTCAGGTCTGGACTTTGACTTGGCCATTCTAACACCTGGATATGTTTATTTTTGAACCATTCCATTGTAGATTTTGCTTTATGTTTTGGATCATTGTCTTGTTGGAAGACAAATCTCCGTCCCAGTCTCAGGTCTTTTGCAGACTCCATCAGGTTTTCTTCCAGAATGGTCCTGTATTTGGCTCCATCCATCTTCCCATCAATTTTAACCATCTTCCCTGTCCCTGCTGAAGAAAAGCAGGCCCAAACCATGATGCTGCCACCACCATGTTTGACAGTGGGGATGGTGTGTTCAGCTGTGTTGCTTTTACGCCAAACATAACGTTTTGCATTGTTGCCAAAAAGTTCAATTTTGGTTTCATCTGACCAGAGCACCTTCTTCCACATGTTTGGTGTGTCTCCCAGGTGGCTTGTGGCAAACTTTAAACGACACTTTTTATGGATATCTTTAAGAAATGGCTTTCTTCTTGCCACTCTTCCATAAAGGCCAGATTTGTGCAATATACGACTGATTGTTGTCCTATGGACAGAGTCTCCCACCTCAGCTGTAGATCTCTGCAGTTCATCCAGAGTGATCATGGGCCTCTTGGCTGCATCTCTGATCAGTCTTCTCCTTGTATGAGCTGAAAGTTTAGAGGGACGGCCAGGTCTTGGTAGATTTGCAGTGGTCTGATACTCCTTCCATTTCAATATTATCGCTTGCACAGTGCTCCTTGGGATGTTTAAAACTTGGGAAATCTTTTTGTATCCAAATCCGGCTTTAAACTTCTTCACAACAGTATCTCGGACCTGCCTGGTGTGTTCCTTCTTCTTCGTGATGCTCTCTGCGCTTTTAACGGACCTCTGAGACTATCACAGTGCAGGTGCATTTATACGGAGACTTGATTACACACAGGTGGATTGTATTTATCATCATTAGTCATTTAGGTCAACATTGGATCATTCAGAGATCCTCACTGAACTTCTGGAGAGAGTTTGCTGCAATGAAAGTAAAGGGGCTGAATAATTTTGCACGACCAATTTTTCAGTTTTTGATTTGTTAAAAAAGTTTGAAATATCCAATAAATGTCGTTCCACTTCATGATTGTGTCCCACTTGTTGTTGATTCTTCACAAAAAAATACAGTTTTATATCTTTATGTTTGAAGCCTGAAATGTGGCAAAAGGTTGCAAAGTTCAAGGGGGCCGAATACTTTCGCAAGGCACTGTATCTATAAGGCAAAGCAACCTTTCAAAGTGCTGCAAGGGAAGTGTTACCAAAGTCTAAAAAGTGGCAGCAAAGTCATATTCTACAGTGTGTAAAGGAAAGGCTGAAGGAGAAATAGGCCTATGGTGGCTGACGGTCACTAAGATACATTATGTCCTTATGAGGCCTGCCTAGAGGGCGTGGCTGACTGTCACTAAGATACATTATGTCCTTATGAGGCCTGCCTAGAGGGCGTGGCTGACTGTCACTAAGATACATTATGTCCTTATGAGGCATGCCTAGAAGGGGGTGGCTGACTGTCACTAAGATACATTATGTCCATGAGGTCTGCCTAGAGGGGGTGGCTGACTGTCACTAAGATACATTATGTCCTTATGAGGCATGCCTAGAGGGGGTGGCTGACTTAAACCAAAATGTTACTCCTTTCTTCTTCGTCAGCAGGAAAAGAGGATGAGCTCTCAAAGAAAAGACAGAGAGAATTTAATATGGCAGTCACACACTGACCAGTAGAGGGAGCATTTCACATCACTTCAAGGGGGTTGAGAAAGTGGAAAGTGTGTGATGTGGTATGGTATGTGTGTGTTTAATTAACCTCATAAACCAGGGCTATTCAACTATATTCTTACCAGCTTTGAAAAAGGTTATTTAGAGGAGGCCAGACATTTTCTGTGTGCTCTGGGACTCACTTGAGTTCCTTCAGTTCCCGTGACGCGTCATTCTTCTGCTTCCTCATGTCGTCAAGGTTACGCAGGGCGTCGGCCAGATCGCTTACCGCCCGGTCCCGCTCCCTACGCAGGTTGTCACACAGCGTCCTGGAGGGGCAGGATATGACATCATCAAGCATCAGCACAGTTTAGTCAGTTAATATTCACTGCGTCCTCTCTCCATGCCTCCTCCTCAAAAAACATTAGGGAAGATGCAAGAGTCCTCTTGGACCTTCTACTCCAATGTGTTTTCAGAAGGAGGCAAGGAGAGAAGATGCAAGGAATCAAAGAAAAAGGAATTAAGAAAGAGCCTACGCCACTATTCCTGCTTTCTCTCACCGTATGCTCTCTCTCTCTGCCACTATCTTGTCTCTCTCCTGGAAGGCCCAGTCACGTCGACACTTGGCCACCTCGGCCTCCTGCGTAGCCTCCTTCAGCTCCTGGGACATGGCCTCATACTGCTTCCTCAACACCTCAATCTCCTTGTTGGCCCGCTCTATGTCCAGGGTGGCAGAGTCTTGTTTCTGTTGAGCACACACAGACACGGGCACACAGGCACGGGCACACATGGATACACGCACAGGCACAGATACACACACGGATACACGCACAGACACACACGGATACACGCACAGACACACATGGATACACGCTAGTTAGCCACTTTCAAAACATGAAGCTTCAAGAGATCAAAAACAAATTTCCTGAAACTTTCTACAAGTTCACAGATTTCTCAGAAAACCTAGTTGTAGAATTCCTGGAATCAGTAGCGAGGGAATCCTTCAACTGGGATTTCTATCACAGATTTCAAGCATCCCGACTTCTGTCATGTAAAACCGTGGTAGGGGGGCCATCTAGTGGTCTGAACAGGGAAGTGTCAGGAGCAGAAACAGCAGCATTTGTCTAAAGCACTAAATCCGCTTTAGGGTCATGCAACTGACATAATCCAATGGTTGACAGTTTATGGGATCCTCTAAGCTCTTTATCATATGTGTAATACCTTTGGCTGGGAGCTGTCACCTTTTGACAGCCTCTGTCCTCTCCCTAATACAGTTGTTTATCATACCTATAAGGTGCGTGTGTTGTTTTCAGGTGTGTTAATGTTACCTGTCTTGCCTGGTAGTATTCTCTCAGTAGCTGGTCTCTCTGTATGATGGCCTCTGTCCTCTCCTTGCGGGCCACGTCTCTCTCCTCGCGGACCGTCTCAATATCTTTACAGGCTTGGCTCAGCTCCTTTTGGGCCTCAGCCTTATCCTTCACCTCGTGGCAGTACTTCTCCAACAGCTCGTTCCTCTCACAGATTGCCCTGTCCCGGTCCACCAACGACGAGTTCAGCTCCTAAAAAAACAATCAAATCAGATTTAATGCCAAAACACAACCCCTTGGTGATCAGCAACAAATGTAGCTAATTGATCGAGCAGCTGTCAGAGCTTCACTGGCCAGCATTCTTTTAGACGAGGTGAGTTTGATTAATAAACTGATATTAATTGAAATATATTAACTTGGTTAACATGACCTGTCTGCGAGCCTCAATCTCCTCCCTGGCTATCACCCTCTAAGTGTTTAGACTGACTATTAATAAACTGATCGATAGATTGCTTAAATAATTGATTAACCTCTCAGACTAGGTGTTTGACTGACTGATAGATAAAATGATTAATTGACCTGTACCTGTCTGAGAGCCTCCATCTCCTCGCTGGCCACCATCCTTTCAGACGAGGTGTTTTTGAGGCGGGCCTCTGCAGCCTCCAGCTCTGTCTGCAGCTTGTCCAGCTCCTTGATCACCTGTTACCCAGAATTTAATAACCCACTTCATTATTGCTAAGTTTTATTATTGTATTATCATAAAACGTTGGGATGAACAACTGCTTAAAGGTTAAGCCTAGTCCTGAAATAATGTATAATAACATCCTCAATGTAGATACTACATGGAAAGTAGCTTCTTAATCCAGGACTAGCCGTAATCTGTATCTATGAAACCATAATGCATTATATGTATCTCTCTGACCTGGTCCCTCTCACTCATGATGAGCCTGTACTCGTTGAACACAGAGTCCCTCTCCTCCTTGTACTTCTCACAGTCCTTTACTGCCTTCAGCTGGAAGTTCTTACAGCGTGTCACCTCCGACTGCAGCCGCTCCATCTCCCTCTGCAGCTCCTTGTTCTGGCCTGAAGACTTGTTCAGCTCCTGTTGTACAGAGTCAAACCTGGGGAGAGGAAGATGGTGAGGTGTGTAGTAGTGTATGTGTGTGTGTGTGTGTGTGTGTGTGTGTGGTGTATAACCATGCATCTTTGGGTTGAGGAGTGTGTCTGTCCGTGTTACCTCCTCATGGACGTAGAGCACTGTTGTTGGTAGTGTATAGCCGTGTCTCGTTGTCTCAGCAACGTGTCCATCTGTTTCTGTAATCGGCGGTTCTCTTCCTCCACCTGCTCCAGCCTGCTCAGGTCCGTGTTGTGATTAGCTACCTTCTCGCTGTAGCGTTTGCTCAGCGAATCGTATTCTTTCCTCACCCCCTCCAGCTTGTCCATGGCTGTGTCATAGAGCTTGTTGAGAACCTCTGATGAACCGTTTTCTCTCATCACCTGGAGGAAGGACAGTCATTCAGCTGATGATTTTCTACATGCACATACAGTTAAGCACACCTTCATTTGCCACATGTATGAATTGTGCTATACAAATAAAGTTTATGTACAGTTGACATATATTCAAAACCACCATTTTGGTGTTTCAAGCACCATGAAACAACGATGAACGAAGCTTGCTGTTGCTTTATTTAATTAATACATGTATTTTTTCGGAGTGATAGTGTGTGGTTATTTACTTATTCTGAAGCATATGGAAACCAAACCAAGCCACTGGAACCATAACCATACCATAAGGTAGAATGACATTGATTCCCTTTACACCAGTTAGTCAGCAGATGGCAACAGTGAGCAGCTGCAGTATAAGGACTATTTGGCTGCATTTACATAGAAGACCAATATTGATATTTTCCCCAATTATCGGCAAAGGACCTGATTGGTCAAAAGACCAATATTTGGGCAAAAGATGAGAATTGTTCAGCCTGTGTAAATGGAGCCTTAGGTACTATGGTGTAACTAACCAGCCCTTAGGTTTCATTTTTGCTGGGCCTTCACAATTATAAAATCACCAATAAAATGCAAATACCTCCCTGATGTTTTTGTGTGTTGAGTTGAGTGTGTGGTGTATGTAAGGCTTGCTGGAGTCTGTAGTGATTGCTGTGGGACCAGGTGTGACCCCAGGGCAGTATGCAGGAGATGGAGCCATAGCATTCTAAACTGGTGAGTTTAAACACCTCTCCTGAATGTACAGATCTGTGAACACAGGAGGAGCAGTAGGTACAAGCGGAATGTGCCGACATGCCCTGTACATGAGCCAATGACCTTGTTCTCCAACACTGCCCTTTACAGAAGTGCTCTGTATGCATCTCCCAGCTGTGTGTGTGTGTGTGTGCCGTCTTCTCCAGTGACGTGTGGGTTTCTGAAAGCGCAGCAACCCAGTATAGGTCACAGCAACCGTGTGTGTGAGCGCGCGTACCTCTTGCTGCTGCCGCCTCATGTCGGCCACCTCCTTCTGGTCCTCGCTGTGCAGCCTGCGGAGCTCCTCACAGCTCTGCTTCAGGTGGTTGTGTTCCCTGACCAGCTGAGTGTTGTCTCTCCTCAACACATCCAGCTCCTCTTTCAGCTGAGACTGGTCTCCTAACACACGACTGTGGAGCATACTGGAGACAAAGAGGGAGAGGTTAAAACTGCAGGAGGGAAGATTACCAAGAGGTTACATTAGTTATACAGCAGATTGCAATTACTAGGATGTCAGCAAAAGGCAGGTTAAGGTGAAAGTACATACTAACCTCTCTGCAGACCTGAATTGAGTTTATTCAGTAAGTACTGATTGCAATACATGTTCCTCCCTCCCCCCAGTGAACATATAAGTCAATGACAAGGCAGACAGAGGTTAGGAGGGAGATTAACACATTATGTTTGATTGCTTTCCTGGACAGACAGCGACAGGGGCTTACATCCAATCACACACAGACCTGCTGGAGGGTGGAGTGGAGTGATAATCCTCATCTCTCTCACCCTGTGTCTGTCTCACTGTGACACACACACACACACACCTTACATGCCTGGATATAATACCACAGATTACCAGATATTGTCCTTATAGAAGTTTACAAAGCTGTACATGTGTGGTACTCTTACGAGTTTATGTTTACTCTAGTAAGTGTGTACAAAGAAGACCCCCCAGATTAAAAGCATGATGGCTAGAATTATTGTAGGTTTAGTGCTGGGTTTGGTAGCCCTATAGAACATAACTTGATATGACTTAATTTACAATTGACTATAAAATATATTGCTGTACAACTCCTTAATTCACATTAGGTAATCCTTCTTCCACTTAAATGGAAACAGACCCATTAGCACATAAATGTTCCTTCAATTTGTAATTGCAGCACCTGGCACTTCTACAGTCTGTAAATGAGTAAAACAATGATGCCATAAAACCTCTAATTATTCCCATCTAATTACAACAGTCTATTCAGAAAGAGTTATTGGACTAACAGATGATTCCTGACAGACTGGGCAGTGTTCTCAAAGGACTAAACATTCACCTTCACCCAAACAATTCATGTCTTTTAACCAACAAACCAGTCAGTCGACCAGCCAGCCAGCCAAATCAGTGTTGATGATGGTGGTACTCACTGGTAGAAATCAGCCTCCTTGACGGCCTCCTCACACCTCTTCAGAGTCTTGGTGTGTTGGTTCTGTAGAGACTGCAGGTCTGCCATGCCCCGCATACACTGACTCTTCAGTCGCTCGTAGTCGTGGCTGGCTTTGGAATTCGGCCTTTGGGGAAACAAGGACACGAGCTGAGTAATGCATCACAAACAACCTGAGACCTTGTCTACAAAGTAAGCCCAAAGTCAGTTAACCCCCTAGTTGATGTTCTCACCCCCGCAGAAATCGAATTACCATTATAAAAATATCCCCATTCCCTAGATGTGTTTTTGCCTGGGCTGCGTCTCAATCCACCGCATCCACCAATGGCAGCGTTTGGCATTTGCGGTGGAAGGTGGCCGAGCTACAGCGTTGTTTATCAGACCATCAAACATCTTGAAAATTGGTATTCCCCAAGAAAACGTCTGTAGAGTCCGAAAGGTTTGCACTAAGACCCCCACCAGCGTCACGGGACTCGTCTGAAGTCGGTACATCCGATCTGCCTACTTCTGTCTGCAGTGTCCAAACCAGAGTATGTGAGTGGAGCAGAGCTGGAGCGGAGCGAGGAGCGTGCCCAATTTGACTGGAGCATGGCGCGAGATTCCCAAAGGCTGGAGCGTTGGCCTTCCCACCCCCTCCAATTGAACATTTGTAGTCTACTTGTGTGTTGCTATAGTCACTTGCTTTAGCTACTGTCATGTCGGCTAAATATTTTCACGAAGAAAAAACACAGGTGCTAAAATCAAGGTGACTTACAAAGATGAGGACCATGAGCAAGAGGGAGTGTGGTGATGTAGTGTCCACAACTAAAGAATCCTTGTGGAATCTGAAAAGACCCATATCCTGAAAGCATGATGGTGTACTTACTATGTGCACATGCTAAAAGAAAGGAACGAGTTGGGTAGCTAGCTAAGTCTCATTGTAGCAAAGTATTTATAAACAAAAATTCTTATCTCTTAAACGTTTTTCATTTTTGTTCTATTACACAAAAGGCCATAATTGATTTTGGCCCAGTAGGCCTGGCATATTCCCACGTTCAAGGAGCTTTCTGTTTTGATTGGGTTATTTTGCCTAAAAACCTTTATCCCTACCTATAGAAGAATAAAACAACAAGGTTGCATCTCTGCCCAGCCTGGCAAGGGTGGCCAAAAGAGTGTTTAGCATCCCCAGTGGCTCGGCAAGTGTGGAGAGGATATTCTCTGCTGCTGGCCGGCTCCAGGCACCATCACATGAGACAGAAGCCACAGACTGGACAATCACGTGTTTCTAAAAAAAATTCAAAGGCACTACGTCATTTTTAGTTTAATTTGTATTAGAATTAAAATTCTAAGTCACAGGCTATATGCGCAACTTAGACTACAATGATTTAATACAACAAAATATTATTATTAATAGCCCTACCAGCCTATTGTGTCAATCGCAAATGCATCAATGTATTTATTTGTAGGCTATAGCCTTGAAATAATAAAGCTTAAATAATTCATTTTCATTCCTTCTTAGGAATGCCTGTCTGGCTCCTCACCTATCTAGAGTGTTTATATGCTGTTTAATATGACTTATATCCTATTTGTAATTATGTGCGCTTCTTACATTGACCTTTCCATGTCAAATACTTTTCATTCAAATCCATATGGTTTGGTTTCAATATTTGAAAACCAAATGGTAGGTCCAGGTAGTCACAGATGGGTGTTGGTTAAATTGTAATTGTAATGAAATGGAGCAAATCTGGAGCAGCAGTTTTTTTTCTTCCTTTGAGCACAGAGTGTAATTTAAAAAAACAAAGAAAAATAACAGCACAACAGTAGTTTTACAGCAGACAACCACACCAGGTTCCACTCATATCCACTAAAAACAAAAAGAAATGGCTGCAGTGGGCACGCGATCACCAACACTGGACAATTGAGTAGTGGAAAAACATCACCTCTCCAAGGAGAATGATTGATTGCTGCGTCAGATGACCTCTCCTCCACAATCACCCGACTTCATCCCAAACCATCTCAATTGGGTTGAGTTGGACTGCAGAGTGAAAGAAAAGCCAACGTGCTCAGCATATGTGGGAACTCCTTCAAGACTATTGGAAAAGCATTCCTCATGAATCTGGTTGGCTCTGGAGAGAATGCCAAGAGTGTGCAATGCTGTCATCAAGGCAACGGGTGGCTACTTTAAAAAAATATAAAATATATTTTGATTTGTTTAACACTTTTTTGGTTACTACATGATTCTGTTTAATTTCATAGTGTTGATGTCTTCACTATTATTCTACAATGTAGAAAATAGTACAAATTAAGAAAAAACCCTGGAATGAGTAGGTGTCCAAACTTTTGACCGGTACTAATAAATTAATATACATCTCCCTCCCTCTCTGTCAGTGCTTTCTCTCACAGGTCAAATCCACTAGGCATCCCTCCCAGTTGTGAATTGCGTTTTTATCAACCTGGTACCTGGAACTCAAGAAAGCATTCATAAACAGAGCAGGGTGGTTACCGGATGGTTAGGCCTACCCATCAACATTACCAATCAGATCAGATGACACTGAGGGCAGAAGACTTGCTTGCACTCAAGTCAGAGGCTGGCCTATGCAACTTTCTAGAGACTACTTTTCATAGCAGTGTCTGTACATACACTTCGTTGACTTGTTTAGAAAACGTTCCTAATATCATCATCGGATCCTAAACCTTTCCCCTGAGGGTACATGTCTGCTTGTGAAAGGTCAAATCAAATGTATTTATATAGCCCTTCTTTCATCAGCTGATATCTCAAAGTGCTGTACAGAAACCCAGCCTAAAACCCCAAGCAGCAAGCAATGCAGGTGTAGAAGCACGGTGGCTAGGAAAAACTCCCTAGAAAGGCCAGAACCTAGGAAGAAACCTAGCGAGGAACCAGGCTATGAGGGGTGGCCAGTCCTCTTCTGGCTGTGCCGGTGGAGATTATATCATAACATGGCCAAGATGTTCAAATGTTCATAAATGACCAGCATGGTCAAATAATAATAATCACAGTAGTTGTCGAGGGTGCAACAAGTCAGCACCTCAGGAGTAAATGTCAGTTGGCTTTTCATAGCTGATCATTAAGAGTATCTCTACCACTCCTGCAGTCTCTAGAGAGTTGAAAACAGCAGGTCTGGGACAGGTAGCACGTCCGGTGAACAGGTCAGGGTTCCATAGCCGCAGGCAGAACAGTTGAAACTTGAGCAGCAGCACGGACAAGTGGACTGGGGAAAGCAAGGAGTCCTAAGGCATGGTCCTCAGGACTACCTGAGATGAACTCACTATTGTGCATCCCTCCTGATTCTGTACAACGGCTTCAGGAAACAGGAGGCTTGAGAGCATCCTGTCGGGCTGTATAACCGCCTGGTACGGTGACTGCACCAACCTCAACCGCAAGGTTTTCCAGAGAGTGGTGCAGTCTACACAACTCATCACCGGGGGCAAACTACCTGCCCTCCAGAACACCTACAGCACCCGATGTCACAGGAAGGCCAAAAAGATCATCAAGGACAACCACCACCCGAGCCACTGCTTGTTCACCCCGCTATCATCCAGAAGGCGAGATCAGTACAGGTGCATCAAAGCTGGGACCGAGAGACTGAAAAACAGCTTCTATCTCAAGGCCATCAGACTGTTAAATAGCCATCACTAACACAGAGAGGTTGCTGCTACATATAAACTCACTAGTCACTTTAAACAATGCCACTTTAATAATGTTTACATATCTTAAATTACTCATCTCATATGTATTTGCCCCTCGGCCATCGCTCATCCATATATTTATATGGATATATTCTTATTCCATCCCTTTAGATTTGTGTATATTAGGTAGTGGTTGGGGAATTGTTAGATTACTTGTTCGATATTACTGCACTGTCAGAACTAGAAACACAAGCATTTCGCTACACTCACATTAACATCTGCTAACCATGTGTATGTGACCAATACGATTAGATTTATAAAAGTGTGTGTAAACATGACCAATCATAAACCTACAGGTCGCTGACCTCAAAGTAATGACCCATACAGACAGCAATTAACCAAATGTTGCAGTCAGTCTATCATAGCAGAGCGTGTGATGTAGTTCAGGTTAAGGATAACACAACAATGGCTGAATATAATTTTTAATCTGCTGTAGGCTACCTTAACTTTAATGACTGGCTGGAATGTATTCTCGGTCTGTCTAAATCTTGTATTTGACTACTTGTTGCATGGAGACATTGGTGTATAGTACAGTATGAAGACAATCTACTCTACTTATGTCTAGACGTTGTATTTGACTACTTACTGCATTAATATACTGATGTACAGAATAAAGACATTCCACGCCACCCTCTCCTCAGTTGTGTGGTAAGGGGGTTGTCTGTACCTGCAGTCGTCGAAGGTGGTGCCGGGCGATGCCAGAGCCAGGCGCTTGCGGAGCTCGTCCCTCTCACGGGTCACCTGACGCAGCTGGAACAGGATGGTGTCCAGGTTGTCACCGGCTGGCCGGTTGTCGTTGACGACCGGGGGCGGGGACGAGGCTGAGCCGTTACCGGGAGGTGAACCTGCAACAGTGAGTATGTCACCAGGAGCAAGAGCAGCTCACTGCCACCGGAATACACGGGACAGGAAGGAGAGGACAACGCTTACATCACAATATAAACAAACAAGGGTATATCCATTTATAAGCGCAGTCCTTTGTATTAGAGATGATTCTAACTGGACAAGATGGTTGATCTGGTTCTCCTGTGTTTCATTCTGGGGAATAGAGTTCTACCTCAGGTGCAGGCCTGCCACAGCTGACTTGAGTTACAAAAGTTAGCTACTTAAACAAGAATCTGACCTTTGCAACAATATTTAGTTGACAGTGTATTATTCAGGTTGAGGTTAGGCACACAAATCCCAAGTTAAGACTTTAGCTTACAAACAGGAAAGAGCAACCTCACTTGAACCTCATTCAACTTGATGTCAACTTCTATTGAATACTATATTATGTTGGGTTTAAGTGTAATATTTCTGAAAAACGCAGTTTCCATCACCAGTAGACTGGGACAGTAAATGATGATTGAATGCATCACAGAAAACACTGGACAATGACAAAAACTGTAGAGCATTACAATGCTCATTGCTCACATAAGGTCTAAAGTGGTTTAGGCCTTGTCCTAGACATTCTTAACAATTCACTACCCAAAGGTACTGCTTTAGAACAGCGGTTGTCTGATATGAAATTCCTCTTTAATCTTTTCCATGACAATCTTTTCCACATTTCCCAAGATACCCTCAGATTCACATGGAAGCAATACTGGTAATCTCAGACAGGAAAATGACAAGCAGTATATTGGAGATCAGACTTAATAAAACATTCCTGGTACTGTGTCTGGCTGGCTTATGCAGTCTCCAGGGCACTTTCATAGTAGTGGATTAACCAACGCATTTGTGCAGTCATTCAAAAAGGTCTGCGTAAGTAATTGAGTAGAAGATGAATATTCAAATCAAATTTTATTTCTCACATACGCGTGCAGACCTTACCGTGAAATGCTTACTTACTATTGAAATTAATAATTTCCTTCTAGCCATGTTCCCTTAACCACGGTTATAAAATGTCTTCCATGCTCAGGGCTGTCTACCAATACTTTTAAAAAAGCTACCTTTTTGTTCCTTGCGATCACTTATGTGAAATTATTGGATCTCCCCCTTTCACAAACCTCCCTTCTCCTCCCCTACTCTTCCCAGAACAGAAGGAGCGGGCCTGTCAGGGAGGCCAACAGACAGGCAGCAGACCCCCTCCCCTCTCTCTCTACCTCCCTCCCGATTTCCTAGAACAGAAACAGAAGGAGCGGGCCTGGCCAACAGACAGACCGACAGGCAGAGTCAGCGCCAGGGAGGAACTCAGAGGATCCTTGGCACCAGGTTGGGCCCTTAAGGGTTTATGTAACAGCCAGTGACGCGCTGAGTCATTTGGACCACTGTCAAGCTCTGGTAGCAAGAGTGAGTAAGTGAGTGTGCATGTTAAGGAGGTAGCATGGTGAACTAAACTCATGGACGAGAGAAAGGAGAGAGATTGGCCAGGTGGGCTGCCGTAGGGGGCATTGGCAAGCACTAATGCGTCTTTAGTGAAAGATGTCTTATTGGACTAGTGGGGTTATTCTGGTATAAACAAAGCTGCACTGAGAGGCATTGACACTACAGAAACCATGACTTGGATCACACACACACACACACGTATTGGCCTCATACTTACCGACACTGCTTAGGGAACTGCTACTCTCAGAGTCTGAGGGCATGGTGGAGAGAACACTGTATGTAGAGCCTGCAGAGCGAGTGATATGGGGAAGAAGAGATGACATCAGCAATCAGTAAAAAATAAAATCATATGCTCTTTTCCATGATGTCTTTGAAACGATTGGTTTGCCAATCGATGATGAATTAATAGTGTGACGTTTCATAACACAGTACAAATCCGCATGAAATATTGAAAAATACACCACATACATAAGGTATATGGATTAGTAAAAATGTGTGGATTCAGCCATTTCAGCCACACCCGTTGCTGACAGGTGTATAAAATCAAGGACACATCCATGCAATCTGCATAGACAAATATTGGCAGTAGAACAGCCCGAACTGAAGAGCTCAGTGACTTTCAACATGGCACCCTCAATGGATGACACCTTTCCAACAAGTCAGTTCGTCAAATTTCTGCCCTGCTAGAGCTGCCCCGGTCAACTGTAAGTGCAGAACGGGGACGCCGAGTGCTGGCCTGCTCAGGAGCCCTGACCTCAACCCCATCGAACACCTTTTGGATGAATTGGAACGCCGACTGGGAGCCAGGCCTAATCGGCCAACATCAGTCCCCGGCTTCACTAATGCTCTTGTAGCTGAACGGAAGTCCCTGCAGCAATGTTCCAACATCTAGTGGAAAGTCTTCCCAGGAGATTGTAGGCTGTTACAGCAGCAAATAAGATGGTTGACAAGCACGTGTCCACATACTTTTGGCCATGCATTATACATACATTTTCTCCTGTATTTCTGGACTCCTAGTTCTTAACTCAGGATTCCTCTTTACTCATGTCCCCTCTCCATGCACCTAGTACATTGCTTTGATGCATCTTCCCCGTATGTCCCTGCTAGTCAAGCAGAGTGTAACGTGGTTAGAATGTAATTTTCTCCTTTCTAAGTCAAGCAGCACATGGAGAAGGCACTCAGGACAATGATGTCCTATTTGCATAGTGCTGCACACTGCTAAGCCAAGGGATATTCCATGTCGAGAAAGGGGGGATATAGTATGTCATTCTGCTGCACATCACAGCTCTAGCTGCAGTAGCAAATGGACTGCCTTTTCTAAAGGGCCACAAACATATCATGGGTATAACCCTTTGTGGAGTTATAGAGTTCTTAGAATGTCGTCATTTTCAGTGTTCCACTTATGGATTTTTACAGTTCAGGAAATATTGAATTAGCAGGCATTGTTGGTGTCGTCTATAACAATAAGTTAAAAGGTTTGCCATAGAACAGCATATTTAGACAACGTTTAGTCCTCAGAGTATTAAGAAGTCAAATAGATATATAATAGCTGGTTCTAAATAGCTATATTGCGATTAACTACGATGTGTCTGTCACATTTCAAGCAGACATAAGACTGCAATTAGTGTGTCCTCTAAAAACCCAGTCATGACGCACACCAACGGGAGAGATAACGTCAAGAGGTCATCGATCAAATCCCACTATCCCAGATGTCCATCAGTGTCCTTCCCACCCTGCTGTGTCAGGTAAAGTCCTTACAACACCAACCCTGCAGCTCAGACAAGGCCAAGCCTCATTAGCTAGGATCTCTCCCTCACTGAGACTCTCAGTGTACATACATAGCGAGGGAGAAAGCGAGAGAAAAATAAATAAAAAATGGGGGTAGAAGAGAAGAGACTGGCTTTTAATCTGTTCTGACACTCCCCGAAGCTCTGTGCTCACTGCTCTCTCTGCTGCTGCTCTCCACTGTGATACACATTCAGAGAAGCTTGACATGAGAACCAGGCAGAGCCTACTACACCTCTGCTGCACACTGAAAGCAGGCGGGCAGCTCCTACATTCTTGTTACACACATTCTCCCAGATGATATATAAAAAGTAGTGGCTACAACTTTCTAAACTTGTGTCAGATATTTTAGACCAGTGTGAAGTAAACCGCTAGTATTTATTTTGACAGGAGGACTCTTGCTCCTCAGTTAGCAGATAATCCATCCTCTTACATGGAAGTCTGAGGTTATTTGCCAAAAATATATATATATATATATTTGTTTACCAATGCAACAAATCAAAGTTCATTATGGGGCTAGGGATTAAACAGGGCTGGGAGATGTGGGATTTGACAAAGCAAGCCCCGGGACACCAAAATAAATCGAGATTTTCAGTTATTTGTCCCCCCTGGGACCAGCATGTCATGCCACATTGCTAAGACCAAAATCACTTGTGTAATAATCACTGCTCACTACAGATTTAAGTTGTCCAAAACGCTAGGGGCTGGCCTCTCCTATGCTGAACCCACTTCAACAGACATAGATGGTATAACATACAATATGGACTAGAGGTCGACCAATTAATTAGGGCCGATTTCAAGTTTTCATAACAATCGGAAATCGGTATAAATGGGCGCCGATTTGCCGATTTTTATTATTATTATTATTATTTATTTTTTTACCTTTATTTAACTAGGCAAGTCAGTTAAGAACACATTCCTATTTCCAATGACGGCCTAGGAACTGTGGGTTAACTGCCTCGTTCAGGGGCAGAACGACAGATTTTCACCATGTCAGCTCGGGGGATCCAATCTTGCAATCTTACGGTTAACTAGTCCAACGCAATAACGACCTGCCTCTCTCTCGTTGCACTCCACAAGGAGACTGCTAATAGCGTTTCAAACTTCACTCGCTCTGAGCCTTGGGGTGGTTGTTTCCCTTGCTCTGCATGGGTAACGCTGCTTCGATGGTGGCTGTTGTCGTTGTGTTGCTGGTTCGAGTCCAGGGAGGAGTGAGGAGAGGGACGGAAGCTGTACTGTTACACTGGCAATACTAAAGTGCCTATAAGAACATCCAATAGTCAAAGGTTAATGAAATAAAAATGGTATAGAGGGAAATAGTCCTATAATTCCTATAATAACTACAACCTAAAACTTATTATCTGGGAATATTGAAGACTCGTTAAAAGGAACCACCAGCTTTCATATGTTCTCAGCTTTCTTACATAGCACATATTGCACTTTTACTTCAACACTTTGTTTTTGCATTATTTAAAACAAATTTAACATGTTTCATTATTTATTTGATTTTATTGATGTATTATATTAAGTTAAAATAAGTGTTCATTCAGTATTGTTGTAATTGTCATTATTACAAATACATTTTTATTTTTACATTGGCCGATTAAACGGTATCGGCTTTTTTGGTCCTCCAATAATCGGTATCGGTGTTGAAAAATCATAAATCGGTCAACCTCTAATATGGACATTGAGAAAGAGCATAGAAATTAACTAAATGCTGAATACTCAGTAGTGGCAATAGTCTACACTAAGTCCCTTTTAGCAGGTCAATGATGCAGAATAGATATTAAATGGCTGTAGGCCATCTGGTGGTGAAGGGGTCAGCAGCGATAGACCTCTCCAACAGGCCTTTTATCATCAATAGCAATTAGACTTTAGCCTCTTTCAGCCGGGCCGTTCATTTGTAAACAAGCTGACAGCGTCAATAAATAGTACATGAATTAGAGCTGCAAAAGATCTAGTGGTCGGCACTTAGGCTGCAGACTGTCCAATTCTCAGCCCTTCTACCCTGAAGTGTGCACGCGCCATGAGGGGGGGGGGGTGTGAGTAAATGGACACCTTGGGAAGAAGTGTGGGGAATCAGAATGCAACCGAAGTGTGCACACATTCACCAAAATCCAATGCTTTTAAATCACTGAGGGTGAGTGAGCAAAGCACACTTTAGGAAGAATTCTGAACGCGACCTTGGAGAATACGCCTTATGCCAGTCAGTGTCAATCCTTGAGCGATGCAATGTGACATCCAGGTCCCATTCCTACCGATAAGGGATGTGACAAATGGAAAATCTGGCTTATTGTTAACAGCAATTATTTTATCGGTTTTTCATTTAAACGGGGAAAAAAAGAAAAAAAAAGAAAAAAATTGCCTTCAGAGTGGCGCAGCGGTTTTAAGCACTGCATTGCTGCAGCGTAAATACAGGCTGGGGTTCAATCCCAGACTGTGATACCACCAGCCGCGACCGGGAGTCCCATAGGGAGGTGCACAATTGGGCCAGCGTCGTCTGGGTTAGGGAAGGATTTACTTAGCTCATTGTGCTCTAGCGACTTCTTGTGGCGGGCTGAGTGCCTGCAGTCTGACTTCGGTTGTCAGTTGAACGGTGTTTCCTTTGACACATTGGTGCACCTGGCTTCCGGGTTAAGCTGGCGAGTGTTAAGAAGCGCAGCTTGGCAGATCATGTGTCGGAGGATGAGACAAGATCGTAATCGCGAAATTGGGGAGAAAAAGGGGGTAAAAATAAATGTTCTCTCTACCAGACATATAGCCTAGAAAGCGCATCAGCTACGGCATGTCTGTCTGTCTGTAAGGGTACACTACATCTTTTTAAATGCCAACACAAAACCTTCTCTGAACGGGCATTTTACTTGTCTGTAAAGGAATGCTGCTTCAAAGAGGGACAGACCATCACTAGGCGACCAGAACTGTCGTTCAAATAATCTCGAGCTGCCGGCGCCCGGACAATCCTCTCCTAAAAAAATACTTTAACAAGTTTGTTAAATATCGCGATTTACCAAGACATTTAATAGAAAGAAAAACATCTTCCGCTAAGAATCGACTTAAGATTCAGTATTTTTGGAACGGAGGAAACTGATTAGTTGCAGAGAACAAAAACTTGCATATTTTCATAGCGAGCTAGCAAGGGACGGCGAGAGAGGGCAGGGGCACAGTATAGGCATGTTGGCCACCAAACACACTAGGCCCATCTATCGGCAATCAACAGCTGCAAAGCAGGGCCCATCCATGAATAAGCTAGAATATTCTACACGCAAACTGAACACACACAAGCATCATTTTTCCCATTAGGGATTTTTTCTTAAATGTTAAGGATCCCAATTTAGTTTAAACATTCACAGCCTTACTGAAGATCTATCCTGACAGTGGAAGTTAACTGCAGTCTCAACACACCTCCAAACACACTGATCAAAACACACTGTAGCCATGAAACAACATCTAGGCCTGTATTAGCCACTGGAGCTGAGACTGCTGCAGCACTGTCACACTCAGTCAATGAAGGGGCATTAAAGTGGCACTCCAGTCTCCTTTCACCTGATTTATTACCTGATTTACTTAACAAAAGGCAAAGGTTTCACTATTGTTTCACTTCACTTTGAGCACAGCGTTCAGTCTGGTTTCACCAAGCTATATGGTCCTCAAGTGCAGACGAAGCCACTAGCTACTGTAATTACCCAGAGGTGAGTTGTAGCCTACTACTACTCACAGTGTGTGGATGTGATGATAGTAGAGATCCAGTAGTATATAGTAAAATGAGAGCTGAGCTGATGGTAGACAGTCAGGGATACTAGAACAAAGGTTCCTCTCCCCTTCCTGACTCCCCCCATGTCTTTAACTAGGTCAGGGGAACCCTGGCTCTGCCTTGGGGGCTCCACTACTCCCCCTCCATCATTCTATCCTCCTAGCTTCCCCTCCACAACTCTGAAGCTTCTCATCATCTCCCTTAAGTCTCCCCTCACTCTCAATTTCATCTTTGCCTCCCCATCTTCTCCTCCTTCCCTCTGTCTATCACTCCTCCCTCTCACCCCTCCCATCCAGGGTCAACAGTTGTTGTTCCTTACGACCATATTATCTTCCCCTTCCCTGAAGTAGAGGAATACGAAATTCTGCAGCGTGACAAAAATAAGAAGTGGCAAGGAACGACAGTGTTACCCCATCCTTATCAGGGAGAAGAGAGTCAACTGTGACTAAAACAAATGTATGAGGGGACCCAGAGAATTATCTTATCTAAAAATGCACCAACTACCCAAAATGTAAAGAATCGGATTCTTCCATTTCAAAACACTTTCTATCTTAAGACCTTGACAACTCTGAAACTACCGATCTGATGCAAGATATTCTCTTCCCGAGGAGAAGGACATTTCAGTGGCTGTTGGAGAAGGTTATTATTGTTACATTCAAAAAAATAACTGCTATTCTGTATTAACCACCATGAGCTCCTCTCACTTTGTGTCTGAATTCAATATCAAATTGTGTGTGTGTGTGTTAGAGAGAGAAAAGACCACTTGTTTGGCTAGGGGGTCTGTGTCTCACAAGGCCATGCATGGCAGTGGCACCAAGGGCCAGGATTCTGGGGAGTGAGATAATGGCTGCTGTGCCACATGACCAGAAGAGTCTCCAGGGTCGTGGTCAACAGAAGGAAAACATTTTGAAACGGGGAGGTACTACAAGGGGCGTATTCATTACATTGATTCTGTTGCAAATGGTTTCTTAAACGGAATCAAACGTAAACAAAACGCAGGTACATAACCTGAATTTGTCCAACAGAAACTCCTGTTTTTAGTTGCACCCATGCAAAAATGTTTTGCAATATTGTGCCCTTCTGAATCCCACCCAGTACAATGTCTTTCTATTAGAGACATGGCCTAACCGTCGAACGCAGGCTAAACAAATCTGAGACCACTCATGAGTCGTACCTAGTCTTTTCCTCAGGACTGAAATTCAAACTAAACTAATTTTGCTAAATAAAAGGTGCTAAAAGTCATCACTGAGCAGTCGTGTGCTGTATAGCAGTGTAATACACCCTTACTGCTTGAGAACAAATCCTCCTAAATGACAATTATTCAATATTCAGGACATCTGAAAATACCTTGATAGGAGAAAAACATGGAGGAACTTCCGTACAACACGCCATGATCACCATCCTTCTTATACCAATCCAGCCACTTCAGATCTTTGAGCACTGAAGAAGTCGAGGCTGGCTGAAGTCAGCCTGGACCTAGATCTCTCAAGAGCTGTATCGCCCCTCTAATAGAAAGACATAGTCTGGGGTGAAGCCCAAGTGCCTAAGGTCCATCAAAAATGCTGAACGGCAGCAAAAACTGAAATAGGATAGAAGCTCATGACTCTACCCAGAGATTAACAGCACTGGTCCTCTGGGGGGGATGTAGCCCTGCTGTATTTCACCCTTGTCTTATGACAAGTGAAACACTTCAAGTTTGCGCATTCTCTAGCCAATCAGAAGCATCAAATGCCAGGGAGCAGCAGAATGCGGTGACCACTTGGCAATGTACTCAGTTTATCGTCATTTGGCTATAGCGTTACATAGGCATGCAGTGGTGTCATATGTTCTGAACAGATTATATCATCTTTAAATTCTGAAGGTAATCTTGAATTCTCTAAACTTTCCTCTGAGAGCAGAACCCTGAGCGATACTGTAGCTCCTTTATGAACAATGTAAGTAAGTAAAATACATGAACAAAAGTAATTGGACACCTGCTCATCAAACATCTTATTCCAAAATCATGTGCATTAATATGGAGTTTGTCCCCCCCTTTGCTGATATAACAGCCTCCACTCTTCTGGGAATGCTTTCTACTAGATGTTGGAACATTGCTGCAGAGACTTACTTCCATTCAGCCACAAGAGCATTAGTGAGGTCGGGCACTGATGTTGCTTTCCAATTCATCCCAAAAGGTGTTTGATGGGGGTTGAGGTCGGGGCTTTGTGCAGGCCAGTCAAAATACGGACCTCGTATTGTGCACAGAATCGTCTTGAATGTCATTGTATGCTGTATTGTTAAGATTCCCCTTCACTGGAACTTTGGGGTCTAGACCGAACCATGAAAAACATCCCCAGACCATTATTCCCCCCCCACCAAACTTTACAGTTGGCACTATGCCGTCAGCCAAGCAGCATTCTCTTGGCATCTGCTAACCCCTGATTCATCCGTTGGACTGCCAGATGGTGAAGAGTGATTAATCATTCCAGAGAACGTATTTCCACTGCTCCAGAGTACAATGGCGGCGAGCGTTATACCACTCCAGACGCTTCGAATTGCGCAGGGTGATCTTAGGCTTGTGAGTGGCTGCTCGGCCATGGAAACCAATTTCATGAAGCTCCCGAACAGTTATTGTGCAGATGTTGCTTCCAGAAGCAGTTTGGAAATCCGTAGTGATTGTTGCAACCGAGGACAGATGATTTTTAAGCGCTACAGTTATATGAGCTTGTGTGGCCTACCACGTCACAGCTGAGCCGTTGTTGCTCCTGAAGTTCAACTTCACAATACCAGCACTTACTGTTGACCGGGGCAGCTCGAGCAGGGCAGAAATGTGACTTAATGATTGTTGGAAAGTTGGCATCCTATGATGATGCCACCATGAAAGTGACTGAGCTCTTCAGTAAGGACATTCTACTGGCAATGTTTGTCTATGGAGATTGCATGGATGGGTGCTCGATTCTATACACCTGTCAGCAACAGGTGTGGATGAATCCACTATTTTTAAGGGGTGTCAACATGCACTATAAATTCAAAAGTATGTTATTATCACACCTCTATATATTATCATGACATTAAAAACAGTGAAGGAAAACAGTCCTTTTGTCATGCATCAGAGACTGGATGGGGGGAGAGAGAGAGAGAAGAGAGCAAAAATACAGAGGGGTAGAGGAGAAATAGAATGGGAGAGAGAGAAAGGTGGAGAGAGAAGCAACACAGTAGGAAAGAAAGGAGTGAGAGAGCAGGAGAGACTGAGCAGGGTAGATCATTTTTAAAAAACAGGTTCTGTCTATTTTTTTTATTTCACCTTTATTTAACCAGGTAGGCCAGTTGAGAACAAGTTCTCATTTACAACTGCAACCTGGCCAAGATAAAGCAAAGAGGGCAAGAAAAACACAGAACCGGGGTAGAGGAGGAGATAGAGCGTTGTAGACGAGAAAGAACAAACAGCAGTGCAAAAGAGAAAGACAGAGGGGTAGATGATCAAGAGAGAGGGGTAGAGGGGAGTAGTTCTGTCTGTTTATTTCCATGACCTCACCACACTGTGCGAGTTTAGACTGTGGCATTTCCTCTGCCTTGCGGGGTGATTAGGAAGCACAGCAACAACACGTGTAAATGGTAATGAAGCCCTGTTCTTACTGCTGCACTGCCTTCTGGAACAGTCAGAATACAAACCTCACACACAGCATCGAGAGTAAGGAGAGGAGACGACCTTTCTCACCACTTCCAAATCAACATTTACATCAGCCCACTGCATTGAAAACAAAGGAGCAGGGTACTCAGTTCACATGTTTAAATAGGCTATCAGAGCTCAATAGAGTTAAATTGGGACAAGGCACCACTGACCCAGAAAAAAATGTCAATCTCTTATTGGCTACATGTGGCTTAATCAGATGGCTTTATTGGTCAACATTAGTGAGTAGTCACAACACCTCCAGCTATGATCGTTCCTACTACATTAAAGTTTATGTCTGACAAAAGAGAGCAATCTATACCCATTTTAGTTGTAACCTGTTATGCTGGAGTGGATACACCAGCACGGCAATGCGCAATAATAAAATGCCCAGTGACATGTAGTATAAAATAAGGGCTATGAAATGACATCAATAACACCCAGCAGCCAGGCTGGGTGTACAATGGATGGATTGATGGCCTAATCTAGAGACACACATGCATGGAGAGAAAGGGAGGGGGGGAAAAGAGGGGGGAGGGAAAGGGAGAGAAATAGTAGGGTGGTAGGGAGAGGGAGTAGAGAGAAGGATAGACTGTAGCTAGAAGCTACAGTAGTCAGATCCCAGGAGAGATATAAAAGCATTAGTTGGTAGTGACACAGTGTCAGGACATAACTCATTGTGTCCCCATGGTTTATGTGCTGCCGGGAGTGGGACACTGGTTGACAGGCAGGCAGACAGCCCCACTGGTCCTGTCCTAGGCCGCACAAACACACACAACAGCGAGCTCCTGACTGAGCACTTTGGGCCTGCTACCCACCAAAACAAAGGGCCCGTTGTCTGTGTGTATCCCTCTCTCTCTTATCTAGCAACCTCTCGCCAGTCCCTCTAACACCACAGAGGAGTAACCACCACTCAGCCAAGTCTGAAGAAGAAACTAAAGAGAGAAATCGTGGAGCCTAGAAAAGAGAGAAACTGGGAAGGTGGGTGAGATAGAGGATTTGGTGAGAGAAGAATATAGAAAGAGATGCCTGCTGTTAACTGCCTCGCACCTCACCACAAAGTGTTGAGTGGTAGAGTGATGTGGAAAAAACAGAGCTGTTTTCTGAGTACACTGTACACTGGGGCTTTGATGGTTATAACATTTTGGATGACGGTAATTTGCCAGCCAAATGACCGCGGTCACAAAAATAACCACTTGAAAAGCTTAAATAAAGCTGCAATATTGTAACTTCTTGGGCGACATGACTAAATTCACATAGAAATGTGAGTTATAGATCTGTCATTCTAACTGAAAGCAAGTCTAAGCAGCCGTAGACTTGTTCAATGAGTGCCATTTCTATGCTTCCTGCTCTCAAGTTTCGTGTTTGTTCCTCCTTCGGTTTTGTACATACATTTGAAAATACAATATTTTTGGTTATTGACAATATATACAGTTATAGTTTGAAGTTTATATACACCTCAGTCAAATACATTTAAACGGTTTCACAATTCCTGACATTTAATCCAAGTAAAATGTCCTGCCTTAGGTCAGTTAGGATCACCAATTTATTTTAAGAACGTGAAATGTCAGAATAATAGTGAGAATGATTTATTTCAGATTTTATTTCTATCATCACATTCCCAGTGGGTCAGAAGTTTACATACACTCAATTAGTATTTGGTAGCATTGCCTTTAAATTGTTTAACTTGGGTCAAACATTTCAGGTAGCCTTCCACAAGCGTCCTGCAATAAATTGGGTGAATGTTGGCCCATTCCTCCTGACAGAGCTGGTGTAACCGAGTCAGGTTTGTAGGCCTCCTAGCTCGCACACGCCTTTTCCGTTCTGGATTGAGGTCAGGGCTTTGTCATGGCCACTCCAATACCTTGACTTTGTTGTCCTTAAGCCATTTTGCCACAACTTTGGAAGTATGCTTGGGGTCATTGTCCATTTGGAAGACACATTTGCGATCAAGCTTTAGCTGAGGTCTTGAGATGTTGCTTCAATATATCCACTTAATTTTCCTCCCTCATGAGGGAGCAAAGCACTCCCACAACATGATGCTGCCACCCCCGTGCTTCAAGGTTGGGATGGTGTTCTTTGGCTTACGAGCCTCGCCCCTTTTTCCTCCAAACATAACAACGGTCATTATGGCCAAATAGTTCTATTTTTGTTTCATTAGACCAGAGGACATTTCTACAAAAAGTACAATCTTGTCTCTTGCTGAGCGGCCTTTCAGGTTATGTCGATATTGGACTCGTTTTACTGTGGATATAGATACTTCTGTACCGGTTTCCTCCAGCATCTTCACAAGGTCCATTGCTGTTGTTCTGGGATTTTCGCACCAAAGTACGTTAATTTCAAGGAGACAGAACGTGTCTCCTTCCTGAGAGGTATGACGTCTGCGTGGTCCCATGATGTTTATACCTACGTCCTATTGTTTGTACAGATGAATGTGGTACCTCCAGGCGTTTGGAATTTGCTCCCAAGGATGAACCAGACTTGTGGAGGTCTACAATTTTTTTGTCTGAGGTCTTGGATGATTTCTTTTGATTTTCCCATGATGTTAAGCAAAGAGGCACTGAGTTTGAAGGTAGGCCTTGAAATACATTGCTCAAAAACATAAAGGGAACACTAAAATAACACATCCTAGATCTGAATGAATGAAATATTCTTATTAAATATTTTTTTCTTTACATAGGTGAATGTGCGGACAACAAAATGACAAATTATCAATGGAAATCAAATGTATCAACCCATGGAGGTCTGGATTTGGAGTCACATTCAAAATTAAAGTGGATGGTCTCCCGAGAGATCTCTTCCCAGACCTGCACTAAAGCATCCGCCAACTCCTGGACAGTCTGTGGTGCAACGTGGCATTGGTGGATGGAGCGAGATGGCCCAGATGTGCTCAATTGGATTCAGGTCTGGGGAACGGGCGGGCCAGTCCATAGCATCAATACCTTCCTCTTGCAGGAACTGCTGACACACTCCAGCCACATGAGGTCTAGCATTGTCTTTCATTAGGAGGAACCCAGGGCCAACCGCACCAGCATATGGTCTCACAAGGGATCTGAGGATCTCATCTCGGTACCTAATGGCAGTCAGGCTACCTCTGGCGAGCACATGGAGGGCTGTGCGACCCCTCAAAGAAATGCCACCCCACACCATGACTGACCCACCGCCAAACCGGTCATGCTGGAGGATGTTGCAGGCAGCAGAACGTTCTCAACGGCGTCTCCAGACTCTTGTCACGTCTGTCACGTGCTCAGTGTGAACCTGCTTTCATCTGTGAAGAGCACAGGGCGCCAGTGGCGAATTTGCCAATCTTGGTGTTCTCTGGCAAATGAAAAACGTCTTGTTGGGCTGTAAGCACAACCCCCACCTGTGGACGTCGGGCCCTCATACCACCCTCATGGAGGGAGTTTCATGGAGTTTCTGACCATTTGAGCAGACACATGCACATTTGTGGCCTGCTGGAGGTCATTTTGCAGGGCTCTGGCAGTGCTCCTCCTTGCACAAAGGCGGAGGTAGCTGTCCTGCTGCTGGGTTGTTGCCCTCCTACGGCCTCCTCCACATCTCCTGATGTACTGGCCTGTCTCCTGGTAGCGCCTCCATGCTCTGGACACTACGCTGACAGACACAGCAAACCTTCTTACCACAGCTTGCATTGATGTGCCATCCTGGATGAGCTGCACTACCTGAGCCACTTGTGTGGGTTGTAGACTCCGTCTCATGCTACCACTAGAGTGAAAGCACCGCCAGCATTCAAAAGTGACCAAAACATCAGCCAGGAAGCATAGGAACTGAGAAGTGGTCTGTGGTCACCACCTGCAGAACCACTCCTTTATTTGGGGTGTCTTGCTAATTGCCTATAATTTCCACCTGTTGTCTATTCCATTTGCACAACAGCATGTGCAATTTATTGTCAATCAGTGTTGCTTCCTAAGTGGACAGTTTGATTCCACAGAAGTGTGATTGACTTGGAGTTACATTGTGTTTAAGTGTTCCCTTTATTTTTTTGAGCACTGTACATCCACAGGTACACCTCCAATTGACTCAAATTATGTCAATTAGCCTATCAGAAGCTTCTAAAGCCATGACATCATTTTCTGGAATTTTCCAAGCTGTTTAAAGGCATAGTCAACTTTGTGTATGCAAACTTCTGACCCACTGGAATTGTGATACTGTGAATTATAAGTGAAATAATCTGTCTGTAAACAATTGTTGGAAAAATGACTTGTGTCATGCACAAAGTAGATGTCCTAACCGACTTGCCAAAATTATCGTTTGTTAACAAGAAATTTGTGGAGTGGTTGAAAAACGAGTTTTAAATGACTCCGACCTAAATGCATGTAAACTTCCGACTTCAACTGTATATTTCACAGCAGTTTAGATTAGTGGTCGACCGATTAATCGGAATGGACGATTAATTAGGGCTGATTTCAAGTTTTCATAACAATCGGAAATCAGTATTTTTAGGCGCCGATTGACTGCCTCGTTCAGGGGCAGAACGACGGATTTTCACCTTGTCAGCTCGGGGGATCCAATCTTGCAACCTTAAGGTTAACTAGTCCAACGCAATAACGACCTGCCTCTCTCTCGTTGCACTCAACATGGAGACTGCCTGTTACGCGAATGTAGTAAGCCAAGGTAAGTTGCTAACTAGCATTAAACTTATCTTATAAAAAACAATCATAATCACTTGTTAACTACACATGGTTGATGATATTACTAGATATTATCTAGCGTGTCCTGCTATATATAATCTGACTGAGCATACAAGCATCTGACTGAGCGGTGGTAGGCAGAAGCAGACGAGTAAACATTCATTCAAACAGCACTTTCGTGCATTTTGCCAGCAGCTCTTCGTTGTGCGTCAAGCATTGTGCTGTTTATGACTTTAAGCCTATAAACTCCCGAGTTGAGGCTGGTGTAACCGAAGTGAAATGGCTAGCTAGTTGGTGCGCGCTAATAGCGTTTCAAACTTCACTCGCTCTGAGCCTTGGGGTGGTTGTTTCCCTTGCTCTGCATGGGTAATGCTGCTTTGTTGGTGGCTGTTGTTGTTGTGTTGCTGGTTCGAGCCCAGCAGGGAGCGAGGAGAGGGACGGAAGCTATACTGTTACACTGGCAATACTAAAGTGCCTATAAGAACATCCAATAGTCAAATGTTAATGAAATACAAACGGTATAGAGGGAAATAGTCCTATAATAACTACAACCTAAAACTTATCTGGGAATATTGAAGACTCGTTAAAAGGAACCACCAGCTTTCATATGTTCTCAGCTTTCTTAC
Organism: Oncorhynchus clarkii lewisi; assembly: GCF_045791955.1. Classification (NCBI taxonomy): domain Eukaryota; kingdom Metazoa; phylum Chordata; class Actinopteri; order Salmoniformes; family Salmonidae; genus Oncorhynchus; species Oncorhynchus clarkii. The sequence continues at coordinate 23,842,044 of NC_092169.1, forward strand.
ATAGCGCATATTGCACTTTTACTTCTCCAACACTTTGTTTTTGCATTATTTAAACCAAATTGAACATGTTTCATTATTTATTTGATTTTATTGATGTATTATATTAAGTTAAAATAAGTGTTCATTCAGTATTGTTGTAATTGTCATTATTACAAATACATTTTTATTTTTACATTGGCCGATTAAACGGTATCGGCTTTTTTGGTCCTCCAATAATCGGTATCGGTGTTGAAAAATCATAATCGGTCAACCTCTAGTTTAGATGGTACAATAATTCTCAACACTATGCATTGCTTGTTTTGTCAAACTGAAATTAGGCTATTAGAAATTTCGCAACCAGGAAATGGTGGAGCGATTGCTGTAGATGGCACGTTTAAAAAATTATTTTTTATTTGTACATTTTCTCCTCTCTTCCACTCCTGACTGCATGTGCTGCCATATAAATAATACAAGACATTTCCTCCCCATTCAGGTCAATGACGCCAGAATTGGTGGACTGGCGGCCATTGCAAGTGTACCCATAGAAGAAAAGCAGCTAGTAAAATATGCGCTAAAATTTGCTGTGATTGGTTGATTCAACTCAACTGACATTACAAAAAAAATACATTCCACTGCATGAGCCACATCAGTTAATATCATTTGAATGGGAATTATTGCATCACAAGACCAGGCAGCCATTGCGTGTGTACCAATGAGTTTACCAGACAAATTGCCAAGGTTTTAAGCCTGTTGTAGTCTATTCAATGGTTATTTTATTTTCATGACAGTCTTCACCCATAACCGTCTGTTACACAGTTGTACGGTAATTGCTCCAGCCCTAGTGCACACAGCTCTGAGCTGATTTGAGGTATAGTAGTCACCCAAAGGGGATGGCCCATCTTCTACACACACAGTGAGGGAGGGAGTAGGACTTTGAGTGGACGCAAACACAGCATCCTGTCAAGGAGCATTGCGTCACACCTTCCTCTTTGTGTGTGTTTAAATCAATGTCACAGTTCGTAAGTAGAGTTACAGGTATAACTACTCTATAGGTGAAACAACAAAGCACTGCAGAGGTCTAAGAGAAGTCTAAAGTCAAAGCACTGCATAAGACAAAGTAAAGGCAATGAAATTGTTTCTGATTATTGCAATGTGTATGAATTAAATCAGCTTGAAATGCTCTAGCACGGTTTCTTATCGGCAAAGCACGGATACAGGTGTAGTCTACATAGGCAATATATTCTCATATTAACTAAATAAAAATGATCATATTGGCAGTTTGATGGACTGACAGGATTAATTTACTTAATATCTTATTAAAATAATTAACATGATAAACAAATGTGGAATTAGGGCGCTGTGTTTTGTGCAATGATGTGACATGCCTGGATTTAGATTCAATAAATAGTGCATAAAATAAACGTGACAATATTTCTCTCGGTTTCCTACAGCAGCCATATTGGGAGGGTTGGGGGGGGAGAACCCTGCTTTGAACCATCCCCGCTGTCACTGTCTACCTGCATGCAAGTGTATGTGTGTGCAGTTTTAAGTTATAGGGGTGTGTCTCGTGTGTGTGTGTGTGTCTCTCATTGAAGGGCAGAGGAAACCTGCCAGTGAGTAAAGGCAAAGGCAGCCAGTATGAGAGAATGGCTTAAGAGCAGGTTGTTATCAGCGCAGATCACACACACGCACTGGAGCTCAGTCTTTCATCTCTACGGTCCCTTTCCCTCTCAGCCTGAAGCAACGAGGAGGCTCATCTCCACTCTCTCACCAGCCAGGCAGCCTGTTTAAATGCAGTAATCGCGTCAGCCTGAATCGCTGCACTAAAGATAATGAAAAGTGTTCAAAAATACCTCTCCACTACATCTGCCTGCCACGCTCTCTCTCTGTCTGTGTCGAAGCAGCAGCAGCCGGGAGCAGGAGAAAATACAGAAGAGAGGGCTGTGGAGGCATGATAATACACGTCTCACAGAGAGAGCTTACAACAGGCAGGCAGCGTAGAGCTAATCCTCTGGTGAATAACCACCATGAACCCACTAGGGTTGCGCCCTAAACGGCACAATATCCTCTATGTAGTGCACTACTTTTGACTAGGGCCCATAAGCCTATAGGGTGCCTTGTGGGACGCAGGCAAGTTTACATACCTACAGCCCTGCTGCTGCTCCCCTCGTCTACAGCATTAAATCACCAGGGTTGCAAATTGCAAATGTTGCATGTGTACCGAATGTGGTTCAGTGAGTGATCCATGCCGGTGTGATGAGTGACCTTGAATGAGACCTGAAGACTGGTGTTAGCACTCTTCATAATGAAAGTTGTCATAGTCTTTCAGATGACCAAACTAGGCCTATAAAGTAGACTCCTGATAAATACAACGACTTGAGTCCGTCTCGATTTAGCCTAGTCTCTCCTCTCCCCACACAGCCACTGTCTTAACAGACATTTTAATGGTCTCGTAGGACAATAACTGGGGGTATAGTATACTACTGGCTTATAGGCCCACTACTGTACATGAAAAATAGAGAATATGACTGGCGCAATATTATGGATTTTTAAGCATGGTTATACGTACGCACACCACGCAAGGGTCGATATGAAACGTCACATCAGCCGCAAGAGCGTTTCCATGGAAACAATTCAGGCTGTGAGCAAATAACATAAGAGGAAGCACTTGTAATTTGTTTTTACATCCAAAGACATGATATTAGTATTGCAAACCATTGATGACAACTTGGGATATTGCTGTGCACATCTATACCTACCTAGAATAGGCTACTGGGCAATTCCATGGAATTATGCAGAGATGTTTTTTAACATAGGTTTAAAGTTTAAAAAAATCAAACATTGATTTAAACGATTAAAGACCCATTGCAGTCAAAAACAGTATTTTTCTGTGTTTTATATGTATTTCCACACTACGCGGATGAAATATCCCTTTTAGTATAAGCTCTGTTTGAAAAGACAGCTTGAAATTTCAACCTGTTTTGGTATAGATGCCGTTTTGGCCTGCCTGATGACATAACCAGATTAGTTAAAAGACCAATAAGAAAGAGGGTCCCAAACCTCTGCCATTAATAGCTATTTTTAGTTATTATTGAAAACAGTAAGGTATTTAAATTGTTACCCGGAAATGATTTAATATGGAGATAAAAACCACAACAGGACCTTAAAAAAATTAAAAATTAAAACTATGAACAATGACTACTTTAAACAATTTACACAGTAAATAAAACATTTTACGAGAATAACACTGCAGATGCATAGTTTGGTAACATGTTTATGGTAAAATTGTCTTCAGCAGTTTTATTCTGTTACAGAACGTAGTATCTGCACAGTTCTTCCTGTAAATGTGTTTTTGTAAAATTGTCAGTGGAAATTGTTAAAAGTAGTCATTGTGCATAGAGTTATATGGTTTGATCAAACTTTGAAATCAATGTTTTTTGGTTGGAATACATTATGAAAAAGTCAGGGTAATTCTGTTACCATGGAATTACCCTACTGCATTTAATTTCCACTAATAAATCTAAAGTAAAAGAACAAATTAGTTTGATGGAAAATCTGAAACCTAAATACAGTGAAATAGACCCATCTGTATCCTATACATTGTAGAATAGGTATATGTAGGCTACTCCATGATTTTACTACAGGCTATGTAGCACACATTGCAACTGTGCCGAACATGTTGGGGCCTGGATACATGAGGTCTCTGAAGTGTGTCTGGAATAAATAAAATATGAGGTTAAGAGCGAGCCAGTAACCGAAAGGTCCGGGTTGGAATCCCAGAGTAGACTTGGTGAAAAACCTGTCTTTGTGCCCTTGAGCAAAGCACTTAACCCTAATTGCTTCTGTAAGTCGCTCTGGATAAGGGCATCTGCTAAATTACGAAACCGTTCTCATTCAAAGGGAGGGTTGGCAAGCGTGTTAATTTTTCATCTACTGCCTAGCCACAGAGTAGCAGAGTCCACTCACTCCCATGCAGCAAATAGTGATGGAATTTGGTTTTAGAGCCTGTGGCATCTATGCCTCTGCTGGTGATTACTAGCTTTTTTAATGTTAAATATTGCTGTGGAATGAACAATGTGATGCTGAAACGGAACTTTGGTAACATTTTAGGTTGTTAGCAAAGTTCAAGTTCTTGCTTCGAATGCGGCATATCAACATCCCTAACGTAAACATGCTCTGATAATAAATATAAAATGAGAATTATCTAGTCAATTATCCATAGAAGTATTGCACGGGTGACCACCCTGTAAGTGAATTATGAGACTTGGGGTAGCCGTAAAACTTGTTCAATATCTCAAAGGCTGTGTAGAGGAATGTAGCAAGCATGCATCCAACATTTGCGTGCATGGTGACTTACCAGAGGAATGGTCCACAGGTCCACCGCCGTTGGTAAAGAGTGCAGAATACAGGTCAGGGTACGCCTTTTCCAAGGCCACACACAGCTCGAGGAAATGGTCGCTTTCCTTGTTCACAAGCATCTTCAAAAGCTGGTCCACTTTCTCCGCGCTGGAAGAGCAGTTTTGGTCCAGTTCGAAGCGGTCGAGCTGGCTCAGAGTACCGGAGAGTATCAGTAACTCTATCAGTCGATCTGCGTCTGTTATAGAGTCCAGCAAGTTTTGGTGGAATTGTTCTAACAACTCTTTGTGCTTTGGCTCCATTGCCGTTCGCTTCAGTTCCGTAGCTAGCTAACTAGCTAGCAGTCTGGTTAGCTAACGTATCCTCGGCTTTATTTCTCCAAAATGACCCCCTGCCCGATAAGCGAACAAGGAACTAACTTCCTAATTGTCACTTGTATGAATTTTGCATTACAGCCATGACATGTAATGGCATGGGAGAGCAGTTGTTTATAACAAATAGGAAAAGGCACAAGAAGCCATATTTGTTGTCTACGGCCGTAAACTGCACTAAACAGATATACATTTTCCCAGCTTACTTACGTCTGGCAACTTCGTCCATTTTTGCGTTATTCCGAAGAAAACATGCCTGACACATTTGCTTTTTCTATAAAGCACTAAACCGACTGAACTGCTAGGAAAACTATCGTAACTCTCTCGCCGTTCCCCACTTACACTGTATCCTCCGCCATGTCTGGGCTGTTCAGCAGCTGCTGCATGCTGTCAATCAAATTCCCATACAATGCCATGTAAGGTAAAAACGGGGCGGGCCTTACCCCAAGACACACCTGATTTTTCAATGGGCGTGCTCCGTACTACGTTCTGAAATTCCAGCCGGAAAAAATGACAATGGATAATTTATTTTGCATGTAAACGTTTCTGTGATACATTGTATCAGAGATACAGTACATTGAAGCAGAGGCAGAAGTGACAACCAACTCAGCAAACATTGTTCTAGCCACTTAAACATTTTCTTTGGTATCCAACATAACCATTTTGGTGAGATGAAGAAGAGATTTTTGATGACATTGATATAAATATAAATTAATATATTTAGATATAGATTACATTTTTTGATTATATTATATCATATTGTTTTAATTTAAAATGTTTTCTGTTTTATTACAATGCAAAATATACATATGATAGGAACAATTCTTACCAGTGTGCCAACTGTACCAACAATATTCATACATTCCTACCACATTGCTGTGCAGCCAAAATTAATTGAAGAGAGGCAGCAACCAAGAAGATGAATACCATGTTGGTTGTGAATCAGATCAAATAGTCACTGAGTAGCAGACCTGGTTTTAAAAACAATTTCAGGTAATGAAACTACATTTCACGACACGTATTAAGATAACCTTTATTTGAAAAAAAAACCAAGAGGTTGAACATTAGAATATATTTGGAAATACATTTGAAAAGTATTTGAAAATACTCAAAAACACTCCCATGCATTTAACCCAGGTATTAGAAAATAGTACTTGAAGTAAGTATTTTAAAATACAATTTGGTCGACTATTTGGTTTTTACAAATAAGCATTCAAGTACTCAAATAAATGTACTAGTTTTGGGCTGTGTATTTCAAAATACTCAAAAACACTTTTTAAAATGTATTTAACAAATACTCAAATACACATTTAGTCTAACCAATGTCTGTGTTCAGTACGAAAAAACGTAATGCAAATTTCAATTAAACAGAAATTCTGCTGTTCTGAACGACCAGTTGTAAAACTGGGAGGGTTTGGGCTGTGGGTTGGGAAAAGCTGTCAGCATGTCAGCCTTTAAATACATAACTCATTGCTTCAAGCCACATCCTACCACACCCATCAAATGTAGAAAATGTTCAAGAACGTTGAAGAACATTTTGTGGAATCATTACGCAATGTAGCATATTTTAATCTAACTGAATGCACCCCAGGTCTGCTGAGTAGTCATAACTGAGTGGGAAGGTGGTTATCACCAGTTGTGAAGTCGTGAATACCAGTTGGATGCATTCACGTGCTTTAAACTTGTGAGAAATGGCAATTGGCTAATGGCCAACAAGCTGCGTCAATCATAAATTAAAAGTACAGCTATCATGCTTGTAAACAAATTATCGTGTTCAAAAACCATATTAATAGATTGCTTTTTATGAATAATGTTTTGCTGTTGCATTAACTGCAGAAAATGCTGTTATCTAGGTAATTCCCTTAGTAGGTGACCTCAGAGGCCAGCATGTGGGAGAAGACTATCAGCTCAGGGATGATAGACGAGTTTCCCACTAGTAACTACCAGTTGGAGGGTGTTCACGTAGATGTTTCTCAGTCTTAAGTGGTAAATACCACATTCCCACTTGGTTATGAACTGAAAGTAGTTTATGGAGCAACTGTCATTCACCTTCAGATTTGTTTCAGAAACCATTGCACATCAACATCAATTGGAGTGATCAGGGCAAACTCACAATGTTCAAAATTGTATGACTTGGTTTTTGAAGTTAGATGTGATTTGGCCCAAAAAGTGTAACATGGTGAGATTGCTCACATCACTTTCTGGTTTAGCAGGGTTTTTATAAACAAATCTGAATGGTGAATGACCATCTCCTGGCCCATAGACTACTTTTAGGGTAGTTGAAAAAAAGAGCCAAGTCTAAAGAAATTAAGTAATCCTTTAATGCTCAAGCTAAAGTCATTTCACGCATTAAAAATAAAAGTGGCATGGGGGAGACAAAAATGTCCAACTTTTTCATAGGGGGTCTGGGGATTTTGTGAAAATTGAACCTCATTTCCACCTGATCCACAGCATGGTTAAACATTCTCTATTTAGACAATGCGACATGTAATTTTCATATGCTAAAATGGAATTCAGCTGGATCTGTAAGGAGTTTGGCTAGCTCTGAATCCATATTTCTTGGGGGACACACGCCTGTAATAGCAAGTAGCAGCGAAGAAACACTGTTTATATTATCCAGGTCAAACTCAAACCCTGTAGGCTGCAGGAATAGTGTTCAATACTTCTCTGGTCACACTTTAGGCTCACAAACTCATGCCAAGATAAGGATTAGATTCAGATGTCCCTGTCCAGCAAGATTGGAATGCCGGAATTGTTGATTACCAAGTGGTGGAGCCAACAAGCTATTGCATCTTATTCTTCCCTATGTTGAAACATGATCTTCTCAGCAAACAGAAGTCCAAAAGGGAAAATCAAATCTTCATACATATAAGTATTCAATCTTCTCTCCATTTTGGTTTATTTTGGTTTTCACTTTCATTGTTATCCATCCACAGGTTTGTCCGTCACTGAATCAACTATAAACCCCTGTGACGATGACTGTAAATTAGAGGTTGAGTTCCAACACTTACTTGCATGTTCAAAGGTGGGTGGGTGCTTATTGCTTTGCTATATACAGTTGAAGTCATACGTTTACATACACTTAGGTTGGAGTCATTCAAATTAATTTTTCAACCACTCCACAAATTTCTTGTTAACAAACTATCGTTTTGGCAAGTCGGTTAGGACATCTACTTTGTGCATGACACAAGTCATTTATCCAACAATTGTTTACAGACAGATTATTTCACTTATAATTCACTTTATCACAATTCCAGTGGGTCAGAAGTTTGCATACACTAAGTTGACTGTACCTTTAAACAGCTTGGAAAATTCCAGAAAATGATGTCATGGCTTTAGAAGATTCTGATAGGCTAATTGACATAATTTGAGTCAATTGGAGGTGTACCTGTGGATGTATTTCAAGGCCTACCTTCAAACTCAGTGCTTATTTGCTTGACATCATGGGAAAATCAAAAGAAATCAGCCAAGACCTCAGAAAAATAATTGTAGACCTCCACATCCTCGGGAGCAATTTCCAAATGCCTGAAGGTGCCACGTTCATCTGTACAAACAATAGTATGCAAGTATAAACACCATGGGACCACGCAGCCGTCATACCACTCAGGAAGGAGACACGTTCTGTCTCCTAGAGATCAACGTACCTTGGTGCGAAAATCCCAGAACAATAGCAAAGGACCTTGTGAAGATGCTGGAGGAAACAGGTACAAAAGTATCTATATCCACAGTAAAACGAGTCCTATACCGACATGACCTGAAAGGCCGCTCAGCAAGGAAGAAGCCACTGCTCAAAAACCGTCATAAAAAGCCAGACTACGGCATGCAACTGCACATGGGGACAAAGATCGTACTTTTTGGAGAAATGTTCTCTGGTCTGATGAAACAAAAATAGAACTGTTTGGCCATAATGACCATAGTTATGTTTGGAGGAAAAAGGGGCGAGCTTGCAAGCTGAAGAACACCATCCCAACAGTGAAGCACGGGGTGGCAGCATCATGTTGTGGGGGTGCTTTGCTCTAGGAGGGACTGGTGCATGTCACAAAACAGATGGCATCATGGAGGGAGGAAAAATATGTGGATATATTGAAGCAACATCTCAAGACATCAGTCAGGAAGTTAAAGCTTGGTCGCAAATGGGTCTTCCAAATGGACAATGACCCCAAGCATACTTCCAAAGTTGTGGCAAAATGGCTTAAGGACAACAAAGTCAAGGTATTGGAGTGGCCATCACAAAGCCCTGACCTCAATCCTATAGAAAATTTGTGGGCAGAACTGAAAAGCATGTGTGAGCAAGGAGGCCTACAAACCTGACAGAAACACCAGCTCTGTCAGGAGGAATGGGCCAACATTCACCCAACGTATTGCAGAAAGCTTATGGAAGGCTACCTGTAATGTTTGACCCAAGTTAACATTTTTAAAAGAAATGCTACCAAATACTAATTGAGTGTATGTAAACCTCTGACCCACTGGGAATGTGATGAAAGAAATAAAAGCTGAAATAAATAATTATCTCTTCTATTATTCTGACATTTCACATTCTTAAAATAAAGTGGTGATCCTAACTGACCCAAGACAGGGAATTTTTACTACGATTAAATTTCAGGAATTGTGAAGAACTGAGTTCAAATGTAGCTGGCTAAGGTGTATGTAAACTTCCGACTTCAACTGTAGATAAAATGAGTATTGTTTTTAATATTTTTTAAGGCTAGAAATATCAGTTTTGTAAAGGGAACAGACCTAAACTCCGCAAAAAAAGAAACATCCTCTCACTGTCAACTGCATGTATTTTCAGCAAACTGAAAAACTGTGTAAACATTTGTGTGAACATAACAAGATTCAACAACTGAGACACAAACTGATCAAGTTCCACAGACATGTGACTAACAGAAATGTAATGTGTCCCTGAACAAAGGGGAGGGGGGGGGGGGTCAAAATGAAAAGTAACAGTCAGTATCTGGTGTGGCCACCAGCTGCATTAAGTACTGCAGTGCATTTCCTGCTCATGGACCGCACCAGATTTGTCGGTTCTTGCTGTGAGATGCTACCCCACTCTTCCACCAAGGCACCTGCAAGTTCCCGGATATTTCTGGGGGGGAATGGCCCTAGCCCTCACCCTCCAATCCAACAGGTCCCAGGCATTCTCAATGGGATTTAGATCCGGGCTATTCGCTGGCCATGGCAGAACACTGATATTCATTTCTTGCAGGAAATCACGCACAGAATGAGCAGTATGGATGATGGCATTGTCATGCTGGAAGGTCATGTCAGGATGAGCCTGCAGGAAGGGAACCACATGAGCATGAGGGAGGAGGATGTCTTCCCTGTAATGCACAGTGTTGAGATTGCCTGCAATGACAACAAGCTCAGTCCGATGATGTTGTGACACACCGCCCCAGACCATGACGGACCCTCCACCTCCAATTCGATCCCGGCTCCAGAGTACAGGCCTCGGTGTAGCACTCATTCCTTTGACGATAAATGCGAATCCGACCATCACCCCTGGTGAGACAAAATTGCGGCTTGTCAGAGCACTTTTTGCCAGTCCTGTCTGGTCCAGCGATGGTGGGTTTGTGCCCATAGGCGATGTTGTTGCCGGTGATGTCTGGTGAGGACCTGCTGTACAACATGTCTACAAGCCCTCAATCCAGCATCTCTCAGCCTATTGTGGACAGTCTGAGCACTGATGGAGGGATTGTGCGTTCCTGGTGTAACTCGGGCAGTTGTTGCCATCCTGTACCTGTCCCGCAGGTGTGATGTTCGGATGCACCGATCCTGTGCAGGTGTTGTTACACGTGGTCTGCCACTGCGAGGATGATCAGCTGTCCATCCTGTCTCCCTGTAGTGCTGTCTTAGGTGTCTCACAGTACTGACATTGTAATTTATTGCCCTGGCCAGATCTGCAGTCCTCATGCCTGTTTTTCAGAGTCAGTAGAAAGGCCTCTTGTGTGTCCTAAGTTTTCATAACTGTGGCCTTTATTGCCTACCGTCTGTAAGCTGTTAGTGTCTTAATGACCGTTCCACAGGTGCATGTTCATTAATTGTAGCATGGGAAACACTGTTTAAACGCTTTACAATGAAGATCTGTGAAGTTATTTGGATTTTTATGAATTATCTTTGAAAGACAGGGTCCTGAAAAAGAGACATATTATATTATTATTATTATATATTTTCTCAATTCCTGATGTTACACCAACCCTTGTCTTATTGCTTTGTATTCTGCCTAAAGTCTTCAGAAATGGTCTAAAATACATTTTTGCTCAGCAATATGTCTTTCCTTGCACTTCCAACACAGCTTATCCCTTTATTTTCTGACCATATTACTTGCAACACTACAATAAGAGTTGAGAGGTTGGCTACTTCTTCCATTCACTTCACAACACATCCTCTACTTCTGAGGCACTCCAACGGAGAAGCATATGAGTGTCTTCTATTCCCTAATGCTATGAATAACTTGTGTATCATGGCCATCAGATACATCTTAGGTTTTAAGAATTCAGAGAATCCCTAGAATGCCCTGGAAGTCAAATAAATAGAAGATTCTAAGAACTCTGTGGATTTGTAAGAAATTCTAGAATGGATGCCCTGGCCATGTATGGATTGTTGCTGGGCTGATGGTGTCTGTGTATGGAAGGTCATGTTAGCCTTCATTGACGGCACACTTTTACAGATATTCCGCAGGGCTGAAAATATTCAGCTAAGACCCTGGCTACTCAATCTAAATATATCACCAGATTTCCCTGTATAAGTTTCTAAAAAATGCTGAAAATCTGTTTCTCAGTAAGTGGTTTTAGGAATAATGCTGCACTACTCACACACAAATTCTGATTGCAGAAGAAAATATCAGTCTGTAAAAATAGACAGGATTAGTTATGAACAGATGGCTGATGTTCTTTTCCAGCTACAGGGACTAAAAATCACCCCAAAACAATCAACTTCACAGGGATAATGCTCATGTGACCGGCTGTGTGCCTAATACCTATGTATTTACATGGTAGTTAGTGTATATAGGAAGATAAAGTGTACATACAATGTAGTTACACATTATGGATTTTTATCAACCACTAATACAAACATGGTCTCTCAGCAAGCACAGTCTGTGAACTGCACTGAGCTACAGGGCATTATTGCCATCTGGGGGCCAGAATGAAAACAACATGTATGGCAGGTAGATATTGTATCTCATAAACATAATTCTAGTCATATATGCACCAAATTAACATTGATCACATGTATTAACTATTGGCCTCTTGATTATTCCTGAACTCCAGTCCCAGTGTCTTCTGTATTGGAGCAAAGTTTATTGACCAGTGTGAAGAAAAGGGTCAAGGGAAATGTCAATTTTTTTATTCATATTTATCATATCAAGCACCACCTCAACACGTGTGAAAAGGGCAGTGTTTCCGATGACATCCGGTGTATCATATGATTTTAATCAACTATGACCTTTGGCTACTTTTGTCTACTCATAGTTGATTAATAAAATCACGTGATGCACACCAGATGATGGCACGTAAACACTTCTCCTCATTGATCTTTTTGACTACAAAAGAGAGGATCATGCCTTTCTCAAATATTTAGATGTTAGGGTGCTCCTGGAGATGATGAATATGAATTTGAAAAATCGTGTAATGTCCCTTCAAATGTGTGGGGTGAGTCATCCCTGAACAGGAGAATGATTTATCATGTGGAAGATAGTCAGTGGTAACGTCTGCAGGACCAGACCCAGCCCAGTGGATAGAACCCTCATTAATAAAAACACTCAGGTACAGCCTATGGATTAATTATGTGATGGTTTATGTGACCCCCCCCCCTCCCCCTCTGCTACTTGGAACCATACTAATCCACGACTGGTCTATCGACGTCACCGCACGAGGAGGCAAAAACAGTCTTTCCTCCATCCCGTCCTTCTAAGGCCCTTCTGCTAGCTTGCTAGCCCCAGTCTGCTAACTGCTAGCTTGCTAGCCCCGGCCTGCTAACTGTCTGAATCGCCGTGTCCAACCACTCACTGGACCCATACGATCACTTGGCTACGCATGCCTCTCCCTAATATCAATATGCCTTGTCCATTACTGGTTAGTGATTAGTCTTATTTCACTGTAGAGCCTCTAGCCCTGCTCAATATGCTTTAACCAACCATGTTGTTCCACCTCCCACATATGCGATGACATCACCTGGTTTAAATGTCTCTAGAGACTATATCTCTCTCATCATTACTCAATACCTAGGTTTACCTCCAATGTACTCTCTTCCTACCATACCTTTGCCTGTACATTATGCCTTAAATCTATTCTATCGTGCCCAGAAACCTGCTCCCTTTACTCTATGTTCTGAACATACTAGACGACCAGTTCTTATAGCCTTTAGTCGTACCCTTATCCTACTTCTCCTCTGGCGATGCAGAGGTTAATCCAGGACCTGCAGTGCCTAGCTCCACTCCCACTCCCCAGGTGTTCTCCTTTGTTGACTTCTGCAACCATAAAAGCCTTGGTTTCATGTATGTTAACATTAGAAGCCTCCTCCCTAAGTTTGTTGTATTCACTGCTTTAGCACACTCTGCCAACCCGGAAGTCTTAGCCGTGTCTGAATCCTGGCTTAGGAAAACCACCAAAACTCCTGAAATTTCCGTCCCTAACTATAACATTTTCCGCCAAGATAGAACTGCCAAACGGGGCGGTATTGCAATCTACTTCAGAGATAGCCTGCAGACCACCCTCTGCCCCAGCTGTGCCCCGGACACCATATGTGAATCGATTGCCCCCTCATCTATCTTCTGAGCTCATGCTGTTAGGTGACCTAAACTGGGACATGCTTAATACCCCTGCCATCCTACAATCTAAGCTTGATGCTCTCAACCTCACACAAATGATCAACCCCAAATCTGTAAACACGGGCACCCTCATATCATCCTAACCAACTCGCCCTTCAAATACACCTCTGCTGTTTTCAACCAAGATCTCAGCGATCACTGCCTGCATCTGTAATGGGTCAAACGACCACCCCTCATCACTGTCAAACACGCCCTAAAACACTTCAGCGAACAGGCCTTTCTAATCAACCTGGCCGGGGTATCCTGGAATGACATTGACCTCATCCCGTCAGTAGAGGATGCCGGGTTATTCTTTAAACGTGGTTTCCTCACCATCTTAAATAAGCATGCTCCATTCACAAAATGTAGAACTAGGAATAGATATAGTCCTGTCTGCCCTTGACCAGCACAACAAAAATTGTGTGGCGTTCTGCATTAGCATTGAATGTTATGCAACTTTTCAAGGAAGTTAGGAACCAATATACACAGGCAGTTAGGAAAGCTAAGGCTAGCTTTTTAAAACAGAAATTTGCATCCTTTAGTGCAAACTAAAAAAATTCTGGGACACTAAAGTCCATGGAGAATAAGAGCACCTCCTCCCAGCTGCCCACTGCACTGAGGCTAGGAAACACTGTCACCACTGATAAATCCACTATAATTGAGAATTTCAATAAGCATTTCTCTAAGGCTGGCCATGCTTTCCACCTGGCTACCCCTACCCCGGTCAACTGCCCGGCACCCTCCACAGCAACCCGCCTAATCCCCCACCCTTTCTCCTTCACCTAAATCCAGATAGCTGATGTTCTGGAAGAGCTGCAAAATCTGGACCCCTACAAATCAGCCGGGCTAGACAATCTGGACCCTCTCTTTCTAAAATTATCTGCCGAAATTGTTGCAACCCCTATTACTAGCCTGTTCAACCTCTCGTTCGTATCGTGAGATTCCCAAAGATTCGAAAGCTGCCACGGTCATCCCCCTCTTCAAAGGGGGAGACACTCTAGACCCAAACTGCTACAGACCTATATCTATCATACCCTGCCTTTCTAAGGTCTTCAAAAGCCAAGTCAACAAGCAGATTACCGACCATTTCGAATCCCACCGTACCTTCTCCGCTATGAAATCTGGTTTCAGAGCTAGTCATGGGTGCACCTCAGCCACGCTCAAGGTCCTAAACGATATCATAACTGCCATCAATAAGAGACATTCCTGTGCAGCCGTATTCATCGACCTGGCCAAGGCTTTTGACTCTGTCAATCACCACATTTTTATCGGCTGACTAAACAGCCTTGGTTTCTCAAATGATTGCCTCGCCTGATTCATCAACTACTTCTCTGACAGAGTTCATTGTGTCAAATCGGAGGGCCTGTTGTCCGGACCTCTGGCAGTCTATGGGGGTGCCACAGGGTTCAATCCTCAGGCTGACTCTCTTCTCTGTATACATCAATGATGTCACTCTTGCTGCTGGTGATTCTTTGATCCACCTCTACGCAAACGACACCATTCTGTATACTTCTGGCCATTCTTTGGACACTGTGTTAACTAACCTCCAGACGAGCTTCAATGCCATACAACTCTCCTTCCGCAGCCTCCAACTGCTCTTAAATGCAAATAAAACCAAATGCATGCTCTTCAACCAATCACTGCCCACACCTGCCCGCCGGTCAGCATCACTACTCCTACAAATACGTAGGTGTCTGGTTAGACTGTAAACTCTCCTTCCAGACTCACATTAAGCATTTCCAATCCAAAATTAAATCTAGAATCGGCTTCCTATTTCGAAACAAAGCATCCTTCACTCATGCTGCCAAATATACCCTCGTAAAACTGACCATCCTACCGATCCTCGACTTTGGCAATGTCATTTACAAAATAGCCCCCAACATTCTACTCAACAAATTGGATGCAGTCTATTACAGTGCCATCCGTTTTGTCACCAAAGCCCCATATACTACCCACCACTGCGACCTGTACGCTCTCGTTGGCTGGCCCTCGCTTCATACTCGTCGCCAAACCCACTGGCTTCAGGTCATCTACAAATATTTGATAGGTAAGGCCCCGCCTTAGCTCAGCTCACTGGTCACCATAGCAGCACCCACCCGTAGCACGCGCTCCAGCAGGTATATCTCTCTAGTCACCCCTAAAGCCAATTCCTCCTTTGGCCGCCTTTCCTTCCAGTTCTCTGCTGCCAATGACTGGAATGAATTGCAAAAATCACTGAAGCTGGAGACTCATATCTCCCTCACTAGCTTTAAGCACC
Source organism: Oncorhynchus clarkii lewisi (assembly GCF_045791955.1). Taxonomy (NCBI): domain Eukaryota; kingdom Metazoa; phylum Chordata; class Actinopteri; order Salmoniformes; family Salmonidae; genus Oncorhynchus; species Oncorhynchus clarkii. The sequence continues at coordinate 23,857,813 of NC_092169.1, forward strand.
AGCTGTCAGAGCACTGCACCTGTACATAGCCCATCTAACTACCCCATCCCCATACTGTATTTATTTATTTATCTTGCTCCTTTGTACCCCAGTATCTCTACTTGCAAATTAATATTCTGCATATCAATCACTCTAGTGTCTAATTGGTATATTGTAATTACTTCGCCACCATGGCCTATTTATTGCCTTACCTTCATTTTCTTACCTAATTTGCATACACTGTATATAGGTTTTCTACAACTGTATTATTGACTGTATGTTTTGTTTATTCCATGTGTTGTTGTATGTATGCTTTATTCTTGGCCAGGTCGCAGTTGTAAATGAGAACTTGTTTCAACTTGCCTACCTGGCTAAATAAGGGTGAAATAAAAAAATAAAAACGACTTGTCTACAAAATCATATTGCTGTGACTGCTTTCAAATAAAGGTCATTGCAACTGGCACGGTTTTCTCCTTTGCTCACTGACTCCACAAATAACAGGCCAAGAATATCAGCCATTTGTTGAAAGTGTCAGGGGCCTGGGGTCAGAAACAGGAATTAGTGCTCTTCCTTGCCTCAAGACTAAAACACAGTATAATGCAACAACAACATTAGCATGGATGGGCAGGGTAGCCTAGTGGTTAGAGTGTTGGACTAGTAACCGGAAGGTTGCAAGTTCAAACCCCCGAGCTGACAAGGTACAAATCTGTCGTTCTGCCCCTGAACAGGCAGTTAACCCACTGTTCCTAGGCCGTCATTGAAAATAAGAATTTGTTCTTAACTGACTTGCCTAGTTAAATAAAGTTTTTTTTTTTTTTTTAAATGGATGAAATCATCAGTAGGGGAAAAAACAGCAGTGTTTCTCAACATTTATTTTCAGATGTAATATTAAATCAGAGCACCGTTAATGAAATTAGATTTTAGTTAGAAGTTAGATTGACAGATATGCTCAAAGAGATTGTAGCAAACAGCAGACAAAAAAAACACAATGATAGTGTACACACACACCATATAAACACAAATATAAACCGAACACTTTGGTACTTTAGGTACTTTAGCTGCTAAGTATTCTGACTTCAGAGTCATGTATTTAACATTTCAACTAAACCAATTACTACTTAGTTAACATATACAATTAGATATGCATAATATTGGCACAGGCTTGAAAAAATAAAATATTTTTTTATTTAAATTCAAATTCTAATCAAAGTTGCACGTTGCACCTTTAGGGCATTTTTACCCTGACTAAGTTATAATATCCAGCACTGATATTACACTTATGGAAAAACATATACTTTCTTGCTCATACAAAATATAGAAAAGGAACAGCTTTTATGATTGGAGGTTCTCATATCATATAACATGTGCTAAAAGTTGCAATGAAGAAAATGGATGGCATGGCATGCAGTATTGCTGACTGTGGTGCATGCATAGATAGATAGGAATATATATATATATATATACTATTATAGGCTAGTCAGTAAATGGGTATATATGTAAACATTGGAGATATAGTGTGGGGGACATCCTGTAAAGAAAGCTGACATGGTTCCTCTAGTCGCTCCCTCCACACAGCTTTAACAGCAGTTTCTTATAGTCCCCTGAAGTGTCTCCCTGTCATAGACAACAACAAACACATCAACAAACTAGTCCAGAACATCATACTAGAATGCCCAACTTGCTCTATAGCAGTAGCATTATTGAAGGTACTGGTGTGTGTATGTGTGTTGGAATTTGTGTAGTGATGAGGAGAGATACTTACAGAGATGTCTGTGTAGAGCGACTTGCCATATGTCTTGACGTATTCCTGACGGATATCCAACATGTCCACCTCAGAACGGGTCACCATTATCCTAATCAGGGTTTTGTCCTTGGTCCCGGCCCCCTGAGAAAACACGCACATGCACACGCGCGCGCACACAAACACACACACACACACACACACACACACACACACACACACACACTTATTTAAAGAGTACAGTTATCAGAAGCAATTACTGTAATAATGCAATATCATTGGGACTGGTAAAGTGAAAATGTAGTGAGTGTAAACAGTGTTCACTTATCTGTCGTGGACAGTTTTGTTGTTCTGTGCTGTATGTACAATATGTTGTAATCAGTCCAGACAGACATACAGACAGAAACGGGGCATGTCTTACCTTCATGGCCTTGTAAAGTCTCTCAGCAAAGTAGGCGGGTGTGTTCTTAATACACTTGACTGGAACACAGAGAGAGCAGAGGGTTAGAATTAACCTTAGTAGGCGGGCGCTAGTCTTCGGAGGGAGGGACTGATAACATGGCCAGTCTGTTTGTGCTACAATGCCAACTCCTAGTCAGTCATTGTCATGCCAAATGTTTAGCTTGAAAATGAAAGCCTTTGAGTTTGCAAGAGCACAAACAGACTTGAGACAAGGTGACTGATACTGTGTGTTGAAGGAAACTCTCAGAAACAAACAAAACTAACGGTTAAAAATGATATGAAGGGATAAAACTGAAAAGATTGTCAAGTCATATCTGAAACCAGAACTTGAAAATACCCTGAGTGTACAAAACATACAAATATTGAGTTGCACCCGCCCCTTTTGCCCGCAGAACAGTCTCAATTCGTCAGGGCCTGGACTCTACAAGGTGTTGAAAGTGTTCCACAGGGCTGCTGGCCCATGTTGACACCAATGTTTCCAACAGTTGTGTCAAGTTGGTTGGATGGCCTTTGGGTGGTGGACTATTCTTGATACACACGGGAAACTGTTAAGCGTGAAAAACCCAGCAGTGTTGCAGTTCTTGACACAAATTGATGTGCCTGGCACCGACTACCATACCCCTTTCAAAAGCCCATTTTCTATCTTGGACATTCACCCTCTGAATGGCACACATACACAATCCATGTCTCAATTGTCTCAATGCTTAAAAATCCTTCTTGAACCTGTCCCCTCCCCTTCATCTACACTGATTGAAGTGTATTTAACAGGTGACATCAATAAGGGATCATAGCTTTCACCTGGATTCACCTGGTCAGTCTATGTCATGCAAAGAGTTCATAATGTTTTGTATACTCAGTGTATATGAAAATATATGAATGTAGTTTTATAAACACAGTCAGAAGCGTGAAATACATTTTTAAACATCACATCAACATGACTTCTGTACGGACAAACATCATGCATAATGGAACAAGCAAACAACACATCGTTACTATGAAGTGTGTATGGAGAGTGAGCATCTCTTGATACAAAGTCAGATAATAACAACGATGTCACCCAGTCAAAATAATCTAAAAGCATGTTACTGTACCATTAACCGGAGCAACGATAGCCAAGTGAAGGAAAATAACAACACCAATTACTCATTCAGACAGCAACAGTGTGACAACTCACATATTGTTATAGCTTCTTCTATAACATCTTTTCACAGTAAGAATGAGTAAGCTATGGGTGTTAACTGTCAAGAGAATTTTGTTCTCATGTTCATTTTCCAATGCAATTAACACACTCTGTCATTTTCTAAGAATTTGTAAGGTTCTTATTTAAATGAAATGGACAGAGATCAGTCAACTTAGCCAATAGTGCTTATTCTCGAGAGCTCTGCTCATAATACCATGTACATTGGTTTATATACCTCACATTTCGTCATAAATGTCCCTCCTCCTCTCAGATACAATGGCAATATAGTTGACAAGCCTTCTCACATTGTTTAACAGGTGACAGACAATCTACTACAAGCCCAAGGTCTCTCCCCTTTCTGGGTGGGGACAGAATGTCCTGTAAGGAACACAGTATTCCAGCCGGTCTGGCGATAGCTCCATTCGTTTCGAACAAGGAACAGAAAGTCCTCGTTCTAATTCTTGACTAAAACTACACACATTATATTCAGTGTTTTGATTATAATAGGATTCATACATTCATACAGTGACAGGGTAGTATTCTACTGTTTAGTTATAGTTCTACGTTAAATGTATACATAAGTTAGTCATTATTCATATAAATCCCATAACATAACACATTCAGCTTAAAAAGAAATTCCCAGCTACTGTTACGTCAAACAGTGAAACCCCATACAGGAATTGGGTGGAACCATTGTTCAAGTTTTTTTTTGGTAATCCCCTACACATACATCTGGGTATTTCACTCTGTGTGTGTGTAGTGGTGTGACATAGAGTGTTAGTATGTGTTTGCGTAGAGTAGACGTAGACGTGTAGGTGTGACCTGAATGGGTTTGTGTTAACGAAAAGGTGTCCTCTTACCCACGGCCACCATTCCACTCTCCAGGTCTCCAGACATTTCTCTGTCGATGCTCTTCTCTAGGTCTCTGCCACACATTTGCTGATACTCATGGAACACTGCACATATGCACGCACACACAGGCACACACACACACACGGATAAGGTAGTGGCAAAAGCTATGAATCAAGATGAGCGGACAGCACCAGAGGACTGATATTTCATATACACTCAGTGGCCATCTAGTACCGGGTCAGACCCCTTTTGCCTCCTGAACAGCCGGAATCCTGGAGGCATGGATTCTACAAGGTGTGGCGTTCAAACGTTGCTCAATTGGTATCAAGGGACCTAACGTGTGCCAGGAAAATATTCCCCACACCATTATACCACCAGACTGTACCGTTGATACCAGGCAGGATGTGTCCATGGACTCATGCTGCTTACGCCAAATCCTGACTCAGCCATCAGCATGATGCAACAGGAACTGGGATTTGTCACACCAGGCAATATTTTTTCACTCCTTAATTGTCCAGTGTTGGTGATCGCGTGCCCACTTGAGCTGCTTTTTGTAGCTGATAGGAACCCAGTGTGGTCGTCTGCTGCAATAGCCCATCCGTGACAGGGTTTAACGAGTTGTGCATTCTGCACACCACTGTTGTGCTGCGGCGTTGTTTGCATGTTTGTGGCCAGCATGCTAGCTTGCACGATTCTTGCCATTCTCCTTCTCATCAACAAGATGTTTTCGCCCACAGGACCGCAGCCGACTGGATGTTTTTTGTTTGTCGCACAGTTCTCTGTCAACCCTAGACACTCTCGTGCGTGAAAAGCCCAGGAGGGCAGCCGTTTCTGAGACACTGGAACCGGTGCGCCTGACACTGAAGACCATACTATGCTCAAAGTCCTTTAGGTCACTAGTTATGCCCATTCTACCGTAGATTCTAACAGTAACTGAATGCTTCGATGCCTGTCTGCCTGCTTGCTTTATATAGCAAGCCACGACCACGTTACTCACCGTCTGAAGGAGTGAACCATATTCGTGAATGGGTGGTGTACCTAATAAACTAGCAAGTGAGTGTACATTTAATTGATATTTGACTTCTTACAGTACCATTCCTCTCCCCTGTAGTTACCTGCTCTGAGGTGGGGTTTGCTCCTGGCACACAGGATGGCATTGAACTTGGACTCATCTGTTCCCACCTTGTTCTCTCCAGCAGCATACAGGGCCTGGACAGAGGGCACACAATACACACAGGCATCTTTCAATGAGTAGGTAGAGATTTAAAGTATGCCGTGTAGGGTCCTGAGTTTTTCCAGCTCAAATTTAATGAAAAACACCTGTTCCTAAGTATGTTGAAGACACAATACAGTCTGTAGATTAGACGTCACAAGGTTCATTATAGATAAGAAATGACAATTTACCTGGGCATCTTGTTTGGCTACAGAGATGTCCACTGTCTCTCTTTCATCTCGATTACCCTGAGAGCACAAACACAACACATAATCAGGGCCAGCTGCAGGCATAGGCAACATAAGCGATCGCTTAGGGACCCCGACTGGAACTGTTGAGAGTTAGAATGGTAGAATACCCAACGTGCAAGTTAGACATTTGGTTGTGCATCAGCAGTTTTTCTCTTGTTTTTTCAGTCACTGACAGTCACTCAATTAACCATGTCAGCTAACAAGTAGGTTAGTAAATTAGTCCAGCCAGTTATCTACACCTTGTAGTGTTAATGGGTGAATACTGACAGGGCACGCAGGGCCCATTGATTTTGTTAGTCACTCTCACTCAGATATCACTAACATGGCATAAGTCATGGCAAAATGTGTAGAATTGCAGGAAATTTGCTTTAAAACTTCAAAAAGGTATCTCTGCCCCATGGCACAAAGAGTATAATTGTATGAAATGTGTTACAAAACTTTACAAATGTAAAACTAATTTTTCAACCACAGACTACAACTACAGACTTCAACCACAAGTCTGGTTCATCATTGGGAGCAATGTCCAAACGCCTGAAGGTACCACGTTCATCTGTACATACAATAGTTCGCAAGTATAAACACCATGGGACCACGCAGCCGTCATACCACTCAGGAAGGAGACGCGTTCTGTCTCCTAGAGATCAACGTACCTTGGTGCGAAAAGTGCAAATCAATCCCAAAACAACAGCAAGGGACCTTGTGAAGATGCTTGAGGAAACAGGTACAAAAGTATCTATATCCACAGTAAAACGAGTCCTATATCGACATAACCTGAAAGGCCGCTCGGCAAGGAAGAAGCCACTGCTGAAAAACCGCCATGAAAAAAGCCAGACTACAGTTTGCAACTGCACACTGGGACAAAGACTGTACTTTTTGGAGAAATGTCCTCCGGTCTGATGAAACAAAAATAGAACTGTTTGGCCATAATGACCATGGTTATGTTTGGAGGAAAACAGGGGAGGCTTGCAAGCCGAAGAACACCATCCCAACCGTGAAGCACGGGGGTGGCAGCATCATGTTGTGGGGGTGCTTTGCTGCAGGAGGGACTGGTGCACTTCACAAAATAGATGGCATCATGAGGCAGGAAAATTATGTGGCTATATTGAAGCAACATCTCAAGACATCAGTCAGTTAAAGCTTGGTCGCAATGGGTCTTCCAAATGGACAATGACCCCAAGCATTGTGGCAAAATGGATTAAGGACAACAAAGTCAAGGTATTGGAGTGGCCATCACAAAGCCCTGACCTCAATCCTGAAGAAAATGTGTGGACAGAACTGAAAAAGCGTGTGCGAGCTAGGAGTTAGTTACACCAGCTCTGTCAGGAGGAATGGGCCAAAATTCACCCAACTTATTGTGAGAAGCGTGTGGAAGGGTACCTGAAACGTTTGACCCAAGTTAAACCATTTAAAGGCAATGCTACCAAATACTAATTAAGTGTATGTAAACTTCTGACCCACTGGGAATGTGATGAAAGAAATAAAAGCTGAAATAAATAACTCTCTCTACTATTATTCTGACATTTCACGTTCTTAAAATAAAGTGGTGATCCTAACTGACCTAAGACAGGGAATTTTTTACTAGGATTCAATTTCAGGAATTGTGAAAAACTGAGTTTAAAGGTATTTGACTAAGGTGTATGTAAACCTTCGACTTCAACTGTATGTACTGTATCTATTCCTATGTATATGTATTTCTAATGTATACATTATTCTACATCTATGGGCCATAGGCTGTACCTGGGCCAGAGAGATGAGGAGTCTACGGAAGTGTCCTGAGGTGTCCCCACTGATGGCATCTTCCAGTGACTTCTTATTCTCTGAAATAACACACACAGCTTTCTTACACAGCACAGTCCAGAGCAGTACACTTCTCATATTTATTTCAAAGGTTTTTTCCTCAACACTGTCTGTCATCCCTGAGGAACTTACCTGTCTTGTAGACCATGTTGATCTCTCTGATCTCTGCGTTGGAGCGAGAGGACAGGATCTCTATCAGACAAGCCTCGTCTGTCCCTGCACCCTGTCAGAACATACAGTAGAGAACAGTTGGTAGGTTTACGACATGAATATTACTATTTCTCTGTTCGTTAAACTAGTTTAGCTAGTTGTGTCAAACACAAAACAAAAACATTCCACTTGTTTGCACGTACGAACGCAAACACACACACACGCTAAGAGAGAGTATCCATGTCAGTGATTATAAAAACCCTTTCACAAACCTTAATGGCATCTTTGAGTTCATATGCATCAAGCTGGGCTGGGGTCTTCAACATGGCCAGCACCAGCTTCTCAAAGTTCCCTGACAGCTCTGACTTCAGATCCTTAACCAGATCCTAGGAAGGTAAGGGGATACAAGCTTGGTGTAATTCAATGCTAACCAATATATTCTTGAGTTGGGCTGGTGCTCAGTGGTACAGAGAACAAGCACTTTCACTGTTCTATAACTTGAATATCGGCACCGTCATTTCCTGTACTGCTTGAGTACTGGCACCTCTTTTAGAATATTGGCTGTAAAATATGAAAAGTAATGGCAAATATATAGAAAGCGTACCGGCACCCAAAATGAGTGGCGAGACCTACTTCAGTTCACTTCAAGCATTAATGCTATCTGTGTTCAACTGCTGTGCCATGTGTGTTCCGGATACTGCTATAATGGGGTCTGAGGGAATCAAGTCCCCCAGCTACGTTGTTAACTGGCAGAACCATCAGCTGCTGTTGAGATATACCCTCTGACCCTCCCTGAACCTCACTTATACAGATCATTGTATGATGCTGTAACACTCATTATATTAATTTGTTCCATAATAACTCAAATTAGATAAATAAAGTATCATGTTTTTAAATGTAACTGTATTACCTTTCCGTAGGAAGTTTTGAAGGCCGCGAGCATGGGAACACGCTGTATGTTTGAGCGACTCCCTAGCAGGTCTATGATGGCCTGTTCATCAGTACCTGTAGGACAAGTTCCCTGTCAGAACACATATTCAAAACTGCCCATCCATTTCCCTTCATGAGTTTATAACATCATTTTTTTTTACTAGTATAGCTCAGCAAATATCATTACCAGGTCTTCATACATAATTAAGTAATTCAAAGATTGAGGCTCAATGATAGAAGGCAATGTCATTGCTAGTGTTGAATTTACCTATCCATTCCTTTCAGATCTACACAAGTGTGTATTGTATAAGGTTACTGACAAGGGGTTGTTTCTGGACAGGGCCTATTCTCTCGTGACATCTGGCCATTACGCATGTAATATTTGTTTCTGGTTCCAAGATTAGATAGGGCTTATGTATGCTCGGCCCTTATTCATGTGCTCTCTGACACCTGGAGTTGGAAGACAGGAGACAATGCCAAAGGACTAGTCAGCCCTCCCTCCACCAAAATGTTTCTCTCTGTTACAGTATTCAGAAGACTGACTATTGAATGTAATTGAATAGTACTATAGTATCCATGTTTGGTATATATCTGAAACGTGTTCACTGAGGATAACTCTGATGCTAACTATGTGCATGTATGATCTCTGTGGTTACTTGTATCTGTACAGGGTGAAATCTGAATTGCTATATGCAAAAAGGTTTTATGGTCCTCTCAGGAATTATGTCATATTTACACTGGTCTCATCCCCCACAAAACCATTTAAATGCTGTGACACCCTGCGGAGATTGGGCCTTGGTGGTCAGGTTACACTGTAAACTTTGTATCGTTTGATTGATCAAAGGTGATTGGTTCTGGGTTGAAAGGATACACCTTCAGATGTTATAAATGGAATTAAATGCCTTTGTTCTGTCTCTTATCCTGTATCCAGTCCATGGAGGAAGGTTGTATGATCAATTCTCATTTCCTCGGCTTCTAGGCCTCTGGCTAGTAAGCCTCTCTTTGTCCATGCTTTGCCTTGTAAGTTAACCTTAGAATCTACACTACCGGTCAAAAGTTTTAGAACACCTACTCATTCAAGAATTTGTATTTCTTTTTCATATTTTCTACATTGTAGAATACTAGTGAAGACATCAAAACTATGAAATAACACATATGGAATCATGTAGTAACCGAAAGTATTAAACAAATCTAAATATATTTGAGATTTGAGATTTTTCAAATAGCCACCCTTTGCCTTGATGACAGCTTTGCATGCTCTTGGCATTCTCTCAATCAGCTTCATGAGATAGTCACCTGGAATGCATTTCAATTAACAGGTGTGCCTCCTTAAAGTTAATTTGTGGAATTTCTTTCCTTCTTAATGCGTTTGAGCCAAACAGTTGTGTTGTGACAAGGTAGGGGTGGTATACAGAAGATAGCCCTGGTAATAATAAAAGACCAAGTCCATATTATGGCAAGAACAGGTCAAATAAGCAAAGAGAAACTACAATCCATCATTACTTTAAAAAACGAAGGTCAGTCAATACGGAAAACTTAAAGAACTTTGAAAGTTCCTTCAAGTGCAGTCGTATAAACCATCAAGCGCTATGATGAAACTGTCTCTCATGAGGACCTCCACAGGAATGGAAGACCCAGAGTTACCTCTGCTGCAGAGTATCATTTCATTAGAGTTACCTGCCTCAGAAATTGCAGCCCAAATAAATGCTTCACAGAGTTCAAGTAACAGACATCTCAACATCAACTGTTCAGAGGAGACTGCTTGAATCAGGTCTTCATGGTCGAATTGTTGCAAAGAAACCACTACTAAAGGACACCAATAAGAAGAAGAGACTTGCTTGGGCCAAGAAACACGAGCAATGGACATTAGACCGGTGGAAATGTGTCCTTTGGTCTGGAGTCCAAATTGGAGATTTTTGGTTCCAACCGCCGTGTCTTTGTGAGACGGATGATCTCCGCATGTGTATTTCCCACCGTGAAGCATGAAGGAGGAGGTGATATGGTGTGGCGGTGCTTTTCTGGTGACACTGTCTGTGATGTATTTAGAATTCAAGGCACACTTAACCAGCATGGCTACCACAGCATTCTGCAGCTATACGCCATCCAATCTGGTTTGGGCTTAGTGGGACTATCATTTGTTTTTCAACAGGACAATAACCCAACACTGGCTGTGTTAGGGCTATTTTACCAAGAAGCAGAGTGATGGAGTGCTGCATCAGATGACCTGACCTCCACAATCACCTGACCTCAACCAAATTTAGATGGTTTGGGATGTGTTGGACCACCGAGTGAGGAAAAGCAGCCAACAAGTGCTCAGCATATGTGGGAACTCCAAGACTGTTGGAAAAGCATTCCAGGTGAAGCTGGTTGAGAGAATCCCAAGATTATGCAAAGCTGTCATCAAGGCAAAGGGTGGCTATTTAAAAATGTTTTAATATAAAATATATTTTGATTTGCTTAACACTGTTTTAGTTACTACATGATTCCATATGTGTTATTTCATAGTGTTGATGTCTTCACTATTATTCTACAATGGAGCAAATAGTAAAAAATAAAGAAAAACCCTTGAATGAGTAGGTGTTCTAAAACTTGACCGATAGTGTATATGCCTACAATAATGCTTTGTTAATGTCAGTATAACCTTATAACTTAAGCTTTATGTCTTGTATTCATTTTACAGTTATGAAATAATACTTGCTTTGATAGTCACTTCCCATGACCATTCCTTAGTCAGCTAAACGCATTATACTCGATTGCACATGGTTTAACTGTAGTCTTTTGCATATTCGTAATTATCTTTATGAGTCAGATTTAAAAAAATATTGGCCTATTGCTTAGTCTTATTACGAGTCGCATGTGAGGTATTTATAATATCATACACACTGTATATACAAATGTCAAATATGGCTTGCCACTAACTAACTCAATCACTGGACCAATGTATAAAAGGTTAGGGGTTGTTTCTGGACAGGGTCTAACTCACTCACGAGACTCCAGTTTAAGGGGCTAGGGGTTGTTTCTGGACAGTGTCTATTTAACCAACTCACCAAAGCCCTTCATGGCTTTCCTCAGAACCTCCACATCTCTCAGTGGGTCTGCTCCCGGATAATCCTTGATGCTTCCCCTGAATCCTCTCTGAAAGAAAAGGGAATTAATCCATAATGAAACCTGATTGCTTAACACTGTCAGTGTTATTTGCTAGTAAAACTCCTGGCAAAATCTCTTATAATTGACATCTCAAGAAGAGTAAGAAAACGATAGAAGCCCAATCAATATTAGTGCAGAACATTTAGGTATTCAAGTTTAAACCCTTGGATAAAGTATGGACCCTTAACCAGATGTATGCCTGTCCTAAAATGGTATTTTGAAGGACTATTGTCAAAATAGGGTTAAATCCTCCCAGTGTGTCTTACATTGATGGCAGGAGAGACTGGAATGGCTCCACCTCCAGGCATGGACGGGTTGGGCGACGGGGCTTGAGGGTACACTGGCATGGGCTGATTAGGCGCTGGTCCTCCTCCGTAACCCGGCATGGAGGGGTTGGGTGAGGGTGCCCGTGGGTAGCCAGGCATGGGCTGGCCTGGATAGGCCATGCCTGGGCCTTGAGGCTGGGGCATCTGCTCTCCTGGCTGGGGGTACATACCATAGGGCTGTTGGTTAGGGGGCTGGGGGGCAGGGTGGGGGTATCCATGAACATGGCTGCGGAGATCGGGTTGGCATGTGATTGGAGCAGAAGTGGGCATCCAATAAAATGTGCAGGAAGCTGATTGGTTTCAATTAATCTGCAAGCAAAGCTGTTTTGTAAATAATCAATTATGTATTATAGATGTTGATTAAACATCTGCTTTTGTTTTTTTAATAAAGAGAAAATAAAAGACAATATAAAAAATGAAGTATACAAAACATGGAGTTTTGAAGGATTACAACAGTGAAAGAGAAGGTTGCAGCAAATTATTATGTTTTTGAAGCACTATCTAAGCTAATAAACATGAGCTACATTATTTTAGTCACGCGAGAGAGACTATTAAGGAAGGTTAACCAGAAAGCTGCAACATAGATAGATATGAGAAAAAGATGACCTGGGTAAAAAGTCAATAATTGGGTTGTGATTTCCATTATTGGCCGTGCAATTCATGGGGATGGGTTGTACTGTATTTTCATGCCAGACTTACCATGGCTGGGAGATTGCCTGCGCTGAATCCAGGGTTGGACAGATTATCAAGACCAAAGGCGGGGAAACCAGCACCACCTCCCCAACTATCTGTAACAGATGACATAGATGGGGATAAACCAGAGGATAATTGTTCTATTTTAAATAGAAAGTGCTTAAACTTCATACTAGAGAAGTTTTAACAAATATCTGGTATTGCTGCTAGGGCAGAGAGGTAAAAAAATGGGTCCGTATTAAATTGGCTTTGGAATGAAACACCAGGACTAGCAATAAACACACTTGCCAATTCTAGTCAGCAGAATGGGAGTACTATGTCAGTCACAAGTTGGTCTGTGAGTGTTGTCTCTCAGCACAGCGAAGGTTGTTTAGAGAATAAAACATATAAAACATGCTGCATGTGCATATATTAGGCATATCTGTTGTCCTGAGGCCTTACCTGCTGGGGGTATGGCTGGGTACCCTCCAGCTCCAGGCTGTGGTGGATAGCCACCAGCCGGTGGGGGGTAACCACCTGCCTGGGGTGGGTAACCACCTGCCTGGGGTGGATAGCCTCCGGCTTGGGGTGGGTAGGCGCCCGGCTGAGGGGGATAGCCTCCAGCTTGGGGTGGGTAGGCGCCCGGCTGAGGGGGATAGCCACCAGCTTGAGCGGGGTATCCTGGATAACTCATGGTTTATGGTCTGAAATAAGGAAAAATATCTAAATGTAAGGCCTATTTTTTATGTGTAAAAGCATTCTGTTTGGAGTTTTTCTGTTCCGGGTTAGGTTATGATGACAGGAAAATGCAGTGGGCCACTCCCCTCTCCATGAAGTTTAGCTGGGGAGAAGAAACATGGCTATATTCCTCAGGATGACCCATTAAGCAGGAATGAATCGTGATTTCCTTGGCTGATGGTTTAATTTTTAACATGATCAATTTATGGGTAACTGTGTATAAATGGAACAACTACATACATGAAATTTAGTATTTTCCTGAAGTTTACAAAAACTAAACACAGAAATAATATTTTTGGGACACATACAGTGCCTTCAGAAACTATTAATACCCCTTAACTTATTCCACATTTTGTTGTGTAAAAGCCAGAATTCAAAATATATTTTTTTCTCACCCATCTACAGACAATACCCTATAATGACAAAGTGAAAACACTTTTGACATTTCTGCACATTTATTGAAAATGAAATACAGAAATATCTCATTTACATAAGTATTCACACCCCTGAGTCAATACATGTTAGAATCACCTTTGGCAGCAATTACAGCTGTGAGTCTAAGATATTTTCACACCTGGATTGTACAATATTTGCACATAATTCTTTTTTTAAAATTCTTCAAAGTCTGTGAAGTTTGTTGTAAATCATTGCTAGATGGCCATTTTCAAGTCTTGCCATAGATGTTCAAGCCTATTTAAGTCAAAACTAACTAGGTCACTCAGGAACATTCAATGATGTCTTGGTAAGCAACTCCAGTGAATATTTGGCCTTGTGATTTAGGTTATTGTCCTGCTCAAAGGTGAATTCCTCTCCCAGTATCTGTTGGAAAGCAGACAAAAAGGTTTTTCTGAAGGATTTTGCCTGTGCTTAGTTCTATCCAGTTTATTTTTATTCTAATAAAACTCCCTAGTCCTTGCCGATGACAAGCATATCCCCCATAACATGATGCAGCCACCACCATGCTTGAAAATAAGAAGAGTGTTACTCAGTGATGCGTTGTGTTGGATTTGCCACAAACAATGCTTTGTATTCAGGACTTAAAGTAAATTTCTTCACCACGTTATTTGCAGTTTTACTTTAGTTCCTTATTACAGGATACGTGTTTTGGTATATTTTTATTCTATACAAGCTTCCTTCTTTTCACTCTGTCATTTAGGTTAGTATTGTTGAGTAATTACAATGTTGTTAATTTGTCCTCAGTTTTCTCCTATCACAGCCATTGAACTCTGCAACTGTTTTAAAGTCACAATTGGCCTCTTGGTGAAATCCCTGAGCGGTTTCCTTCGTCTCCAGCAACTGAGTTAGGATGGACACCTGTATCTTTGTAGTGACTGGGTGTATTGATACACCATCCAAAGTGTAATTATTAATTTCATGCTCAAAGGGATATGCTTTTTTTGTTTTTACCCATCTACCAATAGGTGCCCTTCTTTGAGAGGCATTGAAAACCCTCCCTCATCTTTGTGGTTAAATCTGTATTTCCCTCCAGAATATTTTAGATACATTTTTCCTACAATTCCACACTGTTTAACAGTGGGAATCCATATTCATGAAGAGAACAGAATTGTTTTTTAGGTTTTGCCACAATAAATTACACTATATATACACAGGGTATGTGGACACTCATTCAAATGAGTGGATTCGGCTATTTCAGTCACACCCGTTGCTGACAGGTGTTTAAAATCGAGCACACAGCCATGCAATCTCCATAGACAAACATTGGCAGTAAAATGGCCTTACTGAAGAGCTCAGTGACTTTCCACCTTTCCAACAAGTCAGTTCGTAAAATGTGTGCCCTGCTAGAGCTGCCCTAGTCAACTGTAAGTGCTGTTATCATGAAGTGGAAACGTCTAGGAGCAACAACAGCTCAGCTGCAAAGTGGTAGGCCACACAAGCTTGGTTGTTGGAGCGTTGGTTATACATTTATTGCATCTGAGCTCCTAGAGTGTGCGGCTCTCCTTTTCTTTTTCAAGTGTTCTACTCCGCTAGCCAGCACCCCGCCTAAACTGGTGTGCATTTCTTTCGTCTCCAGGCCACACAAGCTCACAGAACGGGACAGTCGAGTGCTGAAGCATCTGTCCTCAGTTGCAACACTCACTACAGAGTTCCAAACAGACTCTGGAAACAACATCAGCACAAGAACTGTTCATTGGGAGCTTCATAAAATGGGTTGCCATGGCCGAGCAGCCGCACACAAGCCTAAAATCACCATGCACAATGTCAAGAGTCAGCTGGAGGGGTGTAAAGCTCGCTGCCATTGGACTGTGGAGCAGTGGAAACACCTGTAAAGCGTGATTCATCACTCCAGAGAACATCTGGCAGTCCGACAGACGAATCTGGGTTTGGCGGATGCCAGTAGAACTTCTTCTTTTTGGCAAAGAAGAAATGCTCAATAACAGACATGTAAACAAATTTGTGCACAAAATTTGAGAGACATTTCTGAGATCTTTTATTTCAGCTCATGAAACATGGGACCAACACTTTACATGTTGCCTTTTGATTTTTGTTCAGTGTATATTGTTATCATTAGCCTACTCATTGTGTAACTATTACTACTTGTATTATTATGTGTTTTACTTTTCTATAATTTCTCTATTTCTTTCGTCCCTGCATTGTTGGGAACGGCCGAAAGTAAGCATTTCACTGTTAGTCCACACCTGTTGTTTACAAAGCATAAGCAGGAATACAATTTGATTTGTAACCGTGATTCGGCCATGGTGCACTGCTGAGCTCGCATATGGGGCTCAGCCAGGACCATTACCTTTGTAACTGCATAAAACATTTTACGAATGTGATTTAACCGATTGTAGTTGGAAAATAGATGGCAAAAAAATGCCATATGGTGTTAAATGCCTGTAAACCGCGTGTGGAGGAAAATTACACTTTTATACTTTTTAAATATACCACAACGTTGTTGAATACTCGTTTTTGATTGGCTAGAAGGGCATTCAATAATGGACATTAAAACCAGATAACGGGACAGTTGGAAAAGTTATCGGGACACCTTGCAATCATGACGCAATATGCGCCTACACATACATGCAGACCTTACTTGCTACAACGTTATAGAAAGCTAAACCAACAACTACACAAGCTGAAATGATATACATTGTAAACGCTGGTCCAACGAGGAAGAAAAACGTAGTGATTTGTTTTTGCAGAGATCATCGATTGGTAACCTAACGTGGTGAGTGATGAACATGAATGTCTCAAGTGGTCCCTCAAGTGGCTCTGTGCTGTCAAATCCTTCCACGTGTTTCTAGTTTGACCAGCTGTTTTCCGGAACGGCGTCCTCCATTATTTCCAAGGCAATTTACAGAACGTCGGCGTTTATGCCTTACATTTCATATTGCTTCTAGCCTAGCATTTGATTTCCAACCGTGACGGTCTTTATAAACCTTGCTCTCTGCCTGTCTGACCTCGGAAACAATGTTTCACTTTTGAAATTCGATCTCGCCCCAGTAACGTCACAGAGCATGCTGTGCCCGCACGATAAACTTTTCTGATTCAGGTGAAATCATGGAACACTATTATCATATATTAAATTAAATGTAAATAAAAACCTATGAAAACGGACAAAAATTGAGCGTTTACTGCCTTTCCAGCTGTAGAGTTTGTAACTTTAGTTGGATAAGGGAGAAGACGTTAGCCAGCCTGCTGCATAGCAACCAATGTTTTTGCACAGATTAAAGTATTGTTTTTTTTTGTCCACAGATGGAAGGATGAAATAGTATAGATTTGCAGCCAACATTGCATAACGCATTACAGGCGTCACAAGCATAGCTATGTAAATTAAGTGACCGTGGAGCTTTTGTGATTGGACAGTAAGCATTCTGGCGATTGACAGATAGCAGGACGCACTACAACAGCACAACAAAATATATAAAACAATTATACAAATTTAAGCATAGCTATGTAAATTAAGTGACTTTGGCATTCTAGGCATTGTTATTGACCCTGATTCAAACTGGCCATTTTGGCACAGTGTTTCAGAGGCTATAAATCGGTGCTAACCCTGCTCTGGAGCTGGGCCAGCTAACCCTGGGTTGGTGCTAGCCCACTTTAGAATGTGCAAGTGTGAATACTCGCTTAGCCCCGGGCTAAAATCTCCCTTTTGCTAAAGAGGCTCTTGGCCCTGGGCTGATAAAGTGTGAACGCCTTGAATTTGCTCCTGGTGCACACAGTTCAAATTATATGTAACACCATTGGACCAACACCATAGGACATGAAACAATTATACAAATTTAACAACAGCACAACAAAATATATAAAACAATTATACAAATTTAACAGCACAACAAAATATATAATTGTATTTTGCAGTTGCCTTTTCACCAGTGGTGCATTTAGTGATTCCTAACTGCACTGAACCAAATCAGTGGTGCACTGGAGCAAAGCAAACTTTGATTGGGCAAAACCATTCATCTTGAGTGGGGAGTGGGTGCAAAATACAATCTGTTAATTGTTATATCATATATACAATGCACATATCTATTTTAAGACAGACTAGCTCAAAACATTGCTAATAATTGAAAATGACAAATTACCCAATGAACCATGATCATTTTCTGGTTAAAAATGTGGAATGCCAGAACATACGTTTGCACCCCTATTTTGAAAGTGGGGTGTTTGCTGCATTGCTCAGACACCTACAGTGGCAAGAAAAAGTATGTGAACCCTTTGGAATTATCTGGATTTCTGCATAAATTGGTCATAAAATTAGATACGTTCTTCATCTAAGTCACAACAACTGACAAACACAGTCTGCTTAAACTAATATCACACAAATTATATTGAATACATAATTTAAACATTCACAGTGTAGGTTGGAAAAAGTATGAACCCCAAGGCTAATGACTTCTCCAATTATATAATTGGAGTCAGGAGTCAGCTAACCTGGAGTACAATCATTGAGACGAGATTGGAGATTTTGGTTAGAGCTGCTCTGCCCTATAAAAAACCCTCATAAAATGTGAGTTTGCTATTCACAAGAAGCATTGCCTGATGTGAATCATGCCACAAACTAAATATATCTCAGAAGACCCAAGATTAAGAATTGTTGACTTGCATAAAGCTGGAAAGGGTTACAAAAGTATCTCTAAAAGCCTTGATGATCATCAATCAGTCCACGGTAACACAAATGGTCTATAAATGGAGAAAGTTCAGCACTGTTGCTACTCTCCCTAGGAATGGCCATCCTGCAAAGAAGACTGCAAGAGCACAGCACAGAATGCTCAATGAGGTTAATGTACCGACTTTCATTAGAAGAAGGTGAAGACCAAGGTGCAGCGTGGTACATGTTCATATTATTTACTCTGACTGAGAACTGAATACAAAAAGCATAGCCGAAACAGTTCTGACAGGTGCAACAAACACTAAACAGAAAATAACCACCCACAACTAACAGTGGGAAAACAGGCTACCTAAGTATGGTTCTCAATCAGAGACAACGAAAGACAGCTGTCCCTGATTGAGAACCATACCCGGCCAAAACATAGAAATACAAAACCTAGACATACAAGCATAGAATGCCCACCCACATCACACCCTGACCAAACAAAAAACAGAAACATACAAAGCAATCTACGGTCAGGGCGTGACAGTTAAGAAGAATCCTAGTGTCAGCTAAAGACTTACAGGAATCCCTGGAACATGCTAACATCTCTGTTGACGAGTCTATGATATGTAAAACACTAAACAAGAATGGTGTTCATGGAAGGACACCACAAAAGAAGCCACTGCTGTCCAAAAAAACATTGCTGCACTTCTGAAGTTCGCAAAATAACATCTAGATGTTCCACAGCGCTACTGGCAAAATATTCTGTGGACAGATGAAACTAAAGTTGAGTTGTTTGGAAGAAACACACAACACAATGTGTGGAGAAAGAAAGGCACAACACACCAACATCAAAGTCTCATCCCAACTGTAAAGTATGGTGAAAGGGGCATCATGGTTTGGGGCTGCTTTGCTGCCTCAGGGCCTGGACAGCTTGCTATCATCAACAGAAAAATGAATTCCCAAGTTTATCAAGACATTTTGCAGGAGAATGTTATCGTATGTGTCCACCAATTGAAGATCAACAGAAGTTGGGTGATGCAACAGGACAATGACCCAAAACACAGAAGTAAATGAACAACAGAATGGCTTCAACAGAAGAAAATACGCCTTCTGGAGTGGCCCAATCAGAGTCCTGACCTCAACCCGATTGAGATGCTGTGGCATGACCTCAAGATAGTGGTTCACAACAGACATCACAAGAAAATTGCTGATCCTCCTGATTGTTGTGCAGGTCTGATCTGCAACTACAAAAAAATGTTTGCTTGAGGTTATTGCTGCCAAAGTAGGGTCAATCAGTTATTAAAACCAAGGGTTCACATACTTGTTCCACTCTGCAATGTGATTGTTTACACGGTGTGTTCAATAAAGACATGAAAACATATGAATGTTTGTGTGTTATTAGTTTAAGCAGACTGTGTTTGACTATTGTTAGATGAAGATCAGATCAAATTGTATGACCAGGTATGTCCAGGTAATTCGAAAGGGTTCACATACTTTTTCTTGCCACTGTATGGTTCCATGGAAGTATTCCTTCTCATCATTTGCATTTTAGTGACACTGAAAAGAATGACAGACTGTTTTTTGTATTTGAATAGGAACACAGTTCTAGGTCAAGAGCCTGTTCCGGAAGATGTAAAGTCAGTCAACTGACATTTACTCCGGAGGTGCTGACCTGTTGCACCCTCGACAACCACTGTGATTATTATTATTTGACCCTGCTGGTCATCTATGAACGTTTGAACATCTTGGCCATGTCCTGTTATAATCTCAACCCGGCACAGCTAGAAGAGGCCTGGTTCCTCCCTAGGTTTCTTCCTAGGTTCGGGCCTTTCTATGGAGTTTTTCCTAGCCACCGTGCTTCTACACCTGCATTGCTTGCTGTTTGGGGTTTTAGGCTGGGTTTCTGTACAGCACTTTGAGATATCAGCTGATGTACGAAGGGCTTTATAAATACGTTTGATTTGATTTAAAGTTATAGAATGTTCAGATAGTCATATCTGTTCTACATCATACATTTATGTCTGTCAGATAGAATAGGGAATCATGTCAGCTCTATTCATTCTATTTTATGTCACTGACTAGACCCAAGGTGTGCCAACATAAAACGCACATTCAGTACAAAGTTCAGCAGGGGTGTCAAACTAATTTTATAGTATAATATTAATGGATTTAAGGACTACATAACTGTTATTACACCGTCACCCATTTAATCTACATTCTTAGCACTTTTTTTCTATCTATAACAAAACGGGTACTTTCGCTGTTCCCATAGGAGAACCTTTTAATTAACCCCTTTTGGGTTCTACATGAAACCCAAAACAGTTCAACTTGGACCCAAAAAGGGTTCTACCAGGAACAAAAATGGTTCTCCTATGTGGACAATCACAGAACCATTTTTTCTAGGAGTGTACCGTACGGACACAAGTCTAAGACAACAGCCTAAAATGAAACTAAGCGAGAAAGCCAAAGTCCAAACACCAGAGGCTAAAGCAATCAACCATGCTTCTCATTTATCTAACCTATCTACAACTAATACTAATTTCAACACAAATGTATTTCTCTTTCCCTTATCAGTGGCCTGAGGCCTATAGATTTCAAGTAAACAAGCAACAGTGTAATACAGGAGTGAAATTGTGACACAAAGACATCAACATAAGAAACCAAAGCATTTGACCAGAACACAAGTTCAGCATACTCACCAAAGCCCATAGGCTATTAACATCCTGTATAATAATCAAACCACAAATCAATGGCAAATATAGCCTAAATTAAGAAACAGGCTACCACCTGGAACACAATCGCTCTGATACATTAGAATGAAATGTGGCACCTTTCTATTGATCAAATGTAAGTAACGTTACACATGTATACAGATCTGTATATAAATATAAGTAGCCATATGGGATCCATATGTGTAAGGCCCTGTAAAGCACACAAATGTTTGCTGGGCGAATGGGAGTAGGTCTTGTGCTTAAGTGTGTGGGCATATTCCTCATGTTCAATATAGAGGTTGACCGATTAATCGGCATGGCCGATGATATTTGATAGAGCAGTCTGACTGAGCGGTGGTAGGCAGCAGGTCCGTAAGCATTCATTCAATGTCACGTTCGTTTGTAGAATTAACGGACCAAGGCGCAGCGTACGTAGAGTTCCACATGTTTATTCAGATGAAACTCACAAAAACAGTAAACAGCAAACGAAATGTGCAGCAAATGCAGTGCTCACAGGCAACTAAGCAAAAACAAGATCCCACAACAAACAGGTGGGAAAAGGCTGCCTAAATGTGATCCCCAATCAGAGACAACAATAGCCTCTGACCGCAATGTCCGGTCAATTTTTCTCAGCCAAACGTGAAGAAAAAACTGAGCTATTTCGCTTACAAAAATAATATTTGGGGAAAAAATTTACTTTGGCTATCTACCTGGGAGTCCCGTGAGTGAAAACATCCGAAGTTCATCAAAGGTAAACTATTTAATTTGATTACTTTTCTGATTTTCGTGACAAGGTTGCCTGCTGCTAGCAAGGCATAATGCTATGCTAGGCTATCGATAAACTTACACAAATGCTTGTCTAGCTTTGGCTGTAAAACATATTTTGAAAATCTGAGATGACAGGGTGATTAACAAAAGGCTAAACTGTGTTCCAATATATTTCACTTGTGATTTTCATGAATAGGAATATTTTCTAGGAAGATTTATGTCCGTTGTGTTATGCTAATTAGTGTCAGATGATGACAACGGTCCCGTTCACAGGATGGGGTGTCACTAGAGGTTAAACACTAGTAAAACCAAACGCATGCTTTTCAACAGTTCGCTGCCCGCCCACCCGACTAACATCACCACCCTGGACGGTTCCGACCTAGAATATGTGGACAACTATAAATACCTAGGTGTCTGGCTAGACTGTAAACTCTCCTTCCAGACTCATATTAAACATCTCCAATCAAAAATCAAATCTAGAAACGGCTTTCTATTTGGCAACAAAGCCTCCTTCGCTCACGCCGCCAAACTTACCCTAGTAAAACTGACTATCCTACCGATCCTCGACTTCGGCAATGTCATCTACAAAATAGCTTCCAACACTCTACTCAGCAAACTGGATGCAGTCTATCACAGTGCCATCCGTTTTGTTACCAAATCACCTTATACCACCCACCACTGCGACCTGTATGCTCTAGTCGGCTGGCCCTCGCTACATATTCGTTGCCAGACCCACTGGCTCCAGGTCATCTATAAGTCTATGCTAGGTAAAGCTCCGCCTTATCTCAACACCCACCCGTAGCACATGTTCCAGCAGGTATATCTCACTGATCATCCCCAAAGCCAACACCTCATTTGGGTGCCTTTCCTTCCAGTTCTCTGCTGCCAGTGACTGGAACAAATTGCAAAAAACAAAATAAAAAATTGCTGAAGTTGGAGACTTTTATTTCCCTCACCAACTTTAAACATCAATTATCTGAGCAGCTAACCGATCGCTGCAGCTGTACATAGTTCATCTGTAAATAGCCCACCCAATCTACCTCATTACCATACTGCTTTTATTTTATTTACTTTTCTGCTCTTTTGCACACCAGTATCTCTACTTGCACATCATCATCTGCTCATGTATCACTCCAGTATTAATCTGCTACATTGTAACTATTCGCTCCTATGGCCTATTTATTGCCTACCTCCTCATGCCTTTTGCACACTCTGTATATAGACTTTTATTTTTTTCTACTGTGTCATTGATTTGTTTATTGTGTTATTGGCTTGTTTATTGTTTACTCCATGTGTAACTCTGTGTTGTTGTCTGTGTCTTTGCTTTAGCTTGGCCAGGTCGCAGTTGCAAATGAGAACTTGTCCTCAACTAGCCTACCTGGTTAAATAAAGGTGAAATAAAAACGAAAAATAAATTTTAGAAAACCACCCCGCTAACTAGCTAGCCATTTCACACTGGTTACATTCACCCCCCTTTTGACCCCCTCCTTTTCCGCAGCAACCAGTGACCCGGGTCAACAGCATCAATGTACCATTATAGCTCCCGTTATTCTCCTCGCCTCTACCTGGGCAAAGGGTAACTGTTGTCTACGTGTGCAGAGGGACCCTGGTTCGAGCCCAGGTTGGGGTGAGGAGAGGGACGAAAGCAAAATATCGAAACCATGCAAAAATTACACCACTAAACTTTTGGTCGACTTTTTAGGCGGAAGGTAGCCAGGGAAACTTTACATTTTACACTTTAAGTTGTACTTTTGTTACATTGTCAAGCTTCCGCATCGGGAAGCTAATCGGAAGAAAAGCAAATTTACCGAAGCCGCCTGTCGTTGTCAGGCAAATTACTCAAACATAAATTTCAAGTAGTTCTATAACTAACCATAGGCCTAGCCTACTTTATCATTGCAATTAGACATTTTGTTATATTGTGTATAGCCTTCGCGCAAGAGGGCTCGCTAGTAGAGAAATGAATGTATCCAAGCAATGTGTCAAAACCCCGAAAAATGTATTATGCACTATCGCTACTGGAAACGATTGATATATTATAGCTAGTTCAGCTTCGATTTACGCAAAAAATGCATTTAGTTTGTCACTTACTTTTGGTTTGCTAGACGTCTCTCCCTGCCCGCGCTGTTCTATTTTTCAAGCTCAGCCTGTATGTATATAACGAAGGTGGGTGGGACTCCTCATACTTTCCAACTAGTCTCTCACTAATTACTTCACAGTGGTGCACTATTGAATGTACAAACGTATGACAGTGACGTGTTAGGTGAATCATCGAGATAGGGAAAAAATGACAAATGATGACACATTTGCTCAGTCACATGCATATGTTGCAATGAGAGGCCACCAGAGAAGAGACACCGCCTCAGCAGGATGGTTGACAGACATGTCGAGTAGTTTTGATCTCGCGTGTTTGTCTTCAGTTTTTGCTAGATATTTGACTACGATAGCTTCTTGTCAGGGTCTGAAATTAATCTCTTTAATTTCTCCCAGACACTTAAAAAAAATCTGCCAGTTATGAAATCTATGTTAAACGCTTTATAATTGTAAACAATGAGTGAGTGGTAGGCTACTTGACATTACAAATATGGTACATAGTGTAACCTTAATCCATGATTATTTTTAAAGTATAATAATATTAATAGGTTATTTTATCTGCCATGGTGGCAAGTGACCTGAAATGTTTGCCTGCCACATCCAACATTTACCCTGTATTTGGCAAGTGTTAATTTCATTCCCTGTTCTAGCTAATAGATATAATATTTATTTAGAAAATATTAAACCTAGTCTATGTATCCCACTGGGTTTAGAGTGCTTATTTGCAGTAGAGAACAGTCTGATAAACGCTTTAAGGCACAGGGAGTTTAAAATGTTTCTAAAAGTATCTCAAATGAGTGTATTTGCTTTTCCAGATCCTTAACAAATAATCTCATGAACTAATCATCTATATTCATATTCATTTTCAACTAATCACCTGCAGGTGAGTCTGGTGTGGTGGAGGTTTCTGAGGAGCCAGGTCCTATTTCAAAGACCTTCCATGATGCCCAAACACAGCAGTCAGACCCAGCAATGGAGGACCACACCTACTCCATTACATGTGGCATGACGACTGCACCAGCCCGAGAGGTCACTGTCTGTTGCAGATGTTACTTTGAAAGAGGATGCAGACTGTCTGCTGAACACAGGGATTCCACTACTAGAATTCAACACTTGTGTCTTGCTTAAAAGTTTTTGCCCCCACATCATCAACGATGCCAGTTGTAGACAAAATTCTGTTGACACTAATGAAACTTAAACAGAACTTTGTTGTAGCTGATTTAGCAAGACTCTTCAAAAGGTCACCCGGTCAGTTCTGTAAAACATTGAAATTCTGGATAGATGTCATTGCTGAGCACACAAAGGATCTCATTCCATGGCTGCCTTGTGAGACAAAGGCTACTATGCCACAGGTTTTTCAGGGTAATTTATCATTACACTGTGTTAGTGTAGGTATATCTCTTAATACATTGATTATCTAATATTAGTATCTTATGTATTATTTAATATATATATTTATTAAAACAGTACTTCTTGAAGTAAGTCCACACTCAAACTAATTGAATTGTGTATGCCCAGCATATTCAATCTACTGCTCACCTCCATTTACTTAAAGAGAACAGGTACTTTGGGCAGAGATGTATCTTCTTTTCAGCCAAATCATCAGCCAACCTAGGTAGCATCTGTAAAAAGTAGAACTTATGCAGCTGTTGCACATGTGCAACTGTGTAGTCTTTATCAAATGGAATGTCCACTTCTATGTGCTTGCTTGGTGTCCAGACAACCAGCTTGCAGCTCTGTAGGCCCAGGCACATCATGGACACTTGTGTCTGAAAGAAGGAATAAGAAAGCACATTGCCACACAATTCTGATTAGTATGAGTTTACAATACAATGTTCAATAGTTGTAATAATACAGCTAATCATCTATTTTCTTAAACATTTTTACCCACCTGAAGGTAGTATCCATTTTTCCATTGGGACAAATTAGGTACTATCCATCATCCAAGCTTTTGATGTCACCATTTGGTCGACTCAGAAATTCTGTTAGAGATGTGGAACTCTTAAAGGGGCACTTGATCTCAAGGAGCTGTGTTGCATCAAGGATCCTATCTGGGCTGGCTACCAACCAAGGATGGTCAGGGTGCACCACCAGGCCTCTGTTCTCCACAACATGCCCTCTGCTCTCCAGGAGTGTGATGACATTGACCTAATTTTCCTTGCCATGCTTTGTTGCTGTATTGCCAGTGAAGGTTGGGTACAAATGCTCATATTCACATTTTTTGGGATCTGTGGTGTTTAGTTTGGGGTTCTCGTTTTGCTGTGCTGGCTGTTAGACGCAGCTTCCAAGCATCATGCCATAGCTGTGAAGCACTTTGGATCTTGGTTTCCTCCATCAATGTAGCTGCTTGTACGGGGGATAATTTGATGTAGGCCTCATAAAACATTGTGCACTTCCTTCAGGTTGGTGTTGTGCTGTGCTCAGTGTGACAGTGTGTTCGTGTAGGCTGAATCATGTTGGCGTGGGCCTGCTTTGCTGCTGTTGTCTACATCTGCAACTTAGTTGAAGAAGACCATTTGACCCAAACCTCTCTTTGAGTACCCGTTGTTCTGCACTTTCATGTCATTTTTGGTCGTTACTTTCCTGACCTTCCACAGAATTGCTGCAGCATGACTACAAGAGTGTCCTGGCCCTGCAATACATGAGCAACCCACTCTCTGTATGACACCTGTCGTTGATGCAAGTACCCACGCCTTGTGATGAGATGTGCGCAGGCTCTGACTCGGCTCTATGTCTGCTTTTAGGTAGACACGGTCGTCTCCAGCATCTTTCAATAACACTCGTCCGACTTTGTTACTGTGTAGATATTAGTACGCCTCCAAACTTTTTAAGTTGCTCATCGCCTTACCATCGCAAGCTACGGATTCAACAAAGTAAGTAAATATGCTACCGTACGTGATACGAGGTCACTTCTTCACATCACCTTCCCAACCAACCATCAATTACGGAGGGTAAAGGTAGGCTTACCCTTCTTGATCTCCGTTAGGTTGTGTTCCCACATCATTATTTGTTTGGCAAGCTCTTCATGAATGAACGAAGAAACCATTTGTTTACTTAGAGCCGGAAATAATGCCCATAATTCGCGCAAGGCTTCATGGGATACGGAAACTCGGATAAGCAGATGACCTGCCCGAGTAACATCCCTAGCAACCTATCAGGACACAGGTCAGGGAGAGTTTGAGAGGCAGTTTCATGGTACCCTAAGACACTCAAGCTCTGGTTGTGGGAGATTGGAGTGGAGTGTGCAGCTCAGGGTTGTGAGGTGATTATAACAGTCACTGGCAGGGAATTTGTAACAATAGCATTGTGAATTATTTTGTTTAAGCTACTCTGGAATAGGCCTATTTCATTCACAGTGGAATTGAAGATCTACTATAGACTAGACTACAGTGTAGCCTACAGGACAATTTAAAGGTAGACTCAGCAAAATGATGCTGCCATGAGCAGCACCGCAGATATTGCGATAAGCGAGATGCAAGACTTCGCTCCCACACTGTCACACACAGTATCTGCACATGTGCATGGGTTCGCATAGAGCGTGGTAGGTACGGGTCCAAAACAATGAGAGAGTTTAGACTCGTGCTTCAACGCTCTTAGTTGTTTCGGAAATTGACCCACTATGCTGTTTATTTTGAGCCCCTACGTCAGTCATATCGCTGAGTCTACCTTTAATGATGACAAACAATTTATCAAACA
The DNA here is from genome assembly GCF_045791955.1 of Oncorhynchus clarkii lewisi. Taxonomy (NCBI): domain Eukaryota; kingdom Metazoa; phylum Chordata; class Actinopteri; order Salmoniformes; family Salmonidae; genus Oncorhynchus; species Oncorhynchus clarkii. The sequence goes on from NC_092169.1 coordinate 23,885,579, forward strand.
GAATTTTGTTACAAAAAAAATAGGACCGGTTGTACTATTTAATGGTTTTGATATAATGATTTATTTCAGAAATTCTGACATAGATGAAGATGTAGTATATTTAATTCAACTGCTAATAATACTAGGTACATTTCATATTCACAAATGCAAATGGTCTAATTCAAAACTTAACTTTCTTCACTTTATAAATTAATTTAAACAATATGGCACTACTTGAACTAAAATGGAAAACAAAAACGCAATTAAAACTTGTTGTATTATCAATGAATATGATTTGTTTGTTTAGAATTCCTTGAAAGGTAAATAGTTTATGTATGCTTGTTTGCATGTGACTATTCCTCTTTTGTTTGTTGATATTTGTTAATAAAAAATACATTTAAAAAATGACAAACAAAACAATGAAGAATTTGTTCAGTAAATGTGTAAGTGTAGGTTATTATGCTGATTATTCAGGTTATTCTCAGCTGGTTATTTAGAATAGGCCAGGTCAGCTTTTATTTTATGAAAAGAAAGCTTTGTGTTTATTACAAAAGTATTACATAGGTTAAAAAAAGGTTATTTGTCCATGGTTCAGATCAGTGTAGGGTGAAGTTGCGCCAAGATGCTGATCCTGGGTCATTTCCCCCACAAATGGTTACGGTTAGGATTGGGAAGGGGAATCTGATCCTAGATCTTTCTGTACCTAGGATAAACTTTACCCGCTGTGTTCAGACCACAACCCTGGTTTTGAGATGTTTCGACAAAGTCAAGATAGAAACTCTCTCTGCCTCAATAAAGACCAGAGATACTGTATGCACAGCAACCTGTTACTCTCTTCCTGCTTCTGTTTTTTTGTGCAAATGCAGTTAGCTTAGGAAGCTGCTGGACCACAAGGCTTCAGGTTAACATTTTTGATAGCCTTGATAAAGATGAGCAAAAAAGACTGTATTCTAAAGCCTTTTTCTAAAATGTTTTAAGACATTGGCTAACACATTGGGAGGGATCTTAGACCATTCCACCATACAGCATCTTTCCAGATGATATCCTATGTCTGTGCCTAAGGACTGCCCTATTTGATTCAAAGCACAGGTTTTTAATGGGGCTCAAGTCCAGAGACAGATGGCATTGTGAAATGTTGATTTTTTGGGTCAATTAAACATTTACTTGTGGATTTTGATGTGTGCTTGGGGTTATTGTCTTGCTGGAAGATCCCCTTGCGGCCAAGTTTCAACCTCCTGGAAGAGGCAATCAGGTTTTTGGCAAAAATGTGCTGGTACTGGGAAAGGTTAATGATGCCATTGACCTTAATAACTGCCCCAGGACCAGTGGAAGCAAAATAGCCCCTTTAACATCAAAAATCCACCACCATATTTTAAGGGGTCATTTTCTGCATATGCATCCTTCTTTCGACGCCAAACCCACTGGTGTGTGTGGCCAAAGAGCTCTATTTTTGTGTCATCTGACCACAGCGTCGGTTCCATTTCAAGTGCCAATGCCGTTCAGCAATGTCCAGGCGTTTACATTTGTTGGATGACATGAAAATAAAGCTCTTTGGCCATGCACACCAGTATGGGGCTATTTTGCTTCCACGAGTCTTGGGGCCCTTGTCAACTACGTCAATAATTTTTCCCAGTACCAGGATATCAATGTTAACAACAATAACTATGCCGGAAAATATTCTCATGACTATGATTTTTTAAAAACATTTTATTTTACCTTTATTTATGATAAAGGCTAAACTCTGATAACAAGACGAGATGCCTTGGGGGAAAAAATGATAACTATTACAAATTACTTTTCATTTTAATCAACGAAAATGTGACGAGACGAGAATTCCATGTGAGACTATTGGACATTAAATTTGGCATGAACCTCCCTTTCATCTGTTTTGTTCATGCATGTAGAATATTTCATGCAATCCTCTCATTGGCAGAATTGACATCTTTCAGGTGGTCACTTCAGTCACCCCTCAATATTTTGAACTGATGCGAAGCCAGGGCACTTCACTTCACTAACTAACCTCAACTACAATGTTTACTCTCTCACTTACTTTCATGTAGGCTATATTTGCTTGGATCACATCAGAAGGTCTATTTTTCCATGTGCATGGTTATTTATTAATCTGTGCTGCTGCTCGTGCGGTGCAGTCCACAAATGCAAGTTGCGGTTGCTTTTCTCCTATGGGAAGAAAATTAATGCTATTTGTTGAATATTAGAAGTACAGTAAGCTGAAATTCTCACCTTTTAAAGAAAACCCCTTACCAAACTTGATGTTTATGATGGGGAGAAAATCAGAGCTATAAATTGTTTAACCTGTAGCCAAGGCTTTAAAGCAAGGGTGGGCAAACTTTTTGGCTCGAGGGCCACATCAGGATTTTGAAATTCAACGGAGGGACGCATTTTTTTGGGGACCAATTGTTAATTAAAATCAATTTGCAGGGACCTCCCGAGTGGCGCAGCGGTCTAAGGCACTGCATCGCAGTGCTTGAGGCGTCACTACAAACCCGGGTTCGATCCCAGGCGGTGTCACAGTTGGCTGTAACTGAGGCGGTGCACAATTGGCCCAGCGTCGTCCGGGTTAGGAGAAGGTTTGGTAGGCCGAGATTTCCTTGTCTAGTGACTCCTGTGGCGGGCCGGGCGCATGCATGCGGTCGCAGTTGTACAGTGTTTCCTCCGACACATTGGTGCGGCTGGCTTCCGGGTTTAGAGTGTCAAGAAGCAGTGCGGCTTGGCTGGGTCATGTTTCGGACGCACGGCTCTCGACCTTCTCCTCTACTGAGTCTGTACAGTTGCAGCGATGGGACAATTGGATAATACAATTTCCCCCCTTGCTTTAAAGTCTATATGGTTAATTATGCATTGCATTAATCTGCCACAATATTGCAACTAATTAGTTTTAGTTGTCAGTCGACTAAAACTCCGGACAATTTTAGTCACAGACATTTTAGTCACATTTTTGATCCTATTAGATAGTGAATATTTAGTCTATTTAGTTTAACTTCCATCCAACTAGGCCTACTATCCCTTCCTATACCTAAGCTGACAATAATGTTGCCAGCTTAGGTATAGGAAGGGATAGTAGGCCTAGTTGGATGGAAGTTAAACTAAATAGACTAAATATTCACTATCTAATAGGATCAAAAATGTGACTAAAATGTCTGTGACTAAAATTGTCCAGAGTTTTAGTCGACTGACAACTAAAACTAACAAAATATTCAATTACTGAAAATGTTATGACTAAAACTAAAACAACAAAAAAGCTGCCAAAATTTACACAGCAGGATATTTTTGACATTTTTGCCTCTGCAAGTAGGCTGAAACTTGGCCGCAAGTGGATCTGCAAAACAATCAAAACCCACAAAGACAACTAAATATTTTTTTTGCAATGGCCAGCTCAGTCTTTGTACTTGAACCCCATTGAAAACCTGTGGGTTGAATTGAAGAGGGCAGTCCACAAGCGCAGACAAAAGATATCAAGAATCTGAAAAGATTCTGTATGGAGAAATGGTCAAAGATCCTTCCCAATGTGTTATCTAATCTCATAAAACATTTTAGAGAAAGGCTCAGTGCCGTTATCCTCGCAAAGGGAGGCTGCTCAAGTATCGAAAACAGTGGTGCCAATAATTTTGACCCCTATCTTGTTGAGAATTGTTTTTTAGTTGTTAAATAAAAACATTTCTTTCAAATAATGTAATTTTACATTTTTGGGCAACATACAATAAGGTCAGTATTTGTTTTATTTTAATTTATACTGTCTTTTTTGTTCATCTTTATCAAGGGTGGCAATAATTTTGGTTGTGACTGTACGTTATCCACTGATCTATACATAAAATAAAATTCTGAAAATATACCTATAGGGGACCACATCAGATGGTTTTGATCAGTTCAATTGCTAAATTCATGTAATTCTACACATTTTGCCATCGGGCAGAGAGGGAAATGTGCAGTTTTATAGCTAAGGGAACGGTCAAAATGTACACAATTATTACCCGGAGGAAAATGGGGGAGGGTCATTGATAAGGGAATTTATAGGTTTAAGGTAATGATTAAATAATTCCACCCTGAATCATAACTATTAGTGATTATTAGTTTATATAGCATGTATAATGAATAATTAACATAAACGTAAGTCCAATAATGTTCGGTAGAGACATGTGAGGGAGAGAAGTGTGTGTGTGTGTGACTAAGAAGATACTGAGAACAATTAAACTGTATGACCTGACCTGGCTACAACTCTGAGAAACTTACAATAGGACAGGGAGTCCTTTCAAGGTTCCTCTAATCTCGTGGGAATGGAACTGTCGGCTGGGTAGTGATAAACAGTGGTGAGAACTATGGGGAAGGATACATCTCACCTACTGTTCGTGTGTATGTATGTGCGTAGGCTATCTACTGTTTGTGTGTAGGTATTTGTCACACCCTGACCATAGAGAGCTTTTATTCTCTATGTTGGTTAGGTCAGGGTGTGATTTAAGGGTGGGTTATCAAGATGAATTATATTTCTATGTTGGCCTAGTATGGTTTCCAATCAGAGGCAGCTGTTTATTGTTGGGATCATATTTAGGTAGCCATTTTCCCATTGTGCTTTGTGGGATCTTGTCTATGTATCTTGTCTATGCCTGTGAGCATTATAGTAACTTCATGTTTGGTTTGTTCGTTTTGTTGTTTTATTCTTTAATGTTTTCTATTCCAAAATAAAGGATGGAAACATACCATGCTGCATCTTGGTCCACTCCTTATAACGATCGTGACAGAAGATCCCACCAAAAAACGTACCAAGCAGCGTGGACAGGAGGAGAAGAGATCCTAGACTTGGGAGGAGATAATGGCAGGAGACGAAAGCCTTCCATTGAAGCAGACGCAGGAAGATCAACGGTGACTCCGAAGTTTACGAGCACGACGGAAGCCCGAGAGGCAGCCCTCAAACTTTTTTGGGGGGGGACACACGGGTTGGTCGGCGAATCTGAGATCGAAGAGGAATATTGGGATAGACTGAGCGTGAGATAGTTGAGGGGAGTGATGAAGTAGAGTGGATGTTTTGGTGTCTGGAACAAGACAGTCGCTGTGAGGAGCGTGAAACCATATTTTGCGGAGATACGCAATGTGTCTCCAGTGCGCATCCACAGCCCGGTGCGTTCTGTGCCAGCTCCTCGCACTTGCCGGGCTAAAGTGAGCATCCAGCCAGGACTCGTTGTGCCAGCTCTACGCTCCAGACCTCCAGTGCGCCTCCGGCCCACACAGTACGTAGGCGCCGGCCATACGTACTGTCTCCCCAGTGCGCCTCCACAGTCCAGTATGTCGTGTGCCTCCTCCCCGCACTCGCCCTGAGGTGCGTGTCATCAGCCCGGTGCCACCTGTACCGGCCCCATGCACCAGGCCTCCAGTGCGCATCCACAGTCCAGTAAGTCCTGTGCAGTCCAGAGCTTCCTGCGACAGTTCCCAGTCCGGACCGATATACTGCATTACACACCACAATGAATAGGCTTTCTCAATCATGAGCCCTGGCCAGCCCTGCCCTTACTGATGTAGGCCTAAAGCCTTTTGTGCTGCCTAACCAATGGCTGTGCTGTGTAAGGTGGCACTTCAGGAAGCGAGTCAAAGGCTTCTTTTAATTTGAACAAAAATTCTATATCGGATGTCCTGTTCAGTTTGAGAGGGAGAGAGCATACGAGTTCGAAGCAAATTCAATGGACCTAATTATATAAATTAATCTACAAACACACTTTAGTCCGCAATGATTTATGCTAGAAACAAGCTGTAAAATGCCGGGGAAAGACGTGACTCCAATGCATATGGGATATCTTTGGTTTGTCTGCCTCACTACAACCTTCTGTAGCCGAGGAGACAAAAAAATACTTTGCTTGGAAGTCAGGCGCAGGAGAGTCAAACAAAGTGTAAAATTGAGTCTTTTAATGAATGTCCACGTAACATGCTCCATAACACTAATAAGAACAGATATAAACAAACATGGGTACGAGGACCCGTCGCGCACCTATACAACAACCACAACACTGACCAAAAAAAAAAAAAACATCTCTGACAAAGACATGAGGGGAAACAGAGGGTTAAATACACAACAAGTAATGAATGGGATTGAGAACAGGTGTGTGGGAAGACAAGACAAAACCAATGGAAAATGAAAAATGGATCAATGATGGCTAGAAGACCGGTGACGTCGACCGCCGAGCACCGCCCGAACAAGGAGAGGCAACGACTTCGGCAGAAGTCGTGACAGTTTGACATTTCAACAGGCTATTAAACGAACATAAATCAGTCAGGAACAAGCCAGATAGTCTAAAAATAATTTGTTCTATATTACTATTATTTCAAGGATATAGCCTGCCATTTAAGAAATCAATTGTGTAGCATTTGTGACGCGCCACAGGCTGGCAGGAGCGCTCAGCATTTCAACAACACATCAATAGCATTTATGCATTTATTTTTTTATATGTTTACTTAAACTTTATTTAACTAGGCAACATGCCTATAGATTTAGCCTTTAGGCTGTATAAAATGAAATGTAAAAACAAACATTTTATTAAATACTGAAGAAAAAATTCCTTATTAGGCTATACAGTCATTTTAAAATGCCTTTGAAATCACTTTAGAAAAACGAGTTTGGCCAGTCTCTGTTTTGAGGATCATGTGGTGAGCCTTGTTTGTTAATTTAGCCTAGCAGATGATCTTATATTCCCATGCCCACAGTCAACACAAATCTATTTTGTAAGAACAATATCATGGAATAAAATAGAATACATTTGAAAATGATAGTTTCCCAAATTATAAAAAGTACAAGTGCATATAGGCCTACCTGATGATATGCAGCTGCTGTTGTAAAAAATGCATGGCATTTTCTCTAATTCATTGATGATCAGATACTTCAGTTGTAACTGGTTCAGTTGCACTCAATTTTTACAGTTGATAGACAACGTTAGCAATGTTCCAAACTAAGACTATCCTCTTTTTTAACAATAGCCTGTATAGAAATGTAAATATCACTTGTGCTCATTACACAGGTGCACCATGTGCGGGGGACAATAAAAGACCACTCTAAAATGTGCAGCTTTGTCACACGACACAATGCTACAGATGTCTCAAGTTTTGAGGGAGCATTCAATTGGCATGCTGACTGCAGGAATGTCCACCAGAGCTGTTGCCAGAGAATTTAATGTTAATTTCTCTATCATAAGCCGCCTCCGTCACTTTATAGAATTTGGCAGTACGTCCAACCGGCCCCATAACAGTAGACCACGTGTAACCACGCCAGCCCAGGACCTCCACATATGTCTTCTTCCCCTGTGGACTTGTCTGAGACCAGCCACCTGGGCAGCTGATGAAACTGTGTGTTTGCACAACCAAAGAATTTCTTCACAAACTGTCAGAAACTGTCTCAGGGAAGCTCACTTGTGTGCTCGTCGTCCTCACCAGGTTCTTGATCTGACTGCAGTTGGGCATTGTCATCGACTTCAGGCAAATGCTCACCTTCGATTGCCACTGGCACACTGGAGAAGTGTCCTCTGGTCATTGTTGTCAGTGATCACCGTTGTGTCGTCGGAAAACAAAGATTGTGTTGGAGTCGTGCGTTGGCTACTCAGTCGTGGGAGAGTACAGGATCGGACTAAGCACGCACCCCTGAGGGGCACCCGTGTTGAGGATCAGCATGGCAGATGGGTTGTTGCCTAACCTTACCACCTGGGGGCATGTTTCAAATAAGGACTGTGTTTTGTGTAGGCTTATGTAACGGATGTGAAACAGCTAACTTAGTTGGTGGTACGCGCTAAATAGCGTTTCAATCGGTTACGTCACTTGCTCTGAGACCTTGAAGTAGTAGTTCCCCTTGCTCTGCAAGGGCCGCAGCTTTTGTGGAGTGATGGGTAACGATGCTTCGTGGGTGACTGTTGTTGATGTGTGCAGAGGGTCCCTGGTTCGCGCTCGGGTATGGGCGAGGGGACGGTCTAAAGTTATACTGTTACACTTACCCTGGTGTGACATTTTGATAACCATATAAATCTCTCTTGGACAAGGTGACTTTTATCATTATATTCAGCTCTATTTACTCTCAGATTCAAAAATGCTAATTAGAGTCAAAGTAGACAATATTCAAAACTACAAATCCCTGCTGACACCTTTGCTAACGGATATTGTGTCAATTTAAAACGTGAACAAGACAGTAAACATACTTGAGCCAATTTATTAATTACTATATTTAGCTAACATTAGATAGTTAATCCAGAGATTCTTAACTTTGCCTCGATTCGGCAGTCGTGTCCAGATCATCATGGCATTTGTATATTGCATATGGGCTACTAACAGCTTACTACACAACATACACTTAGTTTTATTTTCTTAGCTACAGTACACATATCTCCGGCATATTACATAATTTATGCAGCAGCATACAATATATTTTTGGACTCACCTTGTTGTGCTGTGCTCACTTTTTGTTGTTGTTGTTACTTTGACCACTTTTCTCCACAATTTTGTGGTATCCAAGTGGTAGTTACAGTCTTGTCTCATTGCTGCAACTCCCGTACAAATTCGGGAGAGGTGAAGGTCGAGAGCCGTGTGTCCTCCGAAACACAACCAAGCCAATCTGTCGGGGGGGGGAAACACCGTACACCTGGTGACCGTGTCCGCGTGCATTGCGCCTGGTACGCCCGCCACAGGAGTCGCTGGAGCACAATGAGACAAGAACATCCCTGCCGGCCAAACCCAGCCCTAACCTAGACGACGCTCAATTGTGCGCCGCCCCATGTGTCTCCCAGTCGGGTCAGAGCCTGGACGCGAACCAGTTAGACCACTGTGCCACTCGAGAGGCCCCGTGTAGTGCTGACTTGAACAGGAAGGTGGCACGGCGGTCCTTCGTGGGCAAATTCTGTCATAAAACTGTCATCAAAGTCTGGCATTCTCTGGATTTATGGTGCTTTCAAGACAACTGGGAACTAGAAAACAAACAAGGTTGAATCATAAGGCCCCAGGCCCTAGTTCCTGACTTGGAATTTCGAGTTGGATGACGTTCAAAACGTATTTTCCAGTCGGAGCTGGGATTTCCGAAATCTGAGATTTCCCAATTCCAAGTCTCCAGTTCTTTTGAAAGCAGAAGAAGTCATGCTGGATTGACAGCATGGCCAATGTTGAATGTTTCCCCTTTTAATCTTGAAAAAGAGACCCTTAAAACCCAGACTTGGACCACACACGCACTCCACTGAATAGCAGGCTAGTGATTGTTTTGCAATGCTTGCAGTTAGCCACTGATTCCTTCCAAACCACTCATTGTTGAATTAGCGATTTCCAATTTAATGTGTATTGTGTAATGTCCAATGGCTCTATAATTTATCTTCATATGAGAAAGATTGAAAATGATTTGCCAGTAGATTATCGACTTGATTCATGATGATGACTGCTGACTTGCTTGCGAAAATTTTGAAAGTGTGTATGTTGACATGATCAGTCCAATCAAAGCTAGGTAGATATAACGTGAAGTGACGTCATTTTATCTGTGGCCAATGACCTTGAGCCTTCTTGGATTATTATATATATATTTTTTACAGTGCACTGCTAGCTATGAATTCTATCTGATGGTGTTTGCATGTTTCGGTAAAAAGACAAATAATGTCCCGTTCGGGAATACTGACAGGCAGAGAGCTTTTTTTGTTTAATCTGATTGCCTGGGCTTGGCTCCCTGGTGGGTGACCCAGGCCCACCCGTGGCTACGTGGCTGTTGTGTATTATTGACATCCAACATAATGTATTGATCACGTTAGAGAATGTTATGCGGTATTGCGTTGGTGTTACCCCGCCACATTAGTCAGGTGACTGCGGTCAGCTGATTGTCTCCAGACAGACAGAACATGGCCGACCTGTCAGAAGCCCAATGAGGAAACGGTCGAGTTTAGCATAATCGATTCTCTTTTCACGTCGTTTGGTTTGGGCTCATATTTTACTATCGTGGACAACATTTGCCAACAGTAACTAAGGTGAGTTTAATAAGAAGATCCATGTAAGTGCGAGAGTAGGCTCTCAAACTGCCTAGCTAACGTTAGCTAGCTAACTGTTAGCTCGTGTACACACATATAGAAGGGTTTATACATATCTTTGACTTTAACAAGCCAGTGTCAGGAGGTGCATAAACATTCACTCAACTAACTATCATTCCAAAGAACATTTTGCGAAAGATTGTGACTTCCCAAAGAAACATTTTTGCACTGCTGTGTTCGTAGTTTGTTAACTAGCTAATCTGGCTTGCATGCAAGAAAGAGGCCGGTGGTGGCAGCTCATTTAGCTCGCATTTGCCATTACATGTCGGTCGCTATTAATAAGTTATAATTTGGGGTTATTTTCGACAGATCAGGAATGTAATTTATTCATTACGTCTTGCAACGGAAACCGTTTATCGTTTAAGAACCAAACGGAAGCGAACGAAACGGGGAAGGACTTAACTGAATTTATCCAATAGAAACTTTAGTTTTCCGTTTGTAGTAAACAGTTTACAACAGGCGAAACTTTTTGCAAAATAATAGTTTTTTGCAATTGCCACACTGAACCCCCGTTTCAAATGTTTTCTCCTGTTTATTACCTTTGAACAAGCCCCAAATATTGTTTCAGATGAGCGGGTTGCCAGATGGCATGGCGAATGTCCCCAGCCAGAGCAACCACGCCGGAGAGGATGGCCAGGTGTGGGAGAGACCCTGGACCCTGGAAGAAATGCGACAGACCAGCGCCAACTGGTCCCTGGCTGCAGACTCCGGGGTAGGCTAATTGGCATTTGTTTATGACCTTCATTTAGGCTAGTATCTCCTGAGTTATTATTCATTCTCTGATTACCTGCCTGTTTTGTCTGCATTCAGCAATGTGTAATCCTCTTAATCTACATATTATGGGTAGAGGAATCGCACAGCATTGTAAACATAATCTCTTCCATGTGAATGCATTACTAACTATTTATTTTAGGGCCAAACACAATGGCTGCTTGTGGACAATCAGATACACTATTGAATAGATGAAGATGAAACCGATGTTTCATCTCCTCCACAGCTCTTCCTGTTCCTGCAAGACTTCTCCCAGAGAATGCTGTCAAAGACTCATGAGATAGAGAAGCAGCTGGATGGACTGATCAGGGACACGAAGGCCACAGACTGTTGCCTGCATACTGTCTTCAACGACTTCCTCATGCTCTCCAACACACAGTTCATTGAAAACGTATGTTGTGGTGTGAACAGGAAATACCATGGTTGTGTATGTTAGATCATTTTAACGGAAGAAAATGGACTGAACGAGTCTTGTCATGGGACCGTGTCCACAAAGCTTCTGAGTAGGAGTACTGATCTAGGATCAGTTTAGCTTTTTAGTTCATAATGAGTAAGATTAATTTGACAGATCCAAGATCAGCACTCCTACTCTAAGATGCTTTGTTATATATATTTTTTATTTCTTTCATTTGACTTTGGTGTGCCTAAATGAACACGACCCATATCTTGTTCCTCTGTTGAGCTAGGTGCCCCTCTTCTTTAGATGATGGTTGTGCTGTGTTTGACATTTCCCAGACCTTTTGAAATGTATCAAGCTTTTAACCTAATTAAGAAAATATTAATTGTGTTACATGGTAAGGAAAATGTGGAAGTCATCCCCCTGGGACTGAGGAACTGAGTCCTCTTGTATTTAATCATGTGGTTACTGATGGTGGCTCCGCTGTTTGCTGACTATATCACAGAGGGTCTAATGTTTGATTCTAACTCATTCTTATATTGATTGTGTGATGTTACTGATCTTTGTGTTTGTTGACCTCAGAGAGTGTATGATGAGGAGGTGGAGGAGCCAGTGCCAAAGGCTGAGACCTTGGAGAGACAACCTGAACTGGTAAATAATCTACCTGCTCCTTCCCGGGAATGTCGTTTTTTGTGATGTCACAGGTCTACACATAACATCTTAATTTCCTCCCTCGAGTTAATGTTAAATTCAATTCCCAATTCCAGGAAAAGACTCGTGAGCAGAAGGAAGCTGAGCTTATCCCTAAGGTCCAGGAAGCAGTGAACTTTGGTCTGAGGGTGCTAGACTCTGCCTTTGAACAATTGGACATCAAAGCAGGAAACTCTGACTCTGAGGACGAGGAGGCCACAGACAGAGTGGAGCCAATACTAGAGCCCAAGGTGAGGGTGGAATCATCTGGAAACATACAGGATTACAGATGAAATTCAAGTTACTTATGCCTGCAGATATCATGTTAGGATTAATACTAGGGGTGTAATACGTGTATTCGTACCGAACCGTTCGGTACAGGGACCTTGGTTTAGTCCTCACTGTGAATCCGAATTAATACATAAAGACCTAGGCCTACCTATTCCTTCCCTACCTAACCTATGCTATGTTGTATGCCTCTTGAGTAAATCTGAGCTGAAAAAACATTTCACACTATTCTGTTAAAACAACTAGAGTCTATGGGCACGTTGTAATCAAAATTAATGTCTTTATTGGCGCATTTCAAACTGTCCTTTTGTGAGGCACAGCCGGAAACTTGTTCTGTATGATGGCTAATGGTGGGGTCGACAAACCAGGAGGATTCTCCATCGTTTCCAGTTTGGGAAAGTTTTGGCCTTCCAGTAGATTACAACGGCGATGGACAGAGAGAGTATGTTGCCACTGCTCAACGAGAATGGCCTATGTAGCTGCCATCACCTCAAACATGTTGACACATTTATGCAAACTTCACCCCAGTATTCCTACCACCGGAGGAAAAAAAAAAACAACAACGCAACTTTGTCTTCCCTCTGTATTCAAGCAGCTCTTCGCAGCTGATTCTGACCTGGCCAAAGAAATTACAAGGGCGATTAGGTATGTTTATAGCCGTGAATATGCGCCCATTCTTGGTGGTTGAGAAGAATAGGGGGTTTTAACACCTCGTGAAAATGCTCTAGCCACATTACGAACATCGCGCTTTTGCACCCATTTCATCAAACAGGTAGTACCCACTCTATATAAGAAAGCTAAAGCAGAAGTTGTCAAAGAATTGGCCAATCCCTCCAGTGTTCCGCTTACTACAGATGGATGGACCTCCAGGGCTTCAGAGAGCTACTTAACAGTGACAGCCCGTCACGTTACACCTGAGTGGGAAATGTGAAGGACCGTGCTACAGACACACCCCCTTTGAGAGTCACACAAGTGCACATATTTTTCTCTTGGTTAGAAAACATTATAGCATAGGCCTATACAATGTCTGAGCAATGTTTACATATTGATTTCACACACATATTGCACTTTATTTTAGTGTTGTTGATGAGCAATCGTGTGTTTTCAGTTAAGAAAATACAACGTGTGGTATTCCTGATTGTGCTCTTATCAGGTATTATAAACTGGGTGGTTCGAGCCCTGAGTGCTGATTGGCTGACAGTGGTTTATCAGACCGTATACCACATGTATGACAAAACGTTTCTTGTTACTGCTCTAATTACGTTGGTAACCAGTTTATAATAGCAATAATTCACCTCAGGGGTTTGTGTTATATGACCAACATACCACAGCTCGAGTTTAAGAACAGCCCTTAGCAGTGGTATATTGGCTATATACCACACCCCCTGGTGCCTTATTGCTTAATTATATGACTCCTAATCATACACTAAATGGCCAAAAGTATGTTAACACCGCTTCAAATTAGTGGATTCGGCTACACCTTTTGCTGACAGGTATATAAAATCAAGCACACCGCCATGCAATCTCCATAGACAAACATTGGCTCGTACTGAAGAGCTTAGTGCCTTTCAACATGGCACCGTCATAGGATGCCACCTTTCCAACTAGTCAGTTTGTAAAATTTCTGCACTGCTAGAGCTGCCCCGGTTAACTGTAAGTGCTGTTATTGTGAAGTGGAAACGTCTAGGAGCACCAGGCACAATGCCAAGCGTCAGCTGGAGTGGTATAAAGCTCGCTGCCATTGGATTTTGGAGCAGTCAACCTGTTCTCTGGAGTGATCAATCTGGCATTCCAACTGACAAATCTGGGTGTGGCTGATGCCAGGACAACGCTACCTGCCGCAATGCATAGTGCCAACTGTAAAGTTTGGTGCAGGAGGAATAATGGTCTGGGGCTGTTTTTCATGGTTCGGGCTAGGCCCTGTAGTTCCAGTGAAGGGAAATCTTAACGCTAGAGCAATGTTCCAACATCTTGTGGGAAGCCTTCCCAGAAAAGTGGAGGCTGTTAAGGCAGCAAAGGGGGGACTAACTCCATATCAATGCCCATACATTTGGAATTAAATGTTCTTGGCCATGTAGTGTATATGTAATCAGGAATACCAACACTTCGTGTTTTCATAAGTCAACCAAAATTAACTACAGTAACTGTTGGCATTTCCGAAACCTAACCAATCCTTTCCCCCAAAACTGCAATCTGTACCGAAACGTTGGTTTTGGTTAACTGTTACACCCCTAATTAATACCTATCCAGTACATCTAAGGGAGGATTGGCACCCCTCTGGTTCCTCTCAAGTTTTCTTCCCTGGCTAATCTTTCCTTGCCACTGTGCTTCAGATTTATCTTTTGGGTCTAGGTCGTAATAACTACTTTGTGACAATTGTTGATGTAAAAGGGGTGTTTTTGAGGAACATTTGAATGGTTCTGTCCGTGTTGACCAATGTTATCTCTGTCTGCTTTCTCCTCCCTCTCTCTTTCTCCAACCCACCTCTCGCTGTGTCTGTAGGACCTGTATGTGGACAGGCCTTTACCTTATCTTATTGGCTCTCAACTTTTTATGGAGCAAGACGACGTAGGACTGGGAGACCTTTCCAGTGAAGGTAGGTCACTTCAACTCTTTTCTTAATATACTATTTCTACTGAAAGAAAGTCTGTGTATTTTCTTAGCATGTGTTTATATTGTTAGTGTTCAATACTCTCTTCCAAGCATTGTGTTTCTTGTGTAACATTAATGTTTCTCATGTATTTTTTCGTAATGAAAATAATTCTCTGCACACTCCGGATCAATGCACAATTTTCTATTTATTTAGGCTGCGCTTTTGGTCGGCAGACCTTCATCAGAGCATACAAAACACATGACAGAGACCACATATAGGCAACGTGCGTCAATGCAATCAGACATGATGAGCAAAAGCTATGTACACAAATGCCAGGAGGCACATCAGTAATCAGTTCTCAGAAAAAGTCTGACTTCGAGACAGTTTTTATATTTTTTCGTTTCAGTATATTTTTGACAGTTCATTTATTTTTATACCTTTTTACATAATGCATAAACACATCTATTTTTTTTTTTTTTTTTTTTTAAGACCAGGAAAAACCTCAGGCTAAAGAAAAGTCATAAATGACAGGAACCACATAAAGCCAGGGGTTAGGGGGAAACATATTAAAGCATGGCCCTCATGTCAAAATCATCAGTAAGCCCTGATGGATGTAAAGTACCAAGTGTTTGAGCCCGAAAGAGTTCCCTTTTGCACCACGTTTTCTCAGTGTTCAAATCACATTTTATTTGTTACATGCTTTGTTAAACAGGTGTAGACTAACAGTGAAGTGCTACTTGCCAACAATGCAGAGAGAAATAATAGAAAGTAAAACATATAATACATACACAATGAGTAATGGTAACTTGATTATATAGTGACAGATATTAAACAGTGGCAGCAGAGTATGTGATGAGAAAAAAAGAAGGTAAATGCAGCTAGTCCGGGTAGCTGTTTGGTTAACTATTTAACTAACTATTTAGCAGTCTTGTGGCTTGAGGGTAAAAGCTGTTCAGGGTCCTGTTGGTTCCAGACTTGGCATACAAACATTCACTACTAAGACAGACAATCCAGCTAATGCAAGTATCTCAAAACGCAGTTTGCAGCATGCACAAAACAAATATTAGACAGCAGGGATCTTAATCCGAGAAGCTTGATCTTGCAAGCTAATGTTAGCCACTTAGCTAACATTCAAGTTTTTTTTCTGGTTGCGCAGCTGTAGATGAGGATTCTTTTATGAGGATCTGAGGGCCCCTGACAAATATTTTTAGTCTCCTGAAGGGGAAGAGGTGTTGTCATGCGCTGTTCACGACTTAGTTGGTGTGCCGACCATGATAGACCCTTAGTTAAATGCACACTGAGGAACTTGAAGCTCTCGACCCGCTCCACTACAGCCTGGTAGATGTGAATCCGTTTGTTGTAGTCCACGATCAGCTCCATTGTCTTGCTGATATTGAGGGAGAGGTTGTTGTTCTGGTACCACACCGTCGTCGGTGACCAGGCCTACCACCGTCTACAAACTTAAGGAAGGTGTTGGAGTCGTGTGTGGCAAATCAGTCGTGGGTGAACAGGGAGTACAGGAGGGGACTAAGCATGCACCCCTGAGGGGCCCCCGTGTTGCGGGTCAGAGTGGCGGATGTGTTGCTGCCTACCCACTACCTGGGGGTGGCCGTCAGGAAGTCAAAGATCCAGTTGCAGAGGGATGTGTCCAGTCCTAGGGTCCTTAGTTAATTGAGCTTGGAAGGCACAATGGTGTTGACTACAGCTCAGCATTCAATGAACAGCTTTTTACGTAGGTGTTCATCTTTTCCAAGTGGGAGAATGCAGTGTGTAGTGCAATAGAGATTGCGTCATCTGTGCATCTGTTGTGGCAGTATGCGAATTGGAGTGGGTCCAGGGTGTCTAGGATGATGGTATTGATTTGAGCCATGACCAGCCTTTCAAAGCATTTCATGGCTACAGTTGTGAGTGCTATGGAACAATAGTCATTTAGGCAAGTTACCTTAGTGTTCTTGAGCATAGGGACTATGGTAGTCTGCTTGAAACATGTACAGTTGAAGTCAGAAGTTTACATACACCGTAGACAATTACATTTAAAGTCAGGTTTTCACAATTCCTGACATTTAATCCTAGTAAAAATTACCTGTCGTAGGTTAGTTAGATCACCACTTTATTTTAAGAATGTGAAATGTCAGAATGATAGTAGAGTGAATTATTTCAGCTTTTATTTCTTTCATCACATTCCCAGGTGGTCAGAAGTTTACATACACTCAATTAGCATTGCCTTTCAATTGTTTAGCTTGGGTCAAATGTTACGGGTAGCCTTCCACAAGCTTTCCACAACAAGTTGGGGGAATATTGGCCCATTCCTCCTGACAGAGCTGGTGTAACTGAGTAAGGCTTGTAAGTCCTCCTTACTCACACACGCTTTTTCAGTTCTGCCCACAAATGTTCTATTGGATTGAGGTCAGGACTTTGTGATGGCTACTCCAATACCTTGACTTTGTTGTCCTTAAGCCATTTTTCCACAACTTTGGAAGTATGCTTGGGGTCGTTGTCCATTTGGAAGACCCATTGGCGACCAAGCTTTAACTTCCTGACTGATGTCTTGAGATGTTGCTTCAATTTATCCACATAATTTCCCTCCCTCATGATGTCATCTATTTTGTGAAGTGCACCAGTCCCTCTTGCAGCAAAGCACCCCCACAACATGATGCTGCCACCCCGTGCTTCACGGTTGGGATGGTGTTCTTCAGCTTGCAAGCCTCTCCTTTTTCCTCCAAACATAACCATGGTCATTATGGCCAAGCAGTTCTATTTTTGTTTCATCAGACCAGAGGACATTTCTCCAAAAAGTACGATCTTTGTCCCCATGTGCAGTTGCAAACCGTAGTCTGGCTTTTTTATGGCAGTTTTTCAGCAGTGGCTTCTCCCATGCTGTGCGGCCTTTCAGGTTATGTCGATATAGGACTCGTTTTACTGTGGATATAGATACTATTGTACCTGTTTCCTCCAGCATCTTCACAAGGTCCTTTGCTGTTGTTCTGGGATTGATTTGCACTTTTTGGACCAAGGTATGTTCATCTCTACGAGACAGAACGCTTCTTCTTCCTGAGCGGTATGACAGCTGTGTGGTCCCATGGTGTTTATACTTGCGTTCTATTGTTTGTACAGATGAATGTCGTGCTTTCAGGTGTTTGGAAATTACTCCCAAGGATGATCTAGACTTGTGAAGGTGTACAATTATTTTTCTGAGGTTTTGGCTGGTTTCTTTTGATTTTCCCATGATGTCAAGCAAAGAGGCACTGAGTTTGAAGGTAGGCCTTGAAATACATCCACAGGTACACCTCCAATTGACTCAAATGATGTCAATTAGCCTATCAGGAGCTTCTAAAACCATGTCATCATTTTCTGGGGGTTTCCAAGCTGTTTAAAGGCACAGTCAACTTAGTGTATTTAAACTTCTGACCCACTGGAATTGTGTTACAGTGAATTATAAGTGAAATAATCTGTCTTTAAACAATTGTTGGAAAAATGACTTGTGTTATGCACAAAGTAGATGCCCTAACCATCTTGTCAAAACTATAGTTTGTTAACAAGAAATTTGTGGAGTGGATGAAACACTTAGGTTGGCTTCATTAAAACTAGTTTATGTAAACTTCCAACTTCAACTGTAGGTGTTAGACTGGGTCAAGGAGAAATAAAAAAAAATGTCAGTGAAGCCAGCTGGTCAGCAAATGCTCTGAGTACACGTCCTGGTAATCTGTATGATCCTGCGGCCTTGTGAATGTTAACCTGTAACTTCTCTGGGATATGTGGGACATTAGCGCCCCACCTCAACAACAGCCAGTGGAATTGCAGGGTGCCAAATTCAAAACAACAGAAACCTCATAATTAAAATTCCTCAAACATACAAGTATTATACACAATTTTAAAAATAAACTTCTCGTTAATCCAACCACTGTCTGATTTCAAAAAGGCTTTACGGCGAAAGCACACCTTGCGATTATGTTAGGTCAGCGCGTAGTCACAGAAAAACATACTGCCGTTTTCCAAAGAAGGAGAGGTGTCGCAAAACTCAGAAATAGCGTTCTAAATAGTCACCTACCTTTGATCTTCATCGGAATTCACTCCCAGGAATCCCAGTTCCACAATAAATGTTTTTTTTTTCTCCATAAAGTCCATAATTTATGTCCAAATACCTCCTTTTTGTTTGCGCGTTTAGTTCACAAATACAAATTCACACGGCACAGGCACTTAGTTCAGACAACAGTTCCATTACAGTTCGTAGAAACATGTCAAACAATGTATAGAATCAATCTTTAGGATGTTTTTATCATAAATCTTCAATAATGTTTCAACCGGGCAATTCCTTTGTCTTTAGAAAGGAAAAGGAACGCAGCTACCTCTCACGGTCGCGCGCCTGACTGAGCTCATGGCATTCTGCCAGACACCTGGTTGAAACAGCTCTTATTCTCTCCCCCATCACAGTGGAAGCCTGAAACAAGGTTCTAAAGACTTTTAACATCTAGTGGAAGCCTTAGTAAGTGCAATATGACCCCATAGACTGTATATTGGATAGGCAATGACTTGAAAAATTACAAACCGCAGATTTCTCACTTCCTGGTTAGATTTTTTTTCTCAGGTTTTTGCCTGCCACATGAGTTCTGTTATATTCACAGACATCATTCAAACAGTTTTAGAAACTTCAGATTGTTTTCTATCCATATCAAATTATATGCATATTCTAGCTTTTGGGCCTGAGTAGTAGGCAGTTTACTGTGGGCACCTTATTCATCCAAGCTACTCAATACTGCCCCCCAGTCCCAAAGAACTTAATGGTCTTACCTACATTGGCTTGATCACAAAGTCGTCCGGAATAGCTGGTGCTCTTATGCATGGTTCAGCGTTGCTTTCCTCAAAGTGAGCATAGGAAGCATTTATCTCGTCACGTAGGTTTACGTAACTGGGCAGCTCGTGGGTGTGTTTCCCTGTAATTCACAATCGACGAGCGTCAGAGCCGGTCTTAGTCCTGTATTGATGCTTTTCTTGTTTGATGGTTTGTCGAAGGCGTCGTGGGATTTTTTATAAGCTTGCGGATTAGTTTCCCGCTCCTTGATAGCGGCAGCGCTATCTCCTCTCCGTGAAAGTTTAACTTTTTTAATACCCTGAAAACGTAAAGACACTGAACATTTTCTTCAAGTGGCAGGCAACAGGGTAATTGTCATCATTATGCCTTATAGTGCTCTTATGCTCACTAATTCTTTGCTTAAAGGGATACTTCAGGATTTTGGCAATGAAGCCCTTTGTTTACTTTCTCAAAGTCAGATGAACTCGTCAATAAAAATGTTATGGCCATATCACATGGGCAACGTAAGATGCAATTAACATTCATAGTGTTACATGTAATAAAGCCTTTAACGTTAAACCTTTTACCAGACCGAGGGTGTCTAAAGTCAGGGTTTTTTACTTTACTCTGTGCGCAATTGCCGCAGGGATGATTGCCATTTCTGAGAGGCGCAAGGAGGGTTTGTTTGGAGCCAGAGTTAATGCTTCCTCTAGCAAGTTTTTATTGCTGAAGTTTGAACATAG
Source organism: Oncorhynchus clarkii lewisi (assembly GCF_045791955.1). Lineage (NCBI taxonomy): Eukaryota > Metazoa > Chordata > Actinopteri > Salmoniformes > Salmonidae > Oncorhynchus > Oncorhynchus clarkii. The sequence goes on from NC_092169.1 coordinate 23,905,866, forward strand.
TTTATAAACAATAGTTGGCTCAGGGTAGGATCAGATGTAAGTAGATGCCAGTGCTGCATCACAGAATGTTTGATAATTTTTGCTTAGAACATGTGGTTCTACATGTAACAAAGCAGTTTTCACACTTTTGCCCAGCAACTCTTGGCACAGTTTAGAAAGCATCACAATACGCTTCCTCAACGTACTGGGAAGCAGGGGTTGGAAATGAAATTGTATTGTTTTTTTTGTTCCGTTCCACAGGTCCGACCAGTAAAATAAAGTTCTGAACCAGTTCAAACCCCCAAAAAGTACTGGTTTATATCGTTCCTTTATGTTCCTTTTTAAATCTCTGAAATCATACTTTTTTACATTTAGCTCAACATTAAATTACTTCCCCAGTCATGCAGTGCTGATAGAGCAGCTTGCTATGGAGCAGGCAAGCTATAGCTCAGTGAGATGTTTAAATGTGTGATGGAAAGACAACTGTAGGGTGCAGTTTTGAGGATGGGTGGAGGAGGAGCGGAGCCTTAGATTGAATCGCTTGGGTTCTTGTGATGACATGCATTATCTGAATTAGCCCTGTAATTATTCATATGGAGGAGGGCTTCTATGGAAGAACTTTGAATGTCTTCAAACTTTAAAGTTTGCTTAGCTAGCTAACAATCTTGTGCGTGAAGAGCAGCACCAGAATTAATAACACCTTTTAAATGTTTTGTAGTTAATAAATCCAATGCGATAAATATAGTATCCCTAACTAGCTTTGAAAAGTTAATCCATTCTTCTCGAATTAAAAATCTCCCTCCTTATCTTTTGAATGATGCTTATAACGCACACTTCAAAGATTCTCAGCTGGCAGCCAGACACTGGAAGAAGTTACTGATTGACAGAGGGAGGGCTTTGTATAGGTGCTTTTGTTCTGTTTTTTTTGTGGGTCTCCAAAAAAAATGCCCGCAACGTAAAATAACTAACTGGTTCCCATACTTTTAAATTAACTGTTCTGTTTCAAGATAAGTATAGGTCACTTTCGTTCCCGGTTCTGATTCTGTTCCCTGAAAAATGTTGTTCTTTTCCGATTTTCCTTTCTCTTCCCAGAACTGGTTCCAACCCCTGCTGGGAAGAGTAACCTCTGTCGAAGAACCTCTGTCATGTATTTTTTGTGAAACTTTTTTTTTTTTTTTTTTTTACTATACAGAAATATCAATCGACAGTGATCGGGACAGTGTTATCGACAGCGAAGATGGCAAAGATGCTGATGTAAGACTTTTTTTGTCTACTCATCCAGAAAGAAACATATCTTTTTTAGAGCTTAAAGTTGGCATAATTTAAAATCCTGATCCAAACGAGGTGAAAATGCAGAAAATTCTATTTGATTCAGATAATTGTATTATCCCTGTGGTGTTTGTGAACAGCAGTCAGACGAAGACTTTGACCAGGACGAGGAGGGGCCAAGCAGCATTAAGAAGGTGAGGACAATTTCACTCTTGACTGTCAGGGTCAACGTTCAAACCCAGAGTTGGTGGATATCTTTGCGATAACAATAACACACGCACAGGATTGTATCTCTGTGAACAATTCTGACAAGGGATGATTAGGGTATTTGCCAATTTAATCAAAGACGAAACAACAGAAAAGTGTGCACTGGACCTATACTGGACACTGGCCATAAGAATGCTATTGTTTATGGTGACGATGGTAATGATGACATTTTAGTCATTTAGAGGACTCTTATCTTAGTCAGGAATGTAAATGCAATTTGCAACAGCATGGATGACATTGAATGATTTCCTCTGCAGAAGTCGTCCATGTTGAGTGATGACGACGAGGGGGAAGAATCAGACATATTCGGAGAATCGGACAAAGATGATGACGACGACGATGATGAGTGCATAACGGTATGCTTGTGATTAAAGTTTACTGCTGGATAATGATACTAACATTATTACAAACAGGTCATTTATTAAATATTACAACCTTTATTTATCCAGGTAAGTCAACATTGCTATGACTTAAGTGAATATAACATGTTAGTTAATTGCATGTTTACATGTCCCCTTGCATGAATATGAAATGTTCTATTCCACCTCTCTTTTACGTAAGTCTTTGTGTCACATTCAGAACACAGGACCATCATCCTTTGCTGATGAGCTGGCTGCCAGAATCAAAGGGGAACCTATCAGCAAGCCGGAGGGAGATCGCACATGTAAGTTGACTTGATATAACCTGCATGGCTGCAGAGAGAGAGTGTTTTCCCTGTGCTGCTGACTACTATTTATGTCTGATCATACAGGAGTCATAAAGGTCCAGTGCGCACACATTTAAAAAATATTTTTATAATAAATTATGATTTATCATGGGGTAGTTCCCGCAGCTATGATGACCTGTATTTCAAACTGTTCAACACTAAAGTTGGGCAGTATACAGATTTTCATATCGTTTCTGTACCATACAATATTACTGAAAGTAACATATTTAAAAAAATAAAAATGTATTTTTTAAATTTTAACGCACAAAACAATTTAGGCAACAGGAGGGGATTGAACTTCTCTGCTGTAACCAATAAGCTTCATCTTGACATATAGCCACTTAGCTGGAGCCCTGAGATGGATATCATTTATTTGACACATCTTAGATTTCCTATAGTTCTACTTTCTTATAGATTTAAGTAATGGCGTATATGCCGCCCTAGGCTAGACAAAAAAACATCCCGCCCTCCTCCTATACCCGCGAAATAGAATTTGAATAATTTTAGGAGCAAGGCCATCTGCCAGGGCTATAGAGACTCTACCTGTTGGAAAATTGTATTTTGACCTGTCCTGTTTGTAGGATATGGTGTGTTAACATGTTAATTCATATTCACATCGAAGCACATTGCTATTTGATAGGGCGCCAGAGGCTGTAGACACTCTACTTGTTGGAAAATTGACGGAGCTTTGGTGGAGTGCCGCTGCGTCTCTCCAACAGCAGCAGTGGAGAGGCGCTCTGGGCATGGACAAGATAGATATTGTGCACCCCTGTCTTCGTCAAAGTGGGTGCGTCTTGGTCAGTTTAGCTCGGAAAATACTGCCCTTGTCAATCTGCCGCTCTAATCCTGCCTGATGGGCGGGCCGGCCCTGCACACACTCCCTGTTTCTGTATGATCTTCTCTACTAGCCTGGGTACCAGTGTGTTTCTGCTATAGATAACTTATTGCCTTGCCCACTTGTTTCCTTTTTTTGTCAGATGGTCCAGCATCATCCTCAGACAATTGCTTCAATTTTTATTGTAATTCTCAATTCATGCTTAAAATACAGGATAAAATCTTGCTATGTTATGTGATTGAGCAAAACGCCTTAATTTGTATACAGAAACCGTTTGGCACACCTAAAGTCAATCATCTTTCGTCCCTGTTTGAATCGTATCATCACTGTTTGCTCCATATAGACTTGAAGATGTGTTTTCAGTTTATGTAGGCCATACATCAAATGTGATGCCATACAGCAGAACATGTTTGTCTTTGCGAATTACAAGAGTACATAGATGTTTCACTTCATTATTGTTCTGCATATGCATGCTCATGTTTCCTTTCCCATGTCACCTCTATGAAGCATTATCGTCTGCCTCTAAGAAGAAGAGTAAAACAAAGAAAGAGCCCAAGACTGAGAGGCCACAGGGTAGGACATTCATTCACTCACTTATGTAAAGGAGGGTTTCCGTTACTTTGCGTCGTGAACAAGCACCTTATCTCACACTCCATGCATCCAATTACACTGAGTATACCGAACATTAGGAACACTTTCCTAATATTGTGTTTCACCCCCCCTTGCCCTCATTCATCGTGGCATGGACTCTACAAGGTGACGAAAGTGTTCCACAGGGATGCTGGCTCATGCTGGCTCATGTTGACTCCAATGCCTGGTACCAACTGGCATACCCTGTTCAAAGGCACTTAAACCCTTTGTCTTGCCCATTCACCCTCAGAATGGCTTAAAAATCCTTCTTTAACCTGTCTCCTCCCTTTCATCTATACTGATTTTAATTGGATTTAACTAGTGACATCAATAAGGGATCATAGCTTTTGTCTGGATACACCTGTTTAGTCTGTCATGGAAAGAGCAGGTGTTCTGAATGTTTGTTCACTCAGTGTATATTGTCCCTGCTAAGCTAACACTTCAGTCAGAAGAACATCAGTGGAGGTATTCTCGCTTCAAAGTAACTGAATTGGATATAATTTTATAAGTAATTTTATAATAAAATGACATTCCATTTTTTATATTTTTTTATATTTATATGTTTCTTGTAGACAAAAGACCTGATTGTTTGTTGTTGTAGCTATTGAAGATGAAAGTGAGGAGTTGTTTGGGCCGCCAAAGATGGAGGACGAGGACTTCTCTCCGTTCGGAGGGAAAGGAGGCCTCTTCAGTGGAGGAAGAGGACTGTTTGATGATGACGATGAAGTATGTTTCACCTGAATACCTTTTTGTAGCTTCCATATCTTAATTTTTAAATGTGACTTACCAATTGTAATTTAATTTAATATGTTAGAACAAAATCTATCTGGCCTGTTAAAGGCTCCCAAAGAGTGTTTGTGTGTGTGTATATATATTTATATATATATATATATATTTATTTATATTTGTCTGAATCCATAGCAGACCTAATGATATGTTTGTTGTCCAGGGGGATCTGTTCTCTGATGCACCGAAACAGCCTGTAGCAGAGGAGAAGACCAGGAACACAGCTCACGCCACAGGTAATAATGGTCCTACAACTAACATTTGAACTTGCCCAACAAGACCGTTTTTATTTAGGGCACTTTGTAGCAAAATGTTTTGTAAACCAACATTTCTTGTTGGGCAAGTTCAAATAGTAGCTTTCCATGTCTCTCATTTTGGGCATGTTATTAATTGAGAATGTTGTTAATTTTGTACAATGGCTGTGGTCATGGTGTCTAATTTAGTTGTCGTGGGTTACCATCAACCAGTTGCACTTAGCCATCCCGGATCCGGGATCGTGAATACAGACTCAAGCTCATTACCATAACGCAACGTTAACTATTCATGAAAATCGCAAATTAAATGAAATAAATATGCTAGCTCTCAAGCTTAGCCTTTTGTTAACAACACTGTCATCTCAGATTTTCAAAATATGCTTCTCAACCATAGGAAAACAATCATTTGTGTAACAGTAGCTAGCTAGCGTAGCATTTAGCGTTAGCATTAGCATTCAGCAGGCAACATTTTCACAAAAACCAGAAAAGCATTCAAATAAAATAATTTACCTTTGATGAACTTCAGATGTTTTCAATGAGGAGACTCTGTTAGATAGCAAATGTTCAGTTTTTCCTGAAAGATTATTTGTTTAGGAGAAATCGCTCCGTTTGGTGCGTCACGTTTGGCTACCAAAAAAACCTGAAAATCCAGTCATCAAAACGCCAAACTTTTTTCCAAATTAACTCCATAATATCGAACCAATCCTCAAGGTGTTTTTCACATATCTCTTCGATGATATATCGTTCGTGGAAGTGTGCTTTCTGTCCTGAATCCCAGGAGAAAATGGCCGCAACTGAAGATTACGCACCAATTTAGACAAAGGACACCGGGCGGACCCCTGGAAAATGTAGTCTCTTATGGCCAATCTTCCAATGATATGCCTACAAATACGTCACAATGCTGCAGACATCTTGAAGAAACGACAGAAAGCGCAGGCTCGTTCCTGGTGCATTCACAGCCATATAAGGAGACATTGGAAAACAGAGCTTCAGAAATTCTGCTCATTTCCTGTTTGAAGTTTCATCTTGGTTTCGGCTGTAGCATGAGTTCTGTGGCACTCACAGATAATATCTTTGCAGTTTTGGAAACGTTAGACTGTTTTCTTTCCAAAGCTGCCAATTATATGCATAGTCAAGCATCTTTTCATGACAAAACATTGCGCTTAAAACGGGCACGTTTTTTTTATCCAATAATGAAATAGCGCCCCCATAGACTCAACAGGTTAATTTTTAGATGCTTTTTCCTGGACAGTATTGAGACTTGGACCTGTTTACAGAACTTGTATTTCTCTTATGTTTCTGCCAGAACCTGTCAAGTCTGCTAAGAAGATTCCTTCAGTGGCTGTGTCAATATTCCCAGGTAACAGAAACATGCCCCAAGGACAGCAAAGGCCTTTCAAAGATGACATTGATTATAACAGTAATAACTGTCTAACAATTTTGGGGGGCTTGAGGACAGTATGCCTCTACAGATTCACTCTTACCCTTTTGAAATGGAAATGGGATTTGTTCAATTCAAACTAAATACTGCTACATAACATGACTACACACAGTACATGTTGACATTTCTGTAATGGTATTGAGAAGATCATCCTCTGAATCTATCCTGTCCTCCTCTTTTCCCATAGAGAACAGCCTGTTTGGCATTCCCAATAACTCTGATTCAGTGGAGGGCAGAGAGAATGGCAGTCTAGCCAAATTCAACAAGACCCAGACATCAGCCCCTAGAAAGACCTCTTTAGGGGGAGGAGGAGGGGGGCTGTTCGATGATGATGAAGAGGATGACTTCTTCACTGGCAAAAGTCTTAAGAAGTCCAGCTCAGGTAGGTTATTGTTTGACTGACTTATCTCTTTAGCACGTTTAGTGAGATCCGAACTTGAAATCAACGATTGTAAAATATCAGTGAAAATCGCAAGTACATAATTTACTCTTAGGCATGTGAATCTCAAGTTAGGAGTCAGCCTGTTTTCACCCTATTTTCATTCATGCAATGAGTTTCACATCTAACATTTTACCTCACTACATTTACATTTTAGTCATTTAGCAGATGCTCTTATCCAGAGCAACTTAGTTAGTGCATTCGTCTTAAGATAGGTATGTGGGACAACCACATATCTCAGTCATAGTAAGTAAATATTTCCTCAAAGTAGCTATCAACAAAGTCAGAGCTAGTAAGGAGGAAAAAAGTAAAGTGCGAGTGTTAGTTCACATAAGGCCTTTGGGAGGGACCGGAGGTGGCAGAATGGAGTACTCTGGTTGGGGTGTAGGTTTTGATTATAGTGAGCTTCGAATGGAAGCCAGTGGAGTGTGCGGAGGAGGGGAGTGACATGGGAGAACTTAAGAAGGTTGAACACCAGGCGGGCTGCAGAATTCTGGATAATTTGTAGGGGTTTGATGGCATAATCAGGGATCCCAGCCAACAGCTCGTTGCAGTAGTCCAGACAGGACATGACATGTGCCTGGATTAGGACCTGCGCCGCTTCCTGTGTGAGGCAGGGTCGTACATTACAGATGTTGTAGAGCATGAACCTGCAGGAGTGAGTCACTGCTTTGATATTTGCAGAGAATCGTGGGGTTGTCAACAGTGATGGAGAGTTCTTGGAGCGGGCAGGCCTTCCCTGGATAGAAGAGCAGCTCTGTCTTGTTGAGCTTGAGGTAGTGGGTAGACATCCAAGATGAGATATCTGCCAGGCACACAGAGATGTGTGTCGCCACCTGGGTGTCAGAAGAGGGGAAAGCAGCAAAGTAGTTGAGTATCACCCACATAGCAATGATAGGAGAGACCATGTAAGGATATGACGGCGCCGAGTGACTTTGTGTATAGAGAGAAGAGGAGAGAGCCTAGATCTGAGCCTTGGGGGACACCAGTAGTGAGAGTACGTGGTGCAGAAACAGATCCTCTCCACGTCACCTGATAGGAACTGCCTGGCAGGTGGGATTCTATCCACGGGTGTGCAGAGTCTGAGAAACCCAGCCCTGAGAGGGTGGAGAGGAGGATATTATAGTTCAGTGTCGAAGACAGTGGATAGATCTAGGAGGATGAAAACAGAGGAGAGGGTCAGCCTTTGCAGTGCGGAGAGCCACTGTGACACAGAGGAGAGCTGTCTCTGAGTGACCCCTCTTGAAGCCTGACTGGTTAGGGTCAAGAAGATTGTTCTGAGAGGAATAGCGAGAGAGTTGGTCAGAGACAGCACGCTCAAGTGTTTTTGAAAGAAAAGTAAGAAGTGATATCGATCTGTAGTGTTGGTTTCTTGAGTGGATCGACTCTTGACATTTTGAAGTCAGAGGGGACGCAGCCAGTGGTCAGGGATCAGGGAAGTTAGGAATGGGAGAAGGTCTCCAGAGATGGTCTGGAGGAGGGGATGGGGTCAAGCGGGAAAGTTCTTGGGCAGCCAGACTTCACTAGTCTTAGGATTTAATCTGGAAACGGGAGAAAGCGGTCAAGGCATAGGGTAGTTCTGTGGGAGTGGGGCCAGTGGACTCAATAGGCTGATTGAATGAGGAGCGGATGTTGTCAACCTTATTTTCAAAGTGTCGACAAAGTCATCCGTGTGGAGGATTAAGGAGGGATGAGAAGGAGAAGAAGCTTGACATTTAGAGTGATAGAAAGTGGTTTTAGCAGAGGATACAGAGGAAGAGAAGGTAGAGGGGAGGGAGCGAAAAAATTATGGGTCCCCCGGACGTTTCTGTACACTTGCAATGAGCCATGGAACAGGAGGGGAGGGCCGAGACGGAAGGAAAGGGGACAGTGCGAGTCATAGGATGTGGAAAGGGAGGAGAGGAGGGTCGAAGAGGCAGAATCAGGAGAACGGAGGGAGAAGGATTTAGCAGAAGGGAGAGAATATTACGTCGGCGCATGACAATCTGGGTAGGGTCTGAGTGGGTAGGATTGGAGGAGAGGGAGACAGAAAAGGAAACGAAGTAGTGATAAGAGACCTGGGGGGGTGGGCAGTGAGATTAGTAGGCTACCAGTCTCTAGTAAAGATGAGGTCAAGAGTATTGCCTGCCTTGAGTGGCAGGGGACTGGGAAATGGTGAGATCAAAAGACCAAGTAGGGGAAAGAAATTAATCGATGGCAGACATCGGGAGGTAGAAGTCACCTAGTACGAAAAGCGGTTAGCAGTTGTCAGGAAATGCGCTTATCACAATGTAAAACTCATTGAGGAACTCACAATGTTAAACTTGAGTGGACAAGTGACAGTGACCGCATGGAATTCAATTGAGGAGCAAGACAACTGAGTCAGGGAGAAAAGAGTATCTCCACAAATAAGTTGCCCTGTCTCGGACTATGACAGAACACGTAGGCAGGGAGGAGCTGGAGTAGCAGTGTTCTCTGGGGTGATCCATGTCTCCGTCATGGCCAAAACGTCTAGGGACTGAAGAGCAGCATAGACTGAGATGAACTCAGCGTTCTTGACCACAGATCGGCAGTTCCAAACGCTGAGACCAAGAATTCTACTTAGGTTGTGAGTGCAGTGTACACTAAATTTAGAAAGGTTGCAGGCAAGGGGTGGGGAGCATCTGTAAAAAGCCTACAGGGAGAGGAGCGAACAGGTATAGAAAACACGCACATAGTTGGAAAAAAAACTACAAAATATCTAAATTTGATTATCTTTAAATATACTGAACAAAAATATAAACACAACATGTAAAGTCGTGATCACATTTCATGAGCTGAAATAAAAGATCCCAGAAATGTTCCATACGCACAAATGCTTACTGTATTTCTGTAAAATGTGAACAAATTGGTTGACATCCCTGTTAGTGAGCATTTCTCCTTTGACAAGATAATTGATCCACCTGACAGGTGTGGCATATCAAGAAGCTGATTTAAACAACATGATCATTACACAGGTGCACCTTGTGCTGGGGACAAAAGGCCACTTGAAAATGTGCACTTTTGTCACACAAGGCAATGCAACAGATGTCTGAAGTTTTGAGGGAGCATGCGGTTGGCATGCTGACTGCAAGAATGTCCACCCGAGCTGTTGCCACAGAACATTTTTTTAATTTCTCTACCATAAGCAGCCTCCAGCATCATTTAAGACAATTTGGCAGTAGGTTCAACCGGCCCCACAACTTCAGACCACGTGTAACCACTCCAGCCCAGGACCTCCACATCTGGCTTCTTCACATGCGGGATTGTCTGAGACCAGCCACACGGGCAGCTGAAACTGTGGGTTTGCACAAACTCGCTTAACTGCGTGCTCGTCATCCTCACCAGGGTCTTGACATGATGGCAGTTCGGCGTCATAAACGACTTCAATGGGAAAATGCTCACCTTTGATGGCCACTGGCACGCTGGAGAAGTGTGCTCTTCACGGATGAATCACAGTTCCAACTATACTGGGCAGATGGTAGATGGCACGCATGACGTTGTGTGTGCGAGCGGTTTGCTGATATCAAACTTGTTAACGGAGTGCCCCATGGTGGGGTTATGGTATGGGCAGCCATAAGCTACGGACACCGAACACAATTGCATTTTTTCTTTGTCAAGTTGAATGCACATATATACCGTGACGAGATCCTGAGGCCCATTGTGCCATTCATCCACCGCTATCACCTCATGTTTCAGCATGATGATGCATGGCCTCATGTCGCAAGGATCTGTATACAATTCCTGGAAGCTGAAAATGTGCCAGTTCTTTAATGGCCTGCATACTCACCAGATTTGTCACCAATTGAGAATGTGTGGGATTCTCTGGAACAACGTGTACGACTGTGTTCCAGGTCCACCAATATCCAGCAACTTTGCACAGCCATTGGAATAAGACGGACCACATTCCGTAGACCACAATCAACAGCCTGATCAAATCTATGCGAAGATGTCCACGCTGCTTGTGGTCAAACCAGATACTGACTGGTTTTGTGATTCACGCCCTTATTTATTTTAAGGTATCCGTGACCAATTCCCTGTAATGTGAAATCCATAGATTAGGGCCTAATTAATGTATTTTAATTGACTGATTTCCTTATATGAACTGTAACTCAGTAAAATCTTTAAAGTTGTTGCATGTTGCGTTTTTATATTTTTGTTCAGTATAAATATGGTTCTGCAAAGTATTTATCCTTTTCAGGCTCGTAGCTGTCCGATTCAGACATGTTTTGATTGAATGATTTTGGGTGGTGTAGAGCTTGAAGCTTGCCTCGAGAACCATAATATGTAGGTGTGACTATGCGAAAACAGGAAGTGAGCACAATTGAAGTTTTAAACACATTTATGCACGTAATAGTGAAAATAGCCAAGTGTTTTGATATTGATATGCATGTATAGCCCACAAGACGTGAGATGGCTGTAGAGTTTCTTGTGGGGACGTTTTGAAGCACGTTTTTTTGTTGAGTCTGGCCACTACTACTACTATATGGCTCATGCAAGCAACTAAGCCAGCTAGAGAAATCTCAGGAATGGAACTCAGACCAAACCAACTGTCTGGATGATGCTTCAAAACTAAAAGTAAGTGGAAATCTAAACTGAAATACCCCTTTAATAGTAGTTGGTGTGTCAACAATCAGCTGCAAGTTGTCAGCAGTTCACAAACCAAGTAGGCTACTGAGAAGACAGACAGCATTTAAAGCAGATGGCCCTAGCTAGCAAAAAGACAGTACTAGACAACAGTTTAAGACCAAAATGATACTTATCACTCCTGGAGATATCAGAAGTCATCTAGCTATAGATTGAAGCACTAAAACTGTATTCAGCGCAAGCACTAATATGTTACCTGTGTTCAGCTGAACAGAAGAAATCCAAGCAAGAGAAGACAGTGGATCTGTTTGGAGGAGATGATGAGGATGGTGACATCTTTGGTGAGAGCTCTGTCGCCCCACCCACTCTACAGAGCAGGAATGAGGTGGTGGTGGAGGAGGAAGAAGAGGTGAAACAGGCTCCTCAGAAAAAGGTGAATATACACACGTGTACATTGAGTTTCCATATTAACAAGTGTTCATTGACTATATAATGGATTTAGGGCACTTGGTTATCATGATTATAAGTTGCTTACTTACAGTAGTGTTGATTAGTTGTGCTGTTGATGATTTTTGGTTTTAGTAATGAATTATGCTGATGGTTATTGGTTGCGTTAAGATGCCAGCAGGAGGCGTCTCCATGTTTGGTCCTGGTACCAAGAGCCTACTAACTGAGGCACTGAGGAAACGACAGCTCTCCTCCACCAGCGAAGAGTCAGAGGAGGTGGGACTCCTCTTTCATCTACCCATCATCTCTCTCATCCATCTCTTTATCTATCTACAATCTCACTCTTATCTTTATCTCCCTCACTCTTTCTTCCTAACTCTCTCTTTGTTTCTCTTGCGCTCCTTTTCTTCCCCCCCATGTTGTTCATTACAGAACGGCCCTCCTCCAGACGTGGTGAAAACCCAGACTAAGCAGACAGAAAAACCCCAGGCAAAGAGTCTGTTCTCTGACGATGAGGACTCACAGGTGTGCTTCTTCTTTTTTAACACTCATTCTCAAGTATGCATCCATTACCTGAATGTTGTTGATGGAGGTACTTCTCATGCTTCTCAATTACATCAATATCTACATGAGCCGTACAATGAATGCTTAGAACGTGTTTTACATATGTAACCTCACCTTTCTCTGTCCCTGTCTTTCTAGATATTTCAAACCATCCCTTAGAACGTGTTTTACATATGTAACCTCACCTTTCTCTGTCCCTGTCTTTCTAGATATTTCAAACCATCCCTTAGAACGTGTTTTACAGATGTAACCTCACCTTTCTCTGTCCCTGTCTTTCTAGATATTTCAAACCATCCCTAAGAGTCAGTCTAAACCTGAACCCACAACCCAGAGCAAAGCCAGCAAAGCTCCTCTGTCCATCTTCGATGACGAGGAGGAAGAAGTGAGAAAATGACCCTGACCTATTTCGGTCCCAAAAATATTATAATTTGTAACTGCGTCTTCATATCTAACCACTTTCTTGCATCATGCAGGATCTGTTTGCGTCTGCGAAGAAGTCTAAACCAAGCCAAGCTAAAGCTGCCACTCCAAAAGTCAAGAAACCTGTCTCTAGCTCCATCTTCAGTGATGATGAGGTAATGGGAGGGAATGGAACTTTGCTACATAATCTTCAGTTCAACTTCAGCCTGTCAGAAAATAACCCTTAGCCCCATCCTTTAGCCACTACCCCTTTGGTATTCACAGATCTGAAATACCTGGAGAGGTAAGCAATATGGTGATGGCTCTGCCATCCAATGGGCTTAGGATGGCTTCAGATAGTGCTTGAAAACTGTTACGGACTACAAAGGGAAACCCTCTCGGTAACGCTCTCGGTAGCTGATGTGAACAAAACCTTTAAACAGGTCAACATTCACAAAGCCACTGGGCCAGACGGATTACCAGGACGTGTACTCAAAGCATGCGCGGACCAACTGTCAAGTGTCTTCACTGACATTTTCAACTTCTCCCTGACCAAGTCTATAAAACCTACATGTTTCAAGCAGACCACCATAGTCCCTGTGCCCAAATAAGAGAATGATGATATGATTACCGCCCCGTGGCACTCACGTCGGTAGCCATGAAGTGCTTTGAAAGGCTGGTCATGGCTCACATCAACAGCATCTTCCCAGACACACAAGACCCACTCCAATTCGAATACCACCCCAACAGATCCACAGATGACGCAATCTTAATCGCATTCCACACTGCCCTTTCTCACCTGGACAAAAGGAACACCTATGTGAGAATTCTGTTCATTGACTACAGCTCAGCGTTCAACTCCATAGTAAGGAGTTGAACCCTGTGACTAAACACCTTCCTCCTCAACTGGGTCCTGGACTTCCTGACGGGCCGCCCCCCAGGTGGTAAGGATGGGCAACAACACGTCTGCCACGCTGATCCTTAACACTGGGGCCCCTCAAGGGTGTGTACTTAGTACCCTCCTGTATTCCCAGTTCACCCACTACTGTGTGGCTAAACACAACTCCAACATCATTAAGTTTGCTGACGACACAACAGTGGTAGGCCTGATCACCGACAACAATGAGACGGCCAATTGGGAGGAGGTCTGAAAACTGGCAGTGTGGTGCCAGGACAACTTCTCCCTCAATGTGAGCAAGACAAAGGAGCTGATCGTGGACTACAGGAAAAGGAGGGCCGAACAGGCCCCCATTAACATCAACGGGGCTGTCAGGGAGCGGGTCAAGAGTTTCAAGTTCCTTGGGGTCCACATCACCAACGAACTATCATGGTCGAAACATACCAAGACAGTTGTGAAGAGGGCACGACAAAACCTTTATCCCCTCAGGAGACTGAAAAGATTTGGCATGGGTCCCCAGATCCTCAAAAAGGTTCTACAACTGCACGTTCGAGCGCATCCTGACCGGTTGCATCACCGCCTGGTATGGCAACTGCTCGGCATCTGACCGTAAGGTGCTACAGAGGGTAGTACAAACAGCCCAGTACATCACTGGGGCCAAGCTTCCTGCCATCAAGGACCTATATAATAGGTGGTGTCAGAGGAAAGCCCATAAAAGTGTCAGAGACTCCAGTCACCCAAGTTATAGACTTTTCTCTGCTACTGCACGGCCATCGGTACCGGAAGGACCAAAAGGCTCCTCAACAGCTTCTACCCCCAAGCTATAAGACTGCTGAACAATTCATAAAATCGCCACTGGACAATTTACAATTTTACATATTCACTGTTTTGTTCGTTACCTATGCATAGTCACTTTGCCCCCACCTACATGTACAGATTACCTCAACTAGCCTGTACCCCTGCACACTGACTCGGTACCTGTTCCCCCTGTATATAGCCTCGTTATGTTATTCTTATTGTGTTACTTTTTATTATTACTTTTATTTGAATCTACTTGGTAAATATTTTCTTCTTTTAACTGCACTGTTGGTTAAGGGCTTGTAAGTAAGCATTTCCCGGTGAAGTCTACACTTGTTGTATTTGGCGCATGTTTTAATTGAATATAGCTTACACCCATCCTATTCCTACAAATCTGCAAACACCAGAAAGGTAGATTTTGAACCAGGCTTTCTTGTGAATGTTGTTTCTATTACTTCAACAGATGATATCTATTTAACCCTTTTGTATTATTTCTGCATTAGGACCAGTGGATGAGCTCCAAGCCTAGTGCTGGTAAGACAGAGGGTAAGACTGGGGGGATGAAGTCCAGTACTAGTGCCCCATCTAGTCTACCCAGTGTCAAAGCAGTTCCTAAAGACAGCCTGTTTGATGAGGATGATGATGATCTCTTTGCTGCTACCAAGGAGTCGAGGTAAACGTCATAGCAATAGTAGACAAAAATACAAAATCTGTAGTATGACGTCTTGGTGGTGTAAATGTCTGTGTGTTGGTGCAGTCAGAAGAAGCACCAGAGAGTGTCTCTCCTGTTTGAAGATGAGGATGATGAAGATAAGGGATCCCTCTTCGGCTTCCAATCAAATGTCACCAACAGCTCTACTACAGCTGACCCTAAAGTAAGCATGGTTTACAGATTGTCTGTCCACAGCCTAGTCCCTATGTAGTGCACTATATAGTGAATAGGGTGCCATTTTGGCATATGAATAACCTATAGGTGAAAAGCCTTCAAGGCAACAATGGAATTGTTAAAAAAGATAATACTTCAGTAATGTCTAGATTCTTGTCTTATTTTAAAACACAAAAAATATTGAATGAATATCGTTGTCGTAAGAAAGTACTGTTTTGACGTACTGTTCATATAAATATACTGTATGTGTGGTAACATCCCTGCATTGATAGCTGTGTCTGTAATCAATGCTATTTCAGTCCTTTACCCCCCAGCTCTTACCCTGTTTTCCTGTGCCCTTATCGTGTTCTCTAGGCATCTGTTGTAGCCTCCCCAGCCCCCTCGCTGCTCCAGATAGACAAACCAGAGGTGACTGCACCACCTCCTCCCCTAGTGGAGGAGAAACCTACAGAGGAGGAGAGGGTAACGAAATACAAGAGTTCTGAGGTGCCATCCCTGTCCTCTCCACTAGAGGGCAGTGAGAGTAAGAAGAAGCCAGTAGGGGCCGTCAGTCTGTTTGGAGGGATCAACGTGCTGGGAGACAGACTGGCAGCAGCCAAGGTGAGATGCTACATAAGACTTAGGGTAGAAATTCTCTCTAAGCTCAGATCTACGATCAGCTAAACTCACCCAATCCTGATCATAACCTAGTTTTGGCCACTAAGGACGTTTCCCAATTAATCTTTCTGTGATTCCTCACATTATCTCTCCTAGTCTCTTTCTCAAAACCCATTGGACAGTAAAGACCTGAGTTGAGGGACCTTGGAACTTTTCCTCCAATATAGTTGAGAAAGAGGCAAAGAGAGAGGAAGGTGAATTGAGATGGAGCCCTGCTCCTATGCCTGTGAGTGTGAGGTGCTGTACTCACTTTGACGCCTTTCTGTCTTCCTGTGTCTAAACAAGCAGACTAAGAGCCCATTGGGCGAACCGGATGGTGATGACTTCCTGTCTGAGGGCCCGCCCCCCATGGAGAAGGAGGCCAAAACTAAGAAGAACACCCTCAGTCTGTTTGATGATGTGGAAGAGGAGGGTGCTGACTGGACTGCCCCTATCTCCATACCGACCAAACCAGTTGCCAAAAACACGCTAAAGGTTTAAAATATTTTATTCATACTACTGACAATTCCTGTGTGTGTGTGTGTGTCTGTAAATCCTGTGTCTGTCTGTTAGCCTGTGGAGAAGCGTCCTCGTACCAAGAGTAGTACCGGGGTGTTCCAGGATGAGGAACTGCTCTTCAGTCAGACTCAGCAGAGAGACAACGACCCTGAAGTTGACATCTTCGCCACACCTGACAAGTCTGTGGTGAGTTCTAGGGACAGTCGGCTTAGTGAGAGGGTTTAAGTGTAAGTATTGGGCTAGAGCAAAACACCTGCACTCACCAGGACCAGGGTGGATGTCTTGTATTGCATCAGCACATTGACGCGCATACTACTTGCTACCCCTTTGAGTGATAAATCAATTGTAGGAATGATAGTAGTGATGATAAAATGCTGTGTTCCTGTCTCAGAGCTCCAGGCCAAGCTCAGTGAAGTCGGCAGCTCCAACACTGTTTGGTGATGATGAAGATGACCTCTTCAGCTCTGTCAAGCCCAAAGCTCCTCTTCCGGTACCCTATTCTAAATCACCTCAATCAATCAATACAATATGAATACAACTTGATGACTTTACCGGGCGCTGTACATCCTCAGTCCTTGTCCTTTCTTTGACCTGCATCCTCAGAAGGTATCCGAGAAGCCCAGTAAACCCACTAAAGACGAGCCATCCTCAAAACCTGCTGTCACAGCACCAGTCACAGAGAGTGAGGTAAGGCTGATGAAACTAAGAGTCTTAGTCTACAGAATATGATTGCCCATATGCTTAGGGTTAAAGGGTGTCTGAGGAGACTGGTGGAAGGAGTTATAGGAGGATAGGCTCATTGTAGTGGCTTAAATGGAACATATCAAACATACGGAAACCACGTTTGACTTCGTTCCATTGATTCCGTTACAATGAGCCAGTCCAAATGAACTCCTCCCACCCGCCGCCTCTGGAGTACGTACAGTACTAGTCAAAAATTGACACATCTACTCATTCAAGTTTTTATTTGGACTATTTTATACATTGTTTAATAATAGTTAAGACATCATGTAGTAACCAAAAAAGTGTTAAATAAATCCAAATATATTTGATATTCTTCAAAGTAGCCAACTATTGCCTTGACAGCTTTGCACACTCTTGGCATTCTCTCAACCAGCTTTGAGGTAGTCACATGGAATGCATTTCAATTAACCGGTGTGCTTTGTTAAAAGTTAATTTGTAGAATTTCTTTCCTTGTTGTGACAAGGTAGGGGTGGTATACAGAAGCTAGCCCTATTTGGTAAAAGACATGAGCTGTGTTCGAGTATTCATACACTCAATCATATTTTACGTCACGAATAGGAAGTATACACGCAGAGGACACTTTCTGTGAAAAAGGTGAGAATTTGTCTCAATTGTTCTTTGAATGTAAATTTGTCCAGATTTTGGTATAACTTTGCAAAATACTTATTTACCATTATGAACACTATCAATGTTTTTGACATGAAATATATAATATGTTACTATTGCAATGATAACAAGACCACTAAAATGATTGTGCATTGTTTTATTCTTGTTGCCAAATACTTCATACACAAACAAAAATTCCTAAATTCTATACCAAAATGACACACTTTTCTGATTGAATTCAACTATTTTATTAAAACATTAACCCTAGTGAACAATAACAAGAATAACATTTTCCTAAATCATTACAATAAGATTTTTTCAGAGTGATTACAATTGCACTAGAATTGTTTATTTTTTTTAAATATTTTTTGTTTGTTCCAGTATTTTTTCATTAATACCTGTGTTCTGTTTTGTATTATGTAAGAATGCAAATTATTGATCTGTATTTTGAATTAAAAAGAAAATTGGCTTCACATGGTTTTGTGATTTGAAGATAAAGGTGGAAAATATGCAGTCGAAGTCCAACGAGAGCGGATAGAAATTCATTGCTAATTATGACAAATGTTGAGCAATGTAATAGTTATAACTTTTCAAATAGGTTACCTTACACGCTATGTTGGCTGACAATTTGTTAGCTATGCTGTCGTTATGAACCACATAGCATTTCATTACAGCAGTATGTTAGTTAGCCTAACGTTAGTTGGCTACTTATACATCAAACCTGCCAGTATATTAACTATAGGCTATCTTAACTACCCAACATTTAGTGACTTGATTTTTCTCGTCATTTTTAGCATAGCTAAATTGTATCGTCGTAGTGCGTTCTCAATGGACATTCGGGTGCTTTTGTAAATTCGCTCTGGCTATCCATTCCGATTTCAGAGCACTCTCGTTTTAGTGTACCAGACCGCAGAATAATTCATTTATGGCCGGTGTCAGTAAATGTTGACAAAAAAAAGCGTAAATCAATTGTTTCCAGCAGCACAGTCACCAACGCTCTGGATAACATGAAAACTGCCTAACCAGCTCTGCTAGGGCGAGTAAAATGGTTTTGTGTTCTGATTTGTGTCTGGAAGCCAACGTTAGCTCGGGTACTTGACTGCCGTTGTACGGCCAGAACGCTCAAATCAATCCTACTCCTCGGCCCATGCGTCCAGTGTACTCTCCGAGAGCGAAACGGTCTTAATTCACAAACGGACAATCTGATAACGCTCTGAATTATGAGCACACTCTGGCACTCCAGATTGAATTTAAGAACACACCCGAAGTCTTAAAATGTCTAACTTGTCATTTGTTTTGGTAACTAGCTAGCTAGCAACTTCCGGGTGACAGGCCAAGATTTAGTACGCTCAACTGAAAGGATACGGTTCTGTTAAAGTATACTAAAATGAACTAATAGTATGGTATATACTCATTAAGTATACAGTATGTTAGTATGGGTATTCGAACACAGCTCAAGTCTATAATATGGCAAGAACAGCTCAAATAAGAAAAGAGAAACGACAGTCCATTATTACTTTTAAGAAATGAAGGTCAGTTAATCCGGAAAATGTCAAGAACTTTTAAAGTTTCTTCAAGTGCAGTCGCAAAAACCAAGTGCTATGATGAAACTGGCTCTCACGAGGACCGCCACAGGAAAGGAAGGGCCAGAGTTCTGTTTCAGAGGATAAGTTCATTTGAGTTACCAGCCTCAGAAATTGCAGCCCAAATAAATGCTTCAGAGTTCAAGTAACAGAGGACTGTTCAGATAAGACTGCATGAATCAGGCCTTCATGGTTGGGTTGCTGCAAAGAAACCACTATTAAAGGACACGAAGAAGAGACTTGCTTGGGCCAAGAAAAACGAGCAATGGACATTAGACTAGTGGATATCTGTCCTTTGGTCTGATGAGTCCAAATGTGAGATTGTTGGTTCTAACTGCCGTGTCTTTGTGAGACGCAGAGTATGAATGGATGATCTTCGTATGTGTGGTTCCCACCGTGAAGCATGGAGGAGGTGGTGTGATGGTGCTTTGCTGGTGACACTGTCTGTGATTTATTTAGAATTCAAGGCACACTTAACCAGCATGGCTACCACAGCATTCTGCAGCGATACGCTATTCCATCTGGTTTGCGCTTAGTTGGAAAATCATCATTTGTTTTTTAACAGGACAATGACCCAACACACAACCAGGCTGTCCAAGGGCTATTCGACCAAGAAGGAGAGTGATGGAGTGCTGCATCAGATGACCTGGCCTCCACAATCCCCCCGACCTCAACCCAATTGAGATGGTTTGGGATGTGTTGGACCACCGAGTGAAGGAAAAGCAGCCAACAAGTGCCCAGCATATGTGGGAACTCCTTCAAGACTGTTGGAAAAGCATTCCAGATGAAGCTGGTTGAGAGAATGCCAACAGTGTTCAAAGCTGTCATAAAGGCAAAGGGTGGCTACTTTGAAGAATCTCATATTTGATTTAACACTTTTTTTGGTTACTACATGATTCCATATGTGTTCTTTTTTGTTTGTTTTAATGTCTGAACTATTATTCTACAATGTAAAAATTAACAAAATCCCTTGAATGAGTAGGTGTCCAAACTTTTGACTGGTATTGTTGCCTTAGATTTTTTTCTGAATTTGAAGGATATCTGTGGACAGTTGTTTTCTCTCCTCTCAGTTGATAGTTATTATACTGTTACATTGCTTTTGGAGATACTCCTGTCTAAATTACTTAACATGATCTATGTCATTCAACTGCACAGAAGCCGACACCAAGCCCTGTAAAATCTAAAGAGCCTTCACGGATTGGAAAACTCCAAGTAATCTTCTGAAATGTTAAATCAGTCTTTTTATTATTCAATATTTTACTCTTTCTTTAATCTTTCTGAATGAGCTTTCATTCTCCCAACATGTTCTCTGCCAGTCATCTTTAAACCTCTGCCTTTGACGTGAAACATATCGTCTTTTCTTTTCCACTGCTGGCTTAAAAGCTAAACTGAGACCATGTGACTGTCAAATTGATTCTCACAAGGTTTTGTTTTTTATCGTCAAACTGAAAGCGAATGCTCAGCCTTTATTCTTCCTGAAACCTCATGAATAGATGTTATTCCTACTTCTACATTTTATTACTTTCTTTATCTTTATTATTGGTCTCACTTCCTCTGTGTTGTCTACTGCTTGGTTCTGATGATCATGAGGGACTGCATGAACAAAATTACTTGTAAATCCAATTGAGGACCAATCCAAATTATATCCATTTGCATGTGTATTCACTGTACTTTGCTGTGATTACAAAACCCTCTCTTATAAAGGCCTTTAGTTGGTATGAAATTGGGTCAACACTTGTAAAAAAAAAAAAAAAATTGTAAAAAAATGTGTTCCTCACTCTCAGGCCAACCTGGTGATCAACCCTGCTGCCCTCCTGCCCGACGCGTTCTCTCGGATCCCAGGGGGGGTCAGTGTACTCCCAGGCTTGAGCCGCAGCCCCAGCTCCTCAGGCCCCAGCCTCAGTTCGGCAGGGACCAAGCCCCCGAGCAACAGAGGGGTTAGCTTCGAGAACCCGGTCCAGGTGTCCACGCTACAGAGTGCGAACAAGGTGGGTCAGGGGTCTGGCACTGGGGTAGGGTGGACATAATGGAACAGGGTGAGGGAAATGTGGAACACCTACATTTGATCCTTAAATTATAGAAATGTAATGTTTAAAGTAATGTTTTAACATTGTCACTTCCAAAATAAGCACCTGTTATGACTCCATGTGTCTTCTTTTCCTGTAGGGTCGAGCTAAAGGCTCTATCCGCCGCAGGCCCCAGACCAGGGCAGCACGGCAGACATCAGCTCAGAGATCTGTGGAGCAGAGAGACGAGAACCAGGGAGAGGACCAGGCCGGACCCAGCCCAACCTTGCCTAGCCCAGCACTATCTAACCCAACCCAGCCTAGCCCGGGACTACCTAACCTATCTCTGCCTAGGTCTAGTCTACCTAACCAAGCCCCAACCTCTGCCTTACCCTCCTCCTCCTTATCTGCTTCCTTACCCTCCAAACCCCTGCTCACAGATTTCTCTGTCAGACCATCAGTGCTAACACTACCAGTGTCAAACACCCCTCTAAAGAAAGACTCTTCTAAGGGTAGCAAGGAGAAGGTGCTGCCTTCTCTTGACGAGGATGACCTGTTTAGGTCCGACAGCCTCTTTGGGAGTGCCCCTGCCCCAGGTCCCAACCCCACCATCCCCTCACCCATACTCACCACTCCATCCCCCAATCCCACAACAAAGACTACAGAGGGTAAAGTGACGTCAAATAATGAGAGTGAGAAGGAGAAAGTGACGACCCCGCAGTCCCTCTTTGACGACCCCATGGGTGACCTGTTCAAGAAGGTGAAGCCGAGGTCAGCTAAGAAGGCCAAGGCATCTTCCTTCCTGGAGGATGAGGAGGAGGATGAAGAGGATATCTTCAGGCTAGGAAAGAACTCCACTCCCACTACTGCTGGTGATAAAGTCTCTAAGGCTGGGAGCAACTCTACTCCCAAGCAGGACATCTTCCAGGTATTGGTCATGATGATCAATTGTGTCAGTCTGTTTATGATTTCAGTTTTCATTGTAATAGTGTAAATGCAGTTGGTCTGTCACACAGCATGCTGGGTCAAGCACGTCTGTTGATCCAACAGTCACGATCTCTGCAACAGGAGGTAGAGGGAAATCAATATATTCCTTGGAAAGTGTGTGTGTGCATGTGCCTGTCTGCTTCTTGTCTGAATATGTCTGTTACTGTTTTCACAGGATGAAGCAACGGCTCCACTCAAAAAGCACAAAGAGAAATCCTTGGATGCCAGTCTGTTTGATGACAACGTTGACATCTTTGCTGATATGACGTCCACTTCAAAACCAAAAGAGAAGAAGTCCAAGAAGGTGGAGACGAAATCAATATTTGATGATGATATGGGTGAGTATTTGCAGAGCACATTTTTCAGAATATCTAGAACTTGCATTGTTGTTCCTCAACTGTTTCAACATGTATGTTGAAATTCACCACACGTGCACAGACAAATACAGGTGTGTGTGCATACCACAGGAGGTTGGTGGCAGCTTAATTGGGGAGGACAGGTTTGTGGTAATGACTGGAGCAGAATCGGTGGAATGGTATCAATGCCATACCATTCGCTCCTTTCCAGCCATTATTATGAGCCATCCTCCCCTCGGCAGCCTCCAATGGTGCACACACAAAAACAAACACGCATACAGTCTTACAATGCCATTGCCACCTGATTTGAACTGAAACATTCACAGTACTGTCCATGCTTTTCTTTCCACAGATGACATCTTCTCTCCCAGCACTGTGAAGCCAGTGCCCAAGCAGCCTCCATCCAAGTCCAAGAAGAACCCTCCCTCCCAGGACACCAGTGCAGCGGATGACTCGGGCAACATCTTTGACGACCCTCTCAACGTCCTGGGTGGGAACTGAATCGTGGACCGTTCCTGAGGAGCTAAAACTTTGGGTGCATCCCAAATGGCACCTTATTCCCTAGATAGTTCAGTGCACTATGTGGGGTATCAGGTGCCATTTGGTGTCCTAATTGTACAATTGTGCTTAATACCATGTTGTTTTGGAGGACTGAAACAAGGGTTGGAGATATTAAAACTGTTCATATAGACTATTTATATAAAAACTATTGATTGATCGACAACCTCAGACGGAAATTAAAACACAGCAAGAAATGTTGAAGGTGATAATTCTGATATACACTTCACATCTTCATCTATGATTGATAACAGACAAAATAACAGTTAATAAATGCTATTTGTCTTTATTTAATATCCATGATAGCAGCACTTTATAAGCATATTCTTAGCTGTCATTAGACCAGCTGATAATAAATAAATAGTAAATGATTTATAAATATAGTTGGAGAGCTCTGTTTAAGTTTTGGGCCGTGCCATATCATAGTTATGAAGTCATTGTTAACCGTACTGATTATCCTAGCGACAACAAGCAAATGTTTTTGTTTTTCAATTAATATGAAATTGTTAAATTTGTCAACTTTGCCTGTGATGAATGACATTTCAGTTTTTTAAACTAAAATAATGATATTTTATGAAATTTGAAATGTGTATTGTAAGTTTGTTTCAAAGACCTGCAGCACTGCTTAAAAGCCTTTTGTTAAGATCGTGAGTAGTGGAATTATGAATGCAGCTGAAATTAGGAAGATGGCCTGAAAGAGGAATGTGTGATTCTAGATTTACACGGTTCCTTCCCTTTAATTAAAATTCTACTTCTGTGCTTTAAGGATGGACTTCACTGCCATGTCTTGACTGCTAGTCGACTTTAAATGTTGAGTAACTGCACTGATGCATTTTAAAGAGGATTCTGCATCATTGATATAGGAGCCTACATTTTATACAAAGTAAAAGCTATATTTTGATCTATTCATTCATCACTGATGGGATTTTATGATTGCTTAATTATAATTTGTACACTT